>NW_026606714.1:2432500-3632500 GCF_029890125.1 Rhinichthys klamathensis goyatoka | reverse complement strand
GCTATTAATAACAGCCCTAAATGAACTTCCTGTAAACTTTCTGAAAGACCTTGCTTTTAGATGTGGAAATGAGCATTTCCAACAAAAGCTCCCTGGTTAGACGAGTGCCAGTATGACATTGCGGGAATAGGTTAGCACAATTTAGACGTTTCTAAGCTCGCTTCAGGAGTCTTGTTATGTCATATGCTCAAAGTACACTTAAAACAGAATCTCAGATGTTCTAGAATATACTGGATTTGTTGAATAAAATTTAATGTGGTCAAACACGAGAGAAATGTTCTGCTGTCATGATTTTTGAACTTGTCTATCTCTTGTGAGCATTCATTTTGACAGGGTCACCACAGAGTAGAGCAAAAATCTCTGACAAAACCACACATCTACACAACAGAGTTTGACACGTCCGAAAAGGAGTAGGCTATTGCACAGCACATGGACAGTTCAGGTTTTTTTTTTCTTTTTTGTAAAAGTTGTTGCTCCTTCCTAAGGATTGGATGGGTTGAACAAAGCTCTTCCAGAGGGCAACACACCTAAAACCTTCTTGTATATAGTCTTCTTATGAAGCAAAGGAGTATCACAGTCACTGGGAGAGCTTCCGATGGGAACCGATGAAGCCTGTCAAATTTGTCCGAAATGACAAATGGCATCATGCAAACCTGCTGTAATTCATTTGTTTTCGTTGGATTTTGCCCCAAATTCCATGTTCGCGCGATTCCCATAAAGTCAGACTGTGGAGGCTCATACTGTGGATTATCTTTAGCATTCCGTGGTCCAAAACTGTTGTCCTTCTTTTACTAACAGGGAGGCAAATCCTCTGAGCAATGTTCCTTCTACTACCATCAACACAAGGAAGTCACGGCTACGCGGGTCTGTACAGCTAAATCATAAATCAAAACTGTTCTGTCAGATGTGTAGTATTTACATCACTGTACATTAAGAAAAGAGTTTCCTATGAAAAAAGACAAATGTAAGAAACAATTACTCTTCAGCGCTTTAAGAAAGGTGAATATGTTTTCTCTACAGTAAAGTATACATGTTGAGAATGTACTTCACTCTTGGATTGCCAGTATTTGGTTTGCCAGTTCTTCTGGCTCGAGTTCATAGTAGAGATACACACATAAGGGAACAAAAAGGTACTATTTGGATGTGTAGGTCAGTGTATATGTATATGTTTTTAGGTAAGCATAACTAGTCTGATCATAAGTAATATATGTATATATATATATATATATATAAACAAACAAAATTCAGAATCAAATAGGAATATAACCTTGACATTAATTTATCACAATGTTCACTTAAAAATTGTCCTTACATTCGTTCATTAGATGTTTACATGGGGATTGTGTTCTTCATTTTATATTCACAAAATTGTATTCTATTTTTTTTATTATTTTTTTATTCGGCTTCCAGAGCCTCTAACAACGTGCAGGGTTGTATAAAACCCCAAGGGGTTTAAAGAAGGTCTCTAGCTGTTTTGTGTCAGCCATTAGGATTATGGATGAGGGGATTGGAGATGCACGTTGAGACATCTGTGTAAATCGGCGTCTGATGGTGCAGTAGAATTAGCAGGTGTTCTGAAAATGAGGCCTTTTATCCTCTCACAGGCATTGCTGATCACAAGTAAATTGGATCAAATGTGGAATCGAACCTAGGTGGATGACAGATGAATCACAGGTAGATTTCTCTTTTGGAGCCTTGGTTGGAGGGTGTAGTGGCAGGGACGTAATCGGCTGTCTGACTGAGGGGGATCTCCTCCCGGGGGCAGTCCTTACCGGAGTCGCCGCCTGTAGAATAGGCACTAGTGTAGGGAGGCAGAAAGCGAATGCTGGCCACTTTGTTGCTCCCGCCTCCGCTCCGCTCCTCTCCGTGAGGCTTAGAGCTGCTGTCAGCCATCAGACGCTCCTGACCCTCCCTCTCCTGGTAAGGCACGAAGGTGGAGAGCTTGGGCCCACTCTTGTCACTCTTGGTGCGGTTGGGTGAGGGCTGTCCGGGCATCCAGCAGGAATCCGAGTGGCCGTATTCCGTACACTCGCGCGTGCATTTTCCCGTCATGGCCACGTCAGGAAGAGGCCTCAGATCTGGAAGAAATGAGAACAGAACGATGAGGTCATTTTAAATTTGTGGAAAAGATGTTCACTTTGCGATTGAGAATTCACTGGTTGCGCTGTATGCTTTTGATTCACTACAAGGAACAGACTAATAAGAGCCATTAATTTGGGAATCGGGATCAAGATTTGTGCCGTGTTCTTTTAAATCGAACAACACTGGTCTTGCTGTGTCTCTGTGTTGATGTGTCATTGGATAAGTATTGCAGTCAAAGTAATGTCCATATGTCAAAAATTTACAATTCTAAGATAATACAAATCATACAGTTAGCTTATATCATGTATTCATCTAGGCAGAAGCAATGATCTAATTAAAATTAATATCATAATGATTACATAGGAAAAATTTGGCAGTGCTGCATGTTGATTCGGAAGAATGCAAGTGTGCAAGATTGTCAATTGGTCCTGGTATTTAAAAAAAACTCGACACTAGTCAGCATTGAACGGAATTCATTAACTAAACCTTTTTAAATGACAAATTAAACAGAAACCTTACTATTTAAAAGCATAATTGAGATCATCACAGTTTTATTATGAAGCTTCACTTTTGTAGTAAATCAATGCTGCACGAACAACTCTACAGCCTATTCTAACCCTTGTTCACTGTAACCAATCAGTGCAGTGGATGCTAATCTTCACTATAAAAGGTTGTTGAAGCTGGATGGCATCACAAGAAGCGAAAATAACGGTCTGATCTGCAAAGGTCAAACTCTCTGACTGGAAAATATAAATGCAAAAACTGAGCCTAACCTTTCCTCTCAAAGTGACATTAGATTAGTTTGATAGTGTGCATGTAAAAAGAGGGCAGGCAGAATGGCGAGTTCTTGAGGAGGAAACATTTATTTCCTGAAATGTCTGAGCTCTATGAAAGGCTTGTGATTTGACACAGCGGATGCCATTATTTTGTCCCTTATATAGGACCATCACAGAACACACTCGAAATCATTCTCTTTTTTTCATTCACACATTCTACACTTTTTTTTCTGATTGATAAATAGATAGATAGATAGATAGATATGATCAAGCTATAAAAATAGTGTTTAGAAAAAAGGGACTATAATGAGAGCCAAACTTTATATGTCCCCTTTTTGCTCTTAGATCTTATATTTCTCTTTTATTATCCCTCAGGGAAGAATATTCAAAGTTTGGGCTCCGAGAAACCAACAGAGACCTTCGTCTCTGGCATACGGCACCTGAATCCCCCTCTCTCCTTTTCTTATCTCCTTCCTTCGAGTTGCAGTTAACCTCAGGAGTGTTCCCGTTGAGCCTGAAGGCTGGAGAGCTGGCCCTGCACCACTGCCCCTATCACCAATCACTCCCAATCCGGCTCTCTAGCACGTTTTTTCAGCTAATTAGATTCTGCTGGCCCCTTGTCACCATAATAGAATGGAAATTATTTCCAGATGAGTATCTGACATTTGGTGCTGTCTAAAGTAAAGAGGAAAGATGTGTTAAGACTGGGCTCTGTGCGTTTTCTCTGCTCTTCTCCTCTGCGATGGAGGGCTGGCACAAGAGATTTGCTGCATGTCATTTTCATTCAACTGTCGTGCCCCTGGGGTGTGATATGGATGGAAATATACATACAAGGTTCAAGCTGTTTTCTGATTCCATGTCCAATTGTGCAGCTGTCAAAATGTCCATTTGACCATTTCATTGTAGGTAAAAATTCATATTTGACATGCAGCTGGATGATTTTCATATGAAAGAGTCATAACAATTTGATCAAAATGACATGTAATGAATGAAATAAGCTTCGTGTGTGTATTTAGGGGATGAAAACATAATCAAAGCTATTATTCAGTATCCACCATACTAAGCCCTTGCTGTCAATCAGAGGCAATCATTTCCCATTTAGCTAGTATTTTATGCAGTTTATGTATATTCAGGGTAGACTCAGGGTTATAAATTGAATATACATATCTATATATATATATATATATATATATATATATATATAAACATATATAATTTTAAATTGTTTCCGCTGTTATAATGAGACAAAATGATCTTTGTGCCAATTTGTGTCGTGGCAGTCTCTCTACTACAGTCCAGCGATGAATTATGCGTGTCCTTGAGTCCATTTTGGATTGTCTAGTCATATATTATATTTTGATATAATATTATTTATTTATATAATTATAACAACAACAATGACAATAATTATAACAACAAATAATTTAAAACTATTATTATTTTTATTATTATGTTCTCCAGTCCATGTGGGAAGTGCAGTCATTGTAAGAGGGCAGTGCTGTAGTCAATAGCTCATTGTTCATTTACACCAGGGACCTCTAAGCGAATACCTAATATATGCAACCTCTTCACTTCATTCCATAACAGTTTTAGCCAATTGATTTTCATTTTTGGCTGTGCCTTAAAGCCACCCAGGGGAGCCAACCGCTCAGGCCACAACACACAGGTTGCCCTGGGTGACAGGTGTGCGGGATAGCAGTGGGAAAACCAGTCTTTATTTGACAGTTAACACCATCACTCCAACTTTCCCAGAATCCCTTGCTGATCCCTGTGCACGGATGGAAGCACACAGGCAGAGTTGATGGAGCCTGTGCTCTACCCTTCCCAACCCTCCGTTCCGTTGCCATTCGCTCGGGTGTCCTCTCCCCCTGACCCCACGTCTGCTTGTATGCAAACCTCGCTGAGACTAATTAAACTTTGGGCAGATTAGAACTTTGCCTTGTCAGTCTTTATTCGTGCTTAAACAAGTTATTACTTTTAGGAAAATTAAATTAGCCAGCTATTAATTAATCGACACGCTGGTTTTGAGAGGATAGAAGATGGGGGAAAATGTATGAAGTAAAACAAGAAGTAATGACTTGAAAAGGAAGTAAAGGTGAAAAAAAGGAAAAAAGGGGTGAACCAAAATAATCATTTTTAAAATGTAGTTTAATATAGGTTAAGGTTATGTATGTTAATTAAATAATAACAAGTATTTAAATGTATTTTTATACAGATATATTTCTAATAATATAATCAATATTATATTATTTCATGGGTATTGTATTATTGATGTACAGTCAAGTGCAATACCAGGAACATAACCTGCAATCAAAGTGCCTACATGCAGAGTGCAATCATTAGACAGATGGAGAGTGCAAAAAAAAAAGTCCATAAGCAATACTTTTACTCCTGGCTGGGTTAACAGCAGCTCAGAATAACGCGAGCTTGGACACAGTAGGAGAAAGAGGAAGAGGCATTGCACTTTCCAATGGCAGCAAGCATAAAAGATAACCAGTAGCCACAACACTAAAGAGATACATTAGTGAGTAACCACAAGAGCAAAACACAAGCAAGATATGCAGAAACGCTGTTGTCTTACATACAGCACAACATCACCAAAGCTTATCATGTACACATTTTGCTTCTCATATGAAGCTTCATATGCAAGTTTGATGATGCAAATACGGGGGTTCAGGGCTATCAAGACAAGTCACTACAGTCTTTCCCATTTTAACATAACATTTAACACAGAGCAAGACTGATACTCATTTGGGAATCTAATGATTGGGTCAGGCGTGCAAGTCCTGCTCCACATTCAAACATTCCCACTCGGCTGGTGGTTTGCTCGTGGCGTCAATTTATTGATGAAGGTTTAAATTTAGACTAGAGTTTCAATACATGCTGTACTACATAACAAAAAAATCCACTGCGTGAACAACAGTTACAAAAATAGAGATACTTTTTTACTTTATTTTTTGGAATATAAATCAGATTTTTGAGAGAGCTACATGAGCCCAATTTCATTTGTATAGCACATTTCCCACGTTTCACTTTAAAAAAAAAAATTTTTAGGCTTGACATTCATAATACATGTTGTTAATAACAATAATTTATGTTTGTTTCATACTTATATTTTTCATCCATGACTTGTTCTGATTATCGTTAAACTTAAACATTTTGTTGCGGAATTAGGGTAACTAAAATCATTTTTTATAGTGTTTGAAAACGATTTGTTGTATTTCCCGGTATTTTACAATTTTCAGTTATTGTATGCTAAAGGAATAGTTTGCCCAAAAATAAAAATTCTGTCATTATTTGCTCACCCTCATGTTGTCCCAACCCTGTATGACTTCCTCTTTTCTGTGGATCAGAAAAAAAAATATTTTGAAAAACGACTGTTCTTTTTTTTTTTTTTTGTCCATACAATTAAAGTCGATGAGGACGACACTGTTTTTTTTTAACCCTAGTAACTCCTCATAGGGATACAAATAGTTGAAAATTTTTTCAAAATATCTTGTCATACAGGTTTGAAACAAGTATGTTTTTATTAAATTTTTCTTTTAAACAAGTAAGTTTTTTTATTTTTATGTGATTACATTTGGTTTATTCTTAAACATCATAAAATGATGTGGTGTACATTAAGCTTGTTCATGCACCATGCAGCATTGCATGTCAATACAGTCATGGCTACACAATGGCCAAAGCCTGCCAGGCACATACTGTATGTAGTCTTCAATAATGTTCGAATAAATATCTTTATTCGACAGAGTTCATTCCTAGAACCCCAAAAAAATTATACTCCTATCATTTAACTGCAAGTGGATTGAGGGATTTCAAATATTAAATATTTCAGCCCTTTTTAGATGACGTTCTGTTCTTTTCCACCACTCTCAATGGCTCAGAGGAGCTGTTTAAACCTCTGCAGCATTTTTGTGTGCGTATGTTCCACAATGCTCTTTGCCAGAATGACGCATTCTCTTTGCCAAAGCTTCACTTACAGGATAAACGAGTTCTGAGCGGAGTCAGAGAGTACCATCGTTTGGACCATGTCCCATTAGCCTACATCTGTTAAACACGGAACTTATCTGATCCGCAAAAATCAATGTCCTCGCCCGCTGACCAAATTTGCTCTCCTGACTCTGCCAGCCGAGGAACAAGGGGAGCGACGAGTGTCATTTTGCAAACCTCCACATGTTGGCACACTGTGTTTCAGTATGCATCAGCTGCATAGAAAACTCCTTCTGGCTTAGGAAGATAAGCACATGGAGAAAGGCTGTAGCCCACGGCTAAATCAACTAGGGTAAGCTGCACAACATCTTCCACTCATGAATGTTTTAAAGTTGAGTTTGTATGCGTACAAGCTGAATCATTGAAGATGAAACAAGGGTGTAGTGTTTGATTGTGCTGCAGGCCTAAACAACTGCCTGTGAAGAAGAAAAGCGAGCACAAAAGCTTTCTGTAAGTTAGATGCAGACAAATGGATAGATGAAAAAGGGAGCAAATTCAACTGATCAATGTCCATGGACCATCACGGCACCCAAAGTCTTCATAAAAATTGCAGTGAACTTACATCATTGATGATTCGAGAATGCTTTGGAATTGCTTTGGTACAAAATGTAGTCCATTCTTGGACTCAGCTCCACTGCAAGTAGTGATTCACCATCCAAAACCTTGTTTTCAGAAAAAGACTTAATCATTGTACAGGAATCCAGACTGATTGGACAAGTCTAATGAAATTAGCCAGTCCACTGACAAGTGCGATCAGACTTCAGTTCAATTTTGGAGGTGTGATAGGCATTATAAGTTGATTTTTGCTACAAGAGTATTTCAGTGAACCATGCTCTATTCCAAGTTTCATTTCATGCCATAGAAAATGAATAACTGTAATTATAGCTTATGTCTAAATGACGTTTGACAGAGGGGGAGAGGAACACAGCTATAAATATAGAAGTCTGCCATTAGTACAGCCTCTTACACTTTACATTATCTTTTCCTGCCCTCTTTCGTACCACTCTTTTTTTGGCTCATGTATATAGAAATACACAATAGCTATGTGTGCATGCACGAATTTTCACCAATCCCATTTCAGATTCTAAAAGTTTTGAACCCTACACTTCGCATTTTCGTTTACATGTATGTTTACATATTCTGAACAAAAAAATCAGCGTATGCACAGCGTCCCAGTCACTATGAGTATAATTATCACTACTGTACCATTAACATAATTATCGTTTTTGCTTTGATGACATACTTAAAAGGATAGCTGACCATTTTTTTCAGCAAGGATGCATTAATACTTTTACATGATATTTCTTTTTCAAATAAATGCTGTTCCTTTGAACTACTTATAAAATAAACCTGAAAAAAAAAAAATGTTACACAGAAATTATAAGCAGCGCAACTGTTTTCAACACGTTTACATGGACACATTTTGGTTCAATCGGAATGAAATCAATCCGATTGATGAATCCGAACACGGTGTTTACGTGAACGATAAATAAAGTAATCGGGTTGCTGTGCACGTTTATGTCACAAGATTTAAATCGGAATTGATTTTTTGACATGCACACACTGCACGAATATGCCGCTGTTCGTGCATAACTACTCTCCTCTATTGGTTCTTTATTTGTTTTAAACAGCAGACTTAATATTTATCCGTCTCTGGTCATGATTTGGAGACGATGAGCATGAACCGTTGTGCCGTGCTGCTTATATTTATCACGCAGTAAAACCCCGCGCCCAGAACCAGATATCCGTGGATGATAATCTGAAACAAGGACTGGAGGGACATTGTCCTGCTCCACTTCACAGACGCTGAGTGAAATGAGAATTTTAGAATATCGGGAAACTCATTTATAAGACACTTTATTCAACAGGAAGAACAGCTCGTTCCGTGAGTCATACGTCATTACGCTATTTCAACGTCATTGCACATGTGCAGTCCTTTCTGTTTTCGGTTTTCAATCCGATCAAGTGTTTACATGTTCTGTCATCGGATAACAAAAGGAGTAAACCACCCCTTTCATTCCGATCGAAATTCCAATCGGATCGAGCTCAATCCGATCGATTAAGGTGTTTACATGAAGGTTTTTTTAGTCCGATTGAGCCGTCAATCCGATTATAAGTTATAAAAATGTTTCTTGAGCACCAAACCAGCATATTAGATATTTATGCGAAACGATCGGTCATTTCAAAAATAAATAAAAAAGTTAAAGTGTTATAGGCACAAATGCTCGCCTTGCGAACTCTCCTGTTCGAACTCGTTCATCAAAATGAACAAATCTTTTTTCGAGTCAATGACTCGAAAAAAGATTCGTTCATTTTGATGAACGAGTCAATGACTCGAAAAAAGATTCGTTCATTTTGATGAACGAGTTCGAACAGGAGAGTTCGCAAGGCGAGCATTTGTGCCTATAACACTTTAACTTTTTTATTTATTTTTGAAATGACAGATCGTTTCTCTAGATAAGACCCTTATTCATCGTCTGGTATCGTTTAAAGCCCTTTGAAGCTGCACTGAAACGGTCATTTAGACCTTGAACTGTTTGGCTACCATTGAAGTCCATTATATGGAGAAAAATCCTGGAATGTTTTCATCAAAAACATTAATTTCTTTTCGACTGAAGAAAGAAAGACATGGACATCTTGGATGAAATGGGGGTGAGTAAATTATCAGCAAAAGTTTTTTAAAAAGTGAACTAATCCTTTAAACAGTAGCTGCACGTACAAAGAGAGTTAAGATTAAATTATAGCTATACATTTGACTAAAAAGTAGAGTTGTCGATCATGTAGAATTTCTAACTGAATTAATCACACGGTATGCTGAAAAATGAATCACAATTAATCATTCCGCTCTCATTGTGGGCACGCAAAAACATGAATCGCTCCAATAGCAGGACAATTCCATATATTTACATAGGGGTCATTGCAACATTATCATTTTTTAAATCATGGTATAATTAATCATCATATGATTACACTAATTGACAGGCCTGCTAAAAAGGAGAAACATCTTTAATCGAGACAAGAAACAGACTCAAGGCAAATACCATGCTGCACAAAATCATTTTCATTATTAATGAAGAAGAACTGAGGGACACAGAAGAAAGAAGGGAAGAATGAGAGAACATTTCTTTTTTTAAGGAAAGAGCCTCTCCCTCTCTCTCCACAAATCAGTGGAGGGAAACTTCAATCATGTTACAAAAGTGAATAAATGTATGGCTGCAGCGAGCTGCCCTCAGGCCTACGCTCTCTCTCCCGTCTCAATAAGCTTTTAGGACCACAGTCGAGAGAGAGACGCATAAATGAGACAAGCTGAATTTTTGAGGACAGCAGCCGGCTTTAATTTAGGAGAAACAAGCGCGCACATCCACGCACACTCACAAACGTTGTGCCTTATCTGTCATCATTAAAGAGCTTTGATTTCTCTTTGAAAAGAACAGCAATATTTATGGTTTGGGGTGATTCATATTATAACATGGGATAAAGGCAGGATGGTGGAGAATGTGGGATGAATATGGATATCCTTCAATATCCAGCATTTTCCTTCCAACCAAACAAAAAGATTGAGCTTATACCCAGTAAACTTCATTGTTTGATTCCGAGGGAACGTGAGTGAGAGAAAATCATTCCAGAATTCAAAATATAAAAAAAACGCACACCAAAAACAAGGGAAAAACACCCTAAAGCAAAACAAACAACAACAACTGAATAGCAGAATATTTTTAATAGATGTCTCAACTGAATGGTAATGGTCCAAGTTATCTATTCAATGCAAAGAGGCAGGCGTTTAGAAACAGGGAATGGTTGTTTTAATATTTTTTTTCAGATGTCTTTTCCCCTGGCGTCTTACTTTACTTTAAACACACCTCACTGACACATTGTGAATCTCAGGCCTGTGTCATACCACACACACACACACACACACACACACAAATGCATGCATGCATTTATTTCTGTGCCCATATTAATCGGTTACCATATTCACACAGCCTGCGTGACAGAAGCATATAGATACGAGTAGAGATTCGCTGCAGACTCTATGTTAACCATGCGTAGCGAGCTGAAAAATGCACAACTACTCTTCGAATGTTTGAAAAAAATGTATATATCTGTTGAGCTTGATTCCAGTGCACACACAGTGACAGGTACACAAACATTACTTTATGTTATAGGCTATCTGACTGATTCCAGGTGATTTTACTACTACACTTTGGAGATTGGGTTCTGAGCTTCAATTCATTACAGTGTATGCAGATTAAACCGTTTTAGTCACAATTTATTTGATGAAAACAAAAAAATAAATATAAATAAAAATAAACCCAGTAATTTCTCAAAATATCGTCAGTTATACTTTATATAAGGTGTCTTTAAATACTATGTACTTACGTCAAAAAATAATTACAATGTACTTATTATGTCCATGTTGTTTTGCAAAACACTTGTGCTAGTATTGACGTGGGATACAAGTAAGGTTAGGGACAGGTTTGGTGATATGGGTAGGTTTAATTGTGGGTTATGGGGTAAGGGAAGGGTCAACAGTGTAATTACAGATGCAATTACATCTGTACATAAGTACAATGTAACAAGATGTATGTAGGGGAGAGCGGGGGCAAAAGTACCATTTTTCAGAAAAACATCTTTTTAAAAGATGATGGTTTAGACAGAGATATATTTTTGCTGTGGTCAGTCACTCACAAGTGTGGTCTATCAATACCAGGTGGTATTTTGTAAAAATGTAGAACAACTTCAGTATAATTTCACTTTGAACTTAAGACTGCTCATGTTACTTTCGACCCCATCAGTTGGGACGAAAGTAACACACAGGTGGGTCAAAAGTAACACAACAATATACAAGCTAGATTTTTTGTGTTACTCTTGTTTTTTGTTTTGTTTTTGTTTTTTGCCTAAATATACCCGAGTATGACCTTGTTAACATGTAACTGCAAACATATTTTAGCCTTTATCTTTGCAAAAAAATGTTAATTTACATTTTTTCATTTTAAATTTCAGTTTCATCAAATGTTTCAAAAGTAACCCAACAGTACATACTTGAATTGTTTAGATTTTTTATTTTTATTGTCAATCCATTTTATAAAATGTTTTTTTCAACATGAAAAATATGAAATTAAATTAAATTAGCATAATATAAATTATCAACATAATGTAACAATAGTCATGTTTCCATCCAGCTGTTTTTATGCATAGCCTACATTTAAAATGTGCATAAAAAACATCTGGATAGAAATCCTGCAAATGCATAGGTGGAGGTGTTAAAGCTATAAGGTATGGCTAAAATCTAAATGTGACTAGGGTAAATGGAAACAGATTGAGTGAAAAAAATGGTGAGACAGAAATCAGCTGATTTAAATGTGACTTAAGCTTTAAAAGCCCCCTCATAAACATCTGCCATATTCTGTTGGTATAATATGACATAAATATGTTTAAATAAATGCTGCAACACACAGAAAGTCACCACATTAGAGGAGGAACAAAAGAAACGCTTGTTTTCCCTATAGCGGGACAAAAGTAACGAGTGTTACTTTCGTCCCGACAGGAACTCCTGACATTTAAACCCGATTTACTTTTATACTGAAAAACTCTGACCAGGCAAACTTCAGGATGTGTTACAGCACTAAATAACCTATAGATTGATCATTACTGTGTGACGCATGAAACGAAAAACACAACTTGTAATTAAAAAAAAGTACCGTTTAAGAAATGTACTTATCATACTGGAAAACTGCTTTCCGGACCTAACTGCGTGAAACGATGATGAAATCACGTGATATTTATCAGCTCGGTCACTGGCTGCATGCCGAACGTGCTGTCATAGGTTGAAATGCAAATGTAGTCAGGGCTCAGAGAAAATCGCTTTGTTACTTTCGTCCCGTGTTACTTTCGCCCCGGTTCTCCCCTACACAATAAGTGCATTGTATCAGATGATTAATATAGGGTACAACAGGGCTAAAAGGACACATTAAGAAAATGTGATTTTCACTATTCACATAGTGTATGATTGCAAAATGTTTTTATTGAACATTGATGGAACAACAGATTTTGTGTGAAAATAAATCATAAAAGTGGTTTGTTTGTTAAAAAATCTTATAAATGTATGAGGTGGCAAGTTGGGCCTTTTAACCCACACACAGGGCACCAGCATGGGGGAACACAGTATTGATACAAATACTTTAGCTAAAGTAATAAGTTAATACTTGTTCAAAACAATCACTTTAGAGAAGTTTGTACTATTTTCTGTTTATTTTGATAAATAAAGGAATTCATTTTTGTTTAAAGTCCCACTCCGATCATATTTTGAGCTATTTTTAAACATTCCCAGTGGTCTTTAAATTATGATTATGCCATTTTTAGCCAAAATCACAAAACCTGTGCCGTTTTCTGGGACTTCACTTCAGCAGAGCGGCAGTAGCTCATTAGCAATTCGCCTCTGCGTTGTGGGCGGAGCCGTTGTCACGGAGACAACCCTCCCCCTGCCCGTTGCTGAGAGCTGTCTCTCCCGCTAGCTTACACCCCCAATACCGGTGGGGCAACAGTATTATATACACGTTAATTATTATTATCCGAAGTTAATCAGTTATCACCGATCACAGATCATTATTTCACTCCAAGACGTCGCGTGTGGAGACGCCCAGTGGAGTTACTACGTCACAACTCCAGTCTATTTTAGCCGCCATTTTAGCGTCTGCTACTGATTCACAGCCATTTGAATGTAGAAATACTCAGAAATACAACTTTGAGCTTATTTTTCTCAAGATATGTCCTCTAACATCAGAAAAATGCCACAAGAACATGTTAACACCTAGAAAAACATTATTTTCATCGGAGTGGGTCTTTAATAAATATACTGTCATTAAAATATGTTCATTTTTAAAAATAAAGCATTTTTTTAAACAAAGATTCTGAAAGCATTGAATCAGATACTATAATAATTGAATAGCTTTACAGTAGTAACAATAAATATATTTTATTATATGATATGATTAATATCACATTTTTAAATATGATGGCTTCATTATAAATATGATGATTATCTCTAAAGTAGACACCCAACATAATATATGATATTTACCATCTGAATCTACCCATGTCATGTCAACAAATGAAAAAGTCAGCCAGCTGTTTATTATCATGTTTTATTGTGCCTTTAAAAAAAAAAAAAAAATTGTGCCTTTATCCCTAACAGCAGGGGTGCCTTTTACCCCAATTATATACTTCTACATATTCTTCCGTTATTGAAAAACTGTAGCTTTAAGTACCTTGAAAAAAACTGAAAATCATTAACAAGACCTTTGTCTCAAAATATAT
Source organism: Rhinichthys klamathensis goyatoka (assembly GCF_029890125.1). NCBI lineage: Eukaryota > Metazoa > Chordata > Actinopteri > Cypriniformes > Leuciscidae > Rhinichthys > Rhinichthys klamathensis. The sequence goes on along the minus strand of NW_026606714.1, from coordinate 3,618,335 downwards.
TCAATCATTTTAGCGATTTACTTTGCTAAAACATTAAATATTAAAACAAATTAACGCAGTCAACTTCACGCTGCTGCCCAAGGATCAGCCAAATGTCCTTGTGCATCTTGAAAAGCGGATGTTTAGGAAAGTGCTGCAGCAAGTTATTGTGCCATCTAGAGGTTTAGAGCAGAATACAATCAAATGCGCCTTTTACTCCGGTGCGCCTTTACCCCGTTGTACCCTAAATGTTAGTACATAGTAAAGTTGACACCTAATATAAAGTGCGACCATATCTTCTTTTGTGTTCCAAAGAAGAAATGAAGTCATACCGGTTTGGAAGACATGAGGATGAATAAATAATGACTGGATTCTCATTTTTGGGTGAACTATCAATTTATGTAAATTATATTTCCATTTCATAGTTTATGAAACAGAAGTTACACCACCACCCATTAGTAATATATTTTATAAAATATATATATTTTTATTTTTCATAAATTTAATTCATTATATATTTACATACCTCCTGAATATTACATCAATGTCACCTTGGGATGTATCTGACCAACTAATTAAAACAATCATCTGTTGTTTCTAATCATAGGTATAGTATTGTATCAATACTAACATTATATATTGTGTAACATAATTGGGAAAAAAAAGAAACAGAAGTGTAGTTTTACACCCATTTTATCAAGTAGTATCGCACCTCCAGCTGACTGATCGGTGTTAGTGAACATTCTGAGATTATGTGCATCTTTGACACTTCCAGTGCAGACGGACTCGAGACGATGTGGCACAACGCATCACAACACTTCATTGCTAGCTACTTAGTGTAGACAGGGTGTTACACACCATGACAGATAAGAAAGGAAAAGAGAAGGGTTGGGAGGCAAGAGCTGACGAACACATGTAAAAAGATGCTCATTTACTCTTACCAGCGTGCGTGCACACACACACACACACACATAGAGATTGAATCGAGTGGTTACGTTGAGTGTCATATTGTTGAGTGTGTTTTTGCGATGCTGTCTTTCTTTCTGTTGGCCAAGAGCCTCAAAGGAGAAAGGGTCATGTATGAGGTCAGAGGTGGGGTCATTCAGAATGACAAAATGTCACAGCACAGCCTTCCATGAGCCCTGGTGCCCTTGTTACAAAAAAACAAAACAAAAAAACACTGTAAGCATATGTGTGTGTATAAAAGAGAGTGCAAAAGAGTCCTGAAACCATGGGCAGCTTCGGGCGAACTTTCATAGATTGTTGGTGTGTGAATATGAGATTAGATCACCAAATGGGTGACGTGTTTGTGATGGTGTGTGTGTGTGTGTAACTTGCATGCAAACATATGGCTGTCGGACATCTTGTTTTGAGAGAGAGACCATATGCTGGTTTTGGACATGATGAGCCTTTTTTTCTGCTGCACAGCACACATTATACACTCTCTCATACACACACACACACACAGGATTTCTATTCTTCTGTATAGGGAACCAACATCTATCCCTCCTCCAGAGGGAGCAAGCTACTCTTATCTTAGCAGGTCAGGGATGCACGGGCTGCGATATATCCCGAACATTCACCTTATATTGATCTGACAACCCAGCATCATCCCTTTCTTCACCTTTCCCAATAGAACAATCAAAAGCCCCAGAACACAGACGAAGAATCCTTACAAAGACTTATCATGGTAACCGTAGGTTCGGCTGAAATACAGTAGTTGCTACTATTTTTTTATTTACTTTAATAAAAAACAAAAACAAAAATAGAAATATGATAAAATGGCAAAGCTTCAGATAGTTTAGACTAGTCTTTGGGACTGACTTTCTGCACTGTCATTTTGTAAGCGGCAAAACTGGATCTGTTTCCTTAGCTTAATGGACATGTATATCTACATTGGTTGCCATGGTAATGATGTAAGCATCAGCACAATGCCAAGAGTCTTTCTCATGCAACAACTGAGAGTAGCTGTCACTGACAGGTTGTCAGTATGGAAAAAAGACATACATTTCTTCTGCTTATGTATACAATGACATCTCGCTGCAGTGTTGAACTCACAATGTGGATGAGTGAATCTCAGCAACAGAAACATTTTACACATTCATGCATATTGTGTGCAAAACTGCTGACTTGCTTGTTCATTCTCTACATGGCATGTATCACATAGTTCATTATGTGAGGAAGGAATGATTAATAATGAGTGTATTTGAACATAACTCCGGACAGTAGTGTGCACATTATAAGCGGCATGTTCTGAAAGGCAAGAAGGGCTGTTTAAAATCCATTAAGACTCATTAAAAAACAAATCATACGGGTGTGGTTTAGTGGTAATTTTTTTTTTTTTCAGACAAAAACTAAAATTTCAAGCATCACATAGCTGTGAAGTTTCATTCTTGAATAATTCAGCAGTTTTGCACAAATCGGTTTAATGAATGATTCAATGAATCAAATTGCATACTTCCCTACTATAGTAGGCAAAAAAACAGCATGTGAAATGAGCAGTATGTCCGAATTCACAGTACTAATAAAACAGTAGTCGTAAAGTACTCTGATGACTTATTACTTCTGACAGATTATAAAGTGTGCATTCAATTGACACTTTACTACCCCATGAGGCCACAGGAGAGGATTTGTCAATGGCAGTTAAGCTACGTATCTGATGCTGGTAAGTCACATGACAAATATTATGTTGAATATACTATTTATATATTATAAGTTAACAGTTATGTAATAACTGTTATAATATATAAAATATAATATAATATAACAGTTATAGAATATAACAGTTATTAAAAGAGATTATGCGTTAGAAAAGCATTGTTTTGTTAGAGGAGGCTCTTGGCCTTACAAACAGCACAATAATAAAAGCAATAACTAAAATAATGTTCTCACTAAATCTACATTGAGAACTGAGAGAAGAAGCGTAACAAGCTATTCTGTCATTAACTTATTCGTTGCTTTATGCTGTTGTTGTTTAGGGGAACATATTAAAGCAGTCGGCTTCCCATCCCGCCAATAAGAGTGCAGTCATGCAGATAAGTTTTGACCTTTTTGAACAATTCTTCCCTCAATGGGACACATTCAGCTTTCAGAACTGCAATATGATTGTTTTGTTTGCTGCACAGTTGTGTGATGTCTCTGTTGTTATCCTTTTCTTGCTGTTGTTCTTATTCTCTCTCTCTTTCCCCCTCACTCTCTCTGCCGCTGTAGCATCATTTCATGCTCCAAATTCCAAATTTACCATCATTATCGGAGAAAATGGAAAGACAAAAAAACAGCATTGCTTTCATTTAGCATTTTCTCTCTCCACACTGAACATGAAAACAGAACTGAGTTTTGTATTTGATCTGCGTGATGGTTAGCTCCTGAAGACACAAACTTCAGGAGATAAGTCAGATCTACCATCATTTCACATACTGTTCACGTAGTAAAATGGCGTGCTGTATTAAACAGACTTAATACAAGTTAAATCTAATAACGCCTTGGGCAAGTATCTCTCAAGTTAGACTGCCTGTGTTTCTTTTTCTATCTTGTCAGAGGCTGAAACGAGATAAGATAAAAAAAAAAAAAAAAAAAAAAAAAAATACTTCAAAAAGAAATCATAAGACGTCTTTTTTAGTGAGTAGATTAGAGTAAAAACTGAAAGGAGTGAAAATTGAACTAAAATGTACCAGTGATTATCTTAAATGCCTGATTTACTGATTTTCCAATAAATAATGTGCTCTATCTCGCGTACCCTTCTCATAGGGGTACATTAGTTATGAATCAATGTGAATACAATCCAACTTATCTTCCTTATTCTCTCTTTCTCAGGACTCTGGGGAAAGGATGAAGCTACTGGATGGTTGGTGAGAGAGGAAATAGATTTGTGTCAGTGTGTTATTGTTCTGGGTCAAACCCCACGTTGGTCTAAATCAGTGGTTCTCAACTGGTTATTGCTTCAAGACCCAGATTCTACATCGGGAATCAAGCGTGACCCAACACACTAACAAAAAAAGTTTATTGTACAAAGCGCCATAGGAATTTAAAATGTATAAAATATAATTAGGAACTGAATGGGGCCAAAATATGAAAAATTACTAAAATAAAACAGGGTAAAATAAGGGTAATCATTTTTATAAAATTATAAACAAACGTAGAAATGTATTTTACCAGCTTAACACATGGAACAAAAAATAGGCTAAATAATATATTAGCATTAGCCATGTCACTAAGCTAAAAAAAAATAATATTTGCACCAACATACCATACAATTTGATTGAAAAAGCATTCTGTCTTGCCTCATAAGTTTATGCACCTATTTATTACTTTTGTATCCTAATGATGCATGATAATATGGCTAGATCAATTTTAATTACTAGCATTTAACAAATATTCCCTCCTGTTTGCGACCCAGTGGAGACAGATTTGCAACACTTTTTTTTTCAACTGGTTGGGAGACAAATCTCTAATTTAAAAAATATAATCTGTAATGGCAGAATTGTGCTTAATTTTCAGCTAGTCTATCAATTAGCACAAGCTTCTAGAGTTCGGACACCCACCTGAATTCACAGGATTTGGAAACCAGTGACTCTTCAAAGGAAAACAACGCAGGGCTGCCCAAAGAACCCCTTTATGCTCTATATCTCTTCTGCTTTTGTCTTCTCCTTTCTTCTCCTTCACCAAAAAAAGTGTGCACAGAAAAAAGGGCTTTCAACATTTAAGGTGAAATATAGGAAGTGTGTATGCTGTGTGTGTGTGTGTGTGTGCTGCCTAACTTGTTTGATTCATTATTAAACACAATCCATTTTTCCCTCTGCTACTGATAGTGGGCAAAGCTCCCAGCTTTAATTCCCTTGCATTGCAGATTAGAAGCTGAATAACAATAGAAAATAGTGAGAGAGGGCACAAGAAAGTGAGTGCACAATCCCATTATTACTTTTCAGTTTTTTTCCTCCACTTCACTTCCACTATGTATCTCAATTGACAGGAAGTACGGTGCTAATGTTTGAGGTTGAAAGACGGAGAACATCCTATCATCCACTTTCAGCTCAGCACGATGTGTGATGCTTTCTGACACTCCCTAGCAGACCATCGAGGACAGGTCGTTGTTATGATTCCCTTGGCTTTGGGGTCTTATAAGGTAACGTAGTAGGGTAGGAATGAAATAGGAATGGTAAAAAAAAAAAAAAAAGAAACTACCTCCTTTCTGGATTTGCTGATTATTACAAAGTGATTTTAGGGAGAAAATAAATTAGATTGATTAAAAAAACCACAGAGGATCTAACAAGCAAATGTGCACAAGTCTCATACACTCTACTTGCAACATTGCATCTGGCCAAGCAACACTTCCTCTGCAAGTTGCACAACAAGAAACAACCATAATTAAAAGCTTTGTGTCTGACTGCTATCCCCACTCTAGAAACCTTAAGGAAAGAGCTTTGATTTTAAATGGAAATTAATGCCATTTTCCTCTTGAGGGAACCCCTAAAGTCAAATACAGTCGCTCACTCTGATAAAGGCCAGAACGAGCATACATATGCATTTCATAAGACCTTAAAGGCGACATATCATTAAAAGCCTTTAAAAGACAGTGTGAGCAACACTGGTAGTTTTCATAAATAATGGTGAAATTACATAACTATTGATAATAAGAAATGTTTATTGAGCACCAGATTAGCATATTCAAATGATTTCTGAAGGATCATGTGACACTGAAGACTGGAGTAATGATGCTAAACACCTTTCCATCACAGGAATGTGATGTGTGGTGTGGTGTGGTGTGGGGGGGGGGGGGGGGGGGGATGTGTATTTTATATGTAATATTTAATTGTGTGTATAACGTTCTGGAATTATGGAAACATGTTTGCCATTTTTACAATGTTCAACTTGTCATTTCTCTCGTCATTTTTTACAGTATGTTATCAAATAAAATATGTGATTTAAAACGCGATGTAAATGAGAATTCTCATAATGATGCATGGGTGTCCAATGTTGAACATTGTTAGTTAAAAAAATGAGGCTTGTGGGAGTTAAAAAAGTGTGTTTTAAGAAAGTCCACAGAGCCAAAAGTGCTGATAGCTGAGGATGATGAACCGGTTAAAAGAATAAAGCTGATGGTGATGTTTAAAGTTGATAGAAAGAGTAGTTTTAGGGGGCGAAAAAAGACAGAGAAGAGCCACAAACAGTACTGAAGGACATGTCAGTTAGTGTGGTGTGAGTTTGTAAAACATCCAGACACAATATACTCACAATTGTGTGTGCTTTGTGTGTCAGAGAGCTCTGAAGGCCAGTGTGTGGATATGACCGCTGTGCTGCTAATTAACCAGGACAATACTTCTACTGGCCACACACTGTGAGACCTCTCCGAGGTACACATCTTTACACACACACACACAGCGGGAACTCGCCCACAGAGAGATCCAGCACAGAGGAGCAAATTGTCCCCTGATAGCACTGCTAGCACTCTCTCACACACAAGTACACGCTACACACCCTGACTTCAAAGGGTAACAATCACACCTGTGAAGCCTGGGATATTTATTTTAGCCTCTGAAAAGGCTGATAACTTAATATAAGTACATATCTGAAATACATTCAAGATACAAGTCTAGTTTTTTGGGGGCTAAATATAAGTATTTTAGATCATGACTGTTAGCTTTGAAGCTATCAATATGCTAATGTAAACCACATTTTTTTTTCATTTGCTGGAAAACAGCCAAAATGTTGAAGATATTCTGCTCAGTGTTATATGCATATTTTTGTCAATAAAATGTTCTTCTGAATAAGTCCAACTAGTAATAGCAAGTAGCAAATTATTAATTGGCGGTGTGCCATTAAATAAAGGCTACTGTCTATTTAAAAATGAAAAGTGTGATATTTTATGATAACATACTCAATTCTATCTCAGCTGTAGAGGGAAAAAAAACAGGTCATTTCTCCAGAAAGTGAAAAGTGCCAAATTAGTGCTCAACTAGCTTTAAAGAGCACAATTCCTTTTGATTTAAAACATTGCACTTGTCAAACCATTTCATGAGTTCTTTAAGGTACAGATTCCAGTTTGTGATCTTACTGCTTTACATATTGTAAATTGACAGGACAAAAAAGAATAAAGGCATTTGTTTCGACACTCTTCGGCTGAAAGCAGTACTATTTTCAGCTCAAAGCGAATTTGTTCTCTGACATTTAGGAATGAGCAAGACTTTGGCACACCGACACTGACCCGAGTTCAGAACGTAGAGGTGTTCGGTGACTGATGTTTGTGGGGCTTTTCGTTACAAGTGTCTGCCCACGTCCTCTGTGCTCTAGAATAACAAGTGCCCACGGGTATCAGTGGCACACTCATGCCAGTTCAAGCCATGCCAGGGCAGAGCGGCCTAACTGGGGCAGAAACACATTCGCCCTGTGGCTTAACAGAAACCCTATCCAAAGAAAACACGCCCACACACAAAATCCTATACCCTCATCCAAAAGCACTAGGGGTGTACGAAATAAACTGGTTGTGAGTGAGTGAGTGAGTGAGTGAGTGTGTGTGTTTGTGTCCAAGACTTCATTTTCAATTCAGCTGTACACCAGTGCTAAGCACCACCACCAAAGAGTCTGTGTGAGGCACTATAACAGGGCAGCTCAGTAATAGTCTCCCCTCTGACCCACATGAGGCTAGAACAACATAACACAGGAGGAGAGACAAACAACAGCTAATCCTCTGCGCACACAACAGCACTGCAATGGAGCCCATTAATAAGAGAGGATTAGCCAATGCTAACGCTAACGAGCGTCTTCGCCACAGGAGCACATTTCCTCTCTATCAGATATCTGCTTATCTCTGCCTGTCCCTCACTCCCTTCTCAACCTGTCTGTCTGTCACACATAGCGCTGTAAGGTTTGCAGAGACTGAAAACAATTAAGGGCATATGGCGAGCAGCGGGAGACAGGACAGAAGTGAAAGAAAACAAATTGAGATGAACTCTGACAAGTGAAGCAAACAGTTGCAAACTCTTACAAAAAAAAAAAAAACGTGACCTGTGGTGAGAACATGAAATCATTTGTTTTCTATTTTTTGGAGCTGTGGTGTGCCAACTTTCTCTTCCTTTTTGAAACTCATAAAAAAACACCATACAAAAAACACTGTGACTATATCTCACAATTGTCACTTTATATCTCACAATGTGATTTTTGTTTTCTAGTAATTGGAAATGTATACTGGATATTGTGCTTTTAGTCTATATCTCAAAATTGTGACTTTTTTTCTCTGGTAATTAAGACTTTTTTTTTTTACCACACATTGTTGTCTTTATATCTCTTTATATCTCACAGTATATCTCACTTTTTTACTTGTAATTGTGACTTTAAATCTCACAATGTCACTTTTTTTCTAATAATTGCAACTTTATACCGCACATTGTGACTTTATATCTCAGAGTTGTGACTTTGTTTCTCATAATTTTGACTTATATCTCACAATGTGATATTACCTCGTAATTGACGCTTTATATTACATCCCGCATTTGCGATTTAAACCTTAAGTCACAATGTAACAGAAGTAGTGGCAGATCATTTCTTCCATATTGAGAAACAAATCATCGATGGAGTGGACTTAGTTTGATCTATTAGAAGGGGGTGGAGACAGATCTGAATGCGAGCTTGCAGTTGATTGTACAAGAGGGTCGGGATTTAAACAGACAAAATCATTGGAGGAGTACGGCATACGTCACCAGAGAAGTCATTTTCCCAGAAGATCGGGTCAAAATAAATTGACTCTAAATAAATAAATATATAAAAGGAAACATTTCCATGGATCTATTGTTCATAATAAGATGCATTTAGAAAATAGAAAAGGTGATTTTCATTTCATACCTACTTTAATCTCATAATTATTATTATTGTTACTTTTATTTTGAGGCAGGAACTAGTTTACATAAAAATATGACAGAATGTGTAAAGCGAGTCAATCTAAATCTGGACATATGAATAATGCACAGTCAAAATGGAATGGATTAACAAACAAACTGCCAATCTTTTCCCCGTTTGAAGATGGTGGAATAAGTCAAATCTGCATATACAAAAGAAGGGATAGTCTGTGGAGTGTGAGAGATGGAAGGTAATTTGGAAAACAGTGAGGAAGGAGGTGAGAGAGTGGATTATGCTGTGAGCTGGCGCTGTCAGGCTTGGCTAGGCTGGCACAGAAGCGCAGCACTATAATAAGCACCCTCTGTTTGCCCAGCGCTAGCCCAGCATTGTGCCAGTTCGAGTGGACGGGCCAAAACCGACCCACAAAACACTAAAGACCTCACTAATGGGATTCTCTTTACAGTCAGGCATGTCCTTAGCCAGCCTGAGCAGGGCACTGGGATATAGTCATGCGAGGACCCCGGAGGGATATGCAGATCTGAGAATAGCATGGTCATGTCTGTATATCTGAAACTAGAACACATCTGTGCTAGAGGAGTTGGAAACACGCTGAGCATGTGAGTTTACCTGTACTGATTGATAGTGTGGTAACAGGTAAATGCCCTGTTAAGCCAAACACTGCCTCACACCATCTGTCTGAGAGCATTCACAGCCGGTTCACGTAGGTAGTGCCCTTAAGACAAACATACAAATGCAGACGCACATACACACATGCCTCAAAGACTTAATGTTCACTCAAGCCTACTTATTCAGACAAAATGGTTGTGTGTGAAAGTCCGGAGGCCTTTTGCCACAGGGCAGCACCTAGCATGTCAAACAGCATTTTAGAGGCAAGCGTCAACGTTGTTTATTTGCTTATACAGTGCAGGGTGATTGAAGGAAAGCAATTCTATTGCTTTGATATCATTTGTACTCACAATTATGATTTAAGTAAACTTAAACCTGATTACCACTGGAAAGAATCAGGAAAGGGGCTAGAAAAATGCCAAAATATCTAAGAATTTTATTGAATTAGAATTTTATATGAATTCTAGACATTACATTTAACAAAATTTCTAAATTAAATTGCTTTGTATTTTTAAACAGATATAATTGATTAATTCACATTTTTAAAACAGCATTATGTTGAAGCTGCAAATTTTATCTGAATATTTAGTTAATTTCACCTCAACAAAAAATCTACAAAATGCCACAAAAAACATATTACAGTAACATCTAAAACTCAAATTTACAAATCCAAAATATATATAGTAAATAGTACTTTAATATATAGTACATAATAAAAATTTCTACTTGTTACATCACATCTAGAATTCAGAAGTACAAACTTTAGCCCCATATATTTTTTTTTAATGCGAGACCAATCATATTCAAAAGTGAGAAGCTCAGATCTTCTCTAGAGGAGCTGTAGCTCTGGTGGACAATGATACATATCATCAATTAGGCCTTCAAGTTATGGTTTAATTAAATTCCGTTGGATTTTAAATACCTTCAGTTGCTAGCTGACATCACCGCTATCTCTCACAGCCCACTCGTACACACATGCACGATGTGTTTGTGCAAGGTGTGAGTGGAAAAACAAAAAGCATGTCTTTCATCTTGTCATCAAGCTCTGCCCGAATTAGAACTTGAAAATAGAGTCGCAGTTTCCTGGGATGTGTTTTGTGATTACTGCTACTACACCCTCTCAAGCAAAACACACATACACACACACACCTGTACCCTCACCCTGTACTCCTTTAATGATCCATTCAATATTGTTTTGGACCTTAAATACCACTCAGAAATAGCTGCAACAGCAATAGCTTTGTTGATTTCTTCCTGCTGAACAAAAATGTCACATTCTGTCGTCTCTCTCCTTGACCACCTTGGATACTGATATGCAAATGCCGGAGTGTTGTTCTTTTCGCTCTGAGACATGAAAAAAATATGTTGTTGATCGCTGCTTTATGATTCAACAGAGACTGTGAAGGGAAAAAAAAATGCATAAGCACTGTCTACTTCAAAAACACATTTACAGTTCACCTAAATAACAATTCAAATGTGTTTTTGCATTATGCATTTTGTCTTTCATCAGCTCTTGACATTCTCAGTTTCTTGCTTATAAAAGACTTATAACAAACACCATCAAGATTACTGGTTACTATGTGTAGCCTATGAGTAGAGTTTTTTTTTTTTTTTTTTTTTTTACTTTTGATCAATTTATTGCATCCTTATCCAAATGTATTAATGCATTAGGCCTATATAAAATATCAAACCAAATACATTTCTTTTAGAAAAAGATTACACAGACCTAAAGTAAAACTTTTTTTACTTTCTGATTTCATACTGTACCTACAACATGTGTTTGGTAAATTGTTTATACAAAAAAAAAAATATTATATATATATATATATATATATATATATATATTCGTTTTAAAAAAAATATATTTTATTTGATTATATTTATTTATAATCACCGTATACTAGGAAATGTATGAAGTACCTAGGAGTATTATGCCAATGCCATGATACATGACTATGGTGATCATTCAGTACCATGGTATATATTAAAATACCATGGTATCAGCATCTAATGTCATCACATTATGTCAATCCAAAAACAGCTGGTCTCATGCATTTAAACCGCTCATCTGTTAGTAAAACTACAGACACAGCAAGTGGATGTTGATAAGTCCATTTATTGTACTAAAAATGGCTGAATACAAAGTACATTCACAAGAACAGCACTTTCTGCTAGACTGTCTGCAGAGCCGACAGAATCTCTATCACTGGCTTAATGTAAGTAAATGACTCATGACATTAATCTAGCCTTCCTATCTACTGCTTTTGTAGTCACTGTCTCAGACATACAGAGAAGTAAAATTCCATACTGTATGTGATCATAAAATAACATTTCACATTACGGACGTACTGTCAGGTGTACCATATATTATATTTGATAAATATCATTCAAAGCTAGTTACATATTTACACATTCCCAATGTAGAGACGGAGGAATGTCAATTACTACAATATTCACATCAGTATGTGTTCTCAGTTAAAAGGCAAACGTGTATTTGGCGTCTATGTTACATTGTGGCACAGTCATTGGTGTGAGGCAAAGTGGTCATTGCCTTCATAGAGAGAGAGAGAGAGAGATAGAGAGAGAGAGAGAGAGAGAGAGAGAGAGAGAGAGAGAGAGAGAGAGAGAGAGAGAGAGAGAGAGAGAGAGAGAGAGAGAGAGAGAGAGAGAGAGAGAGACTGGAATGGAGTTTATGTTACAGTCAACCAATCTAATTAACAAATGTGACTGGCTGATACTCTATGGCACTGAGCTCCGTTTGGGGTTGAAGTAGCCAAAACAGAGATAATGTTCTCACCTTAGCATAATTTTTGCTCTTGCTTCTTTTCACTTAGGGTCTTTTAGAGGGGAGATGAGAATGAGAGAGGGGAAAATATAAAGCAAAGTCCGAAGTCTTCATTAGATTCGGCTGCAAAGCAGTATTTCCTCTTTCTCATAAACCATTCCCAGTTTTTTTTTATGTAGCAAGATGAGAAAGACTGAGTTATGGGAGGAAAATAGCATTGCCATATTTGATAAAAGGTCAGAGTGCATTAGAGAAGCTAGGTCCTCTTAGGTGGTTTTTCAATGAATGTGAATGGTCTGGCTGTGGTAGAGAAAAGGAGACAGAGAGTGAGGAGAGTTTATTGAAAAGGAGGAAGAGGGACAGAGGAAAGACATACCTACCAAACTTTGGGTGATTGCAATGATAGTAAGACTCCAGTGGGGTTCAAAGAGGACAGGAGAAGAGAGGAAGGGGGTAAGTCCATATAAAAGAGTTCATAGCAAAGGGAAGAAATGCACAGCGGAGGAGACGCAAAACTGGAGATATCACAAATCCATTAGTCCAAATTCCTTGCAGTGTCCTTAGACGAAAGATATCCGCTCCCAAAAAGCTACGGAGGAACAAAAACGTCATGGTTGAGGATGACAAACATCAGTGGACAGATGCCCATTTTCAGTCAGCTTTTTCTTTCCGACTTTGTCCATTTGGTTTTTTCATTGTTTATGTGTGAAAAAGGTAGTTATATATATATTTCAGAGATGAAGAGATATGTGAAATGGCAATCTGTGACAAGAGGCAAGCTCTGTCTTACTCCCGCAGAGCAAAAAGAAAAACCTTTTGGAAAAAAGAAGAATGTTTAAGGCAGTCTTTTTTGGCCGGCCCCCTTCTCTTGGTCAACGCCCGTTACTGCACCTACAAGAGGATAGATACGACTTACTACTCACGTACTGGAACGCAATACATTCCATGCAAAATATTTCTATGAAAAATAAATAAATATATATTAATAGTGCAATAAAACATATATTTGGACGAATATGTGTAAACAACATCATTAGGTGGTGAGAAGAGAAAGGGGGCAAGACCAAAAACCTGCTCTATCCATTCATAATTTGGGATTAGAGCTCCTTTACTGTTATCAATTACTACATTTCTTTTGCTGTAATGAACAGTTTTACATTGCAACTGTATATTCATGCCATTTATGTCACACAGAGAATGTACAAAACTTTTTTGAGGGTAAGTTGTCTTTGCAAAGTCCATTCATGACTGATTTGAACAAACCTGCCCCCCTATAGTCCACACTTGTACGACAGCACTGCCCAGATGGCCGTGCTCTCGGTTTTTTTTTTTTTTTTTTTTTTTTTTTCTGTGCTGGTGACCATTACAATATATAGAAACCTAGCATTATTATTGCCAGGAAACACAAAATGAAAAAGTCAAAAGTCCCCAAAAAGTTTCCAAACAATCCCTGTTCCTCATCACTAAGATACGATATTGAGATAGACTTGTAACACAAAATAGAGCAAGAGTGACTACGATATTTTTCCACAACAGTTCCTGCTGGCCCACACTGCTTTTACAGCCAATGACTGATCCAGAGGTCTCTCACAATGTTAGGACACAGACTCCTTACGCAGTAGGCACAGCTTGCCTACCGGGTGCAGATCAGCAGGAGAAATGCAACTGACATTTCATCTCATCAGTAGGCAATGAGGCACTGCACAGTAACAGTTTCTGCCACTGCTTCACTGTACCCTGCTGACACAAACACCAGCTGCTGCAATCTGTCCAGAGACCAGTGTGTGCCTTACGGATCCTGCATGTCACTAATGCAGACACGAACTTTTTATCACTGCATTAAAGGCGACGCGTTGGCTTTGTATTCGGGACTGCCTGCTGCTGACCCATCGTTTTTGACGCGCAGGTGTAAGGTACGGAAGTTATGTAATGCAAAGTTTGAGATTTATTTAGTATGATTTAAACGTAAATGAACGCAGGGCTGAACAATAACACATATTATATACATTTCACATACATAATATTATATTGTATAAATATATATTACTCTAAAATAATAATAAAAAAAATCTGAGAAGCTAATAAAATCTTGTTGAGCCTTGTTTTTACTCTTTTATTTTGTTTTGTTTTTTGATGGTGGACAGGAATGGATGCATGGATAAAAGACGAAGGACACACAACATAGGCTGAATAAAAGAAATGATACGGTTAACATGACCATAATTCCACTATTGGATACAAGATGGGTTTTTTTTTACGAGTGCACATGCACATATATACACAGTCATTGGTTTATGGCTTCAGGTGCGCCCAACAGGGTTTTTAGTGGCCTTGCTCAAGCTGTTTTCTCAGATCTAATCACTGAGACAAGAGCCCTTCCCTAATCCTGGTCCTCACCTCTGCAACCTCGACATCTGTCGTAGTGTGTGTAGGCAGGCAGGCCCGTAAGTGTGCCGGGGAGCATCTGGGCGTAATGAGGCTCACAGCCTGCCACTGTACCCGTTTAGCACCTTCCCATGAGCACCTGCGTCAGAGGTTACCTCCTGACGTGATGTACCATTGTTGTTCTTGCAACAGGATCCCTTCCACCCCTCTCAACCCAATGATTTTCAATGAGGTTTGACTCTATTATAGATGGACGACCCCAGAGTTATCTCAGTGCGCAAGGTTTATACTCTAGTCATCAAAGATGTTACAAGAATTAGTACATTTTAAAAAAGGTCGACAGATGCAAAATAAAGTGTTGAAATAAGTGAGAGAGAAAACAAAGACGAAGAGGGAAAAATAGGTACAGTAAAGTTTGGGTTGATAACATTTTTTGTAAAAATGACCATAAAATGATGGTCTTCATTGTCACATGATCCATCAGACATCTACTGACTGTGTATATATATATGCAAGGCAAACTTCTGATAGTAAACTTTCCAACAAACATACAAAATGTTTGAATTATGGTCTAAAACATACAAACTGTTCACACCACTTACATCAATGAGGGACTGATTAACTTTTTTAATATTCATATTTTAATTGCAGTTCTTAGTAAAGTTACCGGCCAATTACATGCTGTTTTATTTACTTTATTCCAATTATTCCAATGTGCTTTTTAAGCCATTCCCCAAAAACAACAACAAAATGATGACTTCATCCAATTGGACAATATTACCATCTATTTATCTGCTATCTATTATTGGATGTATTGTGGAAAAATAAACAAAAGTTAACTAACCATCTGCTCACAGTGATCCCTGTATACCTCAGCCAGCTGGCTAAATAAATTACACATCCTAATAAAAACATTGTCTGGTAAAATAAAATAAAAAACAAAACAAAAATAAAATTTGCAACTCTTCAAAAGCCCTAAATCAAGGAAAATTAGAGGCCTCCAACCTTGTTCAAAACCTTTAACAGGAAATAGAGTAAAAAGCGTGTTACGCCAAAGGCAGATGGCCGCACGCAGTAAGTGGGAGTGTGACTGTTGTCAGCCTGAGCGAGATGCATTTTTCTGTTGTTAGCACTTTAAATAATTGTGCTGAGGCTAGTGATTATTTGCATAAACACCACTTAAACATAGCTCAAGAGCTCTAATCCCACACCAAACAGCGTGAAGAGAGAGAGAGATGGAATACATTGAGACTGAGAGGGAGAGAAGAGAGATTGCAATGTGATTTGCTTATTTTCAGGCATTCAAATAAGCATCCTGGTAATAAAGCAAAAAAAATAAAGGAGAAAAATTCTCCCCAATATTTTTATTTACTTATTTGCAATTTTTTGTAGCGTTACCAGCAAACCAATAAGTCTGCCCGAACGCTTTCGAGTAAAACAACTAAGCTGTCTGTCAAAAATGGCAATAATGACAATTTTGGATATGGGGTCAACTTTCATTCTCCCTTCTGCTATCTGTCTTTCAGAAGGACGATAAATGGTGCACCGGCGTCTGCCTGGCAAATGTGATCATACTTGCACTGACGCCTCATTGTTTGTTGATGTCTTTATTTATCTCTTCCTCCATTCGTCTACTTTCTTAGGGCCATTATTCATGTTGTCTATATCAGATGGCTGAAAATAAAACCGTCTCTGTCTAACTAGGTGCGAAACAAAGTGCTGGCCTCACAAAATCTCCATATCCTCCATTTCGTATCAACAGCTGAAAGACTAACTGTGATTTATGGCTGCGGAAGTGTCATAGCAACAGATTTTATGAGACGACGATGAACTGATTCGTGGTCTATTGACTATCTACTGTCTGAGAAATGTTTGCTTTGACAGCAGTGCGACTCTATTTGTTTGTTTTATGACTGGAGCAGCTACAGGATTTGCTTTAGTGGCCTTGCGATGCTTCAGACAGTCAGCAGTCACTTGGCTCGGCAAAAAGTTCAGAAACTCTGAACTTCATTAAGAAGCTTCGAGACATTCAAGGTCCTTCTTTTGTCCAGGCGTACGGCACTTTAGTGAATTCATTTCTGTACTGTGAAACATACGGCTCTGTGAGAGACATGTTATGGGCAGTGCGGGGGAGGTTTGAGCCTCGACCGCATGAGTAACATTTGTTATTAACTCCACGCAGTGAGACGACGCAGCATGGATGCAATTTAGACATGTGCGCGTGCTATAGGCCCAGCGTGGCACATTGAAGCATAGTGAGGGTACCTGGTCCCAGTCGGAGACAGTATGTGTGTGTCTGGGCTTGCCTTCCAAAACCTATTGAGGGTGCCTAGGAAAGGGGATGCACCCTTGGCATCACACAGGGCACAGCAGCTGTCGTGTTGACCTATCCGTAACACCGTGTCCTAACCAGACGCGACATGACACTGCGTCATGCGATAAAAGGTATCTTTTCTGTGTTAATCAGAGTTTTGGACAACGATACGCGACAAGTATGTGCAATGCCAGAGCTAGAACAACAACATACAAAGTATGACAATTATAATATTATCAGTTAGTGATTGTGTGCTTTTTTTATTGTTAAAAGAATTTAATGTGTTTAAATACATTTTGCTTGACCTTGATCATAGCCCCTGAAAGCGACAATGGATAAATTCACCTTAGATCTGGAAAATAAAGGCAACAAGAACGTTCAAACTGTGAATTCAATGTAAACAAACAAGTGTATTCTATGTCAAAGATGGTTTCAGTCACTCACTATGTAGTTTTATTCATTTTAAAATTGTGTAATATTTATGAATTTGATTATTTACTGATCCATTTCTGTGCAAATGCAGATCACTTGCAGAGAGCCCGCCCAGCGCCCACCCATACTTCTGATTGGCTGTAAAAGTGGTGTTGCGTCTGGTGTGGACAGACAAACTAATTGTCTCTGGAATCGTATTGCAACACGGACACAGTGCCAGTCAGCAGCTTTATTCAGACGAGATTATTATTATTATTATTATAAGCTAATTATGAACAGAGCACATCTGTGATTTCATGTATTGATTAAGACAGATTCTTGTTAGTAAAGTCACACAACAGATTCATAAGGAATTCTATTTCAGTCATGGAATGAATGGACCTTAGTGAGGGTACTGCCATATATATATATATTTTTTTTTAAATGAAGCTGTGACGGATAGAAGTAAAGTGTGTTCAATGGATCGCACTATTGTTTACTATTGTAACATACTGATTGGTCAGATGATGAAATGTGTCTCTGAAAAAAAAAAATAAGTAAAAAAAAACACCAATTCCAAATATAAATATATATATATATATATATTTTTTTTTTTTTTTTTCAGTGCATGCAGTTGTAGAGACTGGAAGTCAATCCCCGCAGCCTCGTTTTCATCTGCGTTAAATGCAATATGGTATCTAACCTAAGGTCTATGAATCAGTGTTTTTGAACGAATCAGTTAAATGAACAAGTCAGTGACTCACTTGCTAAGACGGCATAACAATGTAACTTGCAGAAAAAGGGTGAAGCAACAATCCCACTACTATATATAACACTACCGTTCAAAAGTTTGGGGTCGGTACGATTTTAAGTACTTCTAAAATAATTCTCTTTCTGCTAACCATGGCTGCGCTTATTTGATTAAAAATACAACAAAAATCATTTATAGTATTAAATATTATTCCAGTGTAAATCAGCTGTTTTCTGTGTGAATATATAGTAAAGTGTAATTTATTCCTGTGATCAAAGCTGAATTTTCAGCATCACCAGTGTCAGTGTCTTCAGTGTCAAATGATCCTTCACAAATCAGTAATATGAGGATTTGATGCTCAAGAAACATTTATTATTATTATCAATGTTGAAACAGTTGTTGGTCTGTCAGTTGTACAGTTTTTTTTTTTTTTAGGATTCTTTGATGAATAGGAAGTTCAAAAGAACAGCATTTGTTTGAAATAGAATCTTTTGTAACATTATAAATGTCTTTACTGTCCTTGATAAATAAAAGTATTGATTTCTTTCCTCCAAAAAATAAAAATAAAATTCTCACTGACCCCAAACTTTTGAACGGTAGTGTGTATATATATATATATATATATATATATATATATATATATATAGAGAGAGAGAGAGAGAGAGAGAGAGAGAGAGAGAGAGAGAGAGAGAGAGAGAGAGAGAGAGAGAGAGAGAGAGAGAGAGAGAGAGAGAGAGAGAGAGAGAGAGAGAGAGAGAGAGAGAGAGAGAGAGAGAGAGAGAGAGAGAGAGAGAGAGAGAGAGAGAGAGAGAGAAACTCATTAAGGAGATGATCATACCCGACTTTAGTTGTCTTTTTAAACTAGATGAAAGCAATAGTGGAACCGACAGCTAAAACTTTGCTCAGAAATTTGCCAAAAAAAAGTCCAAATAATTTACTGCTTTCATAGTCAGAATAAATCTGAATTATATTTCTCAAATTACCATAGGTACAGTAATTTAATTGCTCTTATTTTTCAACATAAAAAAACCCCTTTAATTTAGCTCCCTTTTTGAAGAAAACCCTGGGACTATAAGATTTTTCTCTTTAGCCAAACCCAACCACTATTTAAGTCTTATTATTCAACTCTCTCTGCATTATAATCAATGTAAACCCTAGTGCATATTTTCTCAATAACATCATAACGTTGTGTGTTTACTGTATGTGTGTGTGAGCCTATGAGACGCCGCACAGATAGTTCATCCATGAGCGCTCAGCTGTAACTGCCATGATGTCAGAGGATCTATCCAGCCCAGAGACAAAAGTACTGTGAGTGACTGTTTAGAGATCCAGGCGGCACTGACAATGACTCTGTGAAGGGAGGGGGAAAGATTCTGTAACTGTCGAAGCACCGGATCTGAAAGAGACTTCTTAGACTGCTGGAGTGTTTCATGCATTCCTCTTTCATTCGTTCTGCACTTCCTGCTTTGGATTTTCACAGACGACAGGCTCACTCATCAGACTCTGTAAAGAAGTGGCTGATACAATAAAGGCAAGGTTGTCTAATCGTGTGGCCAACTTCATCTCCATGCCAACATATGACTATTAATCCTCTTAGCCAGCACTGGGTCTCTTCATCTCATGTTTTTCTGTCTACCTCCCTCTCATCCTTTTGACATCCTCCGTTTTTCTTTCCTACGGATTAAGTATTTATGGGACAGGGGTTGTTTAAGCTTCATGTTGAGCCAAATGTCAAAACTTTTTTATAGAATACTCAGTTTTGAATGGCCAATTGCAGTATTTGCAATCCCTTTCCTTGAACAATGTTTAGCAAAATATAAAACCTAACATATACATGTTATCATATGCAATCTCACCACGTCATCTTGCCACTACACTTATAAAAGACACCAAAATTTAGTACATTTATTATTGTTAATTATTGATTGACAAAAATCTTGCACCAATTAACATTGTTCATTAGCCTAACTAGAGTTTCCAAGTGGTGCAGCAACTTATTGCATTAATATATAATATGCGGTCAAGTATGCATTTATCAGTATTTTAAAATGACTTTACAATAAGAGCGGTCTCATCGAATCAGGATTTAAAA
The DNA here is from genome assembly GCF_029890125.1 of Rhinichthys klamathensis goyatoka. Taxonomy (NCBI): domain Eukaryota; kingdom Metazoa; phylum Chordata; class Actinopteri; order Cypriniformes; family Leuciscidae; genus Rhinichthys; species Rhinichthys klamathensis. The sequence goes on along the minus strand of NW_026606714.1, from coordinate 3,598,162 downwards.
CGGTTTTAGAATCAGTGTATACATTATGACTGGCTGACTGCACATTACCACTTACATATTTTATTCCTCTTTGCTACAATTCATTGCAAAAGCTATCTGGAAAACTGTCAACTGTCATTGTAGGCTTCTGTAAAAATAATACATATACTTTTAAACTTACGAGGAGCGGAGGTCAGTTACGGATGAATGTAGATCGACGCTGAAACAGAAAGAACATCGGATCTTTCAAACTGTAAATCATGCCAAAATCGTATGGAACGCTAAATCTAAGTTAAGAGGAATTCTAGGTGGACACTTAAATATCCGTAGTCTGATACCAAAGCTGGATCAAGTTCATATTCTTTTGACTGAGTCAAATTTAGATTACATCTGTATGAGTGAAACATTGCTTCAAGGTAATATCCCAACAAACATGGTAGATGTCCCTGGCTATGTCTGTTTTAGAAAAGATAGATTATCTGGTAAGGGTGGAGGAGTGTTGATCTATATTAGAGACACATTTAAATGTATAAGAGTTGATCTAAACTCAAAAATTGAATGCTTAGCCATAAAAGTGATACTCTCTCCGCGAATGCAATTTAATATTGTTGTTTTATATAACCCTCCATCACACACTCTTTCTTTTTATGATGATATGAAGGAACCACTGGGAATGTTTGATAATTCTATTGAAACAATATTTTATGGTGATTTTAATATAAATTGGGCAGATAAAAGAGGAAGACAAAAATTAAAAATACTGATGTCCAAATATAATTATGACCAGTTGATAAAAACGCCAACAAGAGTGACCAGAACTAGCAAGACTTTGATAGATCTTATTTTTACTAATAGGGAAGAGCGTATTATAAAACATTATAATCTACTGACAGGTTTATCAGACCATAATATGGTATTAACAGTAAGGAAATTAACTAAACAACCATTAAACCGACTCAAAAACCAGAGACCAGATAGAATTAAGTTTGGGATACCGAAATCTAAAGTAGGTCAATTTGAAATAGAGATTAATAATACTGACTGAAATAATATATTACAGATAAATGAGGGGAATTTGTGTTGTACTTCCTTAACTGAAACTGTCACTAATTTGGTAAATAAATACCATACTCCTTTGAAATGTTCAAGGAAAAATGTATCATTACCATGGATAAATAGTGATATTCGTAATCTTATGAAAAAAAGAGACCTGGCTTTAAAAATGGCTTTATCCTCTAAATTAAATACAGATATTTTAATCTATAAAAGTCTCAGAAATAAAGTAGTACAATAATTACGGACGTCAAAAGTATCACATTATACACGAATAATAGAGAATGCAAAGGGTCAAAGCTCAACCCTATGGAAACAATTAAATAATTTAACAAATAAAACTCAAAAGCAGCAAACAATTAAAGAGGTACAAATAGATGGAAAAGTAATTGATGATAAAAGTTTTCTAGCACATGAGTTTAATACATATTTTATAAGTTCAGTAGATGAATTGGCTCAAAATTTTAAACTAATACCATTAGATAGTAAGGTGGAGGATGAGCTACCAAATTCATTTTTTATTAAGGAGATTGAAGAAAAAAGAATAACTGAAATTGTAAAGCTTCTACCGAATTCAACAGCAAAAGATGTTTACAATTTAGATATTAATTTGATAAAAAAATATAGCTCTGTGATGATAGGTCCGTTAACTCATCTGACAAATGTATCAATAGAGACTGTGTTTTCCCCAATACATGGAAAAAGGCTGTAGTTACACCGCTCTTTAAATCAGGGGATCCAAGCCTGATTACAAATTATCGACCAATATCAATCTTGCCGGTTATGTCAAAGGTTTTGGAGAAGGTTGTGGCTGAACAATTAATAAACTATCTAGAGAGTAATAATTTCCTACATAAACATCAATTTGGTTTTAGAGCCCAGCATTCCACCGAAACAGCTATATGCTATTTCTTGGAAAAAGCTAGACACTCTTTGGATCAGGGACTTGTGATGGGAGCAGTATTCATTGACCTAAAAAAGGCATTTGACACAGTTAACCACACTATTCTTTTATCTAAATTAAGTGCATTTAATTTTAGTAAACGTTCAATTGAGTGGTTCACCTCTTATTTAAATCTAAGAGATCAGTGTGTTTCAAAATTGATAATACAAAATCATTGTTTATAAGAAACAAAATGGGCTTACCACAAGGTTCAATTCTAGGCCCCTTGCTTTTTAGTTTGTTTATAAATGACCTACCTTGTTGTTGTCCAGATGTTGAATGTCAACTTTATGCTGATGACACAGTTATTTACACATCGGCTAAGTCATCTGTCAAGGTTGCTGCAGTTTTAAATGAACAAATGGAAAGGATATCTACATGGCTCCAGGAAAATCATCTAACTCTGAATGTTAAGAAAACTGTCTTTATGTGCTTTTCTAATCGTAAGCAAAAAGAAAAAGTAATAATTCAAGTAAATAAGAAAGAAATAGAGGAGGTAAATGAGTTTAATTTTTTAGGTGTTGTTTTAGACTCACAACTTAAATTTGATAAACATATAAAAAAGCTCTCAAAAATGGTAAGGATTAATTTAAATTGTTTCAGACTTATTAGAAATTATATCTCAATTGAGGCAGCACATTTGTTTATGCATGCAATGATATTGTCCCGCATTTCATACTGTATTACAGTTTGGACTCAAACAAGTGATTCCTTAATAAAAAAAAATTGAAATGTTATATAATCGAGCTCTAAAAATAATGGATAAAAAGCCAAATCAATGGCATCACTGCAATGTTTTAAAAATAACTAATATGCTAAGTTTTGCGAGTTTTAAGAACCTGTCATATATAAAATTGATTTTTAAATGTTTGCACAATAAGGCACCATCAGTCTTATGTAAATTGATAAAGAGACAGGATGATACAAATAGAATCACTAGGAGTTCGGCAGGTGGTAATTGTAGGATTAATTTTCGTAAGACTACACAAGGGCAAAGAGCCTTTTCTGTAGAGGGCTCCGAACTCTGGAACCTGCTGCCAAATGAGTTTAAGGTAATACCTGAAATAAAGTCCTTTACACTGAAGTTAAAACGGTGGTTTAAAATAAACCAGAACTGCACGCATATTTAAATGTAATAATTTTAGTATGTAAAAGTGTAATGTAATGTAAAAGTAAAAGTTTTATTTTATTTGATTAAAGTGTAATGTAAGAGTGTAATGTAACATAAAAGTGTATTGTGATGTTAAAGTTTTAAGCTTGAGTTGTAAGCTCATTTCTGATATGTATAATTATAGGTAGGTATTTGATTGTCTGTAAGTGACACATTGTGGTAGTTTTATTCTATGAGTCGTAGTTTTTGTTTTTGTATTTTTTTTATTAGAAAAGCCTTCCTAGGGACCTGAGATGCAAATTAGCTCTTGCTATACTCTCTATGTGCAATACATATTTTCCAGTTTTGACTGGGATCATGTTTTTTTTGTACTGTCCGTCCCTATACAAATAAACTTAATAAATAAATAAAATAAAATAAAATAGTTAAAAACACATCTAGCCCAGAAAAAAATAAAACTAAAAAAAATCTATAAAATGTTCACAAGGATGAGGTTTTGGTGATCACACAAATCTACAGAGTAGATGCTAAGTGACTGTTTCCTTCCTGCCACAGGCTTCCACTCGTCAGATCACAGTCTTTAAAAACTCTTTGATCACTAGAGACGAGAGAACAGTGAGAGAGAGGCAGCTAATTGCTTGTTGATGGAGATAAAATCCATGTTTTTTCACGTGAACTGGCATCGGTCATTAAACTGACATGCTTCGTTAACAACCGTGCATTCTGTTGCTTTTCGTTGCAACAAATGTTTACAGTGAATACCGCTGTCAGATACCGCCTACACACCTGGTTAGACCTCAATTAGATATTGAAAGCTTTGATCCATTTATTAATTTTATTTCCTACAGTTTGAGCTATTTACTTGGTTTTCTTCTCCTTTTGCTACCCTGGTTCTACCTCGGGATGTCCATCCCACAGTTACTACAGGTTGTGCCAGCTCCAGTTTGGATCCAACCTTTGCAATGTTTTCAGGTGACACCAACATTTCAGATGATGTTAACTTTGGATTGACATGAAAAACTTTCAAATATTATCCTAATATTGTAATATTATCCTTATATTGTAATCATTACAAGCACAAGTTGTAGTTGCTACCTAAGGGTTGTGACTCACCAAGAGCCGTCAGTGAACGTCTGTGGGGTTTTGCTGTGTGTTTTCTACACGTCCGCTCTAGTCTGGAGTGTTTCATACATTCCTTTGTTCTGCACTTCCTGCTTTGGATTTTCTCAGACTACAGCTCACTCATCAGACTCCGTAAAGAAGTGGCTGATACAATAAAGGCAAGGTTGTCTAATCGTGTGGCCAACTTCATCTCCATGCCAACATATGACTATTATGGTAAATGGTAAATGGACTGCATTTGTATAGCGCTTTCACAGACCCAATGGCCACCAAAGCGCTTTACATATTGCCTCACATTCACCCATTCATACACTCATTCATACAACGACGGCGGTGTCAGCCATACAAGGCGCCATCCAGCTCGTCGGGAGCAGATGGGGTTAGGTGTCTTGCTCATGGACACCTCGACACTTGGTCAGGTGGAACCGTGGATTGAACCATCAACCTTTCGGTTTGTAGACAACATGAACCACTGAGCCACTGAGCCATTAATCCTCTTTGCTAGCACTGGGTCTCTTCATCTCACGTTTTTCTGTCTACCTCCCTCTCATCCTTTTGCCATCCTCAGTTTTTTCCACCCAACAATTTAAGTATTTATGGGCCAGGAGATATTGATTTGAGATGAAACCGTTTTAAAATCGTACCTGTTTGCTATCTTACGATCCATTACAGTGTACAAAACAATCGTCACAAAATGGCAGCAGCAGCGTTTGTATGAAACAAACGAGAGCGAATCTGCGATTACATAAATACATAACTGTACACAAAATATTGATTTGAGTTTTAATATTTTATTAGCTCACCAAACGCAAAACTTCCACAAGGAAAAACTGTTCCTAGCGAGCGTAAAGCACCAACATCAGTTACCCGGATGAGCCTGTGTTGTACCGGTTGTTATCGGGGGATAACATATCAATGGATGGCACGATTGACCAATCAGAATCAAGTATTCCACAGAGCCGTGTAATAAAGATAGTTATTTCCTCACACGCAGGTGCAGAACACACATGCTAGTTGGCTTTGTGTCATGACCTGAACACGTTCATTGAGTTAGCCTAACTGAATTATGAAGTGTATAACATGTAGGCCTACTGTCTTATAGCTGTATACTCTGTCGTACAGCAATGCTAAGAACCATTCTAAATGCTAAAGAACCATTCTGTGAACAGAACTATTTTTTTCCTAATAACATTTTAATAATTTAATGAACCTTTTTCCTCTATAAAGAACCTTTAGTGCAATGGATGTTAAAGGTTATTCATGGGACCATTCATTTTTAATAGTGTATATTACTACCAAATGGACATACTGATACACATTTCTGGCTAATAGCAAAATCCTTCTTAAACTGTGACTTTAAAACAGGCATTTTCTGTAAAGCTGCTTTGAAACATTATGTATTGTGAAAAGCACAATACAAATAAACCTGAATTGAGTTAAATGATGTGTGATAGGATTGTTAGTGTGCAGTATGGGTCGATATATTGAGCTATCTTTTTGTATGAATCAATGTTGTAAACACGTATACGCTTATACAAGGGTTTTCCTCTTTCAACAACACACCGACATGTATTCAGTGTAGAGTATCTCTCTCCCATCTACCACTAGCTCAGATTCGTCCAGATGAGTGGATGTGCTCTAGTGACAGCAGCTGACCCGTGATGTGTTTTTCCTCCCCCTAAGGAGTTGTTAGTGTGGCTATATACACATGCGCGGATGCACTGTGCAGCCTCCGAGCACTATGGGACCTCTCTACAATCACTGGCTCCTTTCCACAGTGTGAGCACGACTCCCTGTGCCCTGGGCAAGATCAGACCCCACTGTTCCTCCAAGTGTGTGAGCCTGTGTATAAAGCTGGAAAAAGAGGGAGACAAATGATAGAGACACCCCTCTGTTTTAAAATCTGCTGTAAGCTCACGTATAAATGTTACTCAGCCATCCTTTGTGTGTAACTACTTTGTTTCTTTGAAGCTTTATCTTTGTTTTGCAAAAAAGCCTATTATAACTGCAGATTTGTATTGGGTCAGCGGCATGTAATCATTATCTGGGAAAACAAATGGAGATGAAAAGGAAATAATTGATCTTTTTCCTGAACTCCAAAAGAGAGAAGGTCTCTGGCTATTTAGCAGCTCATTTCCAATAATTATGCTGAATTCATCTGTGAAGTTCAACTGGTATGCCAAAGAGAGAGAGGAAAATCTAAAAACAGAGGGAGAGAAAGAGAATAGTGCGAGACAGACCCGGTGTGCCAGTGGGAAATACTGTAGGTAGCCAGACGCCACCCAGCATGGCCCCCAGTGACCACTGGAAAGCAGCCAACACAATGCCTCAATGCGAAAAAAAAAGAAAAAAAAAAAAAAGTTTTTTTTCTTCTTTTCAACAAACTTTGTTTTATGGTAACCCACTCTTGTTCTCATTTAGTAATACATGTGCACTCAATCAGTTCTTGTTTGTCTCAGTAGTTTTGGTTTATTATGACACCTACTGGCATGGATGAATGAAGTTCTGTGCTTAAACTTCATAATGAAAATCTATCCAGACAATGCATTACTACATTGTTGGCACTGCGCTGATGTAGTGTCTTGAATGGATGCATTTGGTCAAAAATTCCTGTGTTAAGTTTGCAGTTATTATTATATAATTTTTTTTTTTTTCAGTTTAACGTGTTCAAAATAATAAATGCAATTAACACAGAATCCTTTTTTTCTGTCATCTTTTGGCTTTGCTACAGTATATGATCACACTATCATCAAGTGCTGTTAATTCATTCAAACGCACAAAGAAAATAACTCAAATCTGTACCAGTGCTGTCTGCGAATCGGCTCTCTGTGAACAAACACCCGAAACGCGTGCATAGAATGGCACTCAAACGAGTTCTCTTTCGCACTTGAACGAACAAAAACACACAAAATTAAGTCGAAATTCCCGTTTTGTCGAGTATCCTCATACGCACAGTCTTGAATGAGTTAAAAAAAGTGTTAAATGGACGTAAAGAGTTGGATCTGTGTGAGATCCGCGTCATGTGAGTTGGGTCTTAAAGTGACAGCAGCCTAATTAACATGCTGCTGTCTGTCATTAATGTTAATCTAAGAACAAAAGACAAAGAGATATTCACTCACTACTCTTGACTGAATAACTTTAATGTGTAGCTTTATTAAGGATTAATCTATATTAATTTTATAATTTATCCAGTAACGACTGCATGTATATTCTGTATTCTGTATATTTACAGTACCTGTTAGACCTACCTGGAAATCTGAAAGCACTGTTTACAAGGTTATATGAGTCAAAAACAATGAAAACTACTTTTTTTCTGCATTTTTACACGTGAACCGGCCAGTAGAAAAAAACCTTAGCGTTGAGCCCTGATATATTAAAGACACCTTAATGAGACATTTATTAAACTGGGTTTATCTGAAGATTGTTTTAAGTTTACTTAAATTAAAAGTTATTATAGTTTTTAAAGCCTATTAAATGTTAAATTGATAGCTTGTTAACATTGTAATGTTGAATTACTATAATTAATGGCTAAAATTGAGGGGGAAAAAGCAATTCAGTATCAGACATCAGTATCAGTACTGGTATCAGTGATACTGGCATTCATCAGTGCTCAGCAAAAATATGCCATTAAACAAATATTTAAAATATACCGTATATATATATATAGACAAAGACACATCATAATGTGTCTGGGGTTATGGTTTTGTCTGAATTTGAGACTACCTGTTGTAGCTTGAGTTGCCACAGAAATGGGCAAGAGGTGAATTCATTCATCTGTCTGGAGACAGCAAACATGAATGACTTCATAGCTAATGTGAGATTTTACACTGTCTTTACCCAGTGTTCTAGTCTCGACGGCCCAATTAGAAAAAAAAAAAACACAATATGATGTATGTAAGACCACAACTATTTCTGCCACCAACCAGAGGTGACAGAATTACAGAAAGAGAGAAGAGCAGAGAAGAAAGACCACCAGAAAATCATGTGAGAATGAAGAGGTGGTCAAAAGAATAACAGTGTTGTCATGTGGTTACAGAGCAGATGGGCACTGTTTCTAATGAGAGACATCTGGGTGTTTGTGTTACATCACATTTCACCGCTCACTCTCAGTGCTAACAGGGTGTAAAAGTTAAATGTTCATTAAAAATTAGTGAGAGACAGAGACAAACTTTGTTTTTTGACATTGTCTAAAGTTGTGGATTTTCTCACTGCAATTTTGGAGAGGACGGGAGAGACTGCAGGCTCTTGCCCATTCTGACCTGTCTGTATCATGCAGCTACAGGCAGTGCTGTAATGGTGAAGTATGAAGCCTTCCAGTGTGACCTCTTATAAGGCCTTCAGTGACAGCTTTGAATGACAACATGAGTGACTGTTCGACATGCTGCACTCGAGAGAGAATGTCTCCAGGGCATATGATGTGCTGGTCTTGTATGAAAATGTACACATACTTGCTTGCTGAGCAAAATCAAAATTCATGAGGGTCTTATGACATCAAACAAGGCAGAAGGATGGGCATTTGCTAAAAGAAAGGGAAAACAGCTATATGAAATACAACTACATCATAAATAAACAACCTTACAAAACTAAAGCACTTAACCGTTCCTCCAGTTTTTCGCGATTCTGCAAACGCTGAATACAACGCAAAATCAACAAAATGTCGAATTTTTTTGCGATTCTGCATAATTCCTAATTTAACCGCAAAATAATCACAAAAAAATCTAAAAAAGTCCTCTCAAAACATTAAATTATAATCACCCAATTGAAATATCTCTAGTTAATTAAAGTTTCAATGCATTTTTACGTGGGTACAGATTACAGAATAGATGTTGCGCACGCGTGATGTCTGTGAGCGGTCTGTCAGAAACATGGCGAAAGAAAAAGCGTCTCTCCTGCCCTCTCAGCGCCCAGGTTTTCATTAGGCAGTACGGCAAACTTATTAACGCGTTTAACATGATTGAATGACATAACAAAAAGTATTATATGCTCGATGGTACTAAAAAGAATTATTAAAAGCGCAGTATACCGTGAAAGAGAACTAATTTCAGCCAGTCGAGTGACAGTCTGTCTCTGACTGCAAGTGTGTGTGTGTGTGACTGACTGACTGACTGACTGCGTGTCACCGCCTGTCGGCCTAGTTAGAATATTGAATTCTCTTTATAGCGCTTGAACAAATACACATAGCTACAATTACTTCAAAATATTCATCTTGGCAAGTATTTACGTAAAACAATCAGTAATAACTGATTGGGACGTTTGTCATTACTGTAGTAGGTCTTAAAGTGACAGTAACCTAATTTACCTGCTGTTGTTAATGTTAATCAAGCAACAACAATAGGCTACAGCACAATTTAAAAAAAAGAATTTGATTAGACCAAATAAACAAGCTTTATGCATTTTGTTTGTGATTTGTGTCATGTATGACTATTGTGCATCTGACATAATACTATAATGGTAAATGTGATGTCCTAATTAAAAAATATAAAAATCGCAAATTTTTTCACAAATTTTTGGAAATTACCACCACAAAATCAGTCATTTTGATTGCAAAAATCACATTAAAAAATCGTGAAATCCTGGAGGGACTGACTTAAAATAGCTCCCCTTATCTCTTTCAGTCCGACCTCAGGATTTGGGCCCGGGTCGGACTCTAAGCCCCTCGCATGCTGTGAGGACTTCAGAAGTCTTAGCCCCATGAATCTGTGGTCAGATGGTCTAAAACTGAGCAAGTTGGTGCAAACCAAGTTAAAATGAAACGGATCATAAAGCATTCCGTACAATTCAAAAAGTGTATCAAGTGTCTAACGCACCACTTCTACTTTCATGCTTCGATGCACCTTTTTATTTATTCACTCATTCTTATTCATCTATATGATTACTTATTTATTTATTTCAAATTTGGTTAGAGTCTTTCAATCGGTTCCAATCTGTTGCCAGCGTAATCCTAATCTTTCGTTCAATAATCAGTGGTCCTTCTGGTAGATATAGGGGTGGCTATGCTCTGCCTTTGATGGGATTATGTAGCGCTCGCAGCAGGATCCAGACACACAGGAGCGTGCAAACAAAAGATGAGCCCTGTAACTCCCCTTATCCGCTCATTCTATAAGTGGATTTGATGCGTGGCCATCGTACCATCATGTCTTTTTCTCCATATGCTTCGCTTCAATAAAGGAGTATGACGACGCATTGCCGTAGGTGCAATCGACCCTCTAAATATTGTTCCATACATGTGACTTCATCCAGCCAGAATGACTGGTTTAGTGAGAGAGACTCCCTGAGAGAGTTGTAGCCTCATGTAAGAGCTCTTACAAGTTGCCAATAACTGGGGGCATGTAAAAGATCTTTATTCTGTTTGTTTATACTATATCCTGTTTTTTTTTACCTAAATCCACAAAGGTGTGGCGAGACATACGCCTTAATTCCAAAGGCCAAACCCATCCTGACTAAAATTTAAACAAAGGTGTTTGAATATACAGTAATAATAAATGAATTTTAGCATTTACACTAAATAAATACAATTACTCAATAGGTGACATGTTTTGCTTGCAATCTTGCACCTGTTTTATGTACAGACGGTGTCGGAACAATGCTCGCAGCTGCTTCAACAATGTCTGCTACGCTTTAGCTAAATGCTAGCAATTGAGAATATGCTACATCCAACACATTCTCAACTGCTACATCCACTTACAATTCGTAACTGTTTTAAGTTTTGGTGAATTGGTGGCCAATTCATACGAATAGGGATTATGCGGAGCGCCCAACGTTCAAACCGGAAAACAGGTCTAAGCATTTCCGGTTTGCAGTGGTTAGGTGATCTCTGAGGTAATTTAAAGGATTAGTTCACCTCAAAATGAAAATTTCCTGATAATTTACTCACCCCAATGCCATCCAAGATGTTCATGTCTTCCTTTCTTCAGTGGAAAAGAAATTTAAGATTTTTGAGGAAAACATTTCAGGATTTTTCTCCACACAATGGACAATGGGAAATTAACTATGGGGTAAGGAGACACACCACTGTCTTACATACCTTCATAATCATGAGGAGTAATAACGTTAAATGAGGAGGCGTAAAACTTAAATCCTTTATCTAACAGAGTACTCGGGGCTCTGGACGTTCGTTTGGCAATACGGTATACATCTGAAATGGATAGAATGGGTAGCTCCTGTAAACACTGGCTATAAATGTCGCCATTACTGTGCTGTGTTTACCTCAGTAGCTGACGACCGGAAGTAGTTATACCCGTTTTGTAGAACCTGGAAGAATGTTGCGCATAACCCCTATTCATACAATCTGATTATGCCCCACTGGCAGTTAGGTTTAGGCGTAGACCTTAATGCTTACTTTTTTTCCCTAACAATTCCATACAAACTACTCTCTATAGTAAATAGTTGTTTTTTCACCATCATCAGTTGAATGTAACAGACAATCACATGATCAACACATACTGTATGTAATAGTTACATCACTACTAAGTTATCCAGATATTATGTTTGCCAGAGCAGATGGTAATTGACCGTTCGCAAAAGCCACGCCCCCTAGTTATTGTTACTACGCCCGTCAAACAAATGGTCAAACACGACCAGCTATACCCGTGCGTGTCAGTGACCCTTTTTTGGAGCAATACCTCCGCGATATCCTCCAGATCGAGGCACAAGGGGTTACAGTATGCAGTGGAGGGATATATTCAAAATATAAAAATACGCAATGAAGGAGACACAACTACTATCGAGGCGAATGCTTACCGGTCTCAAGCGAAATCTGAGAAACCCCATGACCTGTACCTCAAATGCAACCAGCACAGCCTTGAAGAAGATTTTATAAGCTGGTTCAGTGGCTAATGTTTGGAGTTAGAAATATATAACTCGCGCTGCATATTTAGTAATTTTGCCTCAGATACAGGATTATTCGCTTTAACAAGCAGGTTGTTCATTACCACGGCAACCGCTTGCGTGTCATGCTGAATGCGATTTTCGTGTTTAAAAAGTAACTATAAGAGACGGAAAGATGCAGATAACCATACATTATTTAAGGTTATTTCTATTCGTTACGATATTGATATATGAACTGATGTTGTCAAGTAAGCTTCATGCTTTCCCCGTTGCGAGCGTGCACTCCTCTAAACTGTAGTCTATGGTGCTGCACTGCTAGTTGACTGCTGCTCATTTCCCCCTGAGAATATCATGTTAACAACAACCCTTTAGAAAACGTAATTCCTTTGTGGATCCTCTTGATCTGGTTTCTCCATGTTTCTTTGACTAATCTCATTGTCTCAGTCTCACGCACGCTGCACGCGAGTTAACCATGTTCGACACATGTAACTGGGAGTGGGGCCGTCCACACTGTTTTTATCCATTGTAGGCACCGCTCACGTTGTGTTTTCGGCTTTGGAAACGGAAAGAACACAACTCCTCCAGACAATCTCTCGGGGTACCTAGTGTCCGACTTACAAACGCTGTGGGCGCACCGCTTCACCATCTTGCTTGGAGTCAATGCTTGACGGACCTGCTCACATAGTAACGGTTGCTATGTTGTGTGATTGGACAATGGCCGTTTTGTGGGAGGGGCTTGCGAACGGCCAATTCCTTGTCGTTTATGTTTTTTTCTTTTTTATATTTGTCCAAACATTTTACTGCCTAGATGTTTTTGAAAAATAACTTACATACATCTGATTGGATTTTAATAAAATAATCTATGATTGTCCAATTACATCTAACATCTGCAAAATAGCTTTATATACAAAAATAAAATATTGCACAAAGCAGCACACTGCATAGTGTCAGTATTAATGCAAGGGCATCGCAGAACGGGAAACACACATACACTAGTGTAAGTACTGTGCAAATGGCCATAACACATGTTAAGCTGAGATGAGCATTAGACAGTAGTGTTTGACAATGAGCTAATGATAAACTTAAAGATACAGTTGGGAAGAACCAGATCTGCTCCTTTTAAAGTGATATGATAACTCAAGCATAGTATTCGATTAGGGCTGTGCAATTTTTGCATGTTGGTGTGTGTGTTCACATTAGAAACCGGACACATTTAACTATTAATGAATATTTCACATTCCATAGGCAGTGTAAGACCACACACTCTCTTTCTCCATATCTCTCTCACACACATATACACATTAACAAACAGTTCTACAAAGAAACATACAGCATTCAGAAGAAGGGATATCACCCGAAGCGAAAAATGGCTTAAAAAACAGCACTCACCCTAAAAAAAAAAAAAAAAAAAAAAAATCAATAGCCACAGATGGTCTTACATCAGAATCAAATATCCTACTTCTTAAGACTCTGCCTCAACCTTTTTCTCTAAACCCTTAAAGTGCCCTGAGCTACAGAGCCTAGACAGAGAAGACAGGACACACACACACACACTTTCTCTAACACTACTTTCACAAGATTTTGCTTGAATGCAAACGCAGGAGTCGTTTCACTAGTTTGGTGAAGAACTGATGCTTAAATATATACACACTTCATAATTAGCAAAGTGAGATCTATTGAACAGCTCAATGGACCTTGCTTGATTCTGATTGGTTGACGCCTCAGGAAGGGCTAAGCAAACCTTCAGCTTCACAGTGACATATAAAACCCCACAACCTGCTAGTCAACGCTACCTCAAGAAATGCTAAAGCCTCAGCAAAAAATACGCTTGGTGTGTAGCGTGGGTGTGCGTGGGAGTGTGTATGTGCCTATCTCAGGGAATAAGAGCTGGGAGATATTCCAGGAAGTTTTTCTGCTCAGCCGGCACAGTTGCTCAATAAAAGCTCCTGTGTGCGTAAGCCGCTTGTACCGCAGAGCGTATTTTAATGAGCTCTATCCCTCTCTCCCTGACTGTTGCATGCTGGGATTTCCTTTTGGGGTCACGTCCATCCTAATCCCATCAGCGCAACATGGCTCAGAAACCAACAAGCCACTGCTTACCTCCACAGGTTGACCTTATGCTACAAAGCCCTGACTACGTTCCTCACCTGTTTTATTTAAAGCATTCAGCAGGTAGATGAGAGGAGTTTGGAAGGAGTGAACTCAAATCAATGTTCCGAACCTGAGAAACCAGGTTCTGATTGTTTTGACGGAGATCGACCTTACTGAGGTTTTTTGTTCCAAGAAGCTTGCAATCCTATAGTGCATTGCAGCAGGTGAAAGTAGCACACATGCATGCATTATAGATGTAAACTGGGATTGCTTGATACAAGACAGAGGAGAACGAGAGAGTGAAGGAGTGAGCCATGATGGATTGCAGAGAGGAAGCAGTGGTTCAAAAGTAATTACTGTAAAGAACAGATGAAGCTAACAGGAAGGAAAAAAATACATGGAAATACAGTGCTTTTTAAGATGCATAGATTAAAGTGTGATTAAAAGCATGTACAACAGCTTCCAAATGAGGAAAACTGAAATTACACTCCATGCACGCACACACACACGCACACACACACCTATCAGTCCATTCCTCTCGATTCTTTAGTTTCACGCAATGTAGAAAACAAAGCCCACAATTAGGGATGTAAACGGTTAATTGATTATCGATTAATTGTCGACAAGAATTTACTCAATTAAATTAAATTAATTGTTGGCTAATTGAACATTGCGAACGTGACACGAGATTCTCACGCGAGAGACCCGACACGCACTTGAGGCGGCAAAAAAGAAACCAAACATGAGGCGGTCAAAACAGAGCGGACTACCAGCTATATACAGCGTGCTAACCTCGAAAATTTAGCTGTATTCTAACAATAACTTAGCTCTCCTTATTAGCTAGGCTCATTGCATGCTGGCTAATAACTTTTTTTAAAGCTGGGTCTCAAACATTAACAGCGCTGTGTTGGACAGATTTGTGCAGCGGTGTTCCATGAGGGAGAGAGAGCACGAGAGGTAGTGCTGCGCGAATGCGCTACGGCGCTCTGCAATCAAATACGATTTTAAATTGGCTTAGTAAAAAAAATATATATCGAAAATCAATGTGTGGCGATCAGCGTTGATATTGTGGCGGGCCGCCACAAATAAATGAACGTATGGGAAACTCTGCCCTCTAATTTTACTTCCTCAGGGATGATTTAAGTTGTGTTCAGTTCTATATTTGAAGGTCTATATTTCCAGGTCTAGTAATTTTACTTTTACCTTTCTCAGACCAAGGGGGGTTATAAGTGCTGCTGCTAATGTTTCAAGTTTTTCATACAAGTAGTTTAGATTATTATATGTAGGCTTAATATAGTGTAGGCTAAGCCTACCCATATAGATTTTTATTTAAAATGTATTTTATGTTGCTTAATGTTTCACATGCAACACGTGAGCCAGTGCACAATTATTTCTTATGTATTTTAATTTTCTGTGCATCATTTATTTTGTTAAACTACATAAATGCCATTTTCTGTAAGGTATCCCAACTGTTACAGTAAAACATCAATTGAGAAATATAACATGCATTTTTATTTCAGTATATAAGCAATATTTAGCTTTTTATGTTAAAGGTGCTATATGTATTTTTTAGCGGCCTCTATCGGTGATGTTTCAGATGCAACCAATTTTTACAAGAGCGCTCGTACTCTTGCGCGTGCTCGAACACGAGCGAGCACTCATGGTACCGGCCACACTGAGACTTTCAACACACCGGAGAAAGCATCACACAACATGCTGGAAACTCATGTAAACTCCCACTGCAATGTTACAATAATAGACTACTTTTATCAGCTTGACGTTGAACTAATGCTCCATGCTCGTACCATGATAACGTTACATTGACTGCATTTAGCCGACATGTGGTGTTAGCATAATAAGGCATTTCACTAACTATTCGTGTATCTTTCACAATCAGCAATGTCAACACAGGTATGTATAATATGATAAGGAAAACGGCTAGTGAACTAGCCAGAACAATTTCAGTGTAACAGTAAGATCGTAGGAAGTAACATTACTGTACTGAACGTGTCTGGAAATGTGTATTATAAACAATATGATAGTAGTGGGATGAGTGACGTTAGACAGTACATAAAATAAAAGTTACATCCTAAAGCACCTACTTTTTGTTATCCTGGAACAGTCTTTTGTATTCATTTCATGTCTCATGTTTGTTGTAGTTTACCTTGCCATTTCATTACAGTTTACCATTATTTATTTCAGCATATCTGAAAACTTGTAATTTATCACAATAAAAATAGCGGAGGTCTCTCCATAATTCAAACGCTCTGCCGATGTTGATCCGTGTTTTCGTCCTAAGTCGATCCGATTCACATTTGGCCTGACGAGCTTCAGCAGATAATATAATATTTTATATAATAATAATATTTTTTTTATATTTATGTGGAGTTTGTGTTGGAGTGTGTGTTGTGCTGGAGGCAGGTCGTTTTTTGGTGTTATCGCATAGACTGTATATAAAAAGGAGAGAGGCTCAGGAGCGCGCATGCACGTCACATCCGATGGATTTCGCAGAAAATCCGACCTGGAGACTTCACAATAGGAATACTGGCCTTCAGAGGTAATAGCAGAACCCGACAAGTGGATCATTGTAATGTGCGATTACAACCCCTTCACACACAGGCAATAAAAAAAGGATTCATTTTAGAAGAAAAGTTACATAGCACCTTTAAAGACTATTGATACCGTGAGAAATTGCATCCCTACCCACAATGGTTTGGACCAATTAAAATGAGCACACATCCATCTAATATATGTCTCAGAAGAAGCAGAGACGGCATATTTGAGCTTTTTGCATCCGTTTCATGCACAATATTCAACCTATACTGAATCATATATTCAGTCTGATATGTCTCATTATTAGTAAAAAAGTCAGCAGTGCATTTCTGGGGATCAATCACAGTTTTATGCACCATAAAGAGTAAAACACATCGTCTCCAGAACAATACTGTATAAACCTACTGAAATACTGAAATCCATCCATCCATCCATTGGTCTGTCTGTCCATCCATTCATTCAGTCAGTCTTTTCCTTTCAGTCTCTTCTCTGATTAAAATGTAAGTGATTAATTTTTTAATGTGTTGATCTTAGTTTCATGCACTGTAAAGACTAAAAAAACGGTTTCCATGAGAATGAGAATCTAATTTACTTTCCTATTTAAATTTCCACCCATCCATTTTGTCCGTCCAATCTAAAAACTCAACAGTAGTGGAACATTTAGAAGAATGTTTTTAATTGTGTTGATTGAAATGGCTGCTAATCCATCTTTCTATTTGTCTGTTCATATAGTAAGAAATATCTTATCATTAGCCGAATAGTGAGCACAGCAGTGTATTTTTAAGTGTGCGTATCTCTGTTTTTTTCCCCAGTGTTTAACATCCACTAGCTGTTTTTGATGTCATGTTAAAACCTGTTTCATCTGCCAGATACACTGTCTTCTTATCTGAAAGTACAAACCTATTTCCTTTCATTGCAGAGATGCTTGTGCTCAATGTGCAGTTACCTGTTTTAGACACTTTTACACACATACACACCACGTCCTAATCAATGCAGAGGGGAAAACGAGGAAAACAGCACAAAGTCAAGCTGAGTAGGCTAATAATACTGACACTCCAGTGCAAACTGTAAATCAACATTAAATCAATGCTTAATCAATGTATTCCTCCCCCTTCTTATCAACCTCTCAATGAATTACTAAACACTAGCTCCAGATAAATGCTGACCCCACGAGTCTTCCCTCTCTCAGCTCGCAGCAGAGGGTCTCTGGTTTAATATAGAAGAGATTGTTACTGTTGAACCTGCTGAACCAGTGGATTATTAGTAGGTTAAACCCAGTTAAGTGCCAAACCCAATGCCAGAGGTAAAACGAAGCGCAGTTTGACCTCAAGATAATGCTAAAAATGTAAGCGCCTCAGTTAAAGTAATTGCTTGAGGAAAATGTCTGATTTGCCGAGGAATGTTTGGAGTGGACCACCAAGGATGCATTAAATAGATGGAACGTAACAAAGACATTTAGTAAAGCTACAAAGGATGTTCATTTAAAACAAACGCTGTTCTTTTGAACTTTCTATTCATCAAAGAATCCTGAAAAAGGTGTGTTATGGTTTCCACAAAAATATTAAATAGCACAACTGTTTTCAACAGTGATGATAATCAGCTTATTAGAATGATTTCTGAAGGATCATGTGACACTGAAGACTGGAATAATGATGCTGAAAAACAGCTTTGGCATCACATGAATAAATACATATATTAAAACAGAAATAAATACAGCATTGGTGTGCATAAGAGACCTCTTTCAAAAACAAAAAAAAATCTTATGGACCAACATATTTAAAATGGTAGTGTAAGTAGTTACCCATAAAAGACCATCTATCTAAAACTACTATTATACCTACCTAAAAAAACCTGAAAAGCGCTGTTTATTTCATTTGTGTCTGTTCTATTGTATTTATACGAGTACAAAAAGCACAAGAGTCAAAAAGAAAAGGCTGCCATTGGTTCATTATTATCTGTGATGAGCCAGGACAGGAGTAATATCCCTGCTAGAGAGAAATCATGGGTCTTCATGTCGACTGAAAAATGAGAAACTTAAAAGCAGGAAAACTGAGGGTGTAGCAGTGGAACACATTCTTAGTCCTACACATGAAATTGATTCTGGCCCCAGCGGTCACAAGGACCTTGCGTGAGAAGTGTGCGATTGCTGGCTTGTGTATGTATTTTGGCAGTGGGCTGGTCAAACAGTCAAGCTTCGGTCATGATAAAGCCAGATCTCTGTGACACGCAACGTCAGCAGGCTGCATCAATAACGTGATAAGAGACGATCGCTTACAAATACAAATGCTAGAATGCGTGCACATTCAAACACATGCAGAAGGGGAGATACATTCACTCAAACACATCATGGAAAACATTGCATGGGGAATGAATTGTTGACACCAATGCTATTCTTTCACTTCAGTTAGATGCATCACCACCCCACCATTCTTTTACTTTTACTTAACAAATGCTTGATTTGCATGGATTTACTGACCAAAGAAACCACTTAAATACGGAGTTTCACTGAGCACTTTTGGCTTTGTGGACTTTTGGAACACACTTTTACTAGGTTAATACGCTAATAGTTGTGTAATCTCTCCCCAAGAAATGTTTTGAAACATCATAAACATTTTCAAAAAAATCACAGCTTATATTATCTATTGTAACAATCTGTTTTGGACGACGTATTAGTTCTTCTAATCTCTCTACTGTATATTAGTGCAACTTCTAATATCATAGCTAGTTATTTATATATCTGAAATAGAAAGAATAAAATAACACTTCCACACATTCTGCACACAATCATTGCTGGATTAGACATGAAGCACAGTAAAAAAATATTCTTTTATTTACTATAACTTCCCAATGAACTTTACAAATTATGTCAACTTTTTCATCTCAAGAACACTCTTTTTTATTGGTAACTATGTAAACTTACTTTTAACAAAACATGTTGGTTGTGATGGAAATGGTGCCACAACTAAGGGACAGGCTTTATTTGTATAAAATGAATATAACACTTCACAGTATCAATTAATATCAAAATGGTTGAAGATTACCTCTCCTGTTTTGGATGATATATCATTGTTTAAATGCAATTTATATATTTTTATATTTAAAGTCTAGTAGTGAAACAAAGGCCATAGGTTCAATTGCCAGAGAATGCTTGCGCTGATTAAATGTAATCAGTTCTGATAAAAGCATTTGCTAAATTCATAAATGTAAAAGAATGTAAAGGCATGATGCAACGTTTTAATATTACCTTCACATAGCAAAAAGAAAACCGTTTAATCTGTTTAAATAAAAATCAACCCATTGATTTTGAATCAACCAATGTGGCCGCACTTAAAAATGCCTGGTCTCCATCCCTCCAAATGTGGCTTTAATAACTATACAGCACAATCAGTGAAAACAAAACATCCTGAGAATGTTCAAAGATTGCACAGGCAGTAAAAAGGCATCTCAAACTTACTCCACTATGCCTATTTTGGCACTGTTTTGCATCACTACTTTAGCTTTTCCGATGACAATTAGCCTCCTGTTTAGAGACTTACAAACATCATCCCACGTTTAATCAACTGTCTCATTCATTTCCGATTCTAGAACACAGACAGCGCGAGTCCAAAAGCTAGCTATTTTAACAACTAATCTGCTGATTAACACCGAGTTGTATTAACTGTAACGTAAATGATAGGGCGAGGCTTTTTAGGGACTCAGCATGGAGGGGAAACACCTCGAGTCCGCTTCAAGATGAAGTGAGAGAGACTTATTTGATTAAGGGAAACACACTTCTGCACGCGTTAAGTCTTTCTACTGGAGACTCAAAGCAATATTCAATTACCTGCTCAATCAAGCCCAATTTACTGCTAGAGTGGAAGGAAAACATACAGACTGTAGTGGGACTGAACCACACTTTTCTTACAGAGCGAAAAGAGAGATAGAGAGAGAGAGTCAGGCTTCACACCAAGAGTCAGTATTGATCTTGAATCTATAGTGCCTGGGTGAGGTGAGGTGACATGGGTTCAAACATAAGAGCTCTTCATATCTGGAAACAGCTTACTGCCTACTGAGACACTATGGCATTAAGCAGGCAATAGACAGCATGAGCCATTCTAGTACACCTACCATTACTGGTGTATGTGTGAGACACTCCGTTAGGTAAGTGGGCAGCGAAGTTTCAAGCACACCCAGCAGCTCAAACACCCACCCCCACCTCCACCCAGCAGGGCCCCGTTTCCATGACAACGCTAGCTGAGAGCCCCAGCAGGACAGGAGATAAACAAGAAGCCATATCCCTACCACTGGGAAGGGAGGTGTGCGCGCCTGTGCGTGTCAGGCTAGTCCTTTGAGATCCACCTAGCTGGCTTTATCCTCTGAAGTTGACGGACAACAACAACAATATCCTTTAGATTAGAAGCAGCCGTCAGTCCCTCGGGAAACAGCAGGCCTGGCAACAGTGGCATGATCGGCAGTGGCTAACTCCCTAAGCTCCTCTCCAAACTGGCAATGGCTGTGGTGGCTAATTCCCCACACTGGCCACGAACCTGGCAACAGTGGCTAACTCAGTGGACTAGACACAAAGGTGGCGATAGCAGTAGAAGCTAACTCCCAGAGCGAGATGTAAAGCTGGCAAAAAAATCCCTCTGGACTATAGTGTGGACCAGCAACGAGCCCTAGGGATGACAAATATAAAGTAGCAAATGGCCCTGAGGTGTGAACTGTTACAAACACAAACTCTGCAAATTTTAGCTGTGTACACTTAGAGCTTGCTAAGTGTCACTCCATCTATTTCAAATTCTGTGAAAGTTCCTCATTTGATTCCAATGACTATGGATTAGGGATGCACCGATCCGATACTCAGTATCGGTATCGGCTCTGATACTGCCATTTTTGCCGGATCGGGTATCGGTCAGACGAGGCCGATCCAAATCCGATATTGTGCGTATACTATTCTGTTATTGTTAAGCCCCACAAAAGGCAAAAAAAAAAAAAAAAACATTTATAAAGCACCATAACATGTTCGTTTGTGCTCTATATCATAAGTGTTCTGAAGCCATTAATGTGAGATATAAATTAATATTTAAGTCATTAAATTCAAGACCACGTAAACTTTTCCCTCCGCTGCGGCTGTCAGTCATTCTTCATTCAGCATTCAATCAGCGCGTCGCGTTCGGTTACGACAGTCAACACGAGGAAACTCTCTCTAAGATGATTCAATGTTACTATTATTATATTTGATCTGTAGATAGAGGTCTATGGTTTCGCATAAAACAACTTTATCTTGCTGGACTTTATTGCTGTACCTTAATCATGTTACTTTCTACCGGGTGTCTGTTAGATGACAACACTAGAGTAGAGTCAGAGCACTATAATTGTTCTTCACGCGCACAGTAACTGAAATGTAAAACTGTTAAAAGAAAAGGCTCAAACTATTGCATAGATAGATACTGTATAATACACTACGCATAAATATGTATTTCCTTTGTGCTTTGAACTTTTCAATGCGGACTCGACGCGCTGTGACTCATGTTGCTTCAAGCGCATCATTCTGCGCTCGGGATGCGCTTTGTGCCGCACTGTATTGGAGCCTTTCATATCATAATGCAGTGACGCAATGAAAGATTATCATAGCCTTTCTTGTTCTGTCCTTTCTATCATATGTTGCTGCCTCATTAAACAGCTGTGCTATAAATTTAAAACATGTCACAATTTTATAGTAGCCTAGGCTATATATATAATAATTTATCTTTTTGATTTTTGTTAGCTTGTTTTTCATGAATATATTTTACAACAACACAAAGAGCAATGTGTAATGTTTTACCAGATTTAGTGTTACACTTATTGTCTCTTATTTGTTCCCCACTAAATGTTTTTTTCACTAAATGTTCAGATTTTATACAGTTATTGTGCACTCGTGATTTTTCTAGACTAAATTTTACTGCTGAATTATCCACTAATCTAGTTTATAATAGCATTTTTGTCATAGATTATGATCATATATTTTTTTGATTTGTTGTTTTTCTTTATAATGAAGTTGTCTGTATTAAGTAGATTGTGTTTAACACATAAAAGAGTGATTATCAGTTCAACACACAGAGATATAGAAATTCTAGTTGATAGTAAAAAAAAAAACTGCACTGGTATCGGCCGATACTCAGAATTTTGGGATCGAATCGGATCGGTTTTGAAAAAGCGGTATCGTTGCATCCCTACTATGGACTGAGGTATAAATGTAAAGAAAAATAAACAATACATAATTGTGGGATATACTATAATGTCACAATTACACAACTGTGAGAATATATTACTTATGGTGAAGTCGCAATTGCGAGATATAAAGTCATTAATGTGATATACAGTCAAACTGAAATATAAATCTGTATTTTAGTATTTGAGAAATAAAGTCATAATTGTGAGACATTAAGTCAGATTTGATATATATATATATATATATATATATATATAAATAGTCAGATATAAAGTCACAATTGTGTGATATGAAATCATATTGTGCGATATAATGTCAAAAGTGAAATAAAAAAGTCACAATCTTGAGATATACAAGTTAATCGTGTATTTTTTTTTTCAGAATTTTGACTTCTCACAACTGACTCAATATCTCAAAACTGCAACTTCATATCTCACAATTTGACTGTAATGTTTTATAATATAGATATTTTTTTCTACTCTGAGGCGGAAACCATAAATAACCCCAGCATGCATGTGTGAGAGAGGGGAAGAAATCCACTGTATTCTTTCACTGTGAGAATCTCTCAGATCCTGCAAAACGAATAAATAATTCATACCTCATATTTGGTTAATCAAACAAATTAGATAAAAGGACTTCTATTTTCAATTCAAACACAGGGAAAGAGAAACATTTAAAATGTCTGTTCCTATGTGAGCGAGGATGGTACATTTGCCACACCATCATAATCCATACACTACTTATCCAGTTACATCCAGAGACCTTCACATACTCATCTCAAATTCCTTCATTCGGACTGCCGGAACTCAAAACCCGGAGAGCCTTTTAAAGGTCCAGTCCCATTTATTGAAGACACAGTGCTTCTGGTTACTTGAGCTAGGCCACAGATACATGATACTAAGATTTCCCTGATCAAATATGATTACAGCAGTTATTCTCTCGGTGGGGAAGCCAGCCATCGGCTTCTAAACCGGAATGACAGAGTGGCACAGAAGCAGGGAGGAAAGGAGGCGAGTGTGGTTACAGGTCTGCGGAAGGAGAAAGAGTATATGGGGTTGGAAAGTGAGAGAGAGAGAGAGAGAGAGAGAGACATCAATAAAAATCAATGCATGCAGAGAATGAAGAGATAATTAAGGAAGGAAAGAAAAGAACGAGAGAAAGAAAGAATGAATTTAATCCGTCCTTACATGACTCCACATCACATTCGCTAATTAGATGAGTTACATCTTAATGTTAGTAGCCATTAAACACAATGGCTGTGTTCCCAGAATCCTTTGCTCTTAACAAACCCCCCTATCAAGTTATCTGGGATTGTGAATTGTATAGCCTCAGTGTTTTGTCAATGTCGATAAAGGCATAGCATGGGATGTTAGTGATGTCTTGCTCACTGATTCAGAGGTGTGTGTGCGTGTGTGTGCGTGTGTGTGCGTGTGTGTGTGTGTGTGTGGTGTTCTGGCAGGCCCTTTGTAGGCTATGTGCTCAATTACACGCTGACATAACAGGGATGTACAATTACTGCATGACACTGCGTTCACTGTACTGCACCTGTCAAACAGCCTGGCAAGGGACGACCCAGGGATCCTTAGATGATGAAGAGGTAGGGGTGGTCGCTCACACACGCACAAGTGCACACATTGCTTGTACTCCAGTGCCTTTTATACTTCCACATTCACGGTCCTATTTTCCACGGCCACCTCTCTCTCTGTCTTTCCCTGTCGTTCTCTCGTTGCAGGAGAACTGCAGCGCTCAGCACTCTAGTCATTGTTGTGATTCAGTAGTGGAGCTCCTGTCTGCCAGCTCTGCTCCAATTTACAACAGCGGCCCACAATGCACTGCTCTGGGCGAAGCAAGAAAACAACCACACCTCTCTCTCTTCTCAGGACTCAATCTTTCGCTCACTACCGTAGAACAGCAGACCACCATCAAATAAGCACACATAAAAAAGCTGTACTACTGAAATAAACCCCTCCATGAATCTTCTCTCACTGTCTACTACTTCTCCTCCTCCTCTATATCTGTCATCTCATACATGAGCAACACACAGCTCTGCAGCCGGTTCCAGCCAGCATTAGAAACTGTAAAGTGTGTTTGGTGACTCAAAGGAATAAAGCAATGGTAGAAGAATTAAGTTTAACATCGGGGATGAAGTGCCTTTATTAAATGTCTGCTCACTAACAAAAAGCTTCAGCTGGAACCTTTCCATTGCACAAAAAAAGTTCTTTAAGGTTCTACTAATGGAGAATATATTAAATTGTTCTTCCATGGGATCATTTAAACACACACACACACACAGTTTTGGAACCTTTATTTTTGCCATCTGTCATACACGAGTCTGTCATACACAAAAGTTTTAAATACCATTGATTTTCATTGTAAACATTAAATGAATCATTTTGCAGTTATGTTTGGCACAGAAATGACACACTTCACCTTTCAAAGAAACCTGAAATTACATTAATAACTGCTGCATAATGGACTGGCATTTATTGTTCATAATTGATAATATCCTGCTCGCGCCCCAGCAGTCTTGATGGGCTGTTTTTAGTAAAATGCTTTGAGAGTGTCTCTAGTGAAGGCACTAACAATCTCGTCGACATCCATTGTTAGCACTGAGAGCAGGGACCACTACAGTGGCTGTGAGGAGAGAAAGAGAGCAGGGCTCTGTGGGGGAGATCACCCACTTTCCCTACGCACAAGCCTTTCATCTAGCAGCTATAGCAAAACAGAACAGCTAATTAAGAAGAACTAAGGAATGTCCAAAACAGACACACGCGCACACATGCACGCATCGCTCCCTACTTTTCCTTCCTCATGGGGACGGGAGGATAAATTCAGCTTGGAAACAAGTGCTCAGCATTACTTTAAAAGTCTAAGGATAGCTTCTGTGTGTGTGTGTGTGTGTGTGTGTGTGTGTGTGTGTGTGTGTGTGTGTGCGTGATTATATATATATATATATATATATATATATATATGTAGAGAGAGAGAGAGAGGAGAGAGAGAGAGAGAGAGAGAGAGAGAGAGGAGAGAGAGAGAGAGAGAGAGAGAGAGAGAGAGAGAGAGAGAGAGAGAGAGAGAGAGAGAGAGAGAGAGAGAACCAGCTGTGGTCCTCTGCTGCTCACTCTATTATATAATTTGTGGAGGCATTAGATCTACTTCCATAGTCTACTGGGCTTTCACAAGCATCCCACAATTCCAACTAAGTTGTGTGCATATACACTCACCTAAAGGATTATTAGGAACACATGTTCAATTTCTCATTAATGCAATTATCTAATCAACCAATCACATGGTAGTTGCTTCAATGCATTTAGGGGTGTGGTCCTGGTCAAGACAATCTCCTGAACTCCAAACTGAATGTCAGAATGGGAAAGAAAGGTGATTTAAGCAATTTTGAGCGTGGCATGATTGTTGGTGCCAGACGGGCTGGTCTGAGTATTTCACAATCTGCTCAGTTCCTGGGATTTTCACGCACAACCATTTCTAGGGTTTACAAAGAATGGTATGAAAAAGGAAAAACATCCAGTATGCAGCAGTCCTGTGGGCGAAAATGCCTTGTTGATGCTAGAGGTCAGAGGAGAATGGGCCAACTGATTCAAGCTGATAGAAGAGCAACTTTGACTAAAATAACCACTCGTTACAACCGAGGTATGCAGCAAAGCATTTGTGAAGCCACAACACGCACAACCTTGAGGCGGATGGGCTACAACAGCAGAAGACCCCACCGGGTACCACTCATCTCCACTACAAATAGGAAAAAGAGGCTACAGTTTGCAAGAGCTCACCAAAATTGGACAGTTGAAGACTGGAAAAATGTTGCCTGGTCTGATGAGTCTCGATTTCTGTGGAGACATTCAGATGGTAGAGTCAGAATTTGGCGTAAACAGAATGAGAACATGGATCCATCATGCCTTGTACCACTGTGCAGGCTGGTGGTGGTGGTGTAATGGTGTGGGGGATGTTTTCTTGGCACACTTTAGGCCCCTTAGTGCCAATTGGGCATCGTTTAAATGCCACAGCCTACCTGAGCATTGTTTCTGACCATGTCCATCCCTTTATGGCCACCATCTACCCATCCTCTGATGGCTACTTCCAGCAGGATAATGCACCATGTCACAAAGCTCGAATCATTTCAAATTGGTTTCTTGAACATGACAATGAGTTCACTGTACTAAAATGGCCCCCATAGTCACCGGATCTCAACCCAATAGAGCATCTTTGGGATGTGGTGGAACGGGAGCTTCGTGCCCTGGATTTGCATCCCACAAATCTCCATCAACTGCAAGATGCTATCCTATCAATATGGGCCAACATTTCTAAAGAATGCTTTCAGCACCTTGTTGAACCAATGCCACGTAGAATTAAGGCAGTTCTGAAGGCGAAAGGGGGTCAAACACAGTATTAGTATGGTGTTCCTAACGATCCTTTAGGTGAGTGTATGTGCCTGTTTCATCCTCAGATAACAAGATATCAAAATGTAATTTTGACTATGTCTCACAATTGCAACTTTCTCAAAATGTGACTATCACTCACAATTGCGGTTTTTCTCTCACAATTGCAATTTTATTTCTAATAATTTCGACTTCATCTCAAAATGTGACTCACAATTGTGATTTTTTTTCTCCTAATTGCAACTTCATATCTCAAAATGCGACTCTTTTAAATGACATTTTTTCCCTCATAATTGTGAACTGATATCTCAAAATGTGATCTCTCACATAATTTATATATCATAATGCGAATTCATATCTGATATGAAGTAGCAATTATGATATGACTTATAAAGTCACAATTGTAAGAAAAAGTCACAAATATGACAACCTTATACTGGTTATGACAACCTTATACTGCATATCACAACTGCAACTTCATACCTCACAATTACAACTTTATATTCCACAGTTGTGATTTTATATATCGTATTAGTATATTATATATATTATATTTCATATTAGACTTGATCTTACAATTACCCATGTTTATTTTTGAAATACAGATATACCGTAAAACTTCAAATAATAGCCGAGTCCCAAATAGACGCCTGTCTCTTTTACACGCCTGGTGTGGCTGCAGGTTTGGGTAAATAAAGGCCGGTCTCAAATAGAGGCCGGGTCTGTTTTTTAGTTTCGGGTTGTATTTAATCCTCTAAAACCGCCAGATCGCCCGCTTTTTGGCGGTCGCCAAAGCACATTTTTGTCCCTCCAAAGCCTTTTTTTGAACGATGAGTGATGTAGAATAGAATGACTGCTGCGCTTGACAGGGCGCGTTACGAGCAGAGAGAGAGAGAGAGAGCGCCCCGGCCGCGCGCGCGCACTCTCCCGTCTTCAAACAACGAGCGCTGTCTTGCTCTCTCTCCCTCGCGCATATTAATCAAAATCAATTGACGCGATAGTAAAAGGTCGGAAGACCGCAGTTTCACGTGGAGTATTTGGAGATTTTTAGAGATTAGAGACAGGCCTATACA
Organism: Rhinichthys klamathensis goyatoka; assembly: GCF_029890125.1. NCBI lineage: Eukaryota > Metazoa > Chordata > Actinopteri > Cypriniformes > Leuciscidae > Rhinichthys > Rhinichthys klamathensis. The sequence goes on along the minus strand of NW_026606714.1, from coordinate 3,569,832 downwards.
CTCAATGAACGACATCTCAACACTAAATTATAAAGGCCTGTCTCATATAGACGCCTGTCTCAAATACAAGCCGGTGCAGTTCGACGATTTGGGTAAATAAAAGCCCGGGCTACTATTTGAAGTTTTACGGTATAACAAAATATAAATTTCTCAATATAAAACAATAGGAGTCAATAGGAAGTGTCCATCATGAAAAACACAGCTGCATATGCATGTGTGCTCTCCGCTGAGGTTGAGCAGGACGAGATGACCTATTGCCTGGATGTATTGTGGTTGCTCATTTTAGTGACCCCAAGCTGCCCCACAAGTGCCTGTCAGAGTGGAGCCATGACTGATAATCACAGTCACACTCATCACAATGAAGGGGAAATGCGTGAGAGAGAGAGAGAGAGAGAGAGAGAGAGAGAGAGAGAGAGAGAGAGAGAGAGAGAGAGAGAGAGAGAGAGAGAGAGAGAGTTGAGGAGGGGGGTCAAGCGCAAAGAGAGCGTTTTAGAAACAATTTTGTGTCACTTTGTATTTAGGAAGAACGTCACGGTGGGAAAACTAGTGAGTGGGGACAGGAAGTAACAGAGACTGCGTGTGTGGGAAACACTTCCAGAACACAGTGCATCTGCTTTTGATTAGCTTACACGCACCCGATGCTGTTCTCTTTCATTCTGTTCTTCCATCCATCTTAAGGTTCAACATTCAGGGGGCGGTCAGCGGGTTAAACCTCCTTCGAGACTTTCACAGGCCATCCCGAGAGGAACGAAGAGACAGTGGTGAACACTCAAGCATACTTCCTGACCGAACCATGAATTCTCTTCCTCTTTGTCTATATCCTCTCCAGCCGCTCCCTTAACTCCAGCTTTAGCCTTTTAATTAGGGTTACCATGGCGCCCTCGGCATACAAACAAAGCGTTTCGGAGCTTCAAGAGAAAGTGGCAAGGTGCATATTTCTGGCATCATAAAAGGATCTGACCAATTAGTCATTGTGCAACGGAGCATGATTAAGCTATAGCCTTTCTGTGTTTAGTTATGTAAATGTTTTATGGTATGATGTGTAAGATTAAATAAATATGAGTGGAATTGTGGGCTGAGGGAGGAGTGATTCAGAATCTCTGGTGTCTGCATGATCGTTAAAGGAAAGCCACATAAAGTCTGTAATTAAAGGATATGCATGACAGACATAATCATAAATGCATTACCCCAGTCTACACGAATCAAGGTTTGCATTTAATATAAATGTTCTAGACATTATTCCGCAATTCTTTTTAAAGACGCAATTATTTTTATAGACGTGGAATGGAGATTGAATACCCTGTTTCAAGAATCTTCTAAAATGGTTGCATTTCTTTGTAATTTATGTTTACCATCTCAAAATCTCTGGGCAAATTCTCAGCGGTAGAAGTGCTGTCTGTGGTTAGTTGGAAGCATTAAAAACAGCTCAAATCTCTCTCGTTTTTTCCCCTCTATGTGTGTACATCCGGTTCAGTGCATCGGAATGTCAAAACAATTTTCCTGTTTTCCAGCTTAAAGAAGTGGCCTGATTGAATGGTACGGGACAGATTGGATGTTGCCGTTATGGAGATGGCTTGTTTGCTCATTTGAGACGAATGATTGCCTTCATTTCCCCTGATATGGGCGTGATGGCGGTAGAACGGCAGCCTATTTGCTCTCCTAAACGAGGGCGTAATGGACGCTTTGTGCAATGTTAGAGCGCTCCGCGGCTGCCTTTGAGAGGCTCTTGAGAAATGAACCCTGACAACTGCACAGATGTTCAAAAGGCCTTTCTTCTGTTTAGATGCGTAGACCGTTCGTTTGTTTTTTGTTTGTTTGTTTGCTTGTTTGAGGAAGCCATTACCAGGCGGCTGATAAGAACACTAGGTCTGTCTTTAGAGGAGAGATGAGAGACAGAAATTCAAATAGATCCATAACTGCTCATAAATGCTCAGGCAGCATCTCGCTCAGACGAATGACATCAAACCACGCGTCTGCCGTTCCTGGCTTTTACCGCATAATCACTTTCTGCTTTGAGCTCGTATCATCTTTTCCATCTCGGCTCATTCCGTCAAATTATTCTCCAAAACATTTCACCACCATCCCCTATTTCTGCGTATCTCTTTCTATCCATTGTCTCTCTTGCTTTTGCCCACTCTTCCCAGAGAAGACCCACAGACCCATCCATTTCTATTAGGCAGGGGAAATGAGCACATTAGGGAAGAGAAGGGGGTGTCGGGCGGAAATGCCCCCCCTTGGGACACTGAGCTGGGGTAATGGAATTACACTCCATTATCAGACGGAGATGATTCCATTTAGCTGGAGAGGAGCGAGCTACGGTGGAGAGATGGAGTAAGAGAGAGGGATGGAAAGAGGAAGAGCGAGTTCAGTCCATTTTGTTTCATCTAAGCTAATCTAAACAACAGCCACCGTGTGTTGGACATCACGCTATTTCTCCAAGGCCAACTTCTAAGGACTCACTGAGCTCCACGGTCTACCAATGCAGTGGTTCTTAAATGGTTTCATTTCAGGACACAGGATTTACACAAAATGGTACCAAAATGGTTCAGAAATACAAAGGCAACAAAAATATCCTTAATATTTCATCTAGTTTGATTGGATGCACAGCAACATTTAAATGAAAATGTAAATGTGCCTTAAATGTGTAAGAAAGATACCAAAACTACAACAGAACTGGTTTACCAAACATTTGGCTATATGATGTTTTATTAACAAAGTTCGGGAGGAGCACGTTCAGATAATTAAACCTAATTAAACACACGTGGAGCACATTCAGATAATCAAACCTAATTAGACACGAGTGGTGCTTAATCAACGAGTTAAGCGCTGTGCATATATACAGCAAACTTACCTCCGTTCATTGACAGTTTAACAGCATCCCTCCACCACCCCATCTCCTCACTTATAGTCCTAATACTCTTACAACAACGGGGGGAGTACTCTGGGTTCGGGCAAAATTCCGAGCTCGGAGCCCTCCCCCCGGACAGCACGCCAAATACGCATAATCTTTACTCTGTTTAATTGATGTAAGTGTGAACTCGTGAAACAGCTGTAGTACAAAAATACAGAAAACAAAAATAATATTAACACAAAGTTAAACTAGCAACATTAAAATGAAGTCTATACTTAATCAGTGTATACTCCTGTTCATTTCCTCGTGGAATATGAGCTATAGGTAAATGAGCTATAGCTATAGCAGACTGATGTTTTGCTGTTTCAGGAGTAAGCCAGAACCCACCAGAGACAACATCTACTTCAGCAAAGACAACCTGGTCCATGTCTTCTACAGTGACTGGATGATAGTTTTGCTAAGTCACCCCCCTGGATATACTTTGGTTCTTTCTCTTCTCAGAGCAATGAACAGAAAGAATAAAGACTGAAAAAGATAGAAAGTGAGATGAGTTTTTGTCTTGTTGTAAGGGGTCTCTGGAAGAGAGAGAGGAACCAGGCACAGCCTGTTCTGACTCCTGTTGGTCTAATGCAAAATATTATCTTTGGAAACATGAAGATATCTGAAATTTCGCTTTTTATCCTGCAACTCTCTTCTTCAGGTATAATACAGGTTGATTTCTAAAATGGATCTGGCAAATTCAGGAAACTAAACATCACATCTTGTTTGACAAGAATATTTACACAATGCACCATGGTTTAATCTGCAAATTCTTATAATGAATTATTGAAAGGTGAAGTGTGTCATTTCTGTGCAACTGGTGGCACCAAACAGAAATGCATGAATGATAATTAAATAAATAACATGTCTCTTAAACACTCCCCCTGTCTGCCATTGGTCAAACAAGAAAATAGTCCCGCCCCAAATTAGGGTCCATGTTCAGCTGGTTAACATGCTCCAGTTTGCCCCTGGTAGTAGATACTGTATTTTATTATATTAAAGTAAATGTTTTGCAAGTGACTGATTGTCATTTATTTATTTAGTGCTCTTCATGTATTATATATTATAGACCTCCTCGGGCTGGTCAAGAAGGTCAAATAAACAGGACAATATTTTGGTTTATCAGCACAGTCGCAGTGTTTACTCTATTCAGGGAAATCAACCTACGAGTAGCTTATTTATAGTTGTCTCTGTACATTAAAGTGGGATTGGAGAAAATATTCCAACATGGAAAAAAACACATTACACACATCATCTTTAAATTATTCATGCTCACATTGTTGTGAAGTGACACACTGAAGCTAATTAAATTTGATGTGTGCAATTTTTTCAGTGTTAAACTACTTTTTAATGTGCAGAGACAACTATAAGTAAGCCATTCGTGGGTTGATTTCCCCAAAGAGCGTAAACACTCTAGTTTTATAGCATTTTCATAAAAATGCTTTTTGTCTGAAACGTCTGGCATGTGGCGTCTCTCAACCAATGGTGTGAGCTCAGGGGTACCTGTTAGTGCAAATGGCTGATAGAGGAAGCATTTAGGAAACTTGCTTGGAAACTTGGAATACATTTCACCTTTAAGTATTTACAAATTCTAGGAAAAATGCTGTTCTCTTGAACTTTCTATTCACCAAAGAATCCTGGAAAAAATGCCTCGCAGTTTCCACAAAAATATTAGTCAGCACAACTGTTTATAACACTGATAAGAAATGTTTCTTAAGCAGCAAATCAAAATTTTAGTATGACTATTGAAGAATCATGTGAGGCTGAAGACTGGACTGCTGAAATAAATTACATTTTAACACATTAAAACAGAACGGTTACTGTAATAATATCTCACAGTATTGTAGTTTTTACTGTATTTTTGATCAAATAAATGCAGCCTTCGTGAGCATAAGATACCTCTTTCAAAACCATTCAAAAATGTTACCAACCCCAAACTTTTGACATAAAATCTTAATAGTGAGATATGAAGGGTACTGTTTTCATGTCAACATATACTTAATTATTTCTAATGCAGTACGTTTTTAAATAAAATTGAATATGAAGTGAGTCATTTCTGTCTAGTGGCATCAAATAGTACACACTGTTTCTTTGAGTGACTGACTGGGGTGAGCTTAAAACAGAACTTCCTGACGAATAGCAGATGGGTGTTCAAAGCTTAAATGCAATTATTTTCACAGGTCTGTTTGGTGCTACTAGTGGCGCATACATTACACACTTCACCTTTAAAGAATCAGAAGGCAGCGGCTTTATTCCATGTACCATAAATATTTCACAACATCAGTCCTCGTCTAGCACGTTGCCTCATTTCTCACGTTTTTGACAATGTTCTTTAAAAAGGTGAATGAGCCAAATCAAGGGTTGCCAGGCAGACTCGTCACGACGCGTTTGTGCAAACTCAGTTGCCCTGTCACCTTCATGCTTCACAGTATCATTCCACATTGCCCTCTTTTGCACATTGCATCCATGCATTATCCATAGTGGCTATATGAAGCAGAGCTCATTTGAAGAGCAGTGCTGTGGCAGCGCAGTATTTATAGCACTGTTGCGTTGCGCAGCTGCTAAAGTCATTTCGAGCGCTGGGACAATTTATTTTAAGATCCCTGCTCTTTTATTAGCTCTATTGTGTATAGTGATGTAAGGGAGTACAGTAAAACTCTTCCCTCAGCATCAGCAATGTCGACCCCAGGAAGCTGGCAGCAATCCATGAAGACAAACCACCACAGTCAGGGTCAACAGGCACAAGTAGAGTCTGTCTACAATGATAACATACGCAAACACACATACACGCCCATACACATCCTAAGGAAATCAGTTAAATATCCAGCCTAACCCCCATTGTACCTGACCTCATTTCTGCATGCACACTGTCCTTCTCAGTGTGTGTGAGGCTGTGGTTGGTGGCAACTGCCAGGGGCTTCTGTGCCCAGCTGTGTGTACAGATGCCATAAGTGAGACCTGTCTGAGTGACCCTCCTTGCAGACACACACACACACACACACACACACACACACACACACACACACACACACACACACACACACACACACACACACACACACACACACACACACACACACACACACACACTGTCCTGCAGCTGCAGTAAAAGCATTGATGTGGGAAGACAGCCATGACATTTAGGCCTCAGTCCACCTCACTTTCTTAGTCATACTTCTCTTTTTCTTTCTTCAATTCTACTTCCTTCAGCTGATTCTCATTATTCTCAGTCTCTTTCCATGCATCTTGACCTCTTTCAAAGACTATTCTATGTTCAATCCATGTTGAGAAAATTACAGCATTTGTGGCATACTGGTGATTCAACCCATCTTTTTTTTCTTTCTTTTTTTTTTTATGGCACCTACAGAGTATTTAAAAGAAATGGAACTTAGTTTCTTCAAACTTTTCCATTTAAAACCTGTGTATTATATCTGCTTTACAGTTGGTCTTTTTATTTTTGAAAAAGTCATTTTGAGCAATGTGTCATCATGGAAGCGCAGCTGTAAAATTGGAAATACATCACCATTCAAAGTATGGTATTGTTAAGATTTTTTTTATGTTTTGAGAAAAGTCTCTTATGCTCACCAAGGCTGCATTTATTTGATAAAAATGTAAAAATGTTGTACATTGTTATTACAATGTAAAGTAAGTATTTTAAATATATTTTAAAAAGTAATTTCTTCCTGAAATGACAAAGCTGAATATTCAGCAGACATTAATCCATTCCAATCATTTAAATATGCTGATTTGGTCCTCAAGAAACATTGCTTATTATCATCAATTAAACAGTTGTGTCGTTTAATAATTTTATGGAAACTGTGAAACATTTTTATGAATAGAAAGTTCAAAATAACAGCATTTTATATGTATATATATATAATATATATATATATATATATATATATATATATATATATATATTATATATATATATATATATTATATATATATATATATATATATATATATATATATATATATATATATATATTTATATTATAAATATAAATATATATATATATATATATATATTATATATATATATATATATATATATATATATTTATATTATAAATATAAATCTTTTTTTATATATATTTTTTGTTTTATGTAAAAGCCTTTACTGTCACTTGTGATCCATTTAATGCACTCTGGCTGAATAAAAACATATTAATATAAGTGATTTTTCCTTTCCACACCGAAAAACATATTAACCCTCCTATTGTAACCCAGGGTTGTTGTTATTTTATTAATATTAATATTATATATTAATAACATAACATTATGACACAAGTGCTGTTTACTGAACTCAACTTGTTTTGACCCCAAAATATTCCTTTAAGAGTGTGTGTTGTGTGTACACATACACATCACTGATTAATTCCACTGTAATTGAAATACTAAATGCTTTCAGTGTGTGCCTGCCTTTTGGCTATGACTTTCACCCTCTCAGAAGCTGTTGCTGAGGATTCTTGGTTTGTAGCACCTCGCCTGGCGGAAAGGAGAGACGGCATCCCTCACTATATGAGAAGTAGCTGATCCCTACAGCTACAATGGAGGAGGATTATATCAGGTTTTCCTGGTGTGTGTGTGTGTGCTTATATGAATAGGTAATTGCAATATCTTGTCAAGAATTAATGCTTTTTTGTACATGTAAGATGAGTGTTGACAAGGTCTATACAGTTTTCAACAAAAAACATATTCAAATCAGTAGTTAATTTGCTTAAATTCTGACATTTAGTTCACAGTGCCTAAGAATTCAGATTGACCTTATTTTACTATTTTTTTGTTTTAAAGCAAAACGAGCGTGAGTGAAGGGCATACAAGTAAACAGCTCAGTGCAGCTCATTACCAGCCGTTACTTAAACAACAACAAAAAAGCTGTAAGATGTAGAAGATCTAAAGAGATATTTCTGAAAGAGAGTAGGAGGAGTTCATTTCTTCTTACCATTCTCGGGGTGTTCCATCTCTCCGATGCTGCCATCCGGGGTGGTGCGTTCATAGTGGTCTTCAGGTAGGGCGAGGGGCCCGATACGCGGCCCTGAAGAGCTCTTACTGCTGGGTGTCTCTGACTCGTCCAGACCGCTGTCATAGTAACTGTGCTGAGAAGGATCCTGCAGATCTTGCGCCTGATTGGCTGTGGAGAAGGTCACTCGGGCGATGCGGGAGCTGTGATTTGACAGAGACCGAGAGAGAGGTCAAAGGTCAGTGTGCATGTTCATAACATCATCAGGTATCTTGGTGAATGATTGAATAATTTTCAATCTAATATACAACAACTTTGTACAGTGAATCAGTATTGATCAGTGTTTAGCTCACATATAGCGCTGCTAGTGCACCATTTGTTCCACAGACATGTATGATAAATTATGTGTATTATAACAAAACAATGTGTTAATTTCTAAGTGATCTGAATTACAATTTGAACTGAACTAATATTTTGAGAGACCAGAATATTATAGAGACTTGGCCATGGGCTTTTTGGCAAGTAATCAACTCATTATTCAATCAATAACCATTCATATTTTCTTCAGAAAAACAAACAAATATATATTACAATTCAATTCAATTATCACAATTATTTATAATATAAAAAATACAAATCATATAATACTTGCTCTGAATAATAACTTTAAGTGCACAACAGATTATCATCTAATGTAATAATAAGAAATTCAGACTTGGTGTGTGTGTTTAAGACATCCTTAACAAAATAAATTTTAAAAATCGTACTGACCCCAAACTTTTGGGGTGTGTAAATATCATGCATTCCTAACTTAAATGAAATAGTTTCTAAGGCAGATGCTGCTTTCCATCCAAATGTTGATCTATGTATTAATTGTAGTAGCTCGAATTGCATCTTTATGAAGATCCACAGACGTTAGCCATTGCACATACGTTATTTCCCTTACATCTATATGTATGCATCCCTGGCATGAGCAAATCCCCTCAGCACACACTCATTGTACATCCCAGAGTCATACACACAGAGGACCTAAACACACTCTCTCTCTCTCTCACACACACACCTAAGGCTCAGTGAGGAGTGTATTAAGCAAGTGTTAGCTAAATCGAGTGTGACTGCAGAAGCCAGGTTTGATAAGGATGATAGAAGCCACAGCTCTCCCACAGGAGAAAGCCCACTTCACCACCACCAACCCCTCCCTCCAGTGGCACTGGCGAGAGAATAGGACATTTCGTCAAGATGGAATGAGACAGCTCGCAAATTGGCATTTGGAGCTAGACGGAGACCACTGTCAGCCACCCAGCTCTCCGAGGGCACATCCACCCCTCCACATACCAATCACAAAACACAAACCTTTAGAGAGAGCGATAGAAAAGGAGTGGGAAAGTAAAAACAAGTAAAAGAAATCCATACTCATCCTCTCACAGTTATCTATAATACAGAGATGCTCCTCAACCACATCTCTCTTTTTATTTTCTCTCTCTCTCTCTCTCTCTCTCTCTCTCTCTCTCTCTCTCTCCTCTCTCTCTCTCTCTCTCTCTCTCTCTCTCTCTCTCTCTCTTCTCTCTCTCTCTCTCTCTCTCTCTCTCTCTCTCTCCTCCTCTCTCTCTCTCTCTCTCCGTCTCTCTCTCTCTCTCACTCTCTCTCTTCTCTCTCTCCTCTCTCTCTCTCTCTCTCTCTCTCTCTCTCTCGCCATGCAGAGTTGCCACAGGGAAACACAACCAGTTCATTTCTCCCTCCCTTTCCACTTCTCAGCCGCCACACATTCGGTTTGAGAGCGAAGCTGTGATGTTTTGTTTTGGTTATTTTTACAAGGTAAACATTTTCTTGTGCAACACTTCCGCTACGAACACCCAAAGCTGCTTGCGTCACACGCAAATTATTTGTGAGCGCGAGGAGAAACTCCTAAAGAAATACACAAAGAAACTCACTTCTCTTAATCTCACACTTCTGCTGGAGACAATGAAGAAATCCTGGAGAACACAAAGCATTTCTCAAGACAAGGCCAGATGACCCTGCCGGATCAGAACATAAGTGTTCCCAGTGGTTAAATATGTGTTGTCAGTTCTCATAAATGTTGCTCAGAGGACAGATAATGACTATACCACTGTGAATGTGATGCTTTTAGATTTGCTGAAAGAAATGACAATTGTTCAGCGGGGCGTAATTACTGTAGGTCTGCTATTCTGTAATTGCAATTTTCTAAAGTGCTATAAATTCTACACATTTGTAATTGATGCATAGAGTTCAGCAAAAATTTCGAGCAACATCAGCTGTTCAATATGATTTTATTTTCAACTGAATGTCCTATGCTGCAACATATCATTGAGGATTTTCAGCATGGGTTAATGGAAATTGTCACCACACAAACAAGAAAGATTCTTCCATAAGTGCATTAATGAGGAGGAGACGTCACCTTTATTGCATCTGTGTTGCAGTTGCTAGTTTAATGAATGGAAAAGGAATAGCTGGAGATAATTAGCAATCCTTAAGTGCAATCTGATGTAACAGAAGATGGGCGTTAGTTTAGCCATCTTGATGCATGCAAAGGCTCAGGGAGGCTTCAAAACCTTCGGTTGCTGCATGTAACACTCTGGCCTGACTTTTTTAGCACTCCTAAACACATAGCTCATCTCCTCTGTTCCAGATAAAATAAAGATAAGCCGCACAGTGCACATTTGTGTAAAGCACAACACTTCTATTCAGAGGGGTGAATAGTTTTTGCTGAGGGATTCGTTCTAGGCATCTTGCTGTATCTGCTACGAAACCTGCCATCCCCTTACACTGATAAACTAGAGTGTGCAGAGTGTCCGGTGGATGTGTGTAGATGGATACACGGACACACTGGTCTATTGTCCTCCCTGTTCAGTAAGAAGGGAGGTGAATAATACCAGACGAGCAGCTCTGAGCTTATTGGATCTGTGCATCTGTATCTTTCGGTGTGCGTTTCATTGTATCCTCTTCCTCATTAGTTTTCTCTCTCTGTGAGGATAAGACAGTGAAGGGCTATTTGTAAGACTATAATCCATACTCTCACACAGACACATATGCAGAGATGATACTGGGGATGCGCTGATATGATAATATGATTTCTGTATCTCATTCTCAAACTGAGATGAGTAAAAGTGGATCAGAATATAGAGAAGGTTTTGAGTGCAGTGTGTGTGTGTGTGTGTGTGTGAAAGATAGAGTTTCTTTCGCTGTACTTTCTGTAAAAGCTGCTTTTGTTCCCCCTCTTGGTGTACTTCTACTATTTTAGCCCCCAGCTAAGTCAGCACTCACTCACAAACAAAACCAGCTCCCACTACTAACCTCCCCTCTCCCTCCCTTGTGCTGTCGGTCTTGCTCTCCCTCCCTCTGTTCCAAGCTAGAGGGTAGGTGCCAGGGTTGAGCTATGTAAGGAATGACAGCTATGCCTGAGGACGGGATTGGTTAGCTGGAAAATGCACCCTGTGGACTCAAGTACCTGCCTCAGTCCTCAGACTGCAGAAAAGCTTTGATTCCTGTTAACAGCATCAGAGAGATGTGTAGAGAGAGACAAGGGTGCAGGGAGACGAAAGTGGGAGTGAATTCTGTGACTATGAGGGATGGAGATGCTGAGGCGCCGGCAAGCCAAACAGGAGAGTGAGATGAGCAGATAAGGTGAAGAACAAAGTATGGAGAGAGTGATTCATGCGATTGGTGGGAATTACACTGAACTGATTCTTAAAGACAATGTGAAGTCAAAATTGACCCATTTCATTTCTTAAATAAATTCCAAAGAAATATTGGACGGAGAACATTTACTCTCCTCTATAATGAATTTCTTGACGTCACCAATCCATCTGTCATACTGAAGCCGCATCTGCTAAGGAAGTCTATAATACCTGGGTAAGGCTAGCAATCTGTGATCATTCTCATTTGTTTATTTATATTTGTCATATAAAAATATAATACAAAATATAATTTAATTAAAACTACAACCTGAGGGTATGTGGTTTTAAAATCAAGATACAAATGTGACTCTAGCTTCTCTTCAGAAAGGCAGCATTGCGCTGTCAAAACTCACAGATATGTATCCCTCCATCATTTCTAATGAAGTGAAGACTCATTTGCACTCTTGGAGGCTTTCAGCAGATACATCCTCCCCTGAGGAGCAGGAAGACAACACTCCACTATCTATAGCTGTGTCACACACTCCCTTCCATCAACTGCCTCGCCGACACTGGCTCTTAATGCTACATTAGCATGTGTGTCTTATTCAACTAGAAGCCAGAGGCCCAGGTCTAAAGTCTGCCTGTGGATTAGAGAGATGAGATGTGAGCAGACAGCAGCTGCCCAATCACCTGACTTAAGACTAACAACCTCTAACAGGCTCTCAAACAGACATGCTCGGCAAACGCTTCGCCAAGGCACATTTCGGATGGTGCTGGCGTCTTAGTGATGAAGAGGCGGCCAGATTGTCATTTTTCATGTTAAATTAGCTATCAAAAGCTACAAGAATTTGTACAGAACTTCATTTTATCATGCCTTCAAATTGCATATTTTCGTCAATGTCACGGATGGGCACATCTGTTTTGCAAAATAAATGGGCATTATGTAAATTCTAAATGGAAATGAAGTGTGACCTACTAAACATAACTCAAATGAAAATGAGTGGTCAGACTAGAGGAGGGAAAAAAAACAATAGATATCTAACAATGCCTTGTTTTGACTACATGTTTAAACACACACAATATTCACCAATATTCAGTTGTGTTATCATTTGAATTCCTTTCACATGAACTGAGGAGCAGCTAAACACAACACGAAGTGACGGGTCTGAAGGTTTGCCATGGCAACAGGGGTCTGTGATGGATACACTACAGTAATGACAGAGGTAGAGCGACGCTCGCATTTTCACACACACAGCCCCCCCAAATCTCGCTTCAACACAACAAATCAACTTTAAAAACATCAAGAGTGTCTGTGAATATATTTTCAATTTACTGCTCAATGCACCAAAACATATCGGCTCTCAAACGCTCAGATATCGCTGGCAACACAACGGCAGCATGCCAATCACACACTTATCAGCTCAGTTTAGATTACTCTGGAAGTTACAGTGTCAAGGGTATTTCCGATCAGTGCGCGCACACACACACACACACACACACACAGGCATCTGGGGACAATTGTGAACTGGTATTAAAACACCTGAGCTCTGCTACAGAAAATTTTCATTCCAATATCCGTGCAAACTCAAATCCCCTCCCAAAAATGAAAGATACAAGAAGTCATGTGTAAATACTTTGGCAATACGCACTTCACTAGCGTCATCCTCCTCCCAACAAATACAAAAAAAAAAACATGTTTACTGGGACCCAAAAAAAAATAATTCTGCCATCATTTACTAAACCCTCCACTTGTTCAACACAAGCATTGAAATGTTTAGGAATGTTTAGAAATTAACACTTTTATTCAGGACGAATGCATTAAAATTGATCAAAAGTGACAGTTTACATTGTTACAAAATATTTATATTTCAAATGAATGCTGTTGGTTTGAACTTTTTTATTCATCAAAGAATTCTGATCAAAAAGGCTTCTTTAAAAAGGTTATTTAAAAGATCTTACCATCCCGAAACTTTTGAACTAGCGTGGTCTAACTTATATGTCTTTCTTTTATGGAACACAAAAGAGAAATTTAGCAAAACGTTGAGCTATTTTCAATATAATGAAAGTGATTGGGGATCAAAATGTTCAATAGTCTTGTTCAATAGTCTTAAATTTAAGTTGTTATTCAGTTCTCTATCTCTCATATCTTATTCATATTTCTGTATACTCAGATGAGTGACATGACATGTAATCATTTGGACTGGTGTGTTAAAGAAAACGTACCACGTTTTCAAGATTTTCAGTAAGTAGTTTAGCCTGTCCTCTCACAAAACTATCATATGATTTTCATTCCATTGTATGGACCACTTTTATGATGAACTTGACAGCCCAAAATCTCCATTCACTTTCATTATAAAGACAAGAGTGGCAAATTGATTCAAGAAAGCATCTTTCTCTCTCTTACATTTTGTTTTCTCTCTCCAGGAATGCTAAAACCAATGCAGGTGGGGAGAAAAAAAAAAACTACTGTAGGCCCATAAAAAGACAACTAATATACCTACTACTCTATCATGCTGGCGACTTTCTATTGTCTTCTATACTGAGTTAATGCTACAGTATTTTCTATGCCATAAAACTACCCTCACAGAAACCTTTCTGCATTTTTAAATATTCATTAAGACATTACTTAGTATGTTTATGGTCCCACAATAGGTGATGTCAGGTTTTACTATCCTTGCTGGGACCAACTGTTTGTGTGGATAGCAAACTCGACCCACACACATATTTTAGCATACACTAGTTTCAACTGAAGTAAATTCTTTTAAGGCATACACTTACAAAGAAAGGGTGAGTTCTTAAGATGTTCAGATATATGTTTTCCCTCAGGCAAACTTCAGAAAACAAACACACACAAACTCACAAAACCTGATACCTCCCTCTCTTTAAACGATACTACGATTCCAGTGTAATGGCTCAGTTAATCTCTCTCAATGTTCTTTGTGTTTGAGAGAATTGAGCAATTGCTATGACTATTGGCCCTTTGAGGTTGTAATATAACATTGAAATGATGCATACGAAAGCATACATAGCCTTTTCTCAGATTGTGGCGATAATGCCATGGAAACGATGCTGGCTGATGCAAATGTATGGTTATGCCAACTAAAGTGGGAAAATTGTGCATTGAAACTTATCTATCTTCCTCTTTCTTTTGCAAACACACACTACCTTACTTAAGATAGTAGCAGACCATGGCTTATCCTGTATTTTGTTTCAATTTTCCAACCCAGGCTCACTGGTAAAACGTGCCCGTATGTTTGCTTCTTGCACTTCCTACTAAGCCACACATATGAAGCTAAACGTCAAAATGCATTAGTTTACAAATCATGCACAATGGTAAAAGTGTGTTAAGGTTATAGTGTAAGGTTATATTTTGCGAAACCCCACAAAAATAAGTCTTCATTAACCGATTATCTTCCCGTAATTATAATTTGTGTGGAAGTTGTTGGTGTTCACTGCCACTTCTGTTAATTGCAGGTGGAAATTTGCATTGAATTGTATTTAGGCACGTTTTTGGAATCTGGCATGAATTTAGCTAGTGGGACATTTTTTATATTTTCGGCAATTATCACCGGGTTTAGCCAAACCTCTAAACACCAGCAGACCACCTTGGGCTAGTTAAAATGTTTCTACCAACATGGTCAACCTTCAGTCTTCAGTAATTCCTACATTCTCTTTCTCAATCTCTGTCATTCCTTTAGCCCATCTCTTCTTCTGATGAAGAGAGAGGAAAATAAAGATGGAAGAAGAGTGAAAGAGACAGAGATAAGTGATGAGCAGCAGTCAGTCACTGTGTCTCTTTGAAGGACATCGATTGAGTCATCTATTCCGACGGTTTATACGGCCCTCAGTATTTTCAGACAGGTTTGGTGCGGGTATGTATGTGTGTGTGTTTGTACGTGTAAATGATTTTTATCTCTGAGGGGAGGGAAGAAAAGAGTCTTGTTGGAAGGACATCAGAGTCGTAGAGAAAAAGTCAACCAAACGACTAGTGCTTAGCAACACACAAACAGTCATTAGCCATATTTAGCCAATGTAAAATTTCCAAAACAGAATTGGTCTGAGGTCTAAATAGAAATGCAAAATGCATTTAGTGTTTAAATGTAAAAGACTCAAAAGCTGAGTTAATTAACACTGTAAAAAATAAATAAAAAAAATATCTATTGACAGGCATGCATTAGCATTTCTGACTAGCATTAGCATAGCATCACACAAACAGCAGTTAGCCAAATTTAACCAATATAAAACTTCCAAAAAGAATTTGGTCTGAGGTATGTACGGGAATAGAAATTAGGTAACATGTAACGCACAAATTGAAGATTCAAACAAAGTTAATCAACATAACACCAAAAAGGTTTCCTGCACAAATATTTGCCATGAAAACCATAGTTTCCACCAAAAAGAAAAAGCACAATACAGAAAATGTTGCATTGTGGGTCAATACTCGTCACTGCCCTCTGACAATGGCTACAGATGCTGCTTATTGTATTTATTGAACCTCAAAAATGGCTGTAATTTATGGTTTCACCTTAGTAGCATTGGGTGAATCTGTTGTAACCATGGTAACGTCTTTGTAAGGGTTACTAAATGATGAATAATAGGTCTAAATCGTTCAATTAGTGCTTAAATGCTTTGTTCTCTCACAATGACCTCATGTGGGAATCGTAAGCACTTTTGGCTTTAGCTAGTTAGACTCCGTGGCTTCACCTTCACAATGGCCACTGCTGTGTTAATGTGTGTGACTTTCACAGAATGTGCCATAGACCTGGGAGGCAGGTCACCTCTCTGGTGCTTCTCTCTTCCTCTCCCCATGGTCCTCTCTTTCCCCGATTCCCTCTCCACTTCCATTTTTTCCTTCCCTCTTTCTGAGCAGGACATTAATCAGCCAGAAACTCGTGAGTATCTCTTTCTTTCTCCTCTATCTCTACTTACAATCAACACTATAACCTCTTATTTCTCTGAAGAAACTCGGGAGGTCATTTTAGAGATGCGCATGTGTATCTGCGTGTGTTGGTAAGTGTTTGGGAAAGAGCTGAGTGGCGCTCTCTGTTAGCTAGACATCCTGCTATCAGATAGCTGCTGGCAATACACAGATAAGACCAGATAAGACACTCTCTCTCTCTCTCTCTCTCTCTCTCTCTCTCTCTCTCTCTCATCTCTCTCTCCTCTCTCTCTCTCTCTCTCTCTCTCTCTCTCTCTCTCTCTCTCTCTCTCCTCTCTCTCTCTCTCTCTCTCTCTCTTCTCTCTCTCTCTCTCTCTCTCTCTCTCTCTCTCTCTCTCTCTCTCTCTCTCTCACTCACACACACACACACAGTGTGAGATCTAAAGCTAAATGACTGATGTTGACATATAGCCTAATAGATGGGCAAGAATGGATAATAATACGAATGGATATTTCATATTACCACAGTACTCTTCAGATCTAGAGGTTAATGAGGGCCTTCTTCCTATGTGATTGGGTTCATGGACAGTGAGTCTGAAACCAGTTTAAGTGTTTCTATTTAGCCCTTTTTTTATATATATAATTTAATATATCAGCATAACAATTGCCAAGCATGGTTTTGTAATTTAACTAAATGTAATACTATTTATTATTTAAAATAATGACACATATATATATATATATATATATATATATATATAATTTATTATACACAAAGCAACAAACTCACGTAATTAACCTTTTAACTCACACACACACAAATGTAAGAATCTTATTTAAAATATATATATATATAATTTGAAATAATTATCTCTATTATTCTAAATCATATTCTTACATTTTGGGGTGTGTGCGCGCCCACACATTTGAAAGGTTAATTATGTGAGCATTTTGCTTCATAAGAGTAATATTAGCTTATCATTAGGAATCTGCAAAGAAGTGCAAAAAAAAAAACAAGCAAGGTTATCATTTTCACAAACTGCAATGGTGGTCAACGTCAACGCTCCGGTGAGAAAGAACTGCTCTATACAGATCATCCAAGGCTAAGTTAAAAGTAAACTTATCTAACACAGGTGTGTTAAATTTAGTGCTCGCTTGATTATTACAATCATAATTGACAATCAAACACAAATGACTTTTATATGTATGAGGTAACTGCGACAGCACTCAAGCAGACCTAAATTTAACACTGATGCTTCCCCTAGGAGTTTCAGGGTTCAGTGGTTGGAATAGACTCAACACAGACCTCATGTCAGGAAAGGCACTACAGTAGTTGAGAAAATGCAGGTGAACATCAGTAATTGCTCTTTTGGCCTCTACTGCAATGAAGCAATAGGTTTCAGGCAGTTCTGTAGAAGGCCGTGTGTGTGTTCTGCTGCTGTAAATCAGTGGAACGACTTCATGGGCTTCACAAAACACATTGGCAGGTCTTCAGCATCCACTTGTTATGGGAACTGTGCCATCGCTGGACATTCAAGGGTTGTTGTGAAATTCAAAGCAGTAAAAAAAAATTATCAAAGAAAAACCAGACAGAACAGAATATATATTAAATTTACTGTAATTTCAATATATCAGTGGAATCAACTGCCTACCCATCACCCCGTGCAATTTTTCTTATACCTTCAAATGTGCTGATATCAAACAAATGGAGAGGAAGATGAAAGGTGTTTGAAGGAAGAGAAATGAAAGGCAGATGAGACGATGTGTACGTGTGAAGAAGCAGAAAAAGGAGCAGCACGTGTGTATATGCCTTGTGTTCCCCTCTACTTCACTTTTCATTATTTTATGCTTGCTGCGTCTTTTTAAAGGTGCTCTCCTTCTTTGTCACTTTCTTGCCGCACCTCATTTTTTTTTCTCCCGTTGCGCTCTTTGTGGCCTCGGCAGGAAGGATGACGGGTGACTACTCCATCGCCGCCTGAAGCGCTGGTCTTTATCACACTGTACACGCTAAATATAGCCCACTTCGTGCACGCGGGACGGAGGGGAGCGAGCGTCTACAAATGATTTAGTGTGTGTGCTTCATGCATGTTTGCATCAAGGATGTTATAAAACTCGGGGAAAGGCTAACGGTTAGCAGTAGCATTCATCTCAAAGGCAGTTGCTCGGCTAGGGCAGGACCCCTTGGATGTAGCCTATGCAATTTAAAATCTCTGCCAAATCTAGAAGTTTTGAATTCACACGCCAAAGTATACTTCGGTTTATCCTACGTGGTGCGTACAGTATGTGACACAATTTGCATTATCAGCACATTACACGCATACTGTACTTATGCAGATTGACTTTTTAAACCGCATTTCTTACCACGTTTGTCCACAAGGTGGCAACACTGCAAATTGCATCATCAGCACAGTTCACACTTACCATATTGCGTAGATCGGATTTTCTAACTGTGATTTTTCACACATGCACCTCAAATTTTTTCTAACTAATTAGTTTGTCCACAAGGCCCCAGGCTATTATTTCACAGTCGCAAAAGAAACAGGAGACAACAACAACAACAAACTACTGGAGACGGCAACAACAGATGCCCATGTTGACTGCTTGTGTGAAGGGGGTTTGGAGACTTGCGCACATTTAAACAAGTCATACATTTTAAGGGCTTTACCAGACAAGGCCTTCCCAACCAACTTTCAAATTCAAACTTGGTTAGCCTATTAAATGTCTGCATGCTTTTTTCTTGCCTTTTTTCCCTACCACATACTTTAGTAATCTAAATTAGGTATCATCAAAAGCTTAAAACTCAAAATACATCCTGTGTAACCATTTTGGAACTGGACATCGCATACTTTAATGCTGCACCTTAATGCCTTTTAGCGTGCTTCAAATTTGAAACACAGCTTGGTAATGGACAAGTCCTTGATTTTCTTTTAAATATATATGTTGCATGAATTATTATTTTTTTTTACAGAATATCTGCTTTACAGTAAACAAACTTATTTACACTTTCATTTTTTGAAGCTGCTTTCCTTAAAAAAAGAGACATTAGGTCTGTATTCCAAAGCATTCATGAATTACATCCATTCAAGTTCAAATTATCCTCAGTAAAGAGTGTGACAGTGAACAGTTTAAACCCCAGAGAGAGCAGTAGAAGTGCTTATCCAAGTTATCTAAGCAATGCCAGGGACACAATGCCTAATATCTCCCTCTGTTGGTCAGCTCTCTCATTCTGCCTCCACAAATGCAAAATCTCTCAGTCTGTTTGTGAAACTCAGCAGACAGGGCTGGGAATATCTGATCTAAAGACCCGGTTACTTTGCATACATATCTGATGTGGGTTTTGGTGGAGACTCAAAGTCTCTCTCTCTCTCTCTCTCTCTATCTCTCGGTCTCTCACTGTGCACTTGCATGCAGAATGATGAATCTGTACACATGGTGCTGGTGTCAGAGAGAGTGGGGAACAGATGGTGCTCTACGCTCAGAGGAGAGGTTACGGACGCCAATAGGCAGGCGAATGCAGCCCAACACAATTACAGACATCCACTCTCTATTCATCCAGCTAAATTATGAATACAGGACTATGTTCTTTTGGATAGGCAAACGAGAGATATGGTGAGGTCATTGCAAGCCACTGCTGACATCTTGATTTTTTTTTATGCTTACAAAATACACGGCAGGGCAGACATCACCATTCATAATGACTGTGTATGTATTTAAGCAGACAAAATGCAAACTAGGCCTGCTTAGTTTGCATTTCAAAATGGCCACATAAAGATGCAAAAGCGATAGACACGGAACAAATGAAGCTCAAAGAGTTCTTAAAGAATAAAAACTAAACAGTAATTGTGTCTGTAGCCTAGGTGTGTTTATACTGAAACACAGATTGCGTGAGGAGGGGAAAAAAAGTCAAGTTTTCTTAACGATCACACAGGCTGTTACATAATGTTAACTGGTTAAGTTTTGGAATACTGTACCAGTCACAACATGTCTAACAGAGGCCAAGGGTTTGGTGACGACAAGAGCGAGGGCGACATTGGCAGGGATCGAGGATGACATGCTACTGTCAAAAGAACCCAAAGCCAAGAAGCCATTAGCTTGTTTTCCAGCCACAATTTGTTATGCAAACTTTAGGATGTTGCATAAAAATGCTGTACTAGAAATAAATAAAACCATAAATAAATACAAATTAAAATCCCCAAATGTGCATTAAAAAACACTCCCTTAAGGGCATCCTTAGGTTCTTAAATAAAATCAAATAAAATAAAAACCTGACCCCGCCCTAACCTTTGAACGGTAGTCTAGCTAATGCCACAAACACACACACACACCACACAGAGAACTGCTAAATAAAGCAATGGGGTGGGAAGCTGTCTGGGTGATGACAGATGCAATGACCCCAAAAGGAATTCTGACAAAAATAATAATAATAATAATAATACAATCCCAAAGAATGCTACATATGTGCAAAACTATTCGGAAGCCTGGACTCTGATGTTGGACAGCCACAGGGTACAACAAGTCTAGCTAAAATACAAACTTCAGCATGCAACAAGGCTTCCTCAGCTAGCCTAAGATGCTGAAACTAAGAGACACTAGAGAATTCCACAGAAACAGGGGACGACAAACAAACATGTAAACACAATCTCTCTCACATTCAAAGTATGAAAGCTGCTTATCATCTCTATGTTGTGTTTGTTCACCAGGGCCACTGCTGTAACTCCACATGTACACACTCATACTCAGTAATGCACAAAATAAACATTATCATGGGAGATGGAGAGATCAAAACAATACTGGCACCATTCAAAGCACTTCATCAGCATTGGCACTATCATTTCACTGTACTAAGGCCTTCTGTTGAGCCTCATCTCAGCCCTCTGTAAACCTGATGGCACGAGCACACACAACAAGGTATTTGTCATTCCTGAATCCTTAGCAGTCATCTTTGACTGCTATCTCAGATCTGTATCTAGATTGCTACAAAGTTTCAGCAGCATAATACTTATCAGCTGAACATGTTGTCAACCAATATAAAACTATAAATCAGATAAAATCTCTACAAATCAGAATAGAGTGAACTTGAGTTTTTCCACAAACAGAAACGTTTCATGTCGAGACGCTTAGACGCATCAGTAAACTTCAGGCATCCATGAACGTATTGCTGCAAAACACGACATACAGTACGTTTAACAGTTGTTAATTTTACGGAATTATCTGAACTCGTGTTCTCAAAAAGATTATACAATCTGTACACCCAATGACAAACTGCTCTGGTCATAAAAAGAAATGAAGTTTTGGTTTGGTTGCTTTACTTTTACTTTCTTTCCCAGATGTCACCTTTGTGGCTATAGTGAGCAAAAGGTAAAAGTAGATCTATGAGGCGGCAAAGAAATAAGAAATAAAAGGGAGAGAGAGAGAAAAGAGCGAGAGTCTTCTTTGTGTTCTTAGACAAGCATCTGATTTGAACCCACAGTTCAAGACCTCTTCCAGAATACAAAGCACTCTTTTATGCACCTCAGACAAAGCGGCGGTCTCTTCCATGTGCACACAAAGCCTGCTCCACTCACTTTGTACACCTTTTGTTTGTTTTAAGTGCTATATTTTCCAATGTTAGCACATTGTTATGAGATACTGATGTCTGTTGTGTCCACTTCTGCTTTCAGTGAAGGCCTGTGTGTGTGTGTGTGTGTGTAAAGCAATGTCACAGTAATGAAAAAGCACCTTTTAATACTTCTAAAATGATGACAGGATGCATCATGCCATCTGTTATGAAAAACGGAGGGGAGAGAGAGAGAGAGAGAGAGAGAGAGGGAGAGAGAGAGAGAGAGAGAGAGAGAGAGAGAGAGAGAGAGAGAGAGAGAGAGAGAGAGAGAGAGAGAGAGAGAGAGAGAGAGAGAGAGAGAGAGAGAGAGAGAGATCATATCACGAATAAGCAAGCAAAACACCACGCTACTGCAAACCTAACAATCAAAAGATATCGACCTGCTCTTGCTAATCAAGCTAGACTGTGTTTTCACAGAAAACATGATGTGTGTGCGCGTTAGGAAGTGTATTAGAGCTTCTACTTCCTGATTAAGCACATTTGCTCATTTCACGAAATGCCTTGAAATTAATGAACAAACAAGTGACAGCAAAACCTCAGATAATAATTAGCACAATTATGAAGCGACTCCCAACAGCTCTCATATGCCAGAGTCTACAGTCGTGTTTATGTGCAAATTATGAGCTGTGTGATTTATTGCCTTTTGTCTCCAAAGCCTCCAGTGGGTTACAGGGAATGAAGTTATTGGTTTCATATTTTGAAGAGGTTCTAATTTGCTAAAGGAAATTATGGAACTCAGTCCTGTTCGTTTTAGAGCATTTGGTTAGAAAACAAGATGCCGTCATTTGAAGTACAGATGGTAAACCCACTTGCCAGCATTCAAACTTCCTCCTAGAGTCTGGCAAGACCAAAACTTCAAAAAGTTACAGGGTCACATCACCTCATCGAGGAGGAGGGATATTTCTGAACACAGTGATTGACAGACATAATGCACCACATCTCTGGGTACAGAGTATTAGCCAAGAATTAAGAATAGTTTTAATTGCAGAAATGGAGGAAATACTGTGATAAATATCACCACCAGATCATCCTTGTATAGGCTAGACTACCGTTCAAAAAGCTTGTAAATGTTGTTGAAAGAAGTCTCTTATGCTCAATTAAAGGGACAATGAGTACTTTATGTATTTTATTATTTAAAATCAATATTTGTATTCATAAATATGTCCTCAATGGTGTAGAAATACCTCTGCCAATTATTTGCCAATTATTTGACTTATCCTCGTAAACAAATAATTTATTATCTCTATATACATGGGACGGGTAGGTCCACGGAGGCTTCCATGTAGTTCCGCCATCTTGAAAAACTATAATAGCAGAGAGGGACAAAAAGTACTAGGCCAACGCGTTTCCACAGCGTGTTTTCGTTCAGAGCCAGCGTGACGTAACTGAAAGCAGCAGAAACGGAGGAGCAGAGCAGTGAGATGCGCTTGTCACTGCCCCGGCAAGTTTAAAAGGCTGCATTGCAAATCCTCGTCGCCAGAAAAGTCCAAAATAGATTGTAAAAGGAAACGTGACCGGAGATTACAAAAAACACGAGTTAATGTCGGGATAGCTTTTCCAGGTGGATAGAGCTAATGCAGGAGAAAGATTTCAAAAGAGACGCTGAAGTCCTGCTTTCTTCTCGACAGGTAAGTCAACGTTACAGTCTTAATTACTGTTAAACTTAAAGCTTTTTTTCATTGTTTGGTTGTGTACTTATAGACAGATGAACATTTATAGTTATAAAAGTTGATGATGGTATCTAACAATGCACGTACTTCAGAAAACATAACGAATAAAGAAGGCATAGCTACTTATTACAATAGTTCATGTTTTTCACAGTAAGTAATTCATACTGTGACATTTGTTTGTTCGTTGTGTCAAGTTGCTGTTTGTTGTTTGAAATAACAAACCTGTTCACCCGAAGGAACACTCGATGAAGTGCTATTAGAAGACATCCTGTCATAGCTTTTTGGTACATACTGGCTACAGTAGATGCAACGCGCATTTGAAAAAGCGAGGCGCTGGAGAGCACAATTCATTTGAATGCAAAATACATTTTCACCGCTAGATGGGAGAAATTCCTACACATTGTCCCTTTAAAAGAAAACTATTATATATATATACACTCACCTAAAGGATTACTAGGGGACACCATACTAATACTGTGTTTGACCCCCTTTCGCCTTCAGAACTGCCTTAATTCTACGTGGCATTGATTCAACAAGGTGCTGAAAGCATTCTTTAGAAATGTTGGCCCATATTGATAGGATAGCATCTTGCAGTTGATGGAGATTTGTGGGATGCACATCCAGGGCATGAAGCTCCCGTTCCACCACATCCCAAAGATGCTCTATTGGGTTGAGATCTGGTGACTGTGGGGGCCATTTTAGTACAGTTAACTCATTGTCATGTTCAAGAAACCAATTTGAAATGATTCGAGCTTTGTGGCATGGTGCATTATCCTGCTGGAAGTAGCCATCAGAGGATGGGTACATGGTGGCCATAAAGGGATGGACATGGTCAGAAACAATGCTCAGGTAGGCCGTGGCATTTAAACGATGCCCAATTGGCACTAAGGGGCCTAAAGTGTGCCAAGAAAACATCCCCCACACCATTACACCGCCACCACCAGCCTGCACAGTGGTAACAAGGCATGATGGATCCATGTTCTCATTCTGTTTACGCCAAATTCTGACTCTACCATCTGAATGTCTCAACAGAAATCGAGACTCATCAGACCAGGCAACATTTTTCCTGTCTTCAACTGTCCAATTTTGGTGAGCTCTTGCAAATTGTAGCCTCTTTTTTCCTATTTGTAGTGGAGATGAGTGTTACCCGGTGGGGTCTTCTGCTGGTGTAGCCCATCCGCCTCAAGGTTGTGCGTGTTGTGGCTTCACAAATGCTTTCCTGCATACCTCGGTTGTAACGAGTGGTTATTTCAGTCAAAGTTGCTCTTCTATCAGCTTGAATCAGTCGGCCCATTCTCCTCTGACCTCTAGCATCAACAAGGCATTTTCGCCCACAGGACTGCCACATACTGGACGTTTGTCCCTTTTCACACCATTCTTTGTAAACCCTAGAAATGGTTGTGCGTGAAAATCCCAGTAACTGAGCAGATTGTGAAATACTCAGACCGGCCCATCTGGCACCAACAACCATGCCACGCTCAAAATTGCTTAAATCACCTTTCTTTCCCATTCTGACATTCAGTTTGGAGTTCAGGAGATTGTCTTGACCAGGACCACACCCCTAAATGCATTGAAGCAACTGCCATGTGATATTGGTTGATTAGATAATTGCATTAATGAGAAATTGAACAGGTGTTCCTAAAAATCCTTTAGGTGAGTGTGTATGTATATATATATATATATATATATATATATATATATTACTACAATATAAAATAAAAGTTTTCTATTTTAACATATTTAAAAATGTAATATTACTCATTACTCAAACATTACTCCAGTCTTCAGTGTCACATGATCCTCCAGAAATCATTCTAATATGCTGATCTGGTGCTCAAGAAACATTTCTTATTATAGTCAATGTTAAAAACAGTTGTGTTGCTTAATATTTGTGTGGAAACTATGATCATTTTTGTTCATGATTATTTGATGAATATAAAATTCAATTATTTGAAAGAGAAATCTTTTATGAAATTATAAATGTCTTTACTTTCACCTTTTGATCAATTTAATATGCACTTGCTGAATTAAAAGTTTTTAAATATTTTTAAATAACCCCAAAATTTTGAACGGTAGCATATTACTGACTTTCTCTGTGCCCAAATTGTGGTTAAATCAAACATCCTTCAAGTCTTTCAAGCAACACTAAAAATTATTTGATCTGATGCAACCAACAGGAATAGTTCAGCTGTGAACGGATGATTCACAAATCATCCCTCAGAAAAATGATGCATTGACGTCCATTATTAGCATTAAAATGCATCAACACACCATGCTCATCTACACACAAGCATATCTTTATGGTATACTGACAAACCAATAGTGTGAATTCACAAACTGAGGTTAGGCACTGTTGAGAATGTTTATATAATGTTATTATTATCAGTCTTTGTCTTTGGTTTTGTGTTTGACGCATAAACTCTAAGCCTAAGGAATGCTAGTCAGAACAATAGCCACAGCTGGCCAGGACATTGGCCATTGTATGGTATGTTTTAGCAATGACACTGTTTTATAAATCAGTATGACTTAACAGGAAAAGCATGAGAATACAAACTAGACAGATTGCATTTCCCCTTCCTCGCACAAACAATGGCACAACCTTCTCATGACTATCTTAATTAGCGATAGCAATCAGTTAATTAGTAAAGAACTTGATATTAGCTCCCGGTGATGATGACTATTTGTACAAACGTTCAGTTGAATTCTGTCCATGTCCATGTTCATGTTCCACGTTCCTCCCTATGTTTATTTATTTCTTATTCATTCACTTGTTTAATTCACCATTTAATTCACTGTGTTCCGAAGATGAACGGAGGTCTTACGGGCTTGGAACGACATGAGGGTGAGTCATTAATGACATAATTTTCATTTTTGGGTGAACTAATCCTTTAACGTGAGCTTTTTGGATGTTCTCTTTCAACAGTTAAATTCCAGTGCTTCGGGAATAAGATTCCAGCTATATATTAGCATTTGCGAGTGTTTGCCAGACTCAAAAACTTTATCCTGTTCCATCAAAGATCGCCAAGTTATTGGTACTGTTGGAGAGTTCTTTGATCTGAAATATGCAAGTAAAGGTCTATACACCTCTGAGGTGCGGATCAATACTCTTCTTTTCCTATTCCGTTCTCCCTGCATCCCTCCTTCCCAGCCTTTCGTCGTTTTTTCATTTGAACAGCAAGCTCTTTCATACCGGCACTGCCCATTAGGATTCAAGTGTGGTGGTGAGGCAAGCTCTCCGACTTAAACAAATGACAGTCTCTTCGTCATTTCCATGTCTTACTGTCAGACTCTGTTTTTCGGCCATCCATGGAGGCTGTTATACATAAATAGTTTGAGTCAACCGAAGAACAGTTCACGAATGGTTGAACTTGTACAGGTGATGTCTTGTGTTTGCTTATGGGTTTGTGCCAAAGTTGCAGTGTTTACACACTCTGTGTGCGCTGGCTATCACATTTACACACACGCAAAGACTCAGAGTTCACACAGCGAACTCCAGCATGCAAAGACGAAATCATGCAAATGCACAGTGTGTCCAGGCAAACAAACCCATCACATGAGCTTTTGTTTGCAAATGGCATCATAACACACATGCACACACAAATACATTAATTGGTCGATTTTTTTGTTTAAAACATGTGCCAAGTTCTTAAAATATGTCCTCTTTGTATTCATGATGGTTTCATGAGAGAGAGAGAGAGAGAGAGAGAGAGAGAGAGAGAGAGAGAGAGAGAGAGAGAGAGAGAGAGAGAGAGAGAGAGAGAGAGAGAAAGAGAGAGAGTAAAAATAATATATAATCAATTACATAAAATAGATACAAAAATAAAGGATTCATGAATTAAAAAATATATATTTTTTTATGTTTTATTATAATATTCATAGTTATTATAACTACTTATAATTCATTTATAATAATAATAATAATACGAACATCAACTTTGAAGAGAAAAACCAGGAAATGTAAGCTTTAGCGTTAAGTTCTGTCAGGAAGACTCAATTGCTACGTCACTTATTACCTTCTCATCTATCCAATCGCGTCTAATACTTGCGGTATAAAAGACCAGTACTTACACATGTTTGAGTTCGCAGATGCTGACGCTTTCATTCACCTCCATCCTCCCCACCACCACCAGGATGGTCCCTTCCCCTCCATCCTCCCCACCACCACCAGGATGGTCCCTTCCTATACCTCACAGGGGGTCGGCTGCGCCCCTGCCTTCGTCTTCAGGCAGGAAATGCAGAGTCCGGACCCTCGGATTGCGAGCTATGGACGGGGCCTACGCCAAAGAACTTTATTGCTTGCTGGGCTATTAATAAATGTATTTATTGTACAGTATTTATTCTCCGAGTCTTTCTGGTAGAACTGGCCCCGGTAACAATGGATTAGTTCTATCACCGAGCATCCTGAGAGGAAGACTTGCGCTTGCATATGTGTTCTTGCATAATATGTTTTGATGTTATTGTTGATAAGAGGAAGTTTAGCGAGGAGTGGCTTCTAACTGAGTTGTGTAGCACTGGTTGACTGAAGATAAGGAAAGTCTGCATTGTAGTGCACTTCAAAGCCTGCTTTCTCATAGCAGGCTTGTGCATTAGTGCATGTTCTCAACTGGCCCACAGGGACTCGACTAGTTGTGCATATGTATCTGAAATGACCATAACAATGACTAAACGCTAAAGTGTTAAAGTGGCCGTAGTTGCTATCGAGCAAGTCCAACATCACATATGGCGTGGTACCCGAGTCTCCCTCCTGGGCTCATCGTTTGGCCTAGTTCTCTGTGGTCAGCCCAGATGGAGGGGCCTTTATTTTGGCTCTTTCAGTCGATCGCAGCACACAATAGGTCGAATGGTCACTTTTCTTACGTTCCGCTAAAACAATCCTTCAATAATTGGAGACTCTGATCAGCCTGCCAAAGACAATAAAGGACAAATAAGCAAGATCAAAGCAGTAATCAATTTCTGTCCTATTTGAGTCTGTTTGTGAGTGTGTGTGTTTGTTTGCATTAGGCCGCCGGCCCATTTTGAGTGTGAGCGCTACAACAGCAATGTTAATGGTCACACCACATGGCATGCAGAGCGGGCTGGAGTCTAGGGGCTGAGGGCTGTGCCGTATAAACAAAACTCATCCAAAGAGATGGAATGAGAGAAAGGACACAAACAAAGAGGGAGAGAAAAACTGAGTGAGTGATGACCGCCAATCAAAACGGCTCCATCTCTCTGAGCAAGTGTCACGTTTCTGGCATGGAGGCCAGAGGAGATGGAAACATAAGAGGGATGGGGCAGGGGAAATTGGAGACTTAACAGCAGTGAAAGCCCATTATCATGCTGTGGCAGAGCTAGAAAAAAAATGGACTAAATAATAATAACATAATAAATAAAGACAAACAAATAGGAAGACAGGAAATGGAAAGTAAGCAGAACTGGAAGGAGTATCTTGGCTTCTCTCTAGAACCCATCTGCATTTCTTTACAATCATAAAACAACACTAGGGCAGCATTTATCAGCCTGATACAGCCTCTGGAAAGAGGCGAATTAAAGAGCCAAAATGAGATATGTGGAGATAAAGACCCTATGTGCGCAACGGCTGCCATTTGCTGCGAGATGCCCCCGAGGGGAGCAGGTTGTGATGGAGAGCCACAAATTTACACTTCGAATGCTTTCCGAGTAAGTAAAACAACAGCCGTGCCTTGCGCGAGACAGGTTCAACCAGCCGTTCTTTTGGAGACCCATGCTGGGAGTGAAGTCGAACGGGAATGATTCAAGTTCTGGACCCGTGCCAGCACCGATACCTCGTCTGTTTCCTGCGGTGCGGTCTCTGGGTGACCCCTGTGGCGGGCGTGTTAGAACATGCATGGAGATGGTTTGAGAGAGGTTAGTGTCGGAAAAGAATGATATTGTCAACACTGGTTGGCATGGCTTTTAAATGGCAATAGGCAGAAAGAAAACATATGGTTAATGGATTTAACAGTGCGAGGGTGCGCCTACGTGTGTTTTTGAACTGTTTTTTTTTTTACATGCCACCGTACAAATGTCAATCAAATCATCCATTCAAACCAGCTTTGTGCACCATTCAGAATTCAATTGAGAATGTCCTTTAAATTACAATTACATTTGAATTAAGGCAGCAATAACTGCTTTTTGAGTTTGAATGCAAGGAAGCAGAATTAAAATAAAAAATTTTAACCAAAAAAGGAAATCTTTTCAAGACAAACTTTTAATATTGACATGAAAAGACTTGAAAGAAAAGCCTTGACAAAAAAAAAAAATGTTTTTTCTGTATATTATGAACTTGAATAGAATTTGAATTTGAAGTAGCCTATGCAAAAAAATTGTAGTAAAGTAACTAGAAAAGAAATTTGAATTCTTGAAGAAATTTTGACAAACCAAATCTTGTTTTTTGAGGGGGTGGGGGGTTATAGGGCAGAAAAACAGACACAGAAAGACAGACAAATAGACAGATGACATTTCTTCGAATTGCAAATGAGTAAATTCTTCCTCTTCCTGTCGTTCCAGTTCAGTTCGAATTCATTCTCTTGAACTGGAAGGGAGACAGTTCTTCAATTCAAAATTTTGCACAACCCTGGTTCAAACACACAGCAAAAAGCCACTGAGCAAAATCGACAGCGTAGGTGTGTCTTTCTTCCTCTCTTAGGCTCCTGTCAGCCTGTGGGAGAGGAGTGTGTTGACAAGCGCAACCCCTGTCTTTGTCCCTGTTTGTTTGTGTATAAACAGCGGCAAGGGCAGAGAGGCTGAACCACCAGAACTCCAAACAAATGACCCAAATGAAGAGCTCACTTGGCAGCGTTAAAGGGACAGAGTTCACTACGCATCTGTCTGCTAACAAGCACCCTGCCGGAGAGCCTTTTGTGCTCCAATTTGCGACCTCACTGGCCTGAGAATGAAGAGAGGTGACCGACACAGGGTCACTTACAATCACAATCTCAGCCACTGCCAGATCATGAAACAACCTTTAAGCTGGACGCAACCATTTGTTTGTTTAAGACTTCATCAAACAGGATGGAGACCACAGTAGCTTTAAGATGCTTTCAAAAGCATTGGCAAACTTCGGCTACCACTACATTACAATGCCCAGGGGCTCGTCCATATCAAAGCAGCAATTTAAGAGTGTGTTTAACCACGCAAGCCCCTTACAATTCTATTTTTAAGAGAAGCGTTTCTGTCTGAGCAGGATAAATGAAGTCTGTACAAAGTCAAACGTTTTCTATTGTAGCCTATTTAATGCAAATGTACAAACACTGATTATTCCACTGTGGCCATTTTGGCAAATTCAACTGACAATGCAGTCAGTATTTTCCATATCAGAGGACAAAAAAAAGAGAGAGAGAGATAAACATCATTCTGTCTGAGTGAATCAATCGTTTACCTTGTCATTATTATTCGGTTTGCATATCAAATGTGTTTACATAAGAATAACAGACTTGAGGGAACAAAAACAATTCCCTTGTCAGCCTGAATATTTTCTTGTTGAAGTCTGGCCTTCGCTAAACGGACCGTTCAATCTCAATACATCTTCTAAATGTGGCGTGACAATTTAGGCATAATTACGTGGCTAATACGTTATTAACAGAGACATGGTAATGTATTTGGACGCCGAGAAGTGTTATCTCCAATTACCTTCATTTGGGTTTGTAAAACGATCAGGTAAAGTGTGAAATAAGACTGTCAGATAAGAGGGAGGGTTTGCAGGTGGAAATGTAAATATGCGTTCGATTGAGGTCGGAATGTCAAGGATATTTCATTAAGCTTGCCCGCTGCTTGCTGTGATAGCTGGGATTGGATAGAAAGGGAGGGAGGAGAGGCTAGGATTGGATATGTGAAACAGAAAGAGAGGAAGAACACAATTCATGAGAAATTATATATCATCTAATAAACTTTCACTTTAAAGCTTTTTTTGTTTGCTCTCAAGAAAATCTTTTTTTTTTGGACAATGACATTACATGAATTTCTTCAAATTTCAATGATTTTAAATTCTATATATTTACATCCAATCTCAAATTGCTATTATCCATACTGTTTTACACCTCTATTTAAAATACAGAAAAAAAGCCTTTTTTGTCACTTTAATCAATAATGAAAGGATTAAACGCAAATAATTTGCAAGATGGGCCAATTTCAAACCTTGAATTTCTCACTTCAGCAGCAACGCACATGTTCTAACCACTATGTCACAGCTCTTTTCACCTCCGGCTTTGCGCAGCTCAACGTTATCTGTGGTAGGCAATAAGGTGCAACTGTTTAGTCATTTCGTACGGTTGTGTTTTGACACATGCGCATACATTACTTGTGCTTTGGTACAAAGTGACCAGTGTTGCATTGTTAATAAGGATATCAGCTTGATTAAAACATGCCTGGGGCACTTTCACATTTGTCATTGTTAGATTAGATTCAGTTTGAGGCTTTTATATTTTGTCTCCTTGATTTTCACTCTCCAACACACACACACTTTGTCAGGCACCAGTGGCCAGCGGTCAGGGAGAGAGGATGCATTGCGGACATCATCTCGTTCATCATGAGTTGGACAGGGGGCAGTGGAGTTGACAGAGCTGTTCCATCAGTCACAGCAAAGATATATACACACACACACACAGACAGCACCACACACTCTCGGCGGAGATAGATCAGGTTGAGGTCCAGTGAACACTGTTTATCCACTTTCAACACGCACACATGCATCGTTTACTACATGGAGATCTTTCTTTCATCATAACTTATGCACCATAATTCACACGTTAACAGACACACACATATCGTGGAACACTTATTCCCCAGTGTCTTCTTGAGACATCCACAGAGGAGACAAACACACACACAGAATTGTTCCAGGGGCCATTGTATTGTTGGCCCAGACAGGGCCAGTTGCTGACGGAGATGGTTACCTTGGCATTGGGTGACAGCGGATCAATCTGTAATCTGTGTCTGTTATTGATGATGGTGTGTGAAAGAGAGATAATGGAGCTCGATTCCACCACCTGTCATCTCGCCGTTGTTTCCGAACTTATTCTGCTTGATTTCTGAAGCCAGACGTTTTGCATAGAATTCCACTACATATCAGAAAGATGAATGAGAGATTATCCTGCTGAAGAGACTGACAAAGTTTGTCATATACTGTATTGGGTTTGGACGCTGGCGTGCTTCCCAGCTTCACCAGGAAAAACCATAGTGGCTGACTAACTTCACTAGCTAAGGTTCACTGGTGAACAGTAAACTAAACTAGCATTTATGGCAGGATATAGGTGTTTCTTTAAAGATAATGGCATTGAAAGCAGAGTAAAGAGATGAAAGGAAATGTAAAGAGATTGCTGCAGGACACAAGGCACAACCTAAACTTGATTTAAACCTTTTCTCACTTGAACACCAAGCACATGCCATAATTCTGATTTAAAATGAAAGAGATTTCTGAGAAAAAAAAAACATTTAAGGAGAAATCAACTCCCCCACTGTTCAGTAAGGATCTCTGATGCCAGTAAATGCAGAAGAAGGAATGAGGGTGGAGGCTTTGCACGTATAATAATATTAGTCAGATATACAGTGGTTGTGAGGCCAGCCAGTTTCTCTCTCTCTCTCTCTGATTCTGTTGCCTTTTATCATTTAAAGGAATATTCTATGTTATTTAGAAATTAATGTTTATGGACAACATCTATGACATTCTGTGAATGCATTTAAATGGACTTCAGCTTAGCAATTTAGCAGGCTAGCAAACATAACCTTGAACACAGGATGTATAAGTCACATTTCACCCCCAACACACTCACACACACCACCCACGATATGTATTACTATACTCTCATGGCGTACCGAACATGCACCGCCCAACTCCGGTCTAATGTAGAGGTTGACCTCACTTTACCTTATCTCACAAAACTATGTTTTTTTCCTTGACATTTGATTAAAAATGTTTGTGTCTCTTATGTGTACAAGACGAATAACAGCGTTATAGCCTGACCACCATTAACCACCAATAATCACAATAAGCTCCGCGTTTAGTTACTTTTGAAACAGTGCCATTTTTCAAATTTCAAATATGTCCCATCCATAAATTATTTGATCACGAAATTCAAACAATAAATGCTGTTTTGACGCTCTTTAATGTGGCGTGACCGATAGCAGCAGTAAACGTGATCATCTCTTCCTAATAAACATGAATGAGCATCTGAAAGTATGTTGACTTATGGAAATGTATTATATCTTGTGTAATCGCTCAGTGTTTCAACGGCGTAAAAACATTAGTAAAACAGCTTGTAAACAAGCTGCACGTTATGTAGCATTACATCATTTACCATTGTCCAGTTAATCAGCTAGAGAAATTAACTCTTTCGCTAAATATATGCACTATTAGCCTATATACTGTATTCATTATATTTACTCAATCTATTAGAGATGTCTTGATTATTTAATGTAGCCTATGTTTAAAGTATCTGTCATGAAAATGTAAATTATTATATTTCATCAACGAATTGGAGTGAAAACATATAGCCTAATTAAAAATGCCTTATGTCCAGTTGACATGTTTGCATATACAATGTGTTATTTGAGTGTTGATTATTATATGTAAAAATAAAGAGCAAGTGAATGTAGGCTGAAAGTTTGGGCTCTGTTGTTAACCTTTAATATTAATGTGCAAGTAAAGGCTCCCTAAATAGTTTACAGCATTAACAGAGATATATAAAAAAAAAAGTGTAATCCTTAAGAAACTTTTCATTATAACTGAATTAATTTAAAGACAGAGACTACATTTGTTCACTAAGCCACTGTTTAATAATAAAAAAAGCAATTTTATGTTTAGTTTTCCAAGTTATTCCCCCTTCTACAATGTTGAATCACCTTCCCACTATGCTAAAGTGAGTTAAGATGCTATGAGTATGTATATGTGTGTGCGTGAGGGTTTGTGCCTGCAGTGGTGATTGACAGCTCAGTGCTCTGATTAATGTGACTGGGCTCTGCGCTTCAGAGAAAAGGATAGATAGATAGAGAGAGAGAGAGAGAGAGAGAGAGAGAGAGAGAGAGAGAGAGAGAGAGAGAGAGAGAGAGAGAGAGAGAGAGAGAGAGAGAGAGAGAGAGAGAGAGAGAGAGAGAGAGAGGAGAGAGAGAGCTCCCATTCCAGCTCTCAGCCACGTACAACGCAGAGAGCGAGATAGAGAGGAGAGATCATGAAAGAAGCGAAAGAGGGACTGAGGGACAGAGAGACTGGGGAATTCTCACTCCTATTCATCAAAAACACTTTTAATTATACCATATTGCCTCCTCTAGATTTCTCCCATTTACTCCCTAGATTTAAATGCAAGACAGCACTGAGTGGCTCTGAATCTAAAACAGCAATCTGCTTCTCTCTTCCTCTCATTTTCATTTTATCTCTGTCTTTCTTTCTCTCTCGCTCTCGATGACACTTCAGTCTGTCTTTAGCATTCTGGTGTTAGAGTCGTCAGGAGCAGGTCAAAATCATTATTCAGGACAGAAATGTGATGTGGCCTCTTTCACTCTTTCTCGCTCTTTCATCTGGCTGTGTGCTGTGGTGGAATTGAAAAGGAGCAGTTACCCTAATCGGATGCACTAATCAAATGTCAGCATTAAGCATACATGATAGCCAACTTTAAAAAAAAATTAAACATATCTACTTATCTACAATAATCATTATGCCAGACCATAATATTGATTAGCATTTTCGTGAGTGAAGGGCAAAGTTTGTGTGTGTGACACACATTTACATGGGTCAAGTAGTTCAAGCTTGAATTAACTTTACATAGCTGTGTGTTGCATCATTACTTAGCAGGAATTTAGCTGGTAGATGATTGCTGATGCACACACCCATCCACACACATTCTAACACAGACACAAAGAGATTTTTTTTTTTTTTTCACAAAGTTATGCTCACACATTTCAGCTTCCTTTATACTAGGAACAAAGACGAAGAAAGAAAATACAAAGAGGCAAAGAATTCTCCTTAATTAAAGTTTCCAATCTGTAAATCGATTAAATTAAATTCTGTAACAAAAGAGGGGAGATACTGCGCTACAGCACAAGCCCACACAAATATCCAGCAGGTGGAGTGTGAGTGTGTGT
Organism: Rhinichthys klamathensis goyatoka; assembly: GCF_029890125.1. Classification (NCBI taxonomy): domain Eukaryota; kingdom Metazoa; phylum Chordata; class Actinopteri; order Cypriniformes; family Leuciscidae; genus Rhinichthys; species Rhinichthys klamathensis. The sequence goes on along the minus strand of NW_026606714.1, from coordinate 3,534,121 downwards.
GTACTGGCTCTTGCTTTAAAATGATGTGTGTTTGGTTGAGATTAAGCACTAGGTTTAGCAAGGTAGGATGTTAACTTCGCGTTAGACCTGCTTTCTAAATGCAGGAGGAGGAAGGGATACTTCCAAACATAAACAGAATGACAACATTTCACAGCTGGACTGTCGTGAAATCATAAACTAGGGTGTTACATATTTACTTTGTTGTGGGAACTAGAGTTGGGGAGTTACACACTAAAATATGCATAGAGTGACCAGCCCGTTCTCATCCCAAGGCGTCATACATGTGACGCTTTGGACATTTCGTCGAAATGTTACGCACATGGCATCCTTTAGCGTCAATATGAGACGCAGAATCCAAGGCGTCATAACCGTAACCCTACCCCAGACCTAAACCTACCCATAACAGTGCGTGTTATATTGACGCTAAAGGATGACATGTGCGTAAGATTTCGACGAAATGTCATATGGCGTCACCTATATGACGCCAAAGGACGCGAATGCGTTGAGTGACACAAAAATTCTCTGTGCTCTCTCTTACATCATTTTTTGTTCCATAAAAATTATTCAGTTCATGTAAATTAATCTTTAAAAAAAAAAAAAAAAAAAAAATTCACTGGTTCATATGAGACACTTTTCTTTCTTTTTTTTTTTTGCACTATAATAATTCAGTGTAAAAGTACCTATTTTAAGATATTAATTGTTGATACCCCAGCGGCTGGTTGCAACACATGTAAAGAAACTCTTAAAGGGATACTCCACTTTTTTTGTAAATAGGCTCATTTTACAATTCGTAATAATCAAGACACTTTACTGCCGTACCATGAGTGCAGCAGGCGTAATGATATGACATAGCGCCTGAATATAGTTCCGTTGTGTTGACGGAAGGTAGCCTATTTTCAGGCACTACGTCATATCATTACGCCTGCTGCACTCATGGTACGGCAGTAAAGTTTCTTGATTATTACGCAGGAATGAGAGTATAGTTCCTAGCCATATCAGCCTAGAAAATCGCAACTTTACATTTTCCGTCGGTCTTAGTGCACGATGTAACTACAGAAGAGTCAAGTTTTAAATAGGAAAAATATCGAAACTCTTTGGTCATTTCTTTTTTAGAAATGCTAATGGTCTTGTCCACTTCAATGATGTATGCTAAGCTATGCTAAAAGTGGTACCGCCAGAACCGGAGATCGGCTGAATAGATTCAAAAACGGTAAAACTCAACAGTTTAACTCTGGGGGAGTTGTAAAATGAGCCTATTTACAAAAAAAGTGGAGTATCCCTTTAAAAATATTCCCAAGGGTTTTCTTAACAGATCCCATGAACTCTGTTCGGGTCTCATGACTTTCAATATAAAAATAAATCACATAATCTGACATTTAGACTAATATTCAAAAAGATATTGCCTCATTAAATAGCGTTATAGTTGGCTACTTGGTATGTGTCCTGAACCGCTAACTGCCTTTCAAAAGGGTTAGGTAACTTTAACTTAAGATTAGCATTTTAGCTCAAAAAGCTACAGCACAGCTTCCGCAACACTGGTGGGAAAATATGTCTGGCAAGAAAAAAGATTCTGTGTGATTATAATAGCATGCATAACTTGTCACATCTGTCTATAGTTTGTAAATATAGAATAAAGCGGTTTTGTGGTAAGTAAACAACCATCATGGTGTGATTTCCTTAAAATCATACCAGTCTTCTCGCTGTCTGTTTAATCTTTGATTCACGGACACAGATGAACCCTGTCCAAGACTGTGCTGTATTCCAGAATCAATATATCCAAGTATGTGAGCTGCCAGAGTGTTTTTGTTTAAGCAAACCTGCTTTATCAATATTATTCATCAGAGACGGTACTCTTGTGAGCTCACGGGCCTGGAATGATGGAGAAGAGGAGCGGAGAGGAGAAGAGAAGAGGAAAGTGATTAAGCAAGTGGGTAATACAATGATAGACAGGTGTGTCAGTTTTTGTGTGAGAATGTGTGTTTGTTCAAGCACATGTAAAAGCTGATAAGCTTCCAAAAAAAGCAAACCAGTATGAGAGGACATGAAGAGAGCCAACAGTGGTGATATTAAACACCTGGTCCACATTTTCAACCTCAAACACACACACACACACACACTTGACTCTGTTAGTTATTTAGTCATGCCATGGGTGAATCTGTAATGGTTCACATATTTCACAGAAGTACAGCCTGCATCCACTAAATATATAAACCCCCACCTTCTACACAAAATCGAAGAACAACTTGTGCTAAATATTTTTCTACTATTAATGTGTTATTCTATCTCTCACTATAAATGGTCAGATCTCGGGATAATGTATTACTCTTAGGCCTACTTGATGCCAAAAGCTTTATCAGACCTTATACACTATCTTACATCTGCTTCACCTGGACAGAGCATTTATAAATCAAACCCCTTTGGAATGGATCATCAGTCAACTGGAGTTCTGATCAGACCGTTCTTTTAGTTTATTGAGCCTGTTCTGAGAATTTTTAAAATAACTGAATCTTCTGACTAGTCCACAATATAAATTCTACCACACATGCAAAAAAAAAAAAAGAACAAAAAAGAAGAACCAAATGTAGCATTTATATGACTCTATATCATGTCTTATGGGGATATTTCAAAAACAAATTAAACTTTTTGTTAGACTACTGTTCAAAACTTCCGAGTCAGTAAGTTTGTATATAAAAAAAATAATATTAATAAATATTCAGCAAGGATCCATTAAATTGATCAAAAGTGACAGTAAAGATAGCCTATTTAAAATGACATTTATAATACTAAAACAAAATATTTATATGGCAAATATGTATATTCTTCAAATAATTCTCAACAATATATCAAGGTTTCCACAAAAATATTAAGCAGCACAACTGCTTTCAACATTGACTATACTAAAAAAAAAAGTTTCTTGAGCACCAGATCAGCATATTAGAATGATTTCTGAAGGATCGTGTGACACTGAAGATTGGAGGTACTGATGCTGAAAATTAAAACATTAAAAAATCATTAAAAAAAACCAAACTTTTGAATGGTAGTGTAGTTCCAACCCCGTTTGACTACTTACTTTCTTGCATGGAATTTTCCTGTGTTTTAATACAATGGAAGCGAATAAGGGCTGGATAGTATCATTAAAATATAGGTTCTCTTTGAAGCTTGAAAGCTTCAGTCCCCATTCACTGTAATTCCAGTTTTGGATCTCTATGAGGTAGAGTAAATGATGTCATAATTTTCATTCTTGGGTGAACTATTCTTTTATAACTATTTTGATATAATCAGTAAGGATCAGGACCCACATCTAATTATATGGAGAGAGCATTTGTATGTGTCGGTGTGAATTCATGAAAGAGAGGTGAGAGGTCAGCGAATGAAGCCCTCCAGTGTTGGTTTGGTCCAGTGTGATATTGTACAGCTGGGTAAGAAACAGGGAGTCTTTGTTCCAGGTAGTGTGCTGAACGCTTGTTAGCCTAATTAGCGCAGCGGCATGCTACTTTGCTTACAGGGCAGCCCTCAGTAATGAGGCCACAACCTCATTTCCTGTGGTGACGTCACACAAAGAAGGGACAGCACACTTGTGTTTCACCAGTCTTAGCTTCCACACAAATCCTTGACGGAGACACACACACACACACACATTCATAGCCACTATCCCAGTGTCTGCTGGCGGGCTTTTGCCTAGCAGAGTCATATTTGGTACGCTCTGGTTGTTTCTTTAGGCAAACACACATATACGCGTACACAAGCCCGAAAGGAATACATCTTGAGAATAGCATTAGATGACTCAACATTTGCTGTTCAAAGACCCACAAAAAAGCAGTAAAAAAGAGGATAGAGGCAAAGAATCACCTTACCGGACAGGAAAGTAGACACTTCCACAAGATACTTCCCCACAGATTCAGTTACCAACCTTTAAATAACACCGAGACACAAATCCAGCCTGTGTGGGCATATTTGCGGGAAGATTACAAAACGGAAATGGTGTGCTTATATCCTCCGGGCATTTACATTTATTTTAGAGCTCCATCTCTAATGGGAAAAGCCGAGATTTTTAAAAAAAAATTTGTGCTCAAATGAAAAGTCTGTCGACTTTGGCTAATTTCCATCTTTTAATTTTTTTAACTATTTTCTCTGATCATTTCTGCCTTAAAAAAGAAAAGCAAAAAATGTCTCCAGAGTGTGATGATGACACAGCCGGCAGAGCCTTTCAAGAACATCAGCAGACAGGATCAATAAATTAAAGTCTTATTTTGTGTCTGATTGCCTTTGAACCAATTTAGACCGGACCAATGGTCAGCGTCCTAGGGAGACAAAAGCTCACAGGCGTTTGACGGCTCTAGAGGCTTGTAGCTGTGGTATCGTGGCTCATGTCAATCAGAGGAAGGCATCAGGGACATCCTATGAATAATGCCTGAAGCGGCCGTCTGTCCTGTATAAAGTTTTTATGAGGTGGCTGGTCACTGAGACTGGCAGTGTGTAATTGACTCTTTACAGTCCTCCCTTAAAAACTGGATAAAGTAAAGAATTGTTGGGAGGAGAGAAGGAGAGAGTCCACTTCCTGTTTTACAAGGTCACTGATAACAGTTGTACGTAGAGAGTTATAAATGAGCATACAGCGTCAGTGCAAGAGATTATGCGGTGGAACGTTCTAGAAGACCCCTCATTCAAGGCAGGTTGAACAAACTCAGCTTTTATTTATTTATTTCCAAATAATTGTGGGAATTTTGCATAATAATAAGGGCTGTCATTTAAAAATAGTTCACCCAAAAATTATTTGTTGTCTCCCTTTACTCATCCTCATGTTGTTTCAAACCTGTTATGATTTTCTTTCTTCTGTGGAACAGAAATGGAGAAATTATGAACACCATGCTGGTCGCTGTTTTCACTTACAATAAATATGGACTGAAGGTCTTAAACTTCATAAAAAGGATGCACAAACATCATATACACTGTTCAAATGTTTGGGTCAGTAATAATTTTTCAAGAAATTAAGCAATTAAGAAATTAAGCATAACTTGATCAAAAGTGATAGTAAAGATATTTATAATGTAACAAAATATGTTTTACTTCAAAGAATGTTATTTTGAACGTTCCATAAAATAACAAAATAATTATCAATAATAATTATCAAATAACACTAAAAATATTAAGCAGTACAACTGTTTGCAACATTGACAATAAGAAATGTAGTTTGTGTCAAAACTGGAGTAATAGCTGCTGAAAATGTAACTTTGCCATCACAGGAATAAATGAATACCTTAAATATATTAAAATAGAAACAGTTATTTTAAATTGAAGTAATATTTCAAAATAAACTGTTAAAGACCCGACTTTTGAATGGTAGTGTAAATCTAAAGCCATGATGTTGTAATTCACTGATAACCACCTTTAGTTAGCTGTTAACCACTGCGACTGGATCACTGAATCAGAGAGTTGAACCCGAGTAACGGATAAGTCAGATTCATGAATGAATCATTCAGACCAGTTCTGTGAAGCGCATAATTAAGTTTTTTTGTAGCTCAAAAGCCTCAATCCCCATTCATTGTAATTGAACGGCAAACAGTCTTCAAGTTCTATAGTAAGTTTGGAATAACATGATACTATAAGTAAACGATAACAAAATGTACATGTTTGGGTGATCCCTTTAAATGAACTATTCCTAATGGCTATAGATTAGAGTATCTTGCATTATCCGATGTCCAGCCCTGACGACAGCCATATGAATGGAACTAAACACAAACATGAATATGGAAGAATTCGAAAGAATTGCACATCTGAATCTCTAGAGGTGATTTGAGTTTCTTTCATAATCAGTGACTAAAATAATCATTTTGCTCTTGCAGAACAGGGAAGATGACACCCTCACATCCTCCATGATGATCTACTTGTCTAGCCTGAGGGACTTGTAGCTACAAAAACTCTTCCAAGTGCTATGAAAGCTGTGAGTGCACAAATACACATACTCACGTCCCACGAGGACCTCTACGTTGGTGTGTGTATGTGAGAGAGAGAGAGAGAGAGAGAGAGAGAGAGAGATTTTCTCTCTCATTTCTTCTAAAAATGCACAGATGAAAGGCCTGAGAACAGAGTATCTGCTGTTGCAGCTGAAATCATGAGAACATTAGTGTGCATATGTGTGTGTTTGTGAGTACAGGTGTGTGGAGCTTTTGAACTGAGGTAAACTCTTAAATTGCTGTGTGTGTTGCAAGATTATCTGTGTGCAACCATGTGTGTGTGCAAGAAAGAACATTTTTGGGCTGAATGTGTATAACGTCCTCTTTGCCTGGCACAGAGAGATACATATGTTTTGAACAGGGTCTCTGCAAGAGATATGAAGACTCCTCGCATGCAAAGAAGATGGATAGATGGGAGCGAATCTTTGTTTGTGTAGGATTTCACATAGAAAAGAAGAAAAAGAAAACAGAAAAGCTGCAAAAGGAAATAGCAGGTGATTATAAGAGTGAAGGGCCATAAGGAGCATACAGTTAACTGTGGTGCGCTATAAGTAGCGCGGAGAGAATGAGAGGGAACTGTGAGCACATTGCTCACTGGTTTATTTTGAATGTAGGGCACCTCATATCGCAGGCCGTTATAGAAAATTCCAGAGTCAGCAAAATCCTGCTGCGAATGGAGATGATGTTTTATGTGGGCTGTAAAGGCTCAATGAAAGTTCTTCTATAACTGGAAGTGGTGACAGGGAAAAAGCAGCCGTTTAATGAGTCTGTTTAATTTGTCCATGAAAAACATAAAGCAAATATGCACCTTCATTTGCCACCATCTTTTATGGTAATGTTCTCCACAACAAGAGTATAAAAAAAAACTATTCTGTATTTTGCGAGAATTGACAATATCCATCCCAGAAATCCAATTCCGACCTTCTTTCTGAAAAATTCCCACAACTTGCACAGGAAATGAAAAGTATGTCACTATGACAACAAGAGTGACTGGCCCCTCAGACAGTTACTCGACAACCCTTCCTGACAATAAGAGAGTGACTGAAATAAAGAAATAAGTCATTGAAATAAAGCTAGAATAAAATAAGATATAAATATTAGATTAAAAACATAACTTTAAAAAATAGAAATGTTAACTTGGCAAGTAACTGAAATAAATAAGTTTATAATACAACTAGATAAAACTGAAATAAAAAAATAAATTAAATCTAAACAAAAAACATTTAAAAAACGAATAAAAAATGACAAAAGTGTGAAACTAAAATGACTTTCCCCACCAGTATTTGTTTTTTTTTATTTAAGTTGCCAGCCACTGGCAGCATTTTCTTTTTTTTTATCAACACTTGAAAGTGTGTAAGTTTTACAAGAAATGTAGTTTCATATTGCTCGTTTCTTAACATAAGCTTAAGGTCTTGAGCTTCAAAGAGGGAAGCAAAAGCATCATATTAAGCCGACAATTCCAACCTTCTTCCTGAAACATTCCAATGGCTTCCAGAGGAAATGAAAAGTATGACACTATGACAACTACAATAAGATGTGCCCCCTCAGACAGTTACTCAGCGCCCTTTCCTGACAATAAAAGAGTGCTGTAATACACAAGCAAGGTCTGAATTATATATTAAATACCGTGCACTGTGGCAGCTTTTCTCCAAAGGACACTTTAAATGTCCTACCGGAGGATTGAATGTAGAACAACCCTCTACCTTGGCCTGTTATGCTCTGTTCAAAGACCCAACCACTCATCCAACCACCCCCCAACCACTCATGCCTTCCCTATCCAATCAATGCCTCAATGGCAACAATAAATTGCCTATTCATAGGCCACCGATTTCCCAATCATGGTTCCAAAGCGGCTTCATCTAGAGATGTTACCATGGTAGAGGCACGCACGTGAGCGCAGTTATGCATGACCCGGGTTGTCTTTCTTCCACTGTTTACCGTTATGCAATGAGGGAACCAGTATGAAGCCCACCTCATCCTTTATTCAGAAGGGTGGTTGCTTCCCTTCCGCTTTCTCGCTGTCTGTTGATTTATTTATTTATACTGGTCTTTTTTTCACCGTGCACATTTTGTAATCCCATGTAGAGTGAAATGTCAATTTGATGACGGTTTTATGTTTTGACTTGACAGGTACTGAATGGATTTTGTCTGATAATTGCCAACACGCTAATTTAACGAACTTCATGTGCGCTACCCCCTCCTGGCCTGATGAGTGTCCACAACCCAGGGCTGGCGCTAGCTATAGGCAGAGCAGGCGATTGCCTAGGGCCTCGGGCTTTGTCTCGGCCTCCATAACCGGAACATCCCCTATATAGTCCACTACACAGGCAGAAATACTAGCCTCATTGTTCATTGGATATTGTTGAATTGTCACTCATCTGCAGTTAAACCAATTAATGTTTCCGTTTCAAAGCGGGTGCCGGCTTCTGAAAGTTTGTAGCGGAATAGCAAAAGCAAAAAGCCTAAATAGGCACGCAAAGAAGCACAGCTCGTAATGCAGGTGTGTGAGTTGTCGTCATCTATTTTGGAGTGATTGCAATATATTCTAAATATAAACTTGTACTGTAGATCAGCATCATTTCTGGAAAATCATTCACCGCTTTATTACGTGTTTAAAAGAGCGCGAGCGTCATACGTGCCCAGACGCGACGCTTTGAATTTATTCAAAAGAGCTGACTAAAAACGCTACAAAAGATGTTTGTATTCAAAGTTAAAAAGCCAACACACTACAACAGTTTTAAATGTTTCAAATAAAGGAGGATCTCATTAGCCTGGATGCCAGCCCGAACCCCGCCCACAACATTTTTTGATCGGGAAGTTCGGTCTGGACTCGCTCCATTGAGGAGTAATTATGATCGGTTCAGAAATCGTCGGGCCAATCAAATTGCCAGGGCGGGCTTTATACGATGATGGACAGATGATCTGCAGGGACGTAATCCTCACGTTATCAAAGAGCGCTTAACTGGTTTCCCTCACAGATGACTGCCGCTGGAGAACTGAGATGTAGAGATTCCGCTATCTCGTCCGTTGTAAAAGAAATCGACAGCGCATTCATTTTAAAATACGAACATAGAACTGCAATCAAGGCATTTGTCGATCGGAAAGATGTGTTTGCCGTCCTTCCTATGGGATTCGGCAAAAGTTTAATTAATCAGCTGGCTCCGATGGTAACTAAGAAGATGGGACGCAATGAAAACCCTGTGCTCGTTGTGGTTTCTCCTTTGGTCGCACTCATAGAGGGGCAAGTAAAAGAAGCAACACTCGTTATTTTACTTCTTCCAGCGTGCGTGCAGTTGAGTTCTGTAGTTGACAACTGTGCTATGCAAAGTAGTTGACTTACTGCGTTGCTCTCATTGGTTGTAGGTCTATCCAATTGAGTGCAGAGTTTTTTTTTTTTTTTCTGGTTCGGTTAAGACACGCCTCAAAATCAAAGCCCTATGAAGCAGTATCAGACTCACATTCTGACTAGAATATGAGTATGACGAAGTCAGGCTAGGATCTCATATATATGGGTCTATCTTCTAAATTCTGCTGATGATTAGATTATACCCTGACATCAGCCACTTACGCCAATAATATCAGTTTAGATTTTTTTTTCTAATCAGTAGCGATCGTGTCTTTCTCTTCCACTTGATTTGTGATAGCATATTTAAGGTAACAATGCAATGTATAATATCATGATATTACTTATATTAACCCTCTGGGGTTGTTCGTTTAACAGTAACACTTGGGGTGTTCGGGTCCAAATGGACCCAAAGGGCAGGATTCATATTTAAAAAAAAAATCATATATATATTTTTTTTTACTTGTTTTTTATAAAAACAAATTATTTTCTTTTTTGGTGTTTTGAGATATTTCATGATTAATAATTAATATTTATGCAATAATTATGACCCATTTTTTCCCATTGAACATAATAGAAATGTTTTATTTCAAATTTTTTTATTATTATTATTTTTTTAATCAAAGCTGTATTACATTTTAGAGTGAAGCCTAGGCCTCATGAAAGCAATTTTTGAAAAAATATAGATGCCATCTGGTGGACACACTGAGCATTTTTATCACGCAATAGCACATTTTTACCACTAGTGGATTTACAGCTCTCTGTAGAAAGGCTTGGGGATTCCAGTGATTTTTGCAAATATATACCAATTTTTTTTCAGGTTGTTGATTTTTAAAATATAATAACAGATTCTCAAAGACTATTTTTGTCTTGTTTTTTGTTTGTTTGGTTGGTTTAAATGGTAATTTGAAGTGCCAGTTTTACTTTATAATACAGATTATTATAAATATATAATACAGTGTGTGTGTGTGTGTGTCTGTTTTGCACTCTTGATGTTTTAGAGATTCACCACTTCACCGTTGAGTCATTTTTTCTGCATTCTGGCTGATTTGTATATTGTATGCACAAAAAAAACTGTTTTCATATTTTTGACAATTTCCCATTCATTTCCAATGGGGGTCATTTGGACCCGAAGGTCCTAAGTGTGAGTATTTTTTTTTATTTTTTTTTTACAACCACTTAGACTATTCAAATAGACTATTCTATTTGAATAGTCTGTGTTTTCATATTGAATAATCTGTGTTTTCATATTTTTGACAATTTCACATTCATTTCCTATGGGGGTCTATTTGAACCCGAAGGTCCTGAGTTTGACTTTTTTTTTTTACAACCACTTAGACTATTCAGATCCTGTCCCCAATTTTTTTGTGAGTTCACATACCTAATACCATAAAGGTCACCTAGTTTCGTAACATTCCGATTAAGATGTGATTTTTTTTTAAATTCTAAACAGATTTATGTAATCTGAATTTATGAGTGTGTATGTGTATAATAGTGTGTGTGTGTGTGTCAGAGATGCTCACAAGTCTCTGAGCTAGAGTCCAAGTCAAGTCTCAAGTCTCTGAGCTAGAGTCCAAGTCAAGTCTCAAGTCTTTGAGCTAGAGTCCAAGTCAAGTCTCAAGTCTCTGAGCTATAGTCCAAGTCAAGTCTCAAGTCTCTTGTGGTTATAAGTGTTGCATCACGTACAGCGACCCATCCAGGTTGCTTAGAACACTGCATAGCTTTATGTAAGGAATTCAAAGCTTGTAATATGTTAGGTTACACTTTATTTCGATAGTTCACTTTAGACATTCTACTAACCATGTACATTTTCAACTACATGTCAACTAACTCTCATTAGAGTATTAGTAGACTGTAGTAGACTGTCAGGTTATGATGTGGGTTCGGGTTTGGAGAACAAGTTGACTTGTAGTTGCCAAGTTACTTATAGTCAGTAGAATATCTGTTGGGGAACCAACAAAATAAGATATTATAATATATAATTAGCAGATATTAAGCAGACAGCCTACTAATACTCTCATTAGAGTTAGTTGACATATAGCTGCAAAGTTACTTATAGTTAGTAGAATGTATAAAGTGGACTATCAAAATAAAGTGGTACCATATGTTATTATGACTCCTTTATCTATTAGCATACAGTATCAGCTTTGATTTTGGTATATAATCAGTGTAAACAGGCTATTGCAACATGACAAAAACACCAAGAATGCTTTACTTTTAGTTAATTTTTTTATTTTGCCTTGTAGCTTGAACATACCAAGACATAAGACCAAATATAGAAAATGATTTAACTCGCAACACTAAAATTGACACACTCCTATTTAGTGCAAAACATCAGTGTAGCTAAATGCCAATAAACTATTGCATCCAAATGAAATTTTTAACACTACAGTGCACTTCCAAAACATTAAAATGCTCAAAATCTTTAGTGTAAATGTGAAGCAACTGACCAACTTATGGCATGTAACTTGTTAAGAACAAAATGTTTAGAAATAAAAAAATCAAAAGGGTGAGATCAGACTGGTTAACCTTCTCTTCTCTTAACACACTAGGTATGGGCCACAAAACATTTCTGGCTTCTTCTGGCTGCACTGCCTATGCAACTAATCATAGCTTATATACTGTGTCTGTAAGTCAACACATCCCAGACTCTCAAACCAGTGTAACGTTATAACTAAATGAAACAGTAACGTTACATGATCAACAATAAACCTGTTTGTAGACAACGGGCAGCCAGCGGCACGTAAATGATTAACGTTACGTTAATCGACCACCACAAGTTTGGCAATTAAAGAAACGCTCATTCATATTTCATAAGGAAGACAGTCGGAGTTAACCTCTCGTAACGTTAGGTAGCTAAAGCAATAAGCAAGCTAACGGTAGATGGTCAATGCTGAGCTAAACATGTTTACTCACCTATCAGGGTGCGTTTTCAGATGCCTGATAATAAAATTAGATGTGGTTGAGCCAGAATCTTTTATCGTGATACTGCATATTTTGCATTGAGCGCTTCTTTTGAGCGCGTCTTGTTTGAAGTTTTTGAACCCAAAGCTAACGATGAATGGCACAGCAACGGCCGGTGCTGTCAAACTTTTTGTTTGTTATCCTCTCATGTGCGGTCGCGCGCGCGCTGCCAGCAATAGGCCACGTAGTACGTGGTTACGTAGGCAGGTTACAGGTAACGGAGGGAGGGGGATAACAGCGAGCTCATCAGACGTTTCCTAAAAATAAACATTGTTCACGAGTCCCGCAGCTCGAGTCCGAGTCGAGTCTGAAGTCTTTCGAGGACGAGTCTCAAGTCGAGTCTGAAGTCACTGTGTGTGGGACTTAAGTCGCACTCGAGTCCGAGTCTCAAACTCGAGTCCCCATCTCTGGTGTGTGTGTGTGTGTGGATGTGTCTGTTTTGCACTCTTGATGTTTTATAGATTCACCCCTTCACTGTTGTGTGCTTTTTTATGGATTGTGGCTGATTTGTAGATTGTACGCGCCAAAAAACTTTTTTCACATTTTTGCCAATTTCCCATTCATTTCCTATGGGGGTCCATTTGGACCCGAAGGTCCTGAGTGTGACTATTTTTTTTACAACCACTTAGACTGTTCACATCCTGTCCCCAATTTTTTTGGGTGTTCATATACCAAATACCAACAAAGTCACCAAATTGCGGACCATTCCGAAGAAGCTGTGATTTTTAACATTTTTTTTATTTGAATGATTCGGGTCCATTTGGGCCGAACAACCCCGGAGGGTTAATAATATGACAATATCTGCAGTCAATATTGATTAAATGGGAGGGAAAAATCCTGCCCATACCGCAGCTATGAAAAAAAATGATAAAAGCACTTGTGTTCATCTCCTGAAGTGGTATTCTGGAACTGTGAATAAATTGAATAAAACAGCAAAATAACAACAATAACAATAACATCTTCATTAAACAAAAAAGAGATTACCTTAGATAAAGTTTGATTAATATGTACATACAGTAGCCTACTGGTAAAAAGTCTGGATCCATTACTATTTTGAAAAAAGTTTCTTATTATGCTCTACAAGCCTGCATTTATTTGATCAAAAATACATAAAAAAAAAAACAGGAATATTCAGCAAGGATGTGTTAAATATATAAAAAGTGATAATGAAGACTTTTTTAAAACAACTTTTTAATAATCAAAAAAATCCTCGAAAAAATTATCACAGGTTAAAAAATAAATATTAAGCACCATTTCTAACATTTGATAATAAATCAGAATATTATGAAGTTTTATGAAGGATCACGTGACACTAAATTCAGCTTTGCATCACAGAAATATATTTTAAAGTATAGGAAAAACCATTATTTTAATATTTTACTATATATTATTTTTCTGTATTTTTCATCAAATAAATCCAGGCTTGATGAGAATAAGAGACTTCTTTCAAAAACATTAAAAATAGTAATGTGTCCAAACTTATGTACTGTGTAAGTAAAAATATACTACATTTAAAATTAAATGTTGTATAAATCAAAAGGTTAGGAATCATATTTGTTTTAAGAGTTTTTTTTTATTGGGGGTGGGGGGGCCTCCAAAATGAATATTGCCTAGGGCCTCCTAATGTCTAGAACCGGCCCTGCCACAACCCCCCCCCCCCCCAAGACCAGGTAAGAACCAGCTCAAGATGATCTCCCAGCCAGACAAGGACTCAAAACCTTTTTTTATAACCAAAGTTGGTCTTTGCTGGTTTAAGATGATCTATCATGGTCTCACAGCCTGGCGAAGTGTCCACAACCCCAAACGAGCAAACCAGACCAGCCTAATAATTCTGGGAGACCAGATAAGGCCAGAAACTGTGATAAGAATAATTGTACACAGCCTAGTTTGTGGTCAAGTTGGTCTTCCAACTGTGCTCAAAACCTTTCTAAAACCTGCAAACAAGAGAAGAAACCTGCAGAAAAAAATTAGGAGGTCTGGTTTAGAAAAAATCTGGGTTTAGAAGAGTTTCGAGTACTTATCAGACTGGGAAAACAGATAGACCATCTTATGCTGGTTTAAAACTTTTTTTTTTCTTTTTTTTTTTACAGGGATGACCTTTACAAATTCTCTCGACACTGACTAACTCTACTCTCACAGTTCAGTGAGTCACTGCAGCTGGTCTTTTCACCTTTAACTCAATCTTTAGAGTATTTATACATATAGAGGAAAGGAGAGTGTAAAGCAGGAGGATATACTTCCTGTCTCTTTCTGTATCCTGTTCGTCTTCTGGAGAAGCACAGGGGGGACTACAATACTGTTCTGCCCCAACAAAACAAAAGTTTCACAGCTGCCGAGCCAGAAAAAGTGCCTCTATATATTCTGTTCTGTTCCTAGTTCACTCACCGGAGAGGTTTCAGGCCAGTGCAGAGCAAAAACATGCTACAATAAAGAGAAAGAGAGAAGAAATATAGCACATTTTAGGTGAAATGGTGTTGTTTTGGACTGGCACACTGACAATGAGAACAGATATGGCACAAAAAAAAATAAAATAAAAAAAAAACCTGTAGTTGGTTTGCCTCCCTGTAAAGTGACAGAGCGAGATTGGGAGAAAGAGAGAGCCTGAGAAAAAGCAAAACAGAGGCAGTCAGCCACACGGAGAATGAAAAAACAAGAAGAAAAAAAAACAGTGCCAACAGTTGACACCCCTTTGACTCCTTTTTAAATGAAAATGGAGTACAGAAGTCATGGCCTGTGCGGAGATTTAGAACGGATTCTGACAGCTAAACGTTCACTAAAAGGTTTTCAAGCTTGCAGAGGAAGGTTTCCCTCACCTTCATTGTGCCACCTCAGGGACAGACACTCTGCTAACATCCAAAAAACCACCAGAACAATGCACCAAAATAAATTGCTTGACATCACAGTGTCCTATTGATGCCATAAACTCTCTCTAGCGCTTTCCTTCACTCTCTGCTCTGTCACTATTTATTCAGTAATTTATTTGACTTGTGCACATTTGCCGTGTGTCTAGCCGTGCCTGAATTCTTCCTTACATCAACTAAACTTCCCAAACAAGTACAACAAACAGCTTCTTGATACTTTACCCCATTAATCAGTGACAGATTTCATTCATTTGGTCCAAAAAAAGCCACAGGGAACTTTGGTGTGCCGCCTCGGCATAGCTTCTCATTTGGGGGCATATGAACAGGAAGGAACGGGATACAAAAAGCGGACAAGACAAGCAGGCATTAAATACATTTGTTTTCTTCCTCAAGAAATGAGTATTGACGCAGGCAAGGAGGCAGGCGGGCAAGTAGGCAGACAGGCAGCAGCCCCTTTTCCCTCTTACACACGCACCACGCGCCAACAGCCAGGGTGAAAATTAATTACTCAAGAGGGGGTGTGTGAGCAAAAAAACAGGCAGCAGCAGGAGAGGATGTATGCCTGTGTGAGCATGTGTGTGTGGAGAAGATAGACGTGTAATAGCACACCACTTTACTTGACTTAAAATATCACACATACATATTTATCCCACATACTTGCTTGCAACACTTTATCTTCTTACATCTTCTAGCTTATATCTCGCTGTCCTTACATCATCATTACTTGTGAAGCTTATTTGAAGCATATGTCCAATGGCCACCCATTAACCCAGAGCAAATGTGCAATTGTCTGCTGTCAGGATATTTTCACCAATCACTCACATCCTGTTCAATTATGCATGATTTTTAGCCTGGATGCTTTATCCTTGTCTCTTATTGTTGTTGTTGTAGACATGCTTTAAAGTGGATACTCTAGCCTACATGGTCCTTGGGTGTTGATGTTGATTATAATTCCCATTTTTGTTTTAATCAATACCAAGTAAAAAAAAAAAAAAAAAAAAAAAAAGAAGAAAAAAAGATCTTGGCTTTTAGAAGCAAGAGGTGTCAATCTCAGCATACACCACCTTATCCATTGTCCAAAACAGTACAAAGTATGCTTTCGTTGGCCACTAGCCGTGAAGTTTAATCCCCTTAGGTGGGATGTCACGGGGTCGAGGGTGAAGGGAATGGAACACAATGCACGGACAAGACTACTGCTGTGCTGGAGAGATGGGAATATCCATCACCCGATTTCAGTGCTACCCTTGTCATGACCCCAAACATCCCAAAGTGCTTTTAATGTATATTTAGGCATAGCATCAACAGCAGCGCTAATGAATGGAGCTAAGCTTAGCAATAGCAGATGGTATCACTTTTGATTGTAATGTTTCAAGGTCTTTAGCTTTGATATGATGATAAGGCTTCAAGTAGGTAATATATATATATATATATATATATATATATATGTGTGTGTGTGTGTGTGTGTGTGTCAATATTTTACACTTTAAAGTAAGCATCACTATGAAGTTCTGGTATTTTAAATTGTAAATCAAGCACTAGTTTATTTTTGGCACCAGTGCAATAAAGCAGAATTAATTTAATTAGCTTATGTTTGGGATGGGGGACCCAAAGGTAACACCTTTTCCTGTCAACAAGCCCTGTAGTAACCATGGGATCTCAAGGGATAGAGAGAGAGGGAGAGAGAGAGAGTGAGAGAGAGTGAGAGAGAGAGAGAGAGAGAGAGAGAGAGAGAGAGAGAGAGAGAGAGAGAGAGAGAGAGAGAGAGAGAGAGAGAGAGAGAGAGAGAGAGAGAGAGAGAGAGAGAGAGAGAGAGAGAGAGAGAGAGAGAGAGAGAGAGAGTGAGGAGAAAGAAAAATGGAGGGAGCTACAAAGCAAGATGCAACAATTCCCACCGGTTCTACATAGGGACCCATTCCCAATAGGCAGAGATAGGCTGGGTATGGCTTTCATCCTCCGCTAAACTATAAATCTCAATGCCTTTCTGTGGCTTTACTGAAGTCAACCTCATTTATCTCCCGTTACATTTTTGTTTGTTTAGAATGAATGTGATGAATAGAATTACCTCTAACCATATCAGACCATCAAAGACACTGTGGTTGAGGCAGATACAGTCAGCCTAGTATCTTTTTATCCCTGCCGACTGGCCTTTTATTGTTTGTCCTTGCGGTTTTTAAATGGCAGCCATTAAGTCAGGCCAAAAGCAGGTTTGGGTCTTCAGAAGAACCACAGGGGCTGGTTTGTAGTTCACAGCCCACTGACGGAGCTGCAAGTCCCCCACAGATCGCTTGCATTCAACCGGGCTTCCTGCTGGGACGGGCCCTCTTAAGACACAAAGCTGTCTCAATCCCCTCCTTGCACATACAAGCAGTGGTCTGGAGCGAAGCCTTTATCATTCTAAGCAGAGACATTGTTGACTATCAACAGCTGATTCCGCAGACGAGGTCCCCCGCATGTCTCGGTTTTACATCTTAAAAGCCTCCGACATCTACCGGAATCTGAATAGCATTAACATTTCAACAGACTGGAATATTGAAACAAGCCAGCTCTGACAGAAGAACAAGTTTTGTCTGAAAGAAACGCAGGCAAAGAGATGTCAAAATGCTTGTTGCCAACTTATCCTGAAGAACAGGCTGATGTAAACAAGGTCGAAGAGATTGATCAAAATGAAACATGTTACAGCATGTAAAAAGAGGATGGGATACTGCAAATGTGTAAATGGGTAATTGACGCATTGCAGGTCTACGTCCACATCAAGATGTTAGGATAAAAATATTATAGATAAAAGGCTGTGATGGAAAGGCTTCAAGTAAGTAATACATTAATAAATAATAATATTTTCATAGTATGTCATTTAATATTTAATAGACCATTACAAAAATACAGACACAACTAATAAATGAATAATTATTTCACATTAACTGTCCAAATATCTGAAATATCCCTTTTTTTCATTTATGGTATTGCAGTATGACTTACAGGTTATTGAAGCAGAATGGCATGGTGCAGTCACATGACCTAATTGGTTTATATTGCCTTAACGTAGGTGTTTAATTTAGGGTTCTGCAGATCAATAGAAAGATCTAAATATAGCTGTGAAATGACAAAAGTGAAGGATTACCGGATGGCTCTTTACTGCAGAAAGGCTTTCTGCTGAAGCTGATAATGGAATCCTACTGTCTTTGCTCATATACAGTACTGTTACACTATTGGTTTTTACATACAATTTAACCTGGACAGGCTGAGTGCCATTTACTGATGTATGTACTGCAAAAGCTTTCAATGCATGGATAAGCAGGTCAGATGAGGAAGAGGAAGGGAACTATAAATGACAATTTTTCATAACCAATGCCATAGTATTATTCACCATCAGCCATTTTTCAATTATTCCACAAGCAAAATTCTCCAATAATAGGGTGTTTTCTAAGATAGAATAAGTAGTGGCTGGTCATGTGATATAATCTGCCACATACATTTATCAGCTTTTATTAAGCTACTGATATGACCACCAGTGTCTTCATCCCATGTGAGCGTACATCATTTTAAACAGATTCGCCTAAAGTACTGTTGATTTCTTTACGGGCAGAACTTTTTAATGAGGAAAACAATTACTGAGTGTGCCTTTAAAAATACATAAAACACATGCCCATACGGACACACATTTTCATGGATCCACACACACTTGCAGAAAACAGTAAGAACACCATCCATCACCCTCTAAATGCGCAGTTCAGTCCCGTCAGATAAATGCCTCATTAGTGCTGAATCCAGAAAACTGCACACACACGCACACACACACACACACACACACTGGTAAAGACATTATACATGAGTTTACTCATCCAAATGTCCATTTATTGGCTTTGATTAATCAAATAAGGATAAATAAAGATGGGAAACAGATCACCATGGCTTCCTTTTGTCTGTTGTTTCTCTGCCTCTTTTATCTCCCTGCATAATGGCTAATGAGATACAGATGATGGCACTTCAGGAGTGGGCTGGTAAGAGGGCACGAGGATGGCAGAGGGGATAGAGAGAAGCGGGGAGGTATGGAAAAGAGGGAGGGAGGGGGAGGGTGTGTTTACCTGGCCCCTGATCTCGATTTTAGAAGCCTTTCACAAGCAAATCAAGCCGTCTACAATAGTCCAACCTTTTGAAAAGGTGTGTGTGTGTTTAGCGACTCTTCAATCAAAGACAAGCCCTTTAAACAAATATCCACAGCAAGAGCCCACCGACTTAACTAGGAAAAACTGTTCAAGTCCTCTTCAGCGCGAATTACAGATGTCCCACACCTATGGCTTGTCATTTAGGATGTGTATAAAGTTGTTGTGTCTATCTAAATGACTGAGTGCAGGTGTTTGAGTGCCGTTTTTCTTCCCTTTTTAATCTGCATGCAAAATATTCAAAGTATAAGTCCAAACAGGCACACATACAAACTAGCCCCGTTCAACACTGCAGTGAGATATTAGTATGGATGAGAGGAAAGCTGCATGTGCAGCCCTAACTACATTGAATACCAGAGCACTCTCTCTCTCTCTCTCCCTCTCTCTCTCTTTCTCTCAGCAATTCACCCAGTCCTTTATCTGCCCTTTTAGAGTTACATAAAAACGAAAAACCCCTAATTTCTCGGTGGATCCTCAAGTGTTTGCGTGTCTCAGTGTTCGGTGGGGGAGGAGAAAACGCAATCAATTGTCTTCTGCTTCTCACATCTCATTTGGGCTCTGATGCTCCAAAAGTCCATTACCGAAACAAGAGAATAATTAAACCGAAGCACACGTCGCTCTGATAAGAACAGATCTGTCCTGTCATATGCTCGCCCAATAAAGCAACAGATCCGTCCTGTCATCTGTTCCCCAGTGCTCGGTTTCCCTGCGGGGACCGCCTTGAACAACGGCCTGTGTTGTAGAAGCGACTCTCGTGAGCGTAGAAACGCAAGCTCAGCATTTAATTAAGAAAAACACAGTCTTACATGCTCTATAAATGAGGGAAGCGAGGGTGGAAAAAAGAGAAAAAAGAAGAAAAAGTACAGGCCAGATTGATTAGGAGAGTCGAGAGTGGTTGAGAGGGAGAACCGCAGAGCGATGGCTAGAGGAACAAGGAGAGAAAAGCTTGGGGGGGGGGGGGGGGGGGGGGAGTGAGAAAGGAGTGAAAAATGGAGGGAATGCAGATTTATGGAGTGATATTTTTCTCTCGGGCGGTAGGGATGTCAGCTCGCCGCGCTTTCACCTCATATAAGTAAGCGGGGCTGAACCAATCACAAGGGTTTAGCTGAAGTACTGTGCTGACATTATAACCTCAATTTGACCTCTGACCTCTCAACCTGCGTCATTGAACACAGAGGTATATCGCAGAAATATTATGGGACCATTAAGCGTCCATATGTGCTTTTATGGTTGATGACTACAGTTTTGGATCAATAGATCAATCTGTGTCGGACAATCAAAGGACGTTCTTGACATTTAGGATGTTGGTTGTCATGAATGTCCTTTGATTGACATAGAGATGATGTGATTTGTGAAAAATGAATGAATGAAAGCATGAAATATTAATCAATGAGATCAGATTTGAAGCCATTTAACAAGGAAAACACTTGACGAGAAACAAATGGTCGCACTTCTCTCTCGCTTTCTGGGGACTACACCGACTAATGAATTCATTTGTGGGGTTCACTTTTCAATCTAATCAGAAGAAATGGGATAATTAAGACAAAGCATTGTGGGAGAACCCTGGAAAACCCCCCTAACTTGTTTACTTGACTTGAGGTAATTAATATCACACAAGTGGGAGTTAAAGGCAATTGATTCCAGGGACCGCCCACAGCATTACCGTAATCAGTCTCGAGTGATTGGCTATGATATGAGTGACAGCTTCTAAAGCCAAGCATATGTTATGCTCAACCCAACTAAAAGCTGTGTCATAATGACAGTGAACAGATTATATTCAAACTAAAATTAAAATAATTGTATCTAACACACTTTCTGAATACTAACAATGAGAGACTTGATGTTGAGCTAAAACCACCTGCTGAGATGGAGGCACAATGAAGCCTATTTATATCTGCAATGGTAAACGGTGTAACAAAGAGTGAACTGTGGAAAATGTGCTATTGAACAAAGTCCAGACCTTTACAAACTGAATGGATACAAAATACTCACTCACATATATCTGACAACTACTGCAAAAAATAAACTACTTTAAACTTTAATTTGTCCATGCGGAACTATTTAAAAAATAATAATCTGCCCGGAACCACATTTTCTATGTGTGTGTGTGTGTTTGTTTAAAGGGCTTGACTAAATAGCACTTACTATACACACACACACATATTTATATCTGCAATATTGGTCAGTGGGTCTTTATAACAAAGAGTAAGCTATGTGAAGTGCCTAAAAGTCCAGATGTTTTTATTACTGCATGGACACACATATTAAAAGCAGGGGGTTTTAAAGCCTGATGAGGTCAGAGGGCACTGGTGGCAATTTCCTGTCAATTAAGAGCTGAGAGACAGTCATCAATCAGACTTGTCTCTATGAAACACACAAAAATGCTGAAAAAAAAAAAGGATTTCTTTTATGTAAAAATATTTGGCTGATTTTCATTCACAAGACCATAACAAGCTATTATTACAATCAGGCACAGGCAATTTCTTTTAGAGAAAGCCAATAATATACACTCAAATCTTAAAGTTCAAGTACCAAAATACTTGAACTGAAATTCGCATGAGCAAAGCCATGTTGACATTCCGTGTATTCAGAATTCTCACAGTTCCCAGTGTGAAAATGGATACGTGTCACAGATCAAGTTATACAGCTCACCATGTTAGCATTTCCACTTCAGCGCGTCCTTAAGGTCAGGCATGATACCTTATACACCACAATCAACACATTCAGTAGCGCAACTTCCAATATCACCAAGACCTTCAAACAAAGGTCCTGTCTATCTCTCACCAACTAGCCTTCGCTAAACAGATACTAGAGTGAAAAAAGGAGGCATCAGCAGACTGATGGATGGATGGGGAGACAGATGGATGGATGGATAAAGAAATGGATAGTCGGATGGATGGCCAACCAGGGTTGTCAATATCCACGGGATGCACGTGGGAGGGGGAAAGAAGCTGTTTACGTTCACTCTAAGGCTCTGTCAGTCCTAATCAATCAATCACTGAGGGGGCAATAAATCACCATTCTCTTCAAAGCGCTGGTGTGGGAGCAGATTCGCAGAGTCTGGTGATACACACAGAGATGTCATAGGGACACATACTAGCTTGCCGAAAGAGAAAGAAGTCCAGATGGAGGGGTGAATGGAGGGATAAACAAGCAGGGATGGATGATTGGTTGAGATTTTGACAATTTGTCAATCTGGCAATATTAATGGTGTACTGCCATAAACAAAAAACAATACATATTTTTAACCCAAAAAACTTTAATTTATTTTAGACATAAACACATACTTGAAAAGGCAGTATTTTCAAATCTGACAGCTCCTCAACTCCCTGATGGGACAGCAAAGCATAAACTGGCTGCAGAGTGGATCATAAACTATTCGGACATCCTACTTATTTGACGTATAACTTTTTCACACTGTGCATATGGATGTAAGTGTATATTTGGACACAGATATACATTTTGAAGACATAAACATACTGTATACAATCCTGCAGGTATCTAGGTTGGTATAAATACACTTACACTACAAAAAGTCACATTCTTTCTTGGTATGTTATCTTGTTTTCCAGTAGACAAAAATGCAAATCATCCTTAAAATGTGATACATTTACTTGAGAAGTAAATCTTGAGATATTGAAAGAATTTAAAATATTTTTATCTAGAATGTATCTTGAATTTAGTATTTTTCTTACCAATTCTTTAAACAATTTCAATCTCAATAAGATTTGTGTTTGATGATGTTTGTAATGAAAACTATTGATTAAGGGCTTGGTTTGTTGCAGTGTAGCATGAGGCTGTGGTTCAGAGGTTGCTCTTGAAGAACCTTAGAGCTACTCTCGTTATCTAGGGCAGTGACTGTAACCTAGATATGTGGACAGGTTGAGCTCAGATATTACCCTAAAGACCTCCACACAGAATAAGGTTATCACAATGCAGTGTGTGTATGTGTGAGAGATGGTCATGGCTGGGGAAAAACGGAGGATTACACATTTGTCACTGTCAGCTATGCTTGCCTCTTGCACGTAAGTACAGTGCTTCCTTCTCCTCTGTCTCCTTTAGAGTCCTTCTCCACGTCTGTTTAAAGAAATATATCATACCTTCAGCAAAAATACAAGACACTTGCTTGTGAAGTCTCAAAGGCATGCACACATATGCAATCCTCAGTTTGTGGGTGGTAATAACTTCCAAATAGTCAAGACACGCACAACACAGACATGCACAACACACGCACAACACACGCACAAACACGCACACGCACACACACACACACACACACACACACACACACACACACACACACACACACACACACACACACACACACACATCATTCTAAAGAACAAAAATACCTGTTAATCTTGATCTGTGATACATACATACAATGCTGCAATGTTTGCAGCGCCGCCGCTCCCACCACGCGCTGTGCGTAGGGCACCAAGTGCTGAGGGGGCACCAAAAATAGCCTAATGAAAAACCAATCATCAAACTTCTTGTTATAATCAGATTCAGCGCGTTCTTCCTCTTCATTCCACAGCGGCGCCGAGCAGAGACAGAGAGCACGTCAGAAACACAGGACAGGGTGTGTGTGTGTGTGTGTGTGTGTGATGTGTTCATGTGTGTGTTCATCATTGGTCTGTCACTGCTCGTCAATGTCAGAATATTTGAGATGACCAATCAAATCAAAGTAGGCGGGCTTTATGTTCACAGACGCTGAGCGCGAATTTTAACAGTGCAACTCGACGCTTCAGTGTACGGTCAAGTGCGAGATAAGATGTAAGTAGCTAAACTTAACTTTATTTATTTGACAGTTTTTTTTAGGTCATAAATGTTAAACGAATGACAAAAAATAATTAGGCAAACTAATATAGTTTTGTCTAATTTCGCCATTTTGAACTGAAAATAGGCCTATATGTAACATGTAGCCTAGTGTAATAGTTTAGGCTACTGTCATTGTGAGGGGACAAGAAACATGAACAAAGCCGTTTTCATCATGTTAGGCACAGGATTTATAATGAATGTGTACATATTGAGAATAAAATACAAATTGTAACCTTTAGTAAATTAAAAAAGCCAACTTTAGGAGGGGAAGAGACAGGGCAAGATAAAAACAAAGAGAAAAAGAGTGTGTTGCTGATGAGGAGAGAAAAATAATCAGCTGCCCACTGACATAGTTTTAAAGCTGTTGTTATCGAATTTTTTTTTTTTTTTTTTTTGCCTTCACAACATCTTTAAAATGCACATCTGTAGTTCAGAAAAATCCCAAATTTCCCCCGAACACCCCTAACTAACCTGCCTCAAATTCGGGATCCCAGTGATTATAAAACCATGCCATTGCATGGTAATGAAACTAGTTAATAGTAAGCATTAGACCCTAATCTAAAGTGTTACTTTTTAGCTTTTTAATTTTTTTATAAATCATACCCTCATTGGGGGCTTAGCCCCCCTAAATGAAAATCCTAAATAAAAATGTTTTTTTTTTTAGGGGGGGCGGGGGGACATCATAAAGGAATTATGCTTAGGGCACCAAAATGGCTAGCAGCGGCACTGAATGTTTGTGTGTGGGCTTATCAATTACAAATAATGGATTTCCCTCAATGTGCCCAGGAAAAAAAACGTCAATATACCACAACCTTTGTAGGTCATTCCTATATGCATAAACCCATCTGTATTTGAATGTCTTTGCCAACGGCATCATGCTATTCTTTTGGTCTAGGTGAGATTGTCCCTTTATCCATTCCCCCATGAATCTCTTCGACACAAACCATGTTTTCTTTCTTTCTCTTTTTTTTCTCCTTCCTTTGGTCATTATGAAAGTAGAAAATGTGACTAACTCCGTACACATACATATTTGTGGCGGTACAAAGAATGAATTACATCTACTGATGCCATTGTTTATGCACATGATGTCTGATTGGTTTTAGCACCAAATTCACTAAAAAAAGTCATGCAAATCATGTAATGATCCAAACGCAGCAACAAAATCTGTTCTGAATGCAATTTTCACAACAATTTCCCATCTTGCAGGACAGTTCTAAGAGCTTTACTTCGACTACACCGCAGTTTGGCATACTACACTGGGATTGTACACCATTTCTCCAACCAAAAGCACACAAATCGCTCTTAAAACTGCAGAAAGTATGTTCAATACACCGTATACCTGGATACATTCCTGTTATAGTGCTTTTTTTTTCTAAGACAATTATGTTTACCTCCTGATTTCTTACAGGTGCTAATATCACAATGCTAATGGCTAGTTTTGTATATAAGGCGCATTCTATAACAAGCCTAATTTGCAAACAAAGGAGATGTGTTCGTGTTTTAAATATGACACTGAATCAATTTAAGCACTGCAAAGTGCTATTTCAGCACATTTAGTGCCTGGTTATACAGGGTTTTATGCTGGGCTAAAGTGGCACAACCCTGTGTGCATTTTCACCTCCTCATTTCCTGTACCATCTTTCCATCAGAAGAGCTTAAGACACTTCTGATACAATAACAAGCAATATAATTACTCCAAATGCTCTATGACATAGTTCATTTTGAACAAATCATCTGTTATATTTACAGAGCACACAAATTAAATTAGATTTTGAGATCCTGAGTTTAAGAGAAATAAAATGGGAAATTGAACGTGGGCGTTTGTAGATCTCTTCTCAAGACTTGATGATAGTGAGGTTCGTCACAGCAGTTAGCATGTGCGATAAAGCCCATCATTAAATAATACAAATGACAACACAAAGCAACGCTCTGTATACAAAATGGATGCTGTAATCTTTATTACTGTTATTCTATTATTATCATCATCATAATATTAATTCAAACACGGGGATAATGAATAAGCTATTCTCTCTCTCACACACACTCTTGCTCGTTAAAGATGAAGAGAAAGACAGAGATTTGGCAGGCAGCCATGGTTCAATAAACTCCACTTGGTAGCACAGCCATGCAGCAGTCTGTTCTGTTTGGCTTAGGAAAGTGTGCTACGCTATTCAAATTAAATATGACTGTCCCAAACATATGGGACAGGTGCTTAGACACACATGTATATGAAAACTCCCATCCTCCTCAACCCACCAATAACGGTCTCCTATGCCACAAAACTAGCGCTATAGGCCTCACAGTGTTTACACAAGCACTCCAATGAGCCTATTTACATTTTATTTAGACTCACGAAATCCAGACAGATTCACACAGCGTGATATCTGCCTCGGGGCACCAAACAAAATCAATTTCACCATCAAAAAAGCACAGAAAACACATTCGAAGGGTGAAACTTACAGTAAATCTGGACTTAATGCAGAGATTCGCATTAGCTAACAGTAAATAGATTTTGTACATTGAACACGCGCAGGTCTGAATCTGTTTGTGACAAACTGAGTCAGATTTGTTTTCAGTTCACGTTGGATCTATCATATTTTATTGATATGTCTAGCAGATTCTTGGGAGACACCATATTGGCAGGGCAGAAGTCATACAGGTGAGACTGCCTGGGATACCTACAGGTAGTTTGTGAAGGGCTGAAGTAGCCTCTGGGTTGCCCTCAGGAACTGAAGACATGAAACGACACACACAGAGACACAAATAAGTAAGTGAATAAATAAATAAACAAAATAAAAACAAACTCCCCATGTGCAAAGGGCATGAAAGGGGTGAAAAACTATCACAAGTCTCCACAGAGAAGAAGAAAAAAAAACATGTGGTATGTCATTTTTTTCGAGGTTGGGTACTGAAAAACACTAGTTTGCACAAATGGAGGGAATGGGTTTATTGTGACTTTTAAGGACACTGACACAGTTATCATACCTAAACCTATACCAAACAACTTGCAAACCCCTAACGTACAAAATAATACAAAAAAAAAGCATGTACATCACAGTGTGACACAAACGCGGCTTTCGTTCTGCCTCCTTTCATGCAGCACTCATTTCTCCGTAACCGTTGTGATTTGACTCCCTTCCCTGTCGTCACAAAAAACTCTCTTCCTCCCTGAGCACTCCGACCTGCAGCCACAATACAGTCTTCCCTCCTTCCTTCAGTTGTTCTCTTTCTTTTTCTTTCTGTTCAGCATGGCCCGGCATATGAAGCGCAGCGCCGTGTATCTCTCTTTGGGGAAAGGCAAAGTTATTGGATTGTGAAATTACAAAATAATGAGGCAAAAATGAAAGCGCCACACTCTTTGTTTTCTTTCGCGTGCACACATCTGATAAGAAGAGCGGCGGAGGACTGGGGGGATGAGAGAGGGGGAGGAGGGAGGGGGAAAGCGCAGAAGACGGGGCATGATGAACTGACGGGGGAGATGACAGGAGGAATGTTTGGATAAAGATTCTCCTTCCTCTGTATTCACAGACATGGCATGGCAGTAAGAGAATAGAACAGGTTATCACACAGAAGGATCAATGCTCTGCTCTGTACACACAGCTATTCAGGTGGAAGCATATGTGTGTGTGCCTGAGGCATGTGAGCATGCATACCAATAACACTGCCCACAAAGAGCACACAAACACAGGCCAACAACCCAACAGTGTAAACACGTTTACCACCCGGCACTAGATTCACACAAAAAGGTCATTAGTAACTGCACCACCAATGCACAGACCACCGTTCTCAACAGCTGAAAAACTGACAAGAATACTCTACAAATAGCCATAGACAATATGAGGAAGAGATGCACCACTTGTATAAATATGTACGGTGTGCTAAAAACCCTAATTCTTAATATGGCAGCTGTATTCTTAGTCCCACCACTCAGTTAAAACAAAATCACTTTAGTTTGTTTACTCTAGTTTCTCACTTGAAATTTGATTTGAATTGCTGATGCTATTGAAATAGGCTATTATCATGAGAAACAGTTTTGGAGATTTTGGTCTTTTTGCATTAAGATAGATATGAGTTGTACTAAATAGCTGCCAGAATCATTGCCAAGATGGCCGCAGAGTGAACCGACTAAAGATATTAGGCTGCTTCCAAGTACCCGGATGGACCTACTACTTCCATACGTTTCTGAAGTGTGCATCCAGTAGACACTTAACTCTCCCATGAAGCCACAGGATAGGATTTATGAATGGCAGTTAAGTGACACTGTAGGTCACATGACGAATGTAGTACATCCCTATATACTGCACACATTCCTACTACAGAGCATATTTTTTAATGGTCGCAAAGAACTTATTCCATCATTAATGAACACAGGAACAAATGAGTAACGCAATATTAATATTCTAGTAACTACTATTAACTAACAAGAAACTCTGATTAACGAATTAGTAAGTAATAGCACTCAGTTGAATGAGGTAGTTCACTGTTAGCTAATCAGCAACTATTTTTTCATACCTCTTGGAGAAATAATAAGAATTAATGGTACTAGTTTAGTGTCCAATTTTCACTATTTTAAATAGTTTTAAATACCAATTTTAACTAGTTGCTTATAAGCATGCATAGTATATTGGCAGTTTATTAGTACTTACAAAGCACATATTAATGCCTTATTCTGCATGATCATATTCCTATTCCTACACAGTACCTAAACTTAACAGCTACCTTACTATTAATAAGCAGTGATTAGTTAACTACTATATACAGGTTCATAATTAATGTGAGTAATGCATAATGCAAAATTAATTCTGAAGATCATGGTAACCCACTAGTAATGACTCAAGTACTCCCTAATAATGACTGTCACTGAAGTCATTCAGTTTTTGTAAGGTTTTGGATAACAATGACTCAAGTGTTCCTGCATCCTTCTAATTGGAATTACTAATTATTTGGAACAGTATTCAAAAGTAAAGAACATGGTAACTCCCTAATTATGACTAGGGACAGTAATGGAGTGTTACCAAATCCGTCAGAAGGAATTACTCGGAGAGAGAGAATTTCAAATGCAGCATTAGATTGCACTTTGCAGTATACTTGATTCGTAAATTGATGCATGTTGGCATACTAGCATGTTGCTAAACTAATTCACAATACTCTTACAAACATAAAATACACAGGAATGTTGGGTGTGTTGTACCCTGAAGCCCTCTAGCTCTGTCTCTCTCAGGTCTGTCCACTCAGACACATTCGTCCCTATAACCCAAGTAGGCACTGATTGATAATTTTTGCATGCGCTGCCATTGATTGTCTGCGGAGACGGCTGGCGTGTTACCCGAAGTGTTATCCTCCATAAACATCGTCTAATCATGCGCAGCTACGGCCAAAAGAAAGTAATTACAGCCCAAGAACAAAGGGATCGATGAAGAATACAAGCACAGACGCAGGAGATTATTGGGAAATGGATTGGCTCAGATCAGAAGCTAAAGGAAACTTAATGAAGAGCAATCATACATTAAAACAGCTGAGCGTCCGTATTATCCATTGTTTCATCCTGGAAGATGCTAGAGGAAGTCCAAAAATAGGAGAGTTTAGAGGACGGCTGTCTTTGTATTGTTCTTGCTATTGTTTTTTCCTGTATTTTTCTTTGTCTGTCTTGGTCTTATGCTTGTTCAGATATTTTGCTGATATTAAATATGCATATTAAGCACTCTTTCCATCTGTATGAAATGCATTAATTGTGAAATCTATTCTTTGTGATTACAAGTAAAAGTCTTCCGGAAAACATGACATTGACAGTAGTCAAAACTGAATAGGCTTAAAAATTAATAATTCATGTTACATTTACCCTAGATGGACTGACAAACTCAGCTGAAAGACAATACATGTTTGACATATGACTTCACTTAAGAATGGAAAAAAGCCATTGATTTCAGCTCTTAAAATGACCATAACTTGACGACCTGGGGGTGTGACCTAGTTCCTGTTCCAGCTGCGGCTTTCATCTTCATTGAGGTTTAGATAAGATTTAAATTTAAAAAGTAGTATTTCTCACAACTTATTGTTCAAACTTCACTGAGAGTGAGGGAAGTCATGTAACTCTTTAAACACTGTGAATGATTCATTTCTTAATCTGAGGAAATGATCAGCTGTAGGGCTTGTATGTCGAGCGGGGGAGTTGGACTGTCTGTCAGTCATTGGGGAATTGTCTGTCAGTCATCGGAGAGCCTGGGGGAGCCTTGGGTCCCAGCCCTGGGCAGATACTCTGGGGTGGCCAAGGGGAATGGAGCAGTGCACAGAAACCCTACTGTGACCACCAACAGCAATAAAGTAGGAGAGCCAGGGAAACTATTACACTAAGAGACCCGACCACAGTGAGTCACTACAACGCCATCAACATTTTGTACCCTGATTGCCTGGAAAGACACACCTAAGCCCTAACAGATGGAGAGAACGGAAGCAAGGGTGTTTGAAAATACAGAATGAAGAAAGATGTTCTTCGGGTCAGCAGGGAGATTGAGTGTGGTCGAACGGCCCGGGTTTCATAGCGTGAGTGTTTCTTACTGAAGCAGCAGTGGCACCTGTGCTTCCAGTAGACTAGGATTGTGTTTGAGAGGAAGCAGAGAGAGAAAAAGAGTGATGTATGACAGCAAATGGAGTGTGACCACAGAGGACGAAGACAACATTGAGAGTGAGAGTGAGAGTGAGAGTGAGAGTGAGAGGGAGAGGGAGAGGGAGAGGGAGAGAGAGAGGGAGAGAGAGAGAGAGGGAGAGAGAGAGAGGGAGAGAGAGAGGCGAGCGGTAAGGCAGGTTTCTCAAAACCCCTCCAGACTCTATCAGGACTCAATTACTGCACCTGCTGGGCCCTCAAAACCACAAGCCACAGAGATGACCACACCACACCAGAGGCAGATGTCATTCACCAATGCACACTTGGACATTTGAAAGATGCTTGTTGCAACAGAAAGGTGTACTTACAACATATACCAACAGGGGCTAACTGGGCTAAGCTAAATATATACATATACGATACAAATTTTGTGAAATAAGTTTTTTAATATATGTAATGCAATATATCACATCAAATCTATATAATAAAGCCTAGATTAAATAAAGCAATATCATGCAATATAACTACCTTTAAATACAATGTACGGACAGAAAGATGCATGGTACGCTGCATCCTTGACATTGTAATGTGGTCTAAAGGCTAGTCTGGATATGATTAGTTTGGCAAATAGTTAGCTAGAAATTAAACTGGCCAGGCAGTTAGCATAACAATGAGATTTGCCCGGCCAAGGCAGTGAAATTAGTTTGGCGTCGGGTTTGCACAGGACAATAGAACGGCTATGCGCACGGATGATAGGGGATATTTGTCAGATATCTTTTTGAAATACATATGGCATTAAACTGCAAAAGACCGGGTTCAAAGCGACCATTACCATATTCTCTGCCGATTAAAATTATCTCCGTCTCTAATACATTTTTGTATCCATGCACAAAGTCACTGTGATGTCATTAAATGTCACCGGTGGGTAAAGAGTTTTCACTGAAATAGATTGGTCCTCAGAATAAAAGTACTTACTGATGTCAAGAGTTATATTTTCATAGAGCACCATCCCCTCTTACTGTCATAAATGGAGGGACTGGAGAATTAAATATCATTAAATATCACCCTTCTCATTACACCATGCAATTACACTGGGATCTGGGTTTCAAAGTCCGCACCAGTTGCCTAGCAGTCAAATTATGCCTCAGACAACCTTGTCGATCAAATAAAGAGACGGAGGGTAGAAAGAGAGGAGACCTCTGGGTAAATGAAAATGGCTTATGACTCACCTCTATCTTTCTGTCTCTGTATCTCTGTCTCTTTCTATCATTCTCTAAAGATACTGCTTTTTTTAATAAGAGGAAGTCATTCGATCTAGCCATTCATTTCATCAGTGTTTAAAGATGACATCTTTAATAAATGTGTGTGATGGGAGCCAAAAGGGAAGGTAGAATCAATTTAAAACATGGTTACTACTTACACTCATTTGCCAGACATGCACCCCCTTCCTTTTGTCAGGACGTGAATCCGGCAACACAGAGTGATTGATCGTGGGCACGGTTAACCAAGACACGCATTAAACTGCTGATCACAGAGTGTGGATATTTGCAATACTACCATGGTTTATTCTCATATTTCATATTCATCAGTGAGACAGAGAGTTTGTTCGAGTTATTGAGCGTAATGAGCCATGGGGGCGACCGAGTTTACACAAGGCAAGCAGTTGACTGCTGCACCATTCAATATTCACTATAGTACACTAGATCGGAGCGTAGAGCATGTATGACTTGCAGTGGTTCAATAAAAACAGAGCAAAGAGCATAATTACTAAAGATGTTAACTGAGGTCGTCCAGCCACTTAGAGAGAAGGGTTAACCAATCCACTCTTTCCCACTTTACACAACATCTACAGTCAATAAACGCCTCAGCCCACATAGATGGGTTGAAACAGGAATATTTACAGGGAAGAAACCAAGTTAAGAGATGGAGGGATGTAATACAGCATCCTTAAAATCAGGGTTCCAGACTGCGACCAAATTGGTCGCATATGCGAGTTAAAATGTGCGAGTTAAAATGTTATGTGGTCGCATTTGTGCGAGTGGACGCTTGAGCAACAGAACGCCGTTGTATCAGCTTCTGCAGTCCGTAACTTATGTCCAAAATGAATGAGTAGGCTACATCATGAATCCATTTTCCAAACCGTGTTATTGACTTATTCTGAATCACTACGGTACGCCTATAATAAGTGTTTATATTCGGACTATTTTATCCCGGGGTCGTCTCGGCTGCGGAGTAGCCCAGTGCCTGCGTGACTCGCCATAGACATTAACAGAGAGAAATTCCGTCTACAATGTTCTTCCGCAAGAGACGTGCAGTTTATTTATTGACGAACGTAGACGTCACTGATGGTGAAACGCGCGAATTACGAATTCACGAATTAAGGCATAAAAAAATGACAAAAAATGGTCTCACGAAACACAGAGCCCCTTCCTCCTACGTCTTTTCAGCGGTTATATTTTCCTCTGTCGAGCGATTACTCTCATGATCGCTCGACAGAGGAAAAGGAAATTATTATAAAATGCAGAAGGTGAGGAGTGTGAGATTTCTGCTTTTTGTTACAACTATAAACTTTGATAACGAAAAATCTGTATCAGTTTATTATAATACTCTAATCTTTTAAAATGTAATGCATACATTTGAATGTTTAAATGTAAATAGATAGATTGTGTATAATTCAAATGTAAAATGCTTAAAATTACAGATTAAAATTACTGTCCAAAATCCATGAAAATCCTGAAATTTGGCAATGATAATTAATATATTACAGGTATTTCTGCTGCAACCCAGAAAGCCTTTGCTAGCCTTGGTCCATTAAAACCACTATTCATCAGCATGCATTGATTAATCCCATGGCATGTAGCAAAAAACAAACAAAAAAAAGGTGCGACCAAATCATATGCTGGTGCGACCAACTGAGAAAGTTGGTAGCACCAGTGCAACCAGTGGAAAAGTTAGTCTGGAGCCCTGCTTAAAATGCATTATTTAAAACTCATTCCATTCAATGTGCCGCACAATAGCTAAATGTGAATTCTTTCTCATTAGCACTCTTGTGCTTCCCTCAGGACTGTATTGAGAACTAACTTTGTCTGTGTGACAGAGACAAACGAGTAATGTGTTTTAAAAGACAGTAAGAAGAGGATATAGCCCAAGGGTTCAGGCTAAATAGCAGCGACAAAAATACCATTTGTTTGGCAATGGGGTGAAGTCACCAGTTGATTCAGGTGAGTCAGGATACACCTATCATGTTACTGGTGACGAGAAGCAGGTGAAACCAGTATGTGACTCAAGACAACTTCATTGAAACAATAATATTAGGGTCAGGTAATCAACAGAAGTAAGCATGTGGAGGTGTGAGGGTATGTAAAGTGGAGCTGAAGTGTGGGGGTAGGAAGAACATTTCCTGGCAAGGACATGTGTCACTCAGTGTGTGTTGATGGGTGTTTGTGTTCAAATGTGTGAGGGAAATGTAAACATTACGAATGATATTGCGACAACAGAAGTGTCATGAAAAGCAGCAGGGAAAACTATAGTTCCATTTCATGAATTCATAATCAATGACTAGGGCAGTAAAATATCTGCTAACAAAATACTTGCGATTTATGATATTTAGGAAACTGTTTAAACATTTTAGAAAAGTTGTTAAAAATAAGTTATTGTTGTATCGCTTTTAGTATATGAAAGGGTCTTTACAAATAAATTGTACACTGTAAAAAAAAAAAAAGTTGCTGCCTTAAATTAAGTACAATCAACTTGGATGTTTGTCATTTCAACTTAAATTACATTAAATTGACTTAAAAAATGTGTTGAATCTTGTCTAGAACATAAAAAAAACCTTATTTTTACTAATTAAAGCAATGTAAAAACATATTTTGTCATAACATATTGATCATATAATTTGTAGTGTATTTATCATTATTATTATTACACACTGCTTAATAATAATGATAATGCATTATATAAATATAATTGTACAATTGACGTATTACTCTTCTTCTTTGCAGTGTTTCCCGTCAGCGTACAAAAGATTTAGCCAAGTCCCCATAGCAACCCATGGGCTGTCAGACTGTAATCTGGAGTGATTGAATGTGATTGGATGTGGCTGACTTTAACCAACACACATAAAATGACACACCCTCTCTCTTTCTAACACACACACACACTTCCTGAAGCTACCGCTGAAGTATTCCACACCACAATTTCCAAAAACAGACAGCCAATCTGCCTCAGGGCGATCACACGTTAACCAACCAATTTACAGTGGCACCTCGTACACCGCGGCAAATGCAAACTCATTAGGATTCAACTACATACAACACCACTGCACACGCAAACAGAATCTCATTAAACACAAGGAAATCATTTTTAAAAAGTTCCACTCAAGTCACTCATGCATCTTACATGGCACTTAACGCTCTGTTAGCTAAGTACAAGAAGTCTGTGCATTTTCCTTATTAAGGCACATTATCATCAAATGTGAATGTAAGAGCACAGTTAGCCACACACTGGGGTCCTTTCACACCCCGCTCCCTCTAGTTCTCTCTTCAGACGTGACATAAAAGTGTGAAAGAGCTAGGGCTGAGTGAAAGGAAAGAGCGTGGACAGGAATGAATTTCATGGTTATAACTCAGGAGAGAGCCGGTATTGTGAGGCTTTGCTGGGGAACATGGTGTGTCCCTGACGTCATGACTCTGGTGTGAATAAAGTCTAGTCCTGTATTATTTTTGTCCTCTGTGTATGAGGGACTGTGTTGTGTTTTTGATCAAAAGCACTGAGAATATTTCAATGGCAGGTGGATGGCAGAAGACACAGAGCTTGATATATATGGCTCAAGCTGAATTTGAGAAGGATTTGTGTTTAGTAGTGGCACGTTCCTGGGGCGGGTTTGGTCAGTGGCATTTAATGAAAAGACACTAAGAGCAAATTCATTAGTTGTACAACTTGCGTATGATTGTTTTCAATGTATCACACTAACGGGCGGATGGACGGACGGACTGATGGAAGGATGTGAGAAGCTGAAACGCACGGTTATAATAAGGGACGTGACATTACCGAAACACACTCAAAGCAGTTGACCAATCACAACACACTGGTCCAGCTGACCAATTAGAGCACATTGCGCTTTTTAGAAGGGGCTTCATAGGGACAAAAACTAAACAGAGCGTCACTGACTAAGATTTTTGCTAAATTAAATCTGCCATTCGGAGATGATTTTATTCAATATAACCCCCCCTTGTCAGACGCATAAACAAACCAAACTGAACGGTAATAGGTTTTGTGCATTTATTTTTAGATGGCAAATGTGCGTGATGTAAGTTTCTTGCCTTTTGGTGCATTTTATGCACGATCACTGCCTCATGCTAAATGGCTGTTATCTGCGGACACAAGTCAGCAGGTGTTCACTGAAGCCGTTAACTGGGTCTAAATGAACAGGGCTGGGGGGAAGGATCCATTCTCTTGATGGGCTGTTGCACAGTAAACACTGACCCAGGCCTGACCTGATCAGACAAGTGCTTTTACTCATCAGCTCTGCAAATGGGTATGAGTGCCATTAAGACATTAATTTGGACCTCCCAACAATCTAACTAAGGACAATGTGCACAACACACACACACAATTAATGACACACACGTCAGTGGGACGGTAATCAGAGGGATCGTAATGTGTCAGAGCAACAAGGACCACACACACAAGCCAGATGCTAATGAAACGCAGAAAAGGGTGTGTGTACTTACACCATGCACAAATGGTCAGCAACCACTGGCACATGAACGGGTACTGAAAAGTAAAATTATGTAAGCAAACTTTTATATATACACATTACTGTTCAGTCAGTAACATTTTTGAAGGATAATGTGACACTAAAGACTGGTGTAATGGCTGCTGAAAATTCAGCTTTGCTATCACAGGAATACATTTTTAAAATATTAAGATATAAAACAGATATTTTAAATTGTATTCATATCTCACAGTATTGCTGTTTTTACTGTATTGTGGATAGAATAAATGCAGTCTTGGTGAGCATAAGATACTTTTTGTTTTTTAAACAACCTTTTGAACTGTGGTGTGTGTGTAAGCATAAATTGTTTAAAAAATAAAATGTGATTAAAACATGGTTTAAAAACCATAAAAATATGGTTGTGTAACTGTTAGAACTGTTAGCTCCTCCCATTCCGCCACAGAAAAACTTGTTTTTTTTTATGTTTTTTTAAACCTCCCATTCCGCCACAGAAAAAGCTGTGACTGTTAATATTCCACTTTGCTTTCGCTTAAACATACATCATGCACATACTATGCCGCACTGCATTTTTCAAAGTGAATACACTACTTACACTACTCGTAATACAAAATGGCACAGAATAGTGAAGTATGTGAAATTAGATGAAACCAAACATAATAGACAAGAAAGAGTGTAATTGTGTTTCTAGAGGTAGTGCAACCACACATACAAGTCGATGACTTCCTCTCCTAAGTAGGCAAACACTTACCAAGACAATATCAGTACTGTTAAGAGTAGCTCATCAAAACAAACACGTGCACACCACACATACAAATACCCTGCCTGCTGTAGATTGGTTTCGTCTGAAACTGCCTCAGCCCTTTGTCCCCATGTCCTTCATTCTGTCTGGACAGCTCGCGTTTCCTTTTATTTACCTTACTCTGTCTCACACACAAAGCAAAGCCGTTGTTGAGGAGATCCCCTCCCCAAATATCACCAGTACACTGCCATTGTCACCATGCATCCTGCTGCTACAGAGCTTGTGTGTGTGTGTGTGTGTGTGTGCGTGCGTGCGTGCGTGTGTGTGTGTGTGTTTTAGTGTGATCGACAGAGGTTTACGGCTAAATGAGGGGTGTGAAAAAGACAAAGACGGAGAGGAGAGTGGGAGGCTGACAGAGCAGCACCACAAAAGCACTTAACAACTTCACACACACCCTCTCTCTCTCTCTCTCTCTCTCTCTCTCTCTCTCTCTCTCTCTCTCTCTCTCTCTCTCTCTCTCTCTCTCTCTCTCTCTCTCTCTCTCTCTCTCTAAGTGGTGACAGACTGGCAGCTCCTCTCCGTGAAGTTAAATGTCAGATGCAGTACTCGGCTTCTCCCTCTGTCTTCACTCCTCTTTTTTCACCATGTCTTGACAGGTGCCACTGCCGCGTTTTTATGTTCTGCAAAAATGAGCCCAAACTCAGCCGCTCACCAACTCACTTACAGCTTCCTTTCTGACCTCTGTCCACTCCATCTCCACTTTATCGCATAATTTGCTTCTTCCCAGTTTCCCTCGCTGGATTTTCCTCCTTGTGTAGGATATATCTGGTTTAAGCACTTTTTTGTCAGGCCTGCAGGGCAATCTCACAATTGTTTGTTACCAAGTTTTCAATTTCCTGACACAGCAGATATCCAGAGCCCACTGAGCCCACACGTCAGCAAGATCAGTTAAAACATTCTTAATAATGTTCCCCGAGAGTTTGGAGAAAGCATATCACAAGTCAACAATCCATGAAAAGGTGATTATGATTCTCTTTTGTGTTTCGCTGTGGTGCCAAATGCACCTCTTGCAGAATTTCACATTGTCATCTGCGTCAGGAACCCATGGATTGTTTCTGTTCTACATGTTCATTATAGGGGTGTGCAAAAAAATCGATTCACATTTGAATCGCGATTCAATCATTCAGAATCATTTCACATTCAGAATCGATTCATAGAATTCCAAAAATCGATTCATTTTTTTTTTTTTTATGGCGTGCACGGGCGGAGTTACAATCGGGTGAGTCGGGACTTTTACCGGTGGTCCGGTAGTGTTTCGAGGCTGCGAGGGCCGGTCTGATAAATAGTTACGTTGCAAGTTCTTGCCGCCCGCTGGTCAAACTGTGCAGACTCTCTGCTCAACCCGTGAATAAATGCATCGATCCGCAGATCTTATGTTTGAGTTCTGTAGATCTTTTTGCCAAGCGTGTCAGAGGTTATGGGTTCTAAACCGCACTCGTATAGTTTTTTCTCTCTCTCATCAAAACCGAATATGTTCATCACGTTTGTGTGCATTTTATTTTGTAATTTCACCGGAACCACAACGGCGATATGAAGCGCGCGTCCGAGGGAATACTGCGCGAGCCACTGAACACTGTATCCATGACACATAGCAGCGGCAACGAGCGCGCAGCTTGATTTCAAAAACAACAGATCTCTTATTTAATAGCGAACTAAATGAATGCTCTGCTAGTTAACTGGAGATACCCGCAAATTACGAACGACTTCACTGGATCTAAACAAATCAATCTAACCATAGATGTTACCAGTAGCAGTGGCTTTTTAAAATCTATTTAAAATAATTTCGCAAGGGTTCTATGACATTAGTAGCTTAGCTATATATTTTTAGGAAGTTCAATGTGCCCAGTCGAGTTCACATTTTTTTAACAGTCAACCTAGCTGAAGTACTCCTTAAACCACATTTAGCATAATTGTTTGTTTGATCTGACTACAGCACTTTAAAGCTAAATGTAAAAGCTTTTTATTTAAGTTTTATTTTTAAACTTGAATTAAATGTATTTGAAAGCTGGCCAAAGCTTGGCACTTTGCACTTTTTAGTTGCAAAAGTTTTTAATTTTTGTATGATGACATATAAAGTAATATCAAACTACATTTAATTTGTTGTGGGTTTTTTTCTTTTAAATTGTGTCTACTGCAATCAATCACATAGGAAAAAGTAAACTACATTTATATAGCCTACTGCGAATCGTTTTTTGAATCGAGAATCGTTTTTGAATCGAAAATCGATTTTGAATCGAATCTTGAGACAAAAAATCGGTATCGAATCGAATCGTGACATTTTCCGAATCGTGCACCCCTAGTTCATTATCACACATTCCCATCTTCCCACGGTTTGCAAGTAAATATGAATTACCCTTAGTGTATGCAACATCTACGTTAGATATTAAAGAAGAAAAACAGAAGATTGAATAAAAATAAAATATGAAGGAGAAAAAAATGACCATCTCGACAGGAGATCAAAAGAAAACTAGGAGAATAAAGCGAGTCATCCTGTCATTCTGTTATTATGAAGGCAAGAGGAAGTGGGAATCATATTGTTAAGAATACTAAACTCTTCTGACAGAGGCTGACAGGTCTCCACTGCTGAGATAAAACCTCAAAGAGTAAGCCAGCAATAGCACAACAATTGATGCAAGTGGACGCCAATCGCTACTGTTTACCAAACTCTATTCTTGTATCCTTTTCTATCATTATTTTTCATGCCGAGTCTTCAGCATGATTAAGCTTGGGGTTAGTAAGATTTTCTTAACGTATTTGAAAGAAGTCTCTTATGCTCACTAAGGCTGCATTTATTGATCAAGTAAATAAAAAAACAGTAATATTGTGAAATATTACAATTTAAAATATCATATTTAAATCATAAATATTTCTAATATGCCGGTTTGCTGCTCAATAAACATTTCTTAGTATTATCAATGTTAAAAACAGTTGTGCTGCTTTTTTTTTTATATACATTTTTTCCAAGATTTTATGATGAATGGAACGTTTGAAAAGAACAGCTTGGAAATAGAAATATTTTGTAACATAATAAATGTCTTTACTCTTTACTGTCACTTTTGATCAGTTCAATGTGTCTTTGCTAAATGAAAGTATTGATTTCTTTCAAAAAAAGAAGAAGAAAAAAAAACGTATGGACCCCAAACCTTTGAACGGTATAGTGTATTTAGAGGTGAATTCACAAAAAAATGCATAGTATTATTCAGTAACCACTCACAATCCAGTTTGACCAGATTCTTTCTGCAACGAAACAGGCATTCTAATAGATTTTCTTGCATGTTTTTGCCATTTGCTAATTTGCATAAATCCTTTAGTGAACCCAGTGCTAAAACTACACAGACATGATTGTACTGCATACATGTTTCCCACAATTAAATGTAGAGAACAAAAAGAAGTAAACTATGATTTGTGGGGTCTTAGTGACAGTTAGTCCACAGAACAGTGAAGTACACGCTTGACTGGATTGTGCCACCTCATTTGAATAAGAAAGCAAAACTTTGGCAAAGACCATAACAGCAGAACTAATACAGTTTAGAGTTAAAGCCATGTTGTTACAAACCTGCGTGAGTTTATTTCTTCTTGGAAACATAAATTAAGATATTTTGAGAAATATCTAGGTGTTTTTTTTTTTTTTTTTGTCCTTACAATGGACAAAAGTCGGTGGTCACCAAAACTGTTACTAAAAACATTCTTCAAAATATCTTCATTTGTGTTATGCAGACAAATAGTTTTGGAATGACATGACATTTAAAAAAAAAAAAAATTATGAACTATCCCTTTAAGAATGAAAACCATCTTCAACTCTTTATGCAGAAGTACAGATGGCGTTTTTCAAAATTCAATTCAATCAATTCCTTAAAGTGTAAACAAAAAAAATAGACTGAATTATCTACAAAATCAAGTGTGATTGGTTGCTTAATTACATTAATCAGTTCACACTGAATTAACTGCAAAACAGAAGAACAAGAATAGAAAGCAGTAGATATGTCAATACTGAGCCTTTTTGAATGACAATGCTGACAAGTTCAGCGCTTTTAGGAGAAGACTGTGGGAACGAGTGTCTCCGAGGGGAACGTCAGCACAGTCAAGAGGCCTTAAACCAAGGAGGACAGTCAAAGAGTAAACGCTCCCATTATCACTTTTACATGTGTGCAAGAAATATCCACTCTGGTC
Source organism: Rhinichthys klamathensis goyatoka (assembly GCF_029890125.1). Lineage (NCBI taxonomy): Eukaryota > Metazoa > Chordata > Actinopteri > Cypriniformes > Leuciscidae > Rhinichthys > Rhinichthys klamathensis. The sequence goes on along the minus strand of NW_026606714.1, from coordinate 3,492,711 downwards.
TTATCTTCAGCTGTGAGCAGTGAATAAGGCACTAGTATGGGAGTGGTGCTGGGGTGGATGTTGGTATAAATCACCTCCAGGTTTCGATTAGGCATTTTAAGGAGAAAGAAAATCAAAACCTCAACCTCTATCCTCCTCCCTGCACTGTTTCTGCTCTCTCTTTTTATCATTCTTCCCCTGTTTCTCTCCACAGATCACCTCTACTCTGTCCGTTCCTCTCTCTCGGGTTATATGAGGCTGAAGATGCAGCTGGGGAACGTAGGGATTAGAAACACACTCCTACAATAATACGTCACAAATGGCATGTTATTCAGGACCCAGAAAGAGTGTGTGTGTGTTGCTCAGGGTCAAAGCTGGGACTGACACACATCCATGCTGTCTGACGATCCTGGATTAGAGTCTGTTGATGTGTTTTGGGAGCACGAGTGTGTGTGTGTGTGTGTGTGTGTGTGTGAGAGAGAGAGTACATCCCCTGGCACTACTAATGCTACATTTGTGCTGAGATATGCCTGTTCTGAATCTGCTCTCAAAGGCTTATTTGGGTTCCATTAATGATGGCCTCACCCGGTAATCTCTCTAAATTGGAAATCTGATGAGAAGTTAAAAAAAAAATCTAAAAAAAAATCACTTTCAGTCGGGAGAGTGCATATGCTGCTGTTCCTTCCCAGAGGAGAGTGAGGAGGGGATGTAGGGCGCGAGAGGAAAAGAGAAAAGTAATCGTGTCTCCGATTTAGCCTGCTTTGCATTTAGTGGAGTCAGGACCAGGATGCTCACTGCTCTATCGTCATTTGAGACGAAAATGACGCCGCTCAGGAAAGTACATGCAGTTCCACAGCTTTTCCTGAATCCTTTTACAGCTTTCAAACCACATCACAGATAAGAGTATCTCTGCAAATCTTTCATTTTTACCATCATGACGTACGGCGGGGATTAGCAACCTTTTTGGTCTGCTGAACCTCTGTGAACTAAATTATTTACTGAAGCATCCGATGAGATTATAAATAATGTTTTGGATGTTCAATCAATTTATATCACGACTCCCTGGAATATTTGATTCCTGATTGGTCAATCATAACATTCTGTGGTCTAATAATTTTATATAAAGACCGCTTAACTGTATATTTGATGGTAGTCGCTGTTTCATGTCTCTCATACTGCTATGCGGTCTCTTTATTCTCACATAATAAAATAATTTCAACTCATATTAATATTTCTAAAAAAAATTGTTTTTACATAATTGATAAGCAGCTGTGTAAGCAGCATAATGACAGTCAGCTACAGCTAAATAGTATAATACAATAAAATATTAGTATAAGTTATAATATCTTTTTGCAACAACAAACTGACAGTACATTATTCTATACATAAATGTAAATTTATTTTTTGTATATAATGGACCAAAGTTATATAAATGGACCAAATATTACACATTTTATTTTTTACAATTTTGTTTCTATAGAAATCTCATGAACCTGCAGTTCCAACCTGAACCACTAGAGTTGGAAATGTAAATGAAGTGAGAATGCTGACTTTAGAACTGTGAATTTAATTATAACCATTTATGCCCGACATATGGCCAAGATTTACTAAACAAGGCAAATTAGTTTGAGAGCGCAATCCCACAAAAGTGCCGATGGGAGTGGAAAGTTCTGCGCATGATCTAGTCTACTGACAATGCAAAAATTAAAGAACACAGACACAGCCGGATCGTTTCCACAATGACCAACGCAATCTACCAAGAGCAGTGCAAATTATGCTTTTTTGGGAGGTAAATAATGCCCAAAATACCAGAAAATTGACTAGCGCAAACCTTAGTAAATCACCTTGCATGATTCATTTAAATACTCTCCTCCCATAAATTTTGCATCTGAAAGGGAAACTCCTACAAATGCATATGCAATAAGGTCAGCCGCAAAAATAACTGTGTCCACGCCTTTTATGCGCTAATTATTCACAGTGTGTCTGTAGTAAATTCTGCAGTAGTTTTTTGACGCCAAAAGATGGTTTGTGCTGGCGCAAGCTGTTAGTAAATCTGGCCCTTGGAATTTTAAAATTCCCTGATATTTTTCAAGGTTTGATTTCAAGGTTCCACACAATGAGTGTGGAAATTCTGCAGCATGCCAGTTCAAATACACCTTGTTAACTGCTAACTAACTATTAACTGCACAGTTCTGCTTCCATGGTCTCATGATCTCTTTATTCTTGTCAGATACTATGTAATAGTTTTCATGTACTGTCACACTGAAAAAGAAAAGACATCAATATATTTTTCCAGCTGAAATGCCAAAACACCGGAGATTGCCTTGTAGCTGACAAACGTGCTAGAAACAAGTGTCACGGGAAGCCCAACCCAGCCACCAGGCCCACAGAGGCCAACGCATGACTTCCCAAAGTCTTTTTCCCGTTCACAGGCCACGGCAAATTTATGGGATTTACAAACGCAGTGGAGAGGAGGGCAGCGAGAGGCGAAGAAGAGTGAGATGGAATGACAGAGCAGGAGGGGAGGAGGGGAGGAGAGGAGGAGGGCAGCGAGAAATGAGGATCAGAGGAGGTCAAGCAGAGGATTGGAAATGGAGGCGCAAAGGAGACAGAGAAGAGTGAGAGTGACAGAAAAGAGCAGAGATGAGACAAAATGAAGAGAAGAGACGGAAAGAGAAGAGATGAAACAACAAGAGGAAAAATTAAGACATAAAATGAACAAAGAAGAAAGAAATGCAATGTTGAGACAAATCAAGATGGAAAGAGAACAAATGAAAAGTCTAGATGAGATGAACAGAGAAGAAACTAGATGAAATGACAAGGGGGGGGGGGGGGGGGGAATAAACAGATTAGAAATAGATAAGAAAATACAAGAAAAGCACAGAAAAAACGTTGGGTTACATTTTGGACACTACTAACTAGGCCTATAAGTAACTTTGCAACTACATGTCAACTACCTATCAGAGAATTGGTAGACTGTTAGGTTAGGAATAGGTGTTATGGTTCAGGTTAGAAGAATGAGTTAGAACATGTAGTTGCAAACTTAATTATAGTTAGCAGAATGTCTAAAGTGGACCATCGAAATAAAGTGTTTACATGAGTGGAGAAGAGATGAGAAGAGTATAGAAAAAAAGAAGAGGAGTAGAGCATACAAAGAAGAGACAAGTACAGATAAAAAGAGAAGTGATGAGACAAGTAGTGAAGAAAAGAAAAAAGATGAGCAGAGAAGAGAAAAGTAGAGAAGCAAAGAGAAAAGACGAGTAGAGAAGAGATGAGACGTGACGAAAAGAGAAGAGAAAACAGAAGTGACCCACCCGTTTTATCTTATCATGTGTGTAATGTCCGCTCTTATCCCCTTATCACTGTGAAATGGAATTTGCCCAATGACATGGAAATCATCATTTAGGGGTGAGACGGAGACTCTCCCGCACAGGCCAACAGAGAATATCCAGCACATCTACAACATACGGTCTCTCTCTACCTCTCTCTCTTTCTCACGCCCACACATAATGTGAGACAGAGTAAAGAACAGAGGGCCCAGAGTTAACAGGCATAAAAAGCAGTGTGCTTCACTGAGAGTGCAGATAAATGTCACACACAGCGGCATTTCCTTGAGCCTTCGGAGCGCTCTAAATGTGCCTCTCACTAGATAAACCAAAAGAGACCTCACAGTGTGTGTATGTGCACGTTCTTTCCTTAACACACATCTTATCTACTTCAAAATCTACATCTCTTTCACCCCGAGACCCTGTGCTTTTTCCCCGCAACACGAGATGTCGATGGAAGTCAATGGCTGTTTGAGAAAAGAGAGAGAGAGAAGGGGGGAAACAAAAGCTGGCCATGAATAACTCTGACTCCAGCAGTTTTGTGGGGTTTGAAAGAGTTACCTGAATAATGGACTGCCTTTCCCCAACAGAGGCGACAAGCCTCAGACAAACTTATTTATAAACACGAAAACAATGGACAGAAGAAAAGAAACACTTCTAGAAGAGAAGACAGATGTGGGTATTGACATCCCAGGCTTATTTGGTAGTGACGATGAGACAAATAATAAACACAAGGACACTACCTGTCATCATGATGTGGCTGTTTGCTTGGGGGCCAAATGTAAATATAGCCTAGCTCCAAAAAAGTCTGATATTTATGGCTAGAGGACTGAATTTCAAATTCGCCTAATTCATTATGCTATGACAACCTCGTAGAAAGGGTTGAAGTCTTCAAAGAATTTCCTTCCCTACTCGATACATCAAACTTATGCCCCTTACACTCCACCATTAGCTCCTTAAAGGCAGAATAGGTCAATCTGTCACTCATACAAATAGGCCGACCCTCTTTCAAGGAAAAAATGTCTCATTCTTTCCCCGTCATCCTCTTTTCCTCGCTCGTACACTCATTTATATGCAACAGATAAAGGCATGCTGGTTATTTCACATATTGACTTCTGGTGTGTGACAAACAGGGGCTACATTTAATTAGCCTTTAGTCATTGAAGACATGCTGATCAAGGGTGATAAAGAGAGAGAGAGAGAGAGAGAGAGAGAGAGAGAGAGAGAGAGAGAGAGAGAGAGAGAGAGAGAGAGAGAGAGAGAGAGAGAGAGATGCGAATCGTTTGAGAAACTTACGTTTATTCTGACCTCTTACATTGCAATGGGTCTTTCTTTCTCACTATCTAAAGGGGCGTCCGTAGATGCATTGGTCCGGAAGTTGAATTTAACGGCTTACAATGGGAGAGAAAACTGTGAGATACAGTGGGTAGGATGTTAAAGTTACTCTTTTATATGATTTGTCTGTAACCTAATGTAAACATGCTACCATGTTAGTAAGATTTTATTGACTTTTTTTTCAATGTTTCTTGAACACCAAATCAGCATATTATGTTTTCACAAGGATCATGTGACAATAATGACTGGAGTAATGGCTGCTAAATATTTCATCTTTGCCATCACAGGAATAAATTAGAATAAAAAAAAATCGATTAGTTACTAATTAAACCTCCAGATATCATTACTTCAAATAATTTTAATATATTACATGATTTAATAATGATTTAAATGTATATTACGCATATATACACAATATGGAAACATATGCTACATAGTTATGCCCCTTTCAAAGTAAAATGGATATTGTAACTGATATACCAAATTAACTGGATATTATGAATCAAAACAGATTGAACTGGATCAAGAGTTTGTGAATGCAGAAAATGTCTATTGATACTATTGATAGCCAGAGTAAATCATGATTTTGACTTATGACTTTGATAAAAGTTTAATATATTAGCCTATGTATTATGTATTACACACACTTTCCTCTGTTTCTTCAACAAATGACATTTTATTTTTATTGTCAGCACATTCCATTTGAAAAGCTTTGCTTGACCACCAATGACATTAGGGAACACCTACCAATGACCACCAATACTGCAACTTGGCGACCTCCAGCGATAAAATCAGTGCATGTGTGAACGGGACATAAACCACACTGCAACAAGGCCAGAACTCATTTCTCCATTTATTACTTGGGTCAGTCAATCAGACTGACACACTTCTTGTTCCCAGACCTCTGCCCTTGCCCTCCAAAATGAGAGAAATAGAAAGTGAAAGAGCAAAAACAATGCTTACAAGAAAAGCTCCAGATTTTGTTGTGGAAATTAGATTTTCTGTTTTGAAGTCTGCATGACTCACACTTTGAAGTTGTTGGGGTATTTAAATTGTGTGTTGGTTCAATTTTCTTTGGGCTATGATGATTTCCTTTAGTGCTTTACTATTTTTTTCCCTCATCTGTCTCTCTCTCTCTCTTCTGTTCTTGTCCTTTTTTCTGCCTTCTCGTTTTTGATGAGTGTTTACGAGTATCTCAGGGGAAACAGAGGCTGCTTGCTGAGGAGCGAGGACGGAGATGGAAAGAACGGCAAGCTTAGCCGAGACGCATTCATCTGTCACACCAATCCCACGGCTGCGTGGACACACTCCTTTATGAAACACGGACCGAAAGAGTGAGGGACGAGAGAGAAAGATGGACGAGGAAAGGAATGTGGTGCTCTCTTAATTAAAGGATGCTGCCGAAGTGTCTTCTGAAGCAGGGATAATAGCCATAAGCTCTCTGTCCTGTCTAATCTCCTGCGTTACTACATTAAAGACAGCCTTAATTAAGCCCCTTAGGACCCCTGTCGTAGAGCTTATAGGAAACAGTGGCTGTCCGTTTGCCTCCCAAAAAACACACGACGAGACCTAGCATGCAGCCACCGCCAACGCACACATAAGCAGGCATGTAATCGTATATCTGTATCCCCCAACTGCAAGACGCCAGCTCGAACTCCTGTCCTGAGTGATCAAACCTAACAAGGGTGTAAGCTACACTATGATGCTTCTCCCTCCCTCTGTTTTAATGCAACGATTAGACTGGCTAAATATCGAAAAGAGGATCTTGTATGCCTTAATCTCCTGCTAAGCTCCATTTGTGAGATGGGTGTGTACCGGTGGCTAAGACGATCAGGCAGTAAATAAGGGCTTTAGTACCTGGTTTGGCCTGATATCCGATTGTAAGCCGGCAAACAGCAGCTGCCACCCTTTCCGGCACAACTAGCTTGACTTCAGACCCGAATGTGACTCAACAGACGACATTACTCGGTTTCAGCATAACAAATACTACAGTACTGTTTATGTAGACTAGACGTACCAGGTCTACTTGTAATAAATTATTTATTTTTTCTTTACTGATTTCAGGAGAATTTTGTGCATTATATAGACAAGGGTGCAATTTGAATGTCCAGTTGACAGCTTCAGACCTCCTTTAACCCCCTTTCTTCTGTTTCTCTCTATCGTGCTCAGGCCTTTTGGCAGATTTCTGGCAGAAAGGAATAGACAGACCAGTGATTAAGACCAAGGCACACATTTAGCCTTCAACCCTGCCTAATGCTGAGAGATTAAAGCCAAGGGATGTAGACGAGAGGGAGAGAAAGATATGCCTTAGTGCCCTGCTTTCTGCATGGCTCTGATTAAAGGATGGCCAGGTCAGTGAGGCTGTGAATCGCCCAAAAAGGAGGCAAGGTTCAGCACAAAAAGGCTGGAGGTTGTCACCAGTAGGTCTTCTTTCAGGGTGAAAAATGCCCTTGTCACAGTTTTACATTGCAGGGTTCACAAATAGGAAATGTGAATAAATGGAGGGAGGCTGCTGCAGGGAATTATGGGCATTTTATACAGTACATGATAGGAGACATTAGGCTTCATATATTTTTACATTTTGCGGAGAACTAATTTTTTTCAGTGCACAAAGTAGTAGCTGCATAAAAAAAAAAATCAAGAAAGAATGGAATAAAATTAATAAATAAATGTCCACCAATTGTTGGTGGGGTCTCCAAATGTGTTAGGGTGCAATCAATCAATCAGGGTTTTTTACAAAGCGACATTCAGTGCATGAGTGGTTTGTACTTGGATCAGCACATGTAGACAGAAAGCGGACAAAGTGTATACCCTTTGCTAAAACCTCATTGAAGAGCATGCTGACCTTGAGACAGAGAGTGTAGATTACTCAAAGCCGGGATGGGAGAAAAACTAGCGTAAGACAGCTCGGAGACACCCTGCGTTCTTCACTACACCTCTCACTATCGCTCTTTCTTTATCCACAGAATAGATTACACCTCCCCACTAACGGCTGACTGACATATCACCACGCATATGCAAGCAGTTTGCTGCCCTCAAGACAGAGAGAAAAAAAGAATTTGAGGGAGAGGAGGAGGAGAGAGAGAGAGAGAAGGATGGTAGAACAAAAGTGTCATAATGATTCAACTTTACAGGAAGACACATCGTGCCCTGCTGAAAAAAAGACGTGCCTAATGAATTTTGATTACGTGTGAGAAGAGGCTGTGAAGAAACATCACTAAATAATGTCTCATGTTCTCTCTCTCTTTCTCCTTCTCTCCCCCCTCTCTCTCTCTCTCCTTTTTTCTTTATTTATCTCTCCTGTAAGATTGTGTTATCTCAGGCAAACAGTTTGCAGCTGAGGGAAGAAAGCTCAAGGTGAGACTAGCAGTGGCAATATTAAATAAAGTAAGGAGTGCAGAGATAGATGGGATGTGTGTGTTTGGGGTGAGGACTGACCACAGCTCTGAGCCAAAGCAAGCACAAAAGCAGTGTGTCCCTGGAGACCAAACTGAAAACAGAATCATAAACTACCGTGAAATCGTAAATTATTAAATAACACATTGAAACTAGTGAGTTAAGTTATATACAAGTGATAATATGAGACAAAATATACTATATTATGTCACAGCCTACTACAGTACACTACAGTACTGTATAACTTTTGAACAATTAAATGCATCCTAGTAATAAAAGTATTCTTTTAAAATAATTATATATATATATACATACTATATCATGAGGTCTTGAATTTTTCAGTAAATCTGACATACACACTCTAACGAACAGCAAAGCAAACGCACACCTTACGTGGTGCAAGTTAAAGGGGAAAACTTGATACAAAGAATGCAAAGTGTACACTCTTTGCACACATACAGTCTATGAAGGCAGGGGACAGGGCTTGTAGCAGCAGGAGCTGAGAGGATCTGTTGTGGATAAACAGATGGACACTAGTGTCTATTCTTGCCGTTATGGTGAGGAGGTGTATGCTTAAGTGATCTGCAGAGACCCGGGGCAAACACGACACATACATCTGTACACACACACACACAGCGTAAAAACGGAACATTAAATGCACTAGGCTATTCATTATACAAGATGTGAAACTGAAAAAGGAGAATATTAATGAAGGGTAGCAGAGTGTTTATAATGATAAAACATCTACATTCACCTTGCGCCTTATTTACACACTCACAACTTATTACCTCCAACTCGTCAGCCAAAAACCTCAAGCTAACCTGTCAGAGTGATTCATAATCATAACCATTGTAGTACTCAGAACAACCCAAGGCTATACCCACTCTTCTGTCTCTCATCCTCTCTTGTGTCCAGCCACATCTGGTGAAAAGTGCTTTGGTTTAGAGAGTCGACAGAGTTGTGTGGGGCAAGGTTATTATAGTTTTGCATTTTTAAATTAGTTTTTATTTTAAAATAATTTTCAAATTTCCTATACATTTCAGTTTAGTTTTAGTTAGTTTCGCTAATGGTTTTAATTTAATAGTTTTAGTTTAGCTTTTATTTTGTGAACACATTTCGATTTAGTTTTGATATATTTAGTTTCAGTTTTAGCTTGTAATTATAGTTTAGCAGAGTTAACAGAACACTTCCAGTTAAAAACATTTCATTTCAGCAAAGTTTAATGTTTGCAGTTTACAGTTAACTCTTGTGAAAACCTCTTAATAATAAAAATAAAATAATTGTTTGAGGATGAACAAAGAACCAAACAAATGCAACTAAAAAAGTAAAAAGTATTCATTCATACTCATTCATATTAAAAATGAAATCTTGTATAACGTGGTATATAAAAAAAGGAGAAAAAAATTATTCGTATGATTAATTGAGCGTCAGTGTCAGTTCTGGCAGGCCAGGTATAGTCAAGATGCTGCTAACGCTATCGGCCGACTATACGGTCTCATCAGCGATCGCTCAGCTGAAGCTGCATCAGCGCTTCTGCTGTTCATCTCCCCTCGCTGCTAATGACTACGCTCAAATCAGGGCGCCCTATTTAAGCAGATTCAGTGTGCTCCTAACTGCTCGCTGCTCGCTCTCTGCAACCCACCTCCTCCCCAGCTCCTCCTTGTCGTGTATAACGTGGCATTTGCTTTTCTGTCATCGTTGCTGCTCTGTTCATATGGGGGAATAGTTCTGCTCTCCCAGTACTAAACTGTGAGCGTTCCCTAATGCTGCTGCTGTCCTCTGACTCTCTGCTATTTCATAGTGCTCATGAAAGGTCAGAGGACTCTCTGAACAGAGCCATACCGCCAAATTTTAATTATCAACTTGAATTGCAATTTATTCAATACAATTTCCTAATCATTTATTGTCATGCGTGTTCTTGACTTAATGGACCTGACAGAATTATGATTATTCTTTAAGGTTATTTCTATGATCAATCCTTTCAAACATTATTCTTGTATTGATACATTTGCATTGTTTAAAATCATATACTAATAGTTATACTCATATTCAAATGTTCTATTCAGACCAGACATTTAGTATAGGCCTACTTCTGCTCTGACAAATGTAGCCTACGTCTATGTGTGGGCTAGACATGCTATTTGTTTTTTCCGTGCTCAGTGTGGTATCTTGTCTAATATGTGTGATATCTTGTTTAGTTTCACATGATCTAGCTATCTTACCTGGAATTAAAGGTACAGATGTATTCGCATAAAGTCTAGTCATGATGGAAATATTTATTTGGCCATTTTTGCTTCTTAGGGCTGGTTCACACAGAAAGCGGTTTTGCTTTGAAAAACGGAAAAAAGACACGGGCAGTGGAATGGGGAAAAAGCGCAAGGTCTCGAGACGCGTCTTTTAAAAGTTGAACTTATTTTAACTCGAGTGTGCCGCGTTTTTAGAACGTCATGTCATGTGCGAAACGATGCAAAAGATGCGAGACTCAAGCGCAATGGTCATACATTGAAAAATAAAGTAGCGCAGTGGAATGGAAAAAAAGTGATTTTCCGGTACAGGATGAGGGCTTATTTATTACGAAAACGATTATTTATTTTTGCTAATTATTATTTTATTTCAGGTAGTTTTTCAGTAAGTGTTGTTAGTTTTTTTTAGTTTTAGTTTTTCATTTTTGTTGAAATTTTTATTTTATTTCAGTTTACGAAAAACAAATTTGACCAATAGTTTTAGTCTTAGTTTCAGTTTTCGTTAAAATGGAGGGATAAAATGGAGCCCACACAGAGCAAATTGAGAACGTAATGCTGTGAAAGTGACTTTTAGCAGTAGGCCTACATAAGTTCTGAGTAGTTGAGGAGAGACTGAAAGACAGAGGAAGTAGTGAGACAGCGAATGACCTCTCTAAGAGAGGTATCCGGTCAAGCAGAAGGAGGAGCGGATTGACCATGACCCACACGGACCCGTGCTGATGCTGTCCCTCCATCCCTCGCTCCACACACATGTACTGCTGAAAATTCAGTTTTGCCATCACAGGAATAAATTACATTTTAAAATATATTAAAAAAAGAAAACAGATATTTTAATTAAAAGATTTTTTTTTCACAATATTACTGTTTTTATTTGTGATCACATAAATGCAGCCTTTGGCGAAAATAAGATAATTATTTCAAAAACCTTAAAAACAAAAACCACAAAATTTTGAATGGTAGCAGTTGCGTATATAATTCTACCCCAAAAATAAACTCAAATAATAATAATAATTTTCTGACTCTGGCAAAAATTGCAAGCCTGACTGTGCGTATGTGGCTCTAGAATAGATTGAAGGTTCGCTTTCTCACTGTCGATAGGTGCTGCCATGAGGCTGAAAAAGACCCCCACTGGGACTGGTAAAGATTGACCGATAGATTGAGAGATCGATAGATGAGTAAGAGATACTTCCTCTTGTGTTCATTTCAACTTAATCTCACCATCTCTCTTACAGCGTATGAGAATAGTTCATCATTTGCTCAATCTCATATTGTTCTAAATGTGTTTGACCTTGTTCTACGGAACAGAGAAGGTGATTTTAATTGAAAAATATGCTAGCAATTTTTTCAGTGCAATAAATGTGATTGAGTACAATAACTGTCAAGCTTCAAAATAACAAAAAAGCGTACCATACAAGTGATCTGTAGGACTCATGGACTATATTACAACCCAGCTATTAAGCCATAGTATCTCTGTCCTGTCACAACACTAGCATAATAGATTATCAATGAATAAAGACTTAGGGCCCTATTTTAACGATCTATGCGCATTGGTCTAAAACGCACGGTACAAGTGCACTTAGGGTGTTTCCAAACCCACTTTTGCTAGTTTAACGACAGGTAAAATGTTCGGCGCACCCGGCGCATGTTCTAAAAGTGTTGTCTCTATTCTCTTAATGAGTGATGGGTGTGTTCCATTTAAAAGTCAGTTGCATTCGCACCATGGCGGAATCGCTATTTACATGGCGGAATTTGCAGGTGGAAAGACTGAACGCGTCAGAGAGGAAACGGATATTCTCATGCGCGAGGTTAAAGCGCGCAAACAGACCATCTATGGGACAGGCCGGATTCCACCATATCTTTATGTACACAATAATAATATTTTACATTGTAATCCTTTTATTTTGATTATTTGGTATGTTTGTGTGCTGCTGCCCTGTGTGTGTGTAATAAGCAGAGTGTATGTGTGCGTTGTGCCCGCTTATAGGCGCATATTACTATTGTGCCCTTAAATAACAAAAACAATACTGTGCCATTGACTTTAGACCAGGTTTTTGTTGGTCAATAGCGCAGTCTATTTCAGTTGCCTCAAAATAGCAATGCGCCTGAACACACCTCGTTTTTAGACCAGCACGCCCATGGGCGCCAAATGCATTTGCTATTTAAAGTCCCTGTAAAGTCAAAATTAAGTATGTGTTCTGAGTTTGTCACACCACAGAAAAATGGGTTATTAGCCACCCAGCCAATATCATTTTTAATGATAAAAAAAGCCGGCAAGTACATCAAATAAGCTATCAAAATCTTGAAAAAGTGAGCATTATTCTCTGCTCTCAAATGCTGGGGGCGTGTCTGCTGGCTGCGCTGAAGCCACGCCCACTCACAGGAAAGCTGCCGACGCTGATATTAGGTGATACTGCGGGACGGGGAGATGAAGGCCGAGGCGGGAGATAGTCGGTTCGGCCCCATTCACCAGTAACAGCGGATTATCAGTGAATCCCAGTTGTCTCAGACGACAGTTTATAAAACTATCCTGTGTAAAATAATCACTACAGAGGCGGGTGTTGGCAGTGATCCTCAGCTCTCCATCAAGGTTGGCTCTTCACAAAATAAATCCACCTCTTCTTGATGTGATCGTTTTTAGGAAATTTAAATAAAGACACCGATCTGTTTTGTACATGATCGCATCCAGGTAGTAGCCTATGCATTTCCGTATCGAAGGCATAGCTAGCTAGCAAACTGTAGGTTGTAGTAACTAAAAGTACTGTCAGTAACTCGTGATTAAGCGCCAAACTGATGCGAATGTGCACTATTGTTAGGGGAGGGGCCAGCCTCAGTGGCCTCAGTGCGTCATCAAGTAGGGGCGTGTCCACGAGCTCAGGGGCTCCAGTGCGTCATCAAGCCGCGTTTTAGCCCCGCCCCCAAAAATCCGGGAAATAGCAATGGTGAAAAACTGTTTAACGGTCTAACTCCACAATTCAGTAATTCACAGTTCACAATCTTTGTAATTTGTTTTAGCAATACATTTCTAACCTTTATAATGGGTTTAGAATTTTTTTTTAGAATTGCCTTTACAGGGACTTTAAACAACGTGGCGCAGGATGTGAAAATGAAAACTGCGCCGGACTGAAACTAGCAAAAAACACTTGCGTCGCGCCTAGCGCTGCATTGCGCCGGGTATATGATAGGGGCGTTAGACATCTTAAAACATAATTTATTTATATAATCATCATATAGCTTTAGAACTAGAAGCATTAAAAGTGGCCGTTTTTTAATGATTTTTGTTGTTTTTTTGGGGGGGATTGGGGGGGGGGGGGGGGGGTAACTTATCCCTTTCAGATGCTGAGATGAATATTCTCACCGAGCTCTTCCAGTTAAATCATTCTTTCTTTATCATCACCTTCTCATTTCTCTAACCCGCTCCTATCATTCACTCTCCAAATGCATTTTCCTTTGAGGAAATAAAGGGGGGGGAAAAATCAACCTTTTTCCCATCACAGTCCCCCCTTTCTGATTCCCTTCCCGTTTCCTCGTTCCTCTAACAAACCCCCCGTTGACTGCAATCACACACCAGTATGCAGCAACGCCTGCCTCTCACACCAGCCGAACGCAAGACCAATTCTCACCCCGCAGATGAAGGCAGCAGTGATGGCAGTTGAATACTGTACATCCTATCTATGATACTCTCTTTCTCCAATCTCTCTCATTTTTCTCCAATCTCTTCTCTTTTCTCTGCCAAGTTGGCACATGAAAGGTGGGCACGAGTGCAGAGCTAGGTTAAATATAGACATGACTAATGGCTCCTCTAAGGTATGCCAAATAAATCACATGCCCTGATACCCGAGCCCAGTCGTTTGTCACTCAAAAGTTGATTTGAGATGAAGGGAGTTGAAGTGAGTGTCTACTTGTGTGCGACAGACAGAAAGAGACATGAAATGAGATGAGCTGTACAGTTTCATCTTGGGGGTAAAACATGAGGGGGATGTGAAAGGAAGTGCTTACAAATGTCTATGGCCGGTTTACTATATCCTTTAAACCACATCCTGACTAGGAGAAATGCAACAAGTTTGCAGTGCAAGTAATAGATCTGTCCACAGTCGGAAAAAAAAGGAAAAATTAAGACAAAATCACATCCAGTTTCTTGAAGTATTTGATGTGGAAAGGAATTTTGAGCAAACTAGGATTTGCTGTGGGTGTGGCTTCACAGCAAAAAAATATAAATATCAAGAAATATTCAGTTGCATTTTTATATATAACTTGATCAAATAATTGCTTAAAACAAAGAAAGTGGCAAAAAAATGAAAAAAATAAATATTATCTGAAAATATTGTATTACACACCTTGTTGTTTTATTAATATTTTTAGAGGAAACCAGACAAAAAGAAAACTCCCATAGTACCCAGAAAAGTGCAACAAACCAAATGACCAATCAAATGTCTCGTTGCTAGTTGCAGTCATGGCTGGTTGGAACAAATATAAACAATTATTTATTTAATAATTAATTTAACTAATTAATATAGAATACATTTAGTGCTTACTGCCTTATCGGAAATGGAAACAAAAATAATACCTAGTGTGACCATCAGGAAAATGTAAAACCTATAAGTATCATGTGACAGCATCCACATCCTGTAAGTGTTACTATGCTTCTGGCATCATAGTTTGCCTTAAATGAACCACATGCTTGAGACAGTAGTTAGAATCTCTCTCCAACATCAATCACACACCTTCCTCTGATAAAGACCTGGAAAAATCATTATGAGGAGCACAAAAGGGCAGCAGATTCCTTGTGTATCAGTCTCGCACAAACACCCACACACAGACGGCGGGTGTTGGTGGTTGTAGCACAGGTCAGTGAGCGCACGCCTTGGCAGATCCGTGCCACCTGCTAACAGCCTGGCACAGGCACAAGAGATGTCTGCAACATGTACTGGAGACTACTGCACAGGTCAAAGATCATCAAGGCCCCACCCTGTGCTCAGAGGACTAAGCAACAAAGCAATTCACATTACACGCATCTACATTCACCACAGCAAAATCCATTAACCTGTCTGCAACGTGTTTACTCCTTTCTATGCGGGTCCAGATTGTTCCATCTTAATGCGAGAGAGTATGTATGTAAGTGTGTGTGCCATTATGCTAAAAAACATCTGTTCTGTCACTGCCGTTTACTAGGGATACGAGCCAAATCACCTACGGCCATTTAGGCTCTGTCCGTATGGCTTCTTGGTTTAATATTGGGTTTGCAGACTTAAAGTTGTGGGGCTTTAAGTCAACGTGCGTTAACTGATATCCTATATGCTAGGGTCCTCCTAAAAATTGACAAAATTGCAAATGGCCGTTCAAAAGTATGGGGACAATAAGATTTATTATTTTACTTAAAAAAAAAGAATGCTTTTATTCAGCAAGGATGCATCTGATCAAAAGTTTCCACAAAAATATTAAGCAGAACAACCGGTTTCAACATTGATAATACGATTTTTTATTTTTTATTTTGTGCACTAAATCAGTATACTAGAATGATTTCTGAAGGATCATGTGACACTGAAGACTGGAGTAATGATGCTGAAAATTCAGCTTTGCCATCACTTCATTTAAAATATGAAAATAGAAAACAGTAATATAATTTCACAATATTAATATTTCACTGTATTTTGACCAAATAAATGAAGTCTTGGTGAGTATAAAAAACGTCTTATTAACATTAAAAAAAAAATGTAAAAAAGAAAAAATAAAACAAACAAAAAAAACATCCCAAACCTGTTTCAATAGCAAATGACAATACAACAACACAACCCTTGTCAGCAGCAATGCCTACCCAAACTCATTTAGGTTAGCTTTGGCTTGTTTGCAAATATGTATATCATTACAAGCGGACGGTGAATGCCTGTGTTGTCATATTATTATTAGAGTGTGTTTGTTGTTGACTTCATGTTTGCCCAGGAAGAACGAAATAATTATGGAACATGACAGCACGGACTGCCTTTCTCAGTGGGTGACCACCATGCAACAGCTTAGCAAAGTAAAGACAAAGGTAAAGACGGGGACACACTTCTCTCTACATTTCTCTCTGTATCTCTCTCTGTATCCTTACTGTGAAATTAAAAGCAGATCTGTAGATACAGCGAACAGCAAGTGCCTTGAGGCAGAAGAGCAGAGCAGTGAGGCAGAACGCTAAATGTGCCATAAACACGCACCATGCAAATCTCTGTAACATCATTGGACTAAAATTCTCTTAATGGCTATGCAAAGTGAGTTCTGTTTTTTTTTTTTTTTTTTTAGAGCAAGCAAATGCATAAATAAAGGGATTAAACTCTGTTGACTGTGCACATGAAGGGTTTGATTGGATTTCATGTTCGTTTTTACGATTATGAGGCTAATTTCTGTCCATGCAGCCGAGCGCATCTGGGTGTGTGTATTTGTCTGAGCGAGTAGTCGAGCAAGCGCAAGCGAGTTCATTCATCCGCTGTCAGGAGCTATAAAGATGGACGTTGTCAGCGTCTGTGCGGAGAGCGAGTATGTGTGTGTGCGCAGGAGGGGAACAGCCAGGCGTAATTTCAGCAGATGTTGCCTGACAATGCCAGGGTGTGTGGATGGGCCTCCAGGGAGGAGAGAAGTGGAGTAGCAGTCGGATTCTGCAGTTGCACAGGCAAAGAGTGCAGTCACCACACGGCACACGACACCTCGCCCAGAAACAATGACAGCCCACAAGAGTAAAGTGACAGGGGAGAGAACAAGAGAGAGGGAGATAAAGAGAAACGTTTTATGCACCGCTTGGGCCTTTATCAACCTGAGAAAGACCCCAGAGGACAACTTTATATGCTCAGTTTATAGCTCAGGAGAACCAATACAGGACAGCTTTGTCTCAAATGTAATCTCTAAAATCCCTTAATAGAAATAAAAATAGAAACAATTCAGACATAAAATTAAGTGTACACATAAGCTATACAGAGACTGGAATAATTAAGATTTTTAAAATGTTTTTCAAATAAGTCTTCTATGTTCATTATGAGGTTAGTTGATACAATGAAACAGTAATATAGTGAAATAGTACAATTGAATGTATGTAATTCCTTCCAGTGATGGCAAAGCTGAATTTTTCAGCAGCCATACAGCAATATTATTCAGCATTATATCAGTGTTTCTCCACCGGTGGGTCGCGACACAAAAATGGTAGTTAAAGAAACAACAGCAGCAACAATGTTTTTCTAATGCAAGACTTTTATTTTAAAAGACGCGAGTGAAATCTGTGGCTGGCTATGGACACTTGTCCGAAGCAGTTTAAGTAAAGAGTGCCTGATTCAGTATCTGCTGATCTGCTGTCAGATGAGATGTTGTCAGGCTATGTGTCAGTGTCATTACTCTAAAGTATTTTTTTTTCTTAACGAAATAAAGTCTCTGACCTCAGAAAAACGAACTTTCCCGTCCATCCACTCAATTGCTCACGCAAATGTGGAGCCGCGCGCTGTTAGTATCACTTCAAAGAGCTAATGAAATTATCATGCAATCTCGTAGTTACGGTTTCATTTAGCAAGTCTGAAATGATTAAAATGTAATAATAAATGACATAAGTTGTATGTTGTGTGTTGGCTGGGATGGATTTGATATGTTTATTATTAGTTTATGTTAGATTGTGTTTTACCATGGTAACTGTAGTTTCCAGAATACCATTTTATTTTCCACTTGTTTACTGCTAGTTATTTCCTACATTTTTGATGACTGTGGTGGTTCATACCAACTTTCTAACTTCATTGTATTAACAAATACTAGTTTGTGGTTGCTATTTAAAGAGAGGCTAGCAATTAAGCTAGCTTTGAAAGCATAAGATCCAACCCCAGTCTGCACCGCGTCACAAGAGACTAGACTACGTTAAATTACCTCATGTCACAAAGCAAATAACATTACAATAATAATGAACTTAAACAACTTACAGAGCTCTATTTGTTCCACCTGACTGCTGCAGGTTCATATCTGCGTTGATACTAGTGTTGACATTGAAACGCCGAGGTCTGAGGACATGAGCAGCTCCTCCGGGTGCAACGTCACGGGTTGTCATATCTCGTAATTACGGCTATGACGTGGCATGAACGCAGAATATGTTGCGTTGGTTCAGGAGGAACTGTAAAAGGCGGCTACTGTTTGTTTGTGGCGCTGCATGGGTCTACTAATGGTGCGTTCTATTATTTATCCGTCTCGGAGATCCGAATCGGAAGACAGACGTTGCCTAGGAACACGCCCCCTTTCCTCGGATTTCTCCTCTCGGACGTCGGACAACCGTGAGGACACCGAGCAAGAATTCCGTTTCGGAATTCAAGATGGCTGCGCCCTGTGTGAATTGTAAGTGAATTGTTTTCATTGTTTTTGAACCG
The DNA here is from genome assembly GCF_029890125.1 of Rhinichthys klamathensis goyatoka. Classification (NCBI taxonomy): domain Eukaryota; kingdom Metazoa; phylum Chordata; class Actinopteri; order Cypriniformes; family Leuciscidae; genus Rhinichthys; species Rhinichthys klamathensis. Next base: position 3,474,069 of record NW_026606714.1, on the reverse strand, counting down.
CTTTGGTATTTTAAATGACGATTATAATCACTCGTATTACTGCGTCCCCTGTAGGTATGGGAATCGGTTGTTGTGAGTGCAATTACTAACGTTGCTAACAGAAGATTAACATGAAAAACATTAAATAAAGTAAACACCTGAACACATTTTCATTATTAAATAAAGTGAACACCTGAACATTGCAGGTGAAGCACATACTTATTTTGGAGCGCCTGGTACTTGGCCAGTGCTACCATTACAACAGCTTTCCGGGTGGCGTCCATTTTTTTCTCCGACTCGGACGCGCAAAACATAATAGAACGCCTGAAGTGTGGACGTGACGTCATATCGAGGTCCGACTGCAGAACCGCAGAACCATACGTCATAGCAGTGTGAGGATGACAGCGCCAGCCTGACCAGCCCGTTCTCATCCCAAAGCGTAATATATTGACTCTTTTGACAAAGCGTCTATATCCAACGCACATGGCACCCTTTAGCGTCATATGAGACGCAGATATATGGCGCCTCCTAGTGGTCTAACCCTAACACTACCCCAGACCTAAACCTACCCAAAACCGAAGCGTGTTATATTGACGCTAAAGGGTGCCATGTGCGTTGGATATAGACGCTTTGTCAAAAGAGTCAATATATTACGCTTTGGGATGAGAATGCGTTGGCCTGACAGTCTGATGCCGGAAGTGGGCGTGGCCAGGCATTGCGCTACTTCTGTGTTTTAGAACGTTTCAAAGTTTAAAACAATGCTATTATAAATATTTGTTTAAACGATTTAATTAAAGATATGTTTAAGATGTGTATATATATATATATAGTTGTGTGTATACAGGTGAAACTCGAAAAATTAGAATATTGTGCAAAAGTTCATGTATTTCAGTAATTCAAATTAAAAGGTGAAACTAATATATTTAGTATATATATATATATACACATATGCATGATTATACTTTTCAGAGGGCCGACATTTCTGTATTTAAAATCCTTTTTTGTATTGATTTCATGTAATATTCTAATTTTATGAGATTTTAAATTTGGGGTTTTCATAATCTGTAAGCCATAATTATCAAAATGATAACTTTTGCACGATATTCGAATTTTTCGAGTTTCACCTGTATGTATATATATATATATATATCAAATATTATAAAATATAATAATTATTTGTCCTATTAACAAAAGACAATATACTATTAAAAATGCTTTTCAATTCAATCAAATGTTCAAGCTTTGTTTTAATTTTATTATTATTTTTGTTTAAAGCTTTATTCAATTTATATTGTTAATCATTTGACACAACAAATGGATAAAGTATAATTTTAACTTTTAAAAAACTATTTTGTTAATACTCAACCATTTCACAACTAACAATTTTTTTTCATAGACCAAACAACATAATTCTATGGTGGACTGAAACAAAAATTATTAAATAAATACAATTATTTTTTTCCTCTGAAATGGCAAAAGCATCACACACAGATGTACCTGCTCTAAATAGCTAAATAATAGTAATTAAATAAAAATAAAAAATCGAACTAAATAAAATAAATTATAAAAAACAAAATCAAACCAAAGAAAATAAAAGCGAGTGTCATGACGAAAGGCGCCTCAGGAATCATCAGGATTAACTCCATGTGTATGGAGTTTTGATCTATTTAGTTTATTTGTCACTTGAGAATTATTGTTAAATGTGTGCCTGCATAACTGTAATAAGATTTATTTTCTTTGGTTTGATTTTGTTTTATATAATTTATTTATTTTGATTTTATATTTTGATTTAATTACTATTATTTATTTGGAGCAGGTACAGCTAGTGTGTGATGTTTTTGCTATTTCAGAGGGGGGAAAAACACATTTTATTTAAAAAATGCTTTTCAATTAAATCAAATGTTCAAATGCTCAAGCTTTGTTTTCGTTTTATTATTTTGTTTGTTTTAAGCTTTGTTTAATTTATATTGTTAATCATTTGACACAAAACAGATGCATAAAGTATCATTTTAACTTAAAAAACACTATTAACATTTGTTAATAGGCTACATTGCCTGTCTTTTGTTAATAGGACAAAATATAGTTATTATACTTTATAATTTTATAAATATTATATTTTATAATATTTTATATATATATATATATATATATATATATATAGGCCTATCTCTTAAATATATATTTTGAATGAAATCGTTAAAAAATATATTCATAATAGCATTGTTTTAAACTTTCTAAAACACAGAAGTAGCGCAATGCCTGGCCACGCCCACTTCCGGCATCAGACTGTCAGGCTGGCGCTGTCGTCCTCACACTGCTATGACGTATGGTTCTGCGGTTCTGCAGTCGGTTACTATTGTTGGCTATAATAGAACGCACCATACAACTATGCATAGCCTTAACGGAACGCGCTGATGATGTGTGCGTGAGCAGGGTGCACGGAGGTTTGAAAATACATGTATGTATGTTGGCGGGCAGGTAGTAGGCCTAGAACATTGTATCACTGCATTCGGACCGAAGATATAAGTGCATTTATATATATATATATATATATATAGCCTATATTTAGACCACTTTATTGCTATCAGGATATGTGGAGATTTCATACCAGTAGCCTATAACAAAAAGTGTTTATTATAATTAAAAATATGCCTACCCTACCTCCTTATACTTTTATTCATCAGCGTTATATTCTTACAATTTATGTTAAGTAAAAAAGGATGGCACTTCTGATGGCAATTTGAGAATTAAATTAGCTTGGTTCAAATTCCTAAAACTTTGGGACTGACCATGGAAAAATATGTGAGTTCATGGCCAAACCAGTTGAGAACACTGCATTAAATTGATCAAAAGTGGCAGTAAATAGCCTACATTATAATGTTACAAAAGATTTCCATATAAAAAAAAAATACTGTGCTTTTAAACATTCTATTAATCAAGGAATCCTGAATAAAAAAAAAATTCATGGTTTCCACAAAAGTATTAAAAAACAAAATATTTTATTTTAACATTGATAATAATGAGAATTATTAATAATTGAACTCCAGTAATAATTGACCACAAAATCAGCTTATTAGAATGCTTTCTAGAAGGATCATGCATGACACTGCAGACTGGGGTTATGGCTGCTGAAAATTCAGCTTTTTCAGCTTTTAGACTTAAAAGTGCAAATCTTTAAAGAACATTTTTTTGTTAAACTGGTTGAAATCTCCTCATATTCTGATAGCAATCACTATGTTAAGCGATCTAAATGTATTAAATATAGCCTATATAATATGTTCGTTCAATCATTTCATTCGGTCAGCAGACATCATGTCATCAGCAACAAGAAGTGACAAGAATCTACATTTCAGGTTTGACAGCGCAGTTCTATGTACCGCTGACTTTGCCCTATGCAGATAATTGAGTGAGATTCGACTGTGTTGCCGCTATGTCCTGAAATCGCATATGAATAAAGCGGAAATATACTCTGGTCATCTCGCTTGCTTCTGTTCTGTGCGCGTTCATGTGTTTTGTAGGAGGCGTGGTTTTGGGCGGTGATTTGCAAGGAGGGTGGGATCGAATGCTTTCAATTCTAGCAGGCTAAAGTTAGCATTTCCCAGATCGCCAATTGAACCTTTAAGTATTTGACAAGAAATGTGAGCTCACATTGAGTTTTTTGCCAATTCGGGGCACAGTTTGAGACATTGATGAGACCTTTAGACAAAATACATTTGAGATGACTCTGGTATATTGGCTCTCTATTTTAGCAAAAAGTTGTATGTACTTCTGGTTAAAAATCTGGCATTTACTTTGGTCTCCATCCAGCTGCCCAAGCCTTCAACCCTGAAGGCTAACCTGAAACATTTCCCAATTAGCATGTCCTAACACACTAATCACTAATCAGAGGCCATTAAAATAATGGTACACATATGCCCAGAGAGAGCCATGTGGCCTCCATCCCAACTGAGCAACAATTGACAGTCGACTAGTTCTTTAACATTGACCACAGAGCTGAACTTTCCTAATACTTATCATTAGATCAGCTCAGATAATCTAGATAATGGAGCTAAATGAGAGCTAATGTGTTCGACCTTGATGTCGGGTTGTAGTGTGAGCCCACAGACAGTCTCCTTAATGAGAGAGGCTCTGACAGGGAATGTCAGATTTCCACATAGAGGAACCTTTGTGTTCCTGCTCACCTTTGTGCATGCGTGTCCCCTTATCTTTCCCCCAGAGAGCTGGAAGGGCTTGCACATGTTCCTTCGCTGTGACTCACTCACACACCAGCTAGGCTAGAGTAATTCTCCTTCGCTGAGTGATTTGTACTCTCAGGAATTCACTGATTACAGAGAGGTAAAAACACTCCTTTGTGTGTGCGTCAAGATGGCCATCTACCTGTCTGCCACTGTTGTCCCAGATTTAAGCCCACAGGACAGCAACGTATTTTGTGAAACAAGTACAGTAATAACATGGAGGCGCTAAGGGGACAGGATTTTAAGCCATGGAAAGAGAGACATCTTTATGGCAGTACCATGCACGTTCAAATTTTAGGAGTAGAGCACATGAAGACTCACAAAAAGCATGTTATGAAAGGCACTGGCAGCTAATTAGCATATTACAACAGAGTGTCAACATGGCCCAACACAAACAAAAAGACAAGCTTAGTTATGTGTCTCATTAAGTCCACACCTCAAATGCTAGGAAGCAACAAAACTCATTCCTCATTCCACTATCCAGAACTCATTCCTTCCTTTCTTTTCTCAACGTGTAAACCTCACAAGGCAGAAGTGTCAGTGCCCTTTATTTTTTCATTTTATTCCGTCCATTCCGTTCTTTTTTAATGGCAATGCACTGGCACGGATGCCTCTGTCACTTCCTTCCACTTCTTTCCTCTCTTATTTCCTTCCCTCAACAAAACGTGAAGGAAAGCTCCAAACACAGATATGTCACTGTCACCACCTTAATTTCTCATCCTTCCTTCTTAAAACAAAACTCAAAACAATGGATGCAGTGACAGAGATGGCAATTGGCCACAGCAGTGTCTAAAAGCCATGGGAGCACATGCAACATTAGAAAAAGTTATGCTTTGGGAAAGTACGAGTTTGAAAGTCAAAATTGAGATAATTATGACATAAAAACATAACTATTACCGGTACATAAAAAGTCAAATATGACAACTTTGATCAACTTTTTGTCATGTATTTTTATCTTGTAAAGACTAATCTCAATTTGTACTTTTTGTCAGTACTACTTGTGTTAAAGTCAACTTTTTTTTGTCAACTGTCAAATGTATGTTTTTCATCAAATAATTTGGACTTAGTAGCTCATCATTTTGAGATAAGGACTTTTTATGTCATAATTATGACTTACCATATTGTGGCTTTTTCCTTATGTGCCAGGAATGCACATGCATAAAATAGCACATGTAATACAGTCAGTGTGGCGGGCAAAGAGTGCAATTTAGCGGCATCACTCCAAATGGTGTAATTTCCCTTGTAAAATGCATACAAAGGATGCTATCATTCCGGTGCTTCTTGCATGTGTTAGGCAAAGCTAATGCTTCTCCATATTCTCGATGTGTTAAAAAATGGAAGTCAAGGTGAATGGAGGAAAAGGGGCCATCATCGCAATTAACAGCTCTTTATTTTAATTAGCCTTGCATTGTCAACTAAAACACCTGAATAATGCAAATGAAGCTGGTTGCTTAATATTCCGTCAGAGTTCCTTTGAAACTATTTTGTTTTCCTCTTTCCCCCTTCAGCTATATTGTCTCTGTATGAGTCACGATTATTGCTGGCGAGTTTGTTCTGCCTGATTAAGCGCTAAGCAATGGTTGGCACTTATTTACTTATTTAAAGGAAAGAAAGGTGGACAGACTGCTGAGATAAAGATACTACTGAGGCTGCTAAAGGGTGACTTGCAGCTGCTGTAGCCTACCGCAGCCCAGACCACAGAACTGTTTTGCATAATTGACTTTACATTTCAAAAAATAGATTCTTGCTCTATAACAGGTACAGTCACAAGACCACACCACGAGAGCGAGAAAAACCCGTAACAAATGGACAGCCTCTTGTTTATTTCCAATTCATGTTTTCCTAAAATGAAAGTGACCGACATCAAAGCGACATCCACTAATTCTCAATCACGCTCTGACTGATTTTTTTACAACTGGGAGAACCGAATGGAGGCTAAACAAGCACAATAGGATGAAACTCTTATGAAGGTAAAAGGTAGAATTTACAAGACTTTGCGGACTAGTTAAATAACACTGTATGCTATATTTTGTATGATTTCTCATACCAAAAAATGTATAGAAATGAAATGCTATGCAACCACACAGGAACTGGTTTAAGGCTGCATTATCCCCTCTTCTTTGGATTTTTGTCATTGAAAGCAGATCACAGGGACAATGACAATCTTAAGGTACAGTAGAGACCAATATTCAAAATATGACCGCATTCAACGTGAATTTTAATGAAATGTAAAGTGGACAGTATACTAGCCCATGATAGAAGGGAATGTGACCAAATGAATGAATGAATGGCCTGTTTATTCCATTAGCATGAAGCACCTAGGGTGTCATGGACAGAGTACATGGAAGAATGGTTTGGAATGACATTTGTTTTTTGTTTTTTTTTCTAATTCGATAATCTTTTTTCAGTCTTTTTTGATCTATCTCTCAATGATACCCACTAGTCCCCCCCCCCCCCAACCCGCCCGCCCGCCCGCCCGCCCGCACTCAGATCAGTCTGTGAGTCAGCATACAACACACACTGGTCAGTCCGTTGTCATGGTGACGGTGCAAGCTGAGGGCAAAATCGCCAGCTTTTAAGAAGCGCAGACGCTGCTAGAATTTAAATGTTCAGCAGGAAAGGCTGCATGTGTGTGTTTTTTTTTTTTTTTTTTTGTGGCCCAGATTAACTGCCGGCATACAAGGAGCCAATCGAATTGTACAAAAAAAATGTAACAAGACCTCTGACAACCATCCCTTGATCCTATTCCTTGAATCTAAAGACAGGGACCCAAAAAAATGGGCTTTGATTGACAGGACCTGTACAAAACACCTCACTTTCCTCTAGGGTTATACGGATATGCCAAGTCTGCACTGCTCAAATCCTCTTGGAACATGATTTTGTTCCTGTGATGTGCCGTAGGAATGAGAAAAACAAAAACACACAGAAATACACACAAACAAGAAAAGAATTTGTAAAGCTAAATGACTTGTTTGGCTCAATCCCAGTGGAGTGATGTTGTAAATGTGTCGTATTAATTGTGTTAAGATATGGATCACTCAAAACGGAAATTTTGGCATTTTGTGAAAACTATAAAACTTATCTTGCTGAGAAGTAAAGCAAAATCAATCCATTTGTCTAGATATCAGTTTAAAATAAAAGCTGTGGTAATGCAACCACATCGACCTGTGCTCACTACTGTGAGAATTTAAAAAAATCTTTTTAAGTAGACATTTTATGGTGTCAGATAATAAATGAAAAGTGAATGTTTACAGCTAAAATGTGATGCATAGAAAGGGCAATGTCATAAATAAATATGGGAAAATGGAAATGAAATACTGTACCTTAAGAATTAATGTCCCCTGGTGAGTAATTTCAATGCACTGATTCTGTTTAACATTAAATCCACAATGTAAAACCTTCACAAAACTTTTATTGAAACCCAACTTCTTTACTTGTAAAAAATACAAAATACAAATTGCAAATCAACAGAAACAAAAGAACACATGTCAGAAATTAAACAGAAGTGGGGATGTCTGCAGCTTTAAACAGTTCCATAGATGATACACGCTCTACACAGAATGCGAAGTGTTGTGTCATATTCAACTTGTATGATGCGTGTGCTGTGTTTTATAAATGTGCCGCTCCTGCAGGACATCATTTTAACATTGCATCTTTCCACACAAGTGATTATTGCTTTAAATATGAACACGCGTCTCACTTTGAACATCAAATGTACAAAAATTAAAAGATGGAGCCACTATCAAAGCAGCTGAGATCTATTATCTATCTAGGTGGTTCTAAACTGTATATTTACAAATTTGGTATCAACAAATGTTTGGTGTGTTAAGAATGAATTAAGTACATTTTTCTGTATAAAGCTATTTAAGTTGTTCATCGCCATTCCACAAAACAAACATAATAAGGGATGAACACACACACACACACACACACACACACACACACACACACACACACACACACTAGGTTGTTATTAATATTCACAATATACAACTTGCATAACAAAAAACCTTTTCCAATGATTGTCTCCAAAGGTTTGCTAATAAAATCCAAGAAAAACTATACTCATTTTTGGTTTTCTTGTTCACTATAGAAAAGTGATCTAGTTTAAATGTCAAGTAGCTTTCTATTTACAATGAATTATTCACAGCCTGGCTGAAAATCCCGCAGTTAATTCAAAAATGCTTGATGGCACTCTTTGACATCAGTAGCTGATTATGTATCTGCATTAAGCCATTTAATTTATGAACATAACAAAAAGAATGCACTTTTTGCATGCACAATCAATGAAGCTTGAGAAAGAAGGTGGGAATTACCAGTCATTAATCAGTATAAATAATCAACTTGAACTCTGACTAACAGGGTCCAAATAATTAAAGACATTTTCAAAGGTCTATCAAAATGTGCCATGGAAACGTTCAAATACGTTCAGCTTAATTGACCGGCCTTCCTGTGTATTTTATTCTATTCAGCACACTTTATGTTTTATGCAAAAATACAACGTGAAAGTTTTGCTTTTTAGAATAATTTTGTCACATTAACAAGTGTAAAAATACCTGAAGCTAGCCTAACAAAAGATATCAAAACAATGACGGCTATTATTTGTTGTCTTTCAGGGCAAAAATGAAAAAGAAATATAACAAAATAAGGCACATCTCCCTGGTCTATTACACCACAAATGTGTTTCAAATGTTATTAGAAGTAGTTATGTTCATCTTTTGAGGGGCAGCAATAAACACTGTCCAAATCAAAATGGCTCTCCAGGAAAATAAAAATAAAAATGTGCGGTATTGTCTCCTTCATTTAAATGATTAATAATTAAATTAAATCATATGTTTCCTTCAGGGCATAAATTATACTACAGAATTGCAAAAAAAAAACAAAAAAAGATTGACAAATAAAACAAAATTCTTTCAATCAAGTGATGAGCATGCTTTGTGATCAGTGCAGCTTTGGTTTGACATTCATTCAGTTCCAGCCTAATACATGCCCTTAGTCCACACCATGTTGCTGTGATACCCGTTGCTTTGAGACACTGGGCTGAGGTACTCTGGGCTGTGGTACCCTCTTTGGTACTCTGGGCTGTGGTACCCTCTGTGGTACTCTGGACTGTGGTACCCTGCCATGCTTTCGAAGTCGTCTCCTACCTGTTTGGTGCTATATTTTGAAGAGTTGGCCTTGTAGCTGTAATCCGAATACTGGTCTGAGCCTGTTGAGTTGTTGTCCCCGGTTCCTACAAAGGTGTTGGTGGCCGGCAGGTCCTGCACTGCTTGGTGTTTCTTTGAGGCAGAAGGTGACTGAGGTTGGAGCTGAATGGATGGCAGAGGAGAATTAGACCGATAGTGTCGCCCCAGGTCTGGGCTCCCAGGGGGGTAGTTGAGTGGCAGGTGAATCCTAGGGCTATCGTTGACGCTATCATCCATGAGGTTGAACTTTAGGCCTTTCTGAAGACTTCCCCCCTCGTCCTCTTCAGATGGGTTGGCAGGCTTTGGAGCTTTGCTTTTCTTTGCCTTCTTGTTCTTGTTACTCTTAGGTCCTGGTTTGGGAGCATAGAGGTCTTTGGTCTCCTTCTTGCCTGCTTGGTAGCCACTTTTATTCTCCTTCAGCACATGCCTGATGATCACTGCCACCACAATGATTAGAATGACCACAAAAAGGCCGCCCAAGACTCCAAAGAGAATGTTACTCTGCTGGTCATGAGAATAATCTGGATCTCCTGCAATGTCCATTTCAAGTGGCGTATAAAGACTGTGTCCAACAAGTCCTTCGACATGTGAAACATTGCCGATGGTCTCATTGACATAGATGTGAACCAGTGCAGTCGTATGGCGTGGCGGTGTGCCTCTGTCCCTAACTTTTACTACCAGACGGTGGAGACCAATGTGTTTGGATGTGAACCCTTTAGCCAACGTAACCTCACCTTCTGAAGAGATGCGGAACAAGCCATGAGGGTTACCCCCTACAATACTGAACTCCAGCTCAGAATTTAAACCAATATCAATGTCCTCCGCCTCAACGTGTTCTACGTGGGTTTCTGGGCTGGTGTGGGGATCCAAGAACTTGTATGAGGAGTTTGAGGGCTTGGTGACATAAGGAGCATTGTCATTCTCGTCAAGAACATTAATAGTAATGCCAACGTAGGAGGAACGTGGGGGGTCACCTCCATCAACAGCTTTAAGTCGGAAACTGTAGGTACTCTCCTTTTCCCTGTCAAAGGAAATAGTCGAAAGGATGGTGTACGTTCCATTTTGAATCATAAACTTGCCATTGTCTGGTTCTACATAGAGTTGAACACGAGCATTGTCACCCTCATCGAGATCGGTGACTGTTACCATTCCAACAGGACTAAGGGGTGGCATGTTCTCTTGGACTGAGAAGCTGTAACCATTGAGCATAAATTTGGGGTCATTGTCGTTTCTGTCGAGCACCTTAACAACAACAGTGGCAGTTCCTCTCAAGCTTGGTACACCTTTATCAGCTGCTGCAACTAGAAACTGATAGTGATCTAATTGTTCACGGTCCAACTGGCTCATGACACGTACTTCTCCTGTGTTAGGGTTAATTTCAAACAGTCCCTCAGGGACAGATCCACCAGTTATACTGTATGTCAGCTCTGCATTAGTCCCGCTGTCAGCATCCGTGGCTAACACATCCAGAACCTTGTCACCTGGCTGGTTCTCCTCAGCAAATTCCACCTGGTACAAGGAGGGTGAGAAGACCGGGGAGTTGTCATTCATGTCTGTCACTTGCACCCTCAGGGAATTTGTGCTGGATAGTGCAGGATTGCCAGAGTCCACTGCCACAATTTCAATCCTGTAGTCTTTGATCCGTTCAAAGTCCAGTAGCGTGGTTGTCTGGAGGAAGTACTTCCTCTTGCGGTCATTACCAGTTTCGCTAGCTGAACGCAGCTGAAATGGGACATCCCCTGCAACCACACAGGTCACAACTGCATTTTCACCCTCATCATGATCTGATACCTCCACCAGAGCCACAGCTGTGCCCACAGGCATGTCCTCCGATATGTTAGCGACACCATCTTCATGCGTCACAAGACCAATGCCCCGGATCCTGATTAAGGGTGCATTGTCATTCTGGTCCTTCACTGTGATAGTCACAAGGGATTTGGAGCTCTTTGATTGGGGACCATTGTCTTTAGCTTGGACATAGAACTTGAGCATGCTGATTTCTTCACGATCCACCAAGCCTTTGACAAAAATGGTGCCTGTGTTGCGGTCAATGCTAAGAAGTCTTTGGACTGCTGATTGTGCCTGATGAAGGCTGTAGGTCACCTCTCCATTGGGCCCCATGTCAGAGTCATTGGCCTTCACCTATATCAACAAAACACAAAATGAAACTAAGCAAAGCAATGAAACATCAGTTTACAAAACAGATTATATAATCACAGGTTTACACATCATAGCAGTGCTCGAAGTGGGGCGGTACTCACCGGTACGCAGTACCAGCACTTCTACATTTTACTCTTAAAGGGATAGTTCGGCCAAAAATGATATTTAACACATGCATTACTCACCCTCAAGCCGTTCGAGATGCATATGTCAATCTTGTTTCAGACGAACACATTTTCAGTTATTTTAGAAAATGTCTTAGACCCTTCAGTGGATATAATGTGAGGCAATGGGGTCCACCTCCTTCAAATCCCAAAATGTGCATACATCCTTCACAAAAGTAATCCATCCGGCTCCAGGGGGATAAACGAAGGCCTTCTGAGGGTAATCCGTGAGGTTTTGTCGTAAAAATATACATATTTAAAACTTTATAAATGAAAATATCTGACTTCCGGCAACGATCGACGCGCGTTCACGGGTGATGGAAGTCGGCATACGAGGTAGGACGTAGCGTAGGAACCGTCGTGACGTAGAACAAACGTGCCTGCGCAGCCAGAGAGCAGAGCAAAACAACGTCTACGTCACGACGGTTCCTACGCTACGTCCTACCTCGTACGCCGACTTCCATCACCCGTGAACGCGCGCCGATCGTTGCCGGAAGTCAGATATTTTCATTTATAAAGTTTTAAATATGTATATTTTTACGACAAAACCACACGGATTACCCTCAGAAGGCCTTCGTTTATCCCCCTGGAGCCGGATGGATTACTTTTGTGAAGGATGTATGCACATTTTGGGACTTGAAGGAGGTGGACCCCATTGCTTCACATTATATCCACTGAAGGGTCTAAGACATTTTCTAAAATAACTGCAAATGTGTTCGTCTGAAACAAGATTGACATATGCATCTCGAACGGCTTGAGGGTGAGTAATGCATGTGTTAAATATCATTTTTGGCCGAACTATCCCTTTAAGCGTACCTGCACTTTTTCTTGCGTACCGCTACTTCCCGCATGTAGCCTGTACTCTATACCACTGACAGAAAAAGCGTGACAGCCGTTTAACCCCTTATTTACACTGCACACATCTGCGGTGCGTTACGGCTGCGAAACAGCTACCGGAGCTAATCGCGGCCACCGCAAGCGTGAGCAGCCAGCATTTTTTTCGGCTTGCATGTTAATCAATGAGTGCATTCACACCGCGAGGAGGAGCGTCGCGTGAGCAGCAGTGAAGCGGGGGTTCGGCGCCGAGTCTATTTGTGTTGTGCTACTGACGCTCATTTAAAGTGAAAGCACACTTTTGATGGAGAAAATAAATATGATTTCACACAAAAAGTGCCCAAAATGCACAGAATTTGCATGTCTAGTGTGTTTTAACAAGAACTGCAGTAGGCTACGTCAGAAAAGAAAATGAAGACTCAAAAATATTTATACAAGATTTAGCCAAGTCTTAATTATTCAGTTTGGAATAAAAAAAAAAAGCAAACTAGTCAGAATATAAGCTTTTCTTTTAGTTTATGTAATAGCCTACACAGACAGGTAGCTACATGCCCAAATCAAACCCGAGTGTACTTTTTTTTTATGTTTGCTGTCTTGTAAACATATCGAAGTATGACTGAAAAGACAATATCAGAGCTGTTTTCTTGGTTGTTTTTGTTGTTTACCATTTACATGCAATTGTTGTATACCTCCCATCTTAACAAACTTCAAGAATCAAGTTTATTAATGACCAACTTCTAAAAAGAGAATGTTCCTTTGTAAAGAAATGCGCGCACGCACACACACACACGACTTGTTTAAATACATTTATGTTGTTAATAAATAACAATAAATTGTTGTTGTAGCAGCAATATTTCCAAGTTTTGTTTTTCACTGTAGAAATTTCAAATGTCATGATTTGCCAATGCAAGAGAGTACCGGCACCTTTTCCCCCCCACTTCAAGCACTGCATCAGAGTCAATACAGGGGTTAAAATGCGTAGTCAGGAATATCAGAACTAGGTGTAGCTCATTGTAAGCTGCAAAAAATAAGCATGGCAAAAACATGCTTTATTATCTGGAAAAAAGACCCAGAAGCTCATCCAAGCACAAGACTAATTTAGTCTAATTAATAAATATACTGAATATTCTAGGAATTTAATATCAAGCACACCTCAATTGATTTTAGAAAGCAGTTTGTGCTTTCACTAATTAGTGATACAATTATGCATAACAATTTATTATTATTATTCAATATCCAATTTAAGAAGAGAAATGAGAAATGTATTTACTCAGTGGGATTAATCATGATTAGACTGAGTCAAATTATCCGAAATTAGCAGTAGTTTGAGACATCACTTAAGTTACTCAGTCTTGGCACAGATTTCTACTGTATAAATCCTTCAGGTCTATTGTGAATTTGGGAATAATTTTAAACAACTATAAATCAAAGTGTGGCTTGATTAAAGCTTTCAAATAATCAAGATTTCCTTGTTCCTCTCCTCTTTTTGTCCTTGGGTGTGTATGAAACATGCATGGTGTTTCAGCCCATGTATTACAGAGAACAGCCTTAATCTGAGTCAGTCATAAGATTATTCATGGTGCTTAAGTTATTATTGCTCTATATGAGTCACTCCATTTCATCCGCCATGAAAACTGGGAATTCATTTTATGCATTTGAAGAGCATTTCTCTGAACAAGCTAAAACACTCTATCAACACTTACAACCCTCTGAAATCATAAAATTAAGCTGTTTTAATACCACTACTGCTTATTTACTTTGGCTTCAAAGGATGCTTATGAGGACTTAGAGGAAAATAAAGTCTTCTGACATGCTTTTTGAATACAACTTGGTTGCATAGATTAATTATTGACAGATTAACAGTCATTAAAATTTTTGTTTTAAATGGACACTTGCCTCAGATTGATCTTGGAAAGATTCCAGCATTCACGGCTATCCTAATCTTAGCAGCACATTCGTTTCCACAAAAGTTCAAAATGTAATTCTCACCACCAGTCAATACCTCTCTTCTGTTTTGTAAAGCTTGTGTTTAAAGGGACCATGAGGAATCAATCGATTGCCCGTGAAAATATGATTTGGCTTTCCCATTTCTTCCGCTTTAACCCTGTTGTGTGGGAACCGAGGCTAAAGCCCATTGGGATAACTGAGACTTCCATTTACAAGCGCTTGTCAGGCTCTGTATGTTGGGCTTGAGTGCACTTCTATCTCCAGGCTGTCAAATCAGCTCCTATATTACTTATTGCCCAATCTTAAGGTTTAGCACTTGCTTATAGATGAGTTCATTGCGAAACTTACATCATGACCTTATAAGAAAGGGAAATAATAATAATAAATGAATGTATTTAAGATATTCTTATAATGAATGGCTTTGTGTCATGTATATGTCATAATATAATGTGTATTTATGTAGCCTATGTATTTAAGATATTTACATTTTGCCAGTATTTGTGTTCTGAGAAAATCAACCCCCTTGCTGGCATCGTGCTATTCTATTTGTTTAGTTTTAGATTGAAAGTTTATATATATATATATATATATATATATATATATATATATATATATATATATATATATATATATATATATATATATATATATATATATATATATATATATATATATATAAACGATTACTTACTTGTAGAACAGAGTGACCCACTGGGCTGTTTTCTGGCAGCTCGCCCTCATAGTGTGTCTTCTCAAATTTGGGCACATTGTCATTGGCATCTGTAATGGTGATCCTGAGCAGGGCACTACTCTGGCGAGGTGGAGAGCCGCCGTCAATCACTTTTATGTTGAGGTCATATGAATCTCGCTGCTCTCTATCCAGGTTACCCAATACTATGAGTTGTGGCAATTTCTCATCTGAGTCTTGTGCCACCTGCAGGCTGAAAAGGTTGGCAGCTTCAGGGCCAGTCGTTAGCGCGTAATCTGCAATGCCATTGCTTCCAGAATCCTTGTCGGTGGCCACAGGAATTGCGAATAGCACACCCACATGCGTGTTCTCAGGGATCGACAACGTCAAGACAGGTGAAGAGAACTGTGGAGTGTTGTCGTTCTCATCCAATATCTCTATGCGGCCTTCGATGAGCCGAGGTCCTGTGCCTTTCATCAGATCTGTAATAGACACTTCAAATTCTAGGAAACAAGGATCACCCTCGAAAAGGTTGCGACAGTCCTTGAGAGTCTCACGATCGATCGGGGTCTCCGTGGTGTAGATATCCCCTGTTTTGCCATCCACACGGAGGTAAGGAGCACCCACCTCAAGCTTGTAAAGGTGACCTGTGTCTGGCAGCCCCTGGTCAGATGCCAAGCTGCCAATCAGGGTGTTGGGCGGCTGCTCCTCGGTCACCTGGTAGATGATGGTGTTGACTACATTTGCAGAGCAACAGAGGAGAAGCAAAATCCACACTAGCATGGCACTCCACCGTGACCACATCGCATTGGCACTCTGGCACATCGTCAGTCTGTTGCTGCAAAAGATCAAGCAAACAAACAAATAAGATTAAAGAAATGTTCATTCTTCAGACACAATCCTTTAAAGTATCTGACAGTGCCAAGAACCCTGTAAAGCATTGGCAGCCAGAGTTTTATGGTTCTGATTCCCTGGGATTTATGATTGATCGTCCCTTCATGTGTTGTAAACCTCTCCATTTTAGAGGCAGTAAATGTGTCACAAACAGTTACTTGTGTTTGACCTTGATTCTGCAAACTTTGTGTCATGTTTAATTCGTAAAAACAACATATGTCCATATTCCTAAGAGATGTATTGGCTGGCGTACCCTAAGAGAGGAGGAAGCAAGCAGACAAGTGATGTCCATTCAAATAATAATTTCAACACTACTTGATCTACCTTTCCCAAGCTATTGATAAACTGTCTCAGCTCTAATATCTAGAATCATGCCTAGGGGACAACGAAAGGGTGAAATCCATCAAAATCAACCTACATGATTTCCCCCCCATCTCTCCAAGCCCAGCATATTTTTTAGCCAAAACCAAAAATGATTTGTATGTCTAATATCTAAGGCAGTACAATTAAAATTAGCTTTTGGCTCATGCTATTTTCAGCTTATAGAAATAAATCTGTTCTTCATTTTATTAATGGCTAGTTATTATATTTACCTTTTATTCTCCCTCTTTTATTCTGTATTATTCTTTTATTCTCACTAATTTATTCTGTAATTAAATTATTTCCAAAACAGTGAAAAATGGAGGGGAAAACAACAAAGTAGAAATTATGGGCAAAGAACAAAGATTTGAAAGTGATTCTTCCATTAATTCATTTAGTAATTCATTTCTGAGTGTTCACTGCCCACTTCCTTCACAAATGTATTGTCACTCTTTTTCTTGTCACCATGTTCTTCTTCTAGCTCTTCTTCTTACATACAAATGTTTTACGCCAAGGGTGAAATCCATCAAAATCAACCTACATGATTTCCCCCCCATCTCTCCAAGCCCAGCATATTTTTTAGCCAAAACCAAAAATGATTTGTATGTCTAATATCTAAGGCAGTACAATTAAAATTAGCTTTTGGCTCATGCTATTTTCAGCTTATAGAAATAAATCTGTTCTTCATTTTATTAATGGCTAGTTATTATATTTACCTTTTATTCTCCCTCTTTTATTCTGTATTATTCTTTTATTCTCACTAATTTATTCTGTAATTAAATTATTTCCAAAACAGTGAAAAATGGAGGGGAAAACAACAAAGTAGAAATTATGGGCAAAGAACAAAGATTTGAAAGTGATTCTTCCATTAATTCATTTAGTAATTCATTTCTGAGTGTTCACTGCCCACTTCCTTCACAAATGTATTGTCACTCTTTTTCTTGTCACCATGTTCTTCTTCTAGCTCTTCTTCTTACATACAAATGTTTTACGCCAAGGGTGAAATCCATCAAAATCAACCTACATGATTTCCCCCCCATCTCTCCAAGCCCAGCATATTTTTTAGCCAAAACCAAAAATTATTTGTATGTCTAATATCTAAGGCAGTACAATTAAAATTAGCTTTTGGCTCATGCTATTTTCAGCTTATAGAAATAAATCTGTTCTTCATTTTATTAATGGCTAGTTATTATATTTACCTTTTATTCTCCCTCTTTTATTCTGTATTATTCTTTTATTCTCACTAATTTATTCTGTAATTAAATTATTTCCAAAACAGTGAAAAATGGAGGGGAAAACAACAAAGTAGAAATTAGGGGCAAAGAACAAAGATTTGAAAGTGATTCTTCCATTAATTCATTTAGTAATTCATTTCTGAGTGTTCACTGCCCACTTCCTTCACAAATGTATTGTCACTCTTTTTCTTGTCACCATGTTCTTCTTCTAGCTCTTCTTCTTACATACAAATGTTTTACGCCATAAATAAACAGGTCGTGTAAAGAGTCGTAAAGAATAGTAGCCAAAAAAAGGATTACCATCATATTAGGACCATAGAAAAAAAAAACTACTTTTTTTTTAATGGGGAAAAGAAACTAAAAGCATTCTTGAATAAACATTTACATGTGAATCTTCCCTTCCCTTTCCAGTCCGAGTCTTTAAGTTATTGAACACATGGTAGAAGAGTGTGGTTTTCTAATCTTCCAATGCCCATTTCACAGCAAATGGCTCCCAAATTGTGGCAACATCACACACCCATGAGGAAGTAATAGACAGGGTTATAGAAGGCATATTGACAAGTGCCACCTTACCAAACATTAACAACTTCAGTATGAGCAAGAGCAACTACAAAAGAACATAAAAAAATCTAATAAATAAATCAGATTCTGTTAATCCATCACGTTTAAGGTCATGTTACTTTGATGTTTCCCGCTGTGGTAATTGCAGACCCCTCTAACATATGGGGAATGTTATCCCACCACACTCCCCATGGCTAATGAGGCAGGGCTGCTAGATTACTGTCCAGAGGAGACAGACACCTCAACTCGACCCAGCGGTGAACCAATGGGGGATGTGAGAGCGCTGCCACCAGTTCTGTACACATTCTGCCTGTGAATACCAAACCTAAAGAATCAAAATCAAAGTCTTTACATGTCACTTTCTATGAGGTTGGTAAAAAATCATATTATTGTACAACTTTGTAAAAACAAAAAAAAAACACAAATACAGAAAGAAAAATGACTGTCAGCAAAATGGACTGTCATTTGGTAACTAATAGGAAGTGAGTTCTTCCATACTCTCATCAGTATTGATTGGTTGTAGTAGTTTAGTGCATGTTTCATTCAATATTATTCCATTAGCAAACACATGACATAGTGAGCCTCTCACAAACACATTACAAAGAAAAATCATGTGGTTAGAGCATCAAAAAATGGCTAATGTAACTGCATCGGACACTGTGCACCTCACACACTCCCCTACATGGGAAACATGGGAAATGCAGATTTAATATGCACAAATTAGACACCAACAAATACAAAAACACTCGCACAACTGCAACCACAAGGCAATGACACTGCAGCGAGCACAATGCACTAATGAGGCTGAAATGAAGGGTAGGTTGTGTGACCCTGTTCACACATATGATGAGATCGTGACTCGTTTCTCACTAATTTCACAGTCTAATTTTGAATCTGTCGAGACAGACGACTCTGACACACTTTTATGTGGCTAATTAAACAGTGTGGACCACAAAAGGGGCTGGAGAGGTGAAAAAAGCAAAGCACCTTTAAAGCAAAGTATCCCTTATTGTGGTTTTGAACAACCATCTTATGGAGTTGGCATTTCACAGAGATGCGTCAGAGCCTTCGCTGAAGGTGTGTGTTGAATTTTGTACTGTGTGTTGACGAAAAAAGGTCAACGGGAAAAAGCAGGGCAGGGACCTCAGAAGCACTGGGTGAAGGATTAACCGGGCGGTAAAAATTACACTAAAATGCTTTTTTTTTTTACATAAAACAAAAAGAACAAGATCTATATATAACCTAAACCAAAACATCCCATCTTCATCGTGCACTGGAAAAGTCAACAAAGTTCAATAACCTTCGGGCAAAATGAAAAGCGTGTGAATCTATTTGTTGCGATGAAGGGTTTGAGAAGCTCTCACGACATTCGCTCTCAAGGGCCCAGTGCAAAGAGTCTGTATTAAAGGGTCACTACACTGGGAACCCTAATGTGGGCTGAAACATCCTTTCCCACACTCTTCTGTGAATGTGAACGCATGTGCGCACATATATATGTCTGTGGGTGTGTAAAACTTACACACAAGATCTAAAAACAAACACAGCAAAGGAATGTCAGTGTGTGTCTGCGAGCAAACGCTCAGGCAAATGGAAAATCTTAAGGAAAAACATGAAGGTCATGGAAAAAAGAAAAACTACTGAACGTGTTTGAGTATATAAAATATAAAGGTGGCAACAGCTTAGGCTTTTGGCTAAGAACTCTCCTTTGTAATGGAAATGCATAAGTGCATATGAGTGGTGTTCCTTAACGACAGCAATATTTACAAGACACAGGAGGCCTTAACAGAGTCAAATCAAGCACGGCTACCTAGTAGACAGTTTTCCTTTCAGTTGCAGAGAGTTAGCACTTCGCATTCACACAGGTACACAATAAGCCTAGCCATTACAATGACAATGGGTCGTCAGTGGGGCTTTCCTTCAACTCAGAGTTTTGATCGTCATCCTTACATGGTCAGAGAGCAGATTTATGACAGGCCTTAAATCAACATGCAGCGTCCACCTCTCTAATAACGTCTTCAAATATGGCATTGTCGAGCCACGGCTAAGATCTCCTCACAGGGAGACAGGCGTCGCCAGTGTGTGGTATTTATGACTACTGTCATAATCCTGTGAGAATTTATTCTCGGCTCTCAGGCTGTGCAGCCTAATTCATCTTGTACTGCTGTGTATAAGCTGGATGTCATTAATATAATCAATAGCTGTGAGCGCAGGGGAAGGCGTGAATCGGAGTTCCCCTATGGAGCCTCACCATCGGCTCTTTGCGCATTATTCACAGTACATTTGGTCAGAATTTTTGCATCAGCCTTCTGCGGAACATGGTTCCCCTCTCATTTCCTGTCCGCAAAAAAACACATTATGTTCATTTCACACCTGGTCTCTGTTAACAACATCACATACATCTCTCTGTTTTTCTCTTTCATGTGCACACCATTATTTTATGCCTTTCCGTGCCCTCTCAGAGATGCGCTCATACACTGTCGAGAAGGCCATTGTGTTGTAGCGCAGGGGGAGGTTAACAGATTTAACGGGCTAATTACTATTCTAAAGCCTCCCCCGCTGACATGCTTTAAAATTGCTGTATGATTTTCTCTCTCACAGTCTCGCGCTCCTTCTTTTCCTCTTTAGAGACTTGTAACGAGGAATTCATCATTGTACCAACGCTCACCCTTCCTCTGCCAGCAAAAAAAACCCCTCATGGGAATATGAGGATGGCATACCTCTGCCAAGACACCCCCCAGGTGGCATTCAGCTCAGCATGAAACTGCAAGGTGATTCTAGTGAAAATAAGCAATAAAAGCGTTTACGTAACCGCCATAGCAGGAGTCAGATTCCTGGTTGAGGCACTGCGTCAAGGTAACGCACAGTCAAAGTCCTTAGTCAATGATTGTTCTAACCCCTCCCCATCCTGGTTTCGATGTGATAATTAAAGAATTAAATTAAAGCGCTGACATTTATGAGGGTTCAGGAGTCAGCTCTTGTCTGAAGCCAGGAGAATGATTGACTCAGAAGGAAGTAAGAGAGCAGCATCTGTCTCAGGTTAATGGTTAACTCAACCGGCTCAACTGACATTTTAGTACACATCTGAAGTGTCTTTCTAAAAATATAGCAGAGAAGCTGAATAATTATTTGCTTACAGTTACATGAGGTGAGCCGATAGACTCACCAACTGAGTAATGCTGCCGATTAATCAGCAAGGATATTGAAAAAGTGTGTAGTGAGCTCCTTCGAATAAAATGCATTCATGTTTACTCATTCTCATGGATACATTTTAAAATATACCACCTGAAACCACACAAATGAGCTAAAATAAATAGTAGCAGGCGACAAACACTAACCAACCACATCCTAAATACTGAGTGCTTTGTGATTCAAGACTTTGATGCCAGCACCCACAGCCACGGAGTTGAGTTCACGTGAGCTTTTGTCCTCGGCTGCAGCCATCCAGGCTCTACAGGCCACCAGCTCCATGGCGCTCAGTGACCCGTTCAGGATGGGTGGTCCAAGGCCCCCTCCCTAGCCAAGTGCGGAGGATTACTTTAATTATTTCATTCAACCATTGTGGGGCCAGATTAGTCTGCGCCCGCTTTCAGACGAGATGAACTGCTGCCCCGCTGCTGTCTACCAGTCTGTTACACAGAGAGAGCTGGCCAGTCACAAGGCTGGCACACAAACTCTCACACACCATTACACACAGCTAACACACACACACACACACACACTGATAGCATAGACAAAGACTGGAGGGCTACTACTGTTATGGTTACACAGACGTTGTAATAAAATCAATAAAATAGGCATTACATTTTTACTTGACGTATGCATATTTGTTTTGTAGCTCTGTAAAAATGGGAATATAATGATGGGTAGTAAAGCTCAACAATGGGTCTTATCTTGTTATTTAGTTGTTTTGACCAACAGCCATTAATTATTTTTCATTGAACAATATAAATGTACAGTAGCCTATTTTAATTGTCTATAGACATAGTTGAAGGACGATGACTATTATTTGCTATAGGTTGAAGCAACGAAACTGAAAGATATTTGTAACTAACCCATGAACACAGAAATGCTGAAATGTCTCATGTCAAGTTGGTTTTGACAGTGGGAATTGTCAACATGTGTGTGTGTGTGTGTGTGTGTGTGTGTGTGTGTGTGTGTGTGTGTGTGTGTGTGTGTGTGTGTGTGTGTGTGTGTGTGTGTGTGTGTGTGTGTGTGTGTGTGTGTGTGTGTGTGTGTGTGTGTGTGTGTGTGTGTATGAGAGGAAATGGCTAATTAAACTTGTACCTCATGGCATGGACATGTTGGCTTTTTCACATTTAAATGTCAAGCTTTCAAATCTGCATGCAATTTCTAATAAGACCAATTTAAACATTTACACCAAGATACGTGGAATAAAGTTAACACATTTTAACCTCAAAGAAAACATCTCTATGCCTTAGTGTAATTGCTTACATGTAGAAGTTTCGGTTCCACTCGAACGTTTTTTTAACACTGTGGCTGTGAAGCTTCTCGTTTTCTCCAGTTTTTGCTAGAGTCAGTATGCAGCGATGACGCCCATCAAGATAAGGACAGTGTAATGACGCGACTCGTTGTTTTAAAATCAACTGCACGACATGCAAATCATTCGGTGTCTTGCAACTTTATTTTTTTAATATGAAAAATTCTATAGAAGATATAGCCTACAAGGCGCAATTAGTTGAGGTTGAGAAAGCACATAGCTTATGTCCAAACCAACGTCAACAAAAGGGTTAAGCCACTAAAGTTGAATGTCACTGAAACGAATGTAAAACATGTACTACTCCCAAAGCAAGTCAGAACCCAAGTTTGGTGGTCTTAATACACGTCTTTATAAGGGGGTCAGCGCCCCCAACCCATTCAAATCGCATTCACCTATAACCGCCGGGGTGAGTGACGAATAGCATTGCTACAGCCTAGTTTCGGCAGGCTATATTAAAGACATGGATGGGGGGGAATAAAAGAACGTGCTTATAAGATCCACAGATCAATAATCTACTGGAACAGCACGATAAGCTCTTCCAAGTGCCGGTGTGTGTGTGTGTGTGTGTGTGTGTGTGTGTGTGTGTGTGTGTGTGTGTGCTTGTGCTGATGCCTACAGAACACGATCTCGATGAGAGAGGAAATGACTTTTACCTGCGGGTGAATGCGCTCCGAGTTAGACCAGATCATTTGCAAGCAATTGTGGGCTTCTTAAGCCTACAATTTTACATCCGTCTGAACGCTTTGCCTACAGATAAACCGCAGAAAGATTCGAGATGTCCGATCACAGATGGGCGGAATGAAGCACAAGCCTTCCCGTGTTTTCACACCTGTCTCTCCCAGCCGGACCGGACCAACAGGTTTAAAAGTAACCCGACGACGGGAGCGGCTAGAAAGACCGGATTCCGTTGTTATGACAGGCAATGCTTTCGATTGTTTTGTCGCCATTACGGGTAGCAAGGAAGAAAATTAGTGCGTTTCGTGAAATGTTGACTAGTTGACATTCTGCGGGTTAGAATTAACAGCAGCATTTTTCAACCATCACGCTCTGAGGCGGAAATAGAGCTACGGGAGAAATGCGCAAAAACGAGTGCAACAGGTGTTGTGGGAGCAAGGAATAGACTAACTAAATAAGATAGTAGCCTAAACTTAAGGTTTTGCCCATATAGTTCACAAAAATATAACAACTAATTAGAAACGTGTTGAACAAGTTTTTACGCAAGTAAGCGCAGTTCATGTGAGGGTTTGCGGTCAGAGATTTTTTCCATGGACTATGGACGGACGTTCGCGAGAGCAAAAGAAAGAGTTGAATATATGAGAGCGAGGATCGATTAAAATCTACGTGAAGATCCACTGGCCGGAACTTGAGCTAGATGATATATAGCCTATGTGATTTCATGGGTCAAGGGCTAGTTTTCTATATGTGGATAGGCTAGAAAAAGCGAGATTGGCGATCCACTAGAGCGCTCGGTAGAAAAATCTTTTCTTGTAAAAAAAATCAATAGCAATAGTGTAGGGAAAACATGTCACATGAGCGCTAATCAGCTCTAAGGACGACCGCGGTCGATGTTAACTTGAGGTAGCCTATCAATAAATTCGTGATATTAAATCGGAGGCGTGCAGAACTTGTAGTTATTTCCTCAGCATTTATTGTAAATCACGCAACCGTGTGATAGTATGCTATGCCGAGTGGTATTTCTGCCACAATTCCAATTTATACACATGCACAGACACACACACACATAGACTACCCCTCTATAAAGAAAAGTATCTCTATA
Organism: Rhinichthys klamathensis goyatoka; assembly: GCF_029890125.1. NCBI lineage: Eukaryota > Metazoa > Chordata > Actinopteri > Cypriniformes > Leuciscidae > Rhinichthys > Rhinichthys klamathensis. The sequence continues at coordinate 3,449,551 of NW_026606714.1, read as the reverse complement.
TGACTCCTAATGTTAGCCTACCTAATTTTATGTTAAGAATCAAAGGAGAGCGCATACATTGGCAGGAGAGAAACTGTGGAAATGCGTAAATATTAATAGCAAATAATCTCATATACCTTGACGGATAGTTACTCCTCTCAGTTAGTTAGTCTTGGCTGATAGAGTCGGACCGAAAGCCGTGTTCTCTTTCCACACCACAAATCAAGTGCCTTGGAAATCCAAAATTCAGCACCACCGCAATCCTGTCGATACAAAAACAGCACCCTTTTCCGCTGTCAGCTCTCTTGTTTTCTTTTTCTTTAAAATTCCTCTTTTTTAACACGGATGGTTCAACTAAAATTGAATCGAAAAAAGTGTCACGTCAGAAAATAAGAGCGCGTAACTTGGCTGATGGTGGTTACGCACATCAGAGAGAAGTGTCCTCTCCTTGCGCACGAAAGGAAAACCCCGAACCAGCGCTACTCCGGACCGGGTTCACAGCATCCCGAAACGTCCAATTCCACACGACAGCATCCTCCAAAACTTCAGCCTTCAGTCAACAACTGTCTGTGCAATGTGTGCATACAAGTGAAAACAGAAAAAATCTTCCACGGCTATGTCCGGTAGTGTCCAGTGCGCGTGCTCTCATCATCAGTTCACCATTCAGTGTTACTGAGGACGCCGGGGCTCGCGCTCTTGCCGCAGCTCACCGCGCGCGTCTATTCTGTGGATAGCCTATGTGAGAGTGAAGTGATTTCCGACCGATTGCGCTCTCGCTCTCCCCCTCTCTCGCTCGCTCGCTTGCCGAGTCCCTCATACAAGAACATCATTTTGAATCGTCGAGGGCGGAGCTTTGTGAGACGTGCTTGTGTGGACTCCACAACAAAACCTCATTCCTTACCCAAACATTACCAAGTCCCAGTGTTGCCATGTCCGCTTATTATAAGCGACTAGGCTTTCTTTGTCATAAAAATGCTAATAAATATGAGTAGTCGCAAGTTGTGTTTTGGGGGCTTCATGCGTTTTGACTAAAGTATGATCAACTACGTAGCCTACTAATCGCAGCTGTCATTTACAGTTTTAGTCTTGCTCTAGCTTCATAATTCCCACATCCAAATATGCATACTTCGCTACTTTATAGTATGCAAATGAATAGCCTATGATGTCCAAAAACACTGAATGCTTTTCTTGAATAGATTAAGCCTATATGCTAATATCCAAATGTCAGATGTTGTTACGTGTTACGTCAATGCAGTAGCCTATGTAATGTATTTACACCACACACACAGAATGTGATTCATGTAATATCAGAATATACTAATGTAACCTACCACTGCGATTTATTAATTGATTTAAATGGACAATTGTATGCAACATATGGATTTAATTTTTGAACCTCCTCCCCTCTCATTTTGGTGGGGAAAGTCACTTTGGGCCTGTTGTTTCTCTTCTGTGATCTAGTAACACAGCAAAGAGGGATACCTTCGATTCTTTGCAGGCATAACAACTTTGGAATGTGTCTCATAACCCCACGGAATAACCAATTATTTCCGTCCCCTTTTTTAACACGCTGCGCGCGCATCCCCCGTGCAGGTGCAATTCTCATACATAAAAATAAGACATTTTTATGACCAATTTATGACGACTAACTTTTAAAATATATAACTTATTAAGCATGCAATTAGACTTGTTGTCCATCTACCACTGAGGGTCTCTGTCGTCTCATCGAAACTCAAACCAACATTCCCAATAGTCGCGCATGAGAGTTGCGATAGCAGGCACGATTGAGTCATAGCTACGTCGAAATGTTTCGACTCGGCGCGGGTATCAATCACTCTCGACTTTGTTTAAAGGGATCAGCTGCGTCAACACACCATGTGAAATGATATTATGTAGTTTATCACGCTGTCATGATGGCACTAAGTAGGAGGGAGAGGGGTAAATTCTCAGATCTATAAACGCCACTGTACAGGAGAGCAGGAGGAAATGTTCATTGTGCTCTTAGCGGCATCTAGAGGTCACAAGAGGAATAATTATTACACACCCACTGTGAACCAGACTAATAGACCTGCACGTTACGGCGTTCATGTGATAAACTGAACTGAGTGTGCTGCTTACCATTGTGCTTTTTTGTTCTTTCACAGACAGCTAAGCAATTTCACCATCTGGTTACATCATCGATGTACGTTTCTAGTTACACAGACTCTGAAATGCAGAAAACAGAACTAGACTGTTTAAAGTGGTTTAACATAGTTTAAGAGGGGGGCAATGAACGATTTTATATTCACTATCTTTTTTTTAATAATGCCAATCAAAAACATCCAAACCAATCCAAAGATTATGAAACATTCCAGTGTATTTCGAAGTTAGCAGGGGAGCATTTGTTGTTGTAGCACATTTTAGTTTAAGTAGTTTAGAGATATATAATATACTATATAAATGGCATAATTTAAATGTATTATGCCAGCAAAATGTTGCCATGTATGTCACTCCTGTAGCTCTTTTTTAATTGGTTGAACAAAGACACAGGGTCACAAGGGTTCCTGGTCTCATGATGTAAAATTAATATCTTAAAATGTATATTAAAGACACACTGTCAGATTTGTGCCCCAATACACACTATATGCAATATAGCTTATACGGAGTCACAGAAGTATAGAGTAACTCAATACAGTATATATTGAATAGGGGGCTATTCAGTATTTAACTGTAAGGTAAAAAGAGACGAGTTAAACAAGTTTAAGCCAGTCCTATAGGCCATTTACAACAGGAACGATACAAATATAGTTCTAAAAATCATTCTAAATATAAAAGAATAGAGTCTACACTACAAATACAGTAACAATAACGGCACAGAGAAACAATGTCGCTAGAATCACTTTCAGAAAGATTTTTTTTTTTTCCAGTTGATAAAACCCAAACATTTAAAGTGGCAGACGAAAAAACGGCAGCATGCACTTATAATAAGCAGAATGATATTGTCTGCTGGTGTGGATGCTGATATACCGTTATAATTTTCTTTACTTATCAATCTTGGTGTAAAAAGGGCTTTAATCTGGTTTCCTGTCTCCTGGAAAGAAGGAGAGTGGTCTCTGAATTTAAATAATCTACATTTTGAGACAAAAGGACCAACCAGGGGTTTTAAAAAGGAACAGTCCATCAGCAAGTTTAACTCAGAGTCACATTGAAGGGAGAATGAATCATATCATGATTTAGTCCCCGTTCAATGCGACTTGAATTTGAGTGTGTTGAACTGGCTGATGGACTGTTCATTTGCAAAGTGCTGGTTGGTCCTTGTCTCAAGGTGTAGATTATTTAAATTCAGAAACTAGACTTTCCTCATTTCCTCAGAAGAATTACAGGTACAGCACTCTGAAATTAGTTCACCAGCACAGCTGAGCTCCGAGAATGGAAGCCTCACACTTTTCCATTTAAAAAAGGATTGTTTCTTCTTGTCTGTATAACCAGGAACGAGAGGATTATTGCCAATATTGATAGCGTGAAAATGAGTGCTTTGTCATTCAGTGAGATTGTTTCATAATGAAGTTGGGCGTTTTCTTTTCCGGACAGTCATTTTAGAGGAATGTGAGACCTGCTGTCCTTTTGCCTTTCAGGTGTTTAGAAGTCTGTAATTAATGCATGTCACTTTGAAGCAAGGCCGACTTCGGAATTATGGGCCTTTTGGAAAGAACGAACAGACTCAGATGCACTGAGCGAGAGAAAATGAGGGAGGTATAACGCAGACACATAGGAGTCACACTTGTGGATGAAGCCACAGGCAGCAGGAAGTGCTTTAAATAATCCGTACTAATGAGACCGTGTACCTTCTTACTGTCAGAAAAATTGACATGGTCACACACACACACACACACACACACACACACACACACACACACACACACACACACACACACATAGACTGCTGCTAGTTTTCAGCTACACACCTTGCTGACTCATTTTGATGTACCACAGCCGCATGAATGCATTTTTGCCCTTTGACTTCAATTTCAGCCTAATTTCGATTCTGGTCCATGGTGAGCTTTGACTCTTTGGTATTGGGGAGAAGTCAAACCAAGCATTAGAGATTTGTATTTGGGGGGGGGGGGGGGGGGGGGGGGGGGGAGATAAGAACTCCGTCAGCTTATCATAGAACAAACAACCATCAGACTCGATCCCCCTGATACGCCACTGTTATTAACTCCAACAAGAGGATGAATAATTCAACATGTTAATCTCTCTCTCAACACACCCTCCCACACACATTAACATTTTATTTGCAAACACACGTGAATGGATGGACACAGGAAGACTCATCTTATGATAACGTAAATCTTTGTATACCTCCATGTTGCCCCACAAGTTGGTATCACAGAAGTGGACACTTCACTTGTGTGTGTACTGTTGCGAGCCAGCTGAGAGGGGTGGCCGTATGTCACAACTATAATTATGTGTGCTGGAAAGATCTTACTGAAGGTGAAGTGTGTCTGGTGCCACTAATGGCGCTGAAATTACACACTTCACCTTTGGTAAGGTCTTTCAAGCAAACATGACACAAAAATAATGAATGTTTCTAAACACATTTCAAACACTCCGCCCGTATTTCATTGTTTGGACAATGCAAATGTCCACACCCGTTGTTGGGTCACTCAAGTTAACAGATTATTGAGGACAATGGGATGCATTCAGGAAGAATTGCAGTAGAGTGAAAATGTCTGTGTGAAATTAGTAGGAGATGATTTAAAGTCTGCCGAAATAAAATCTATACTAAACTGCCACTTCAGGTTTGAGCCAACAAAGACACGTATTCATTTCTGTTTCTGTATATGGAGATTGCATTTGTAGTTCATCAATAGCTCATTATACGTGTCATTTCTCTGTTATTGTAACTTGCGGTAATAAATTCATCATTCAGTCATTCTTGTTATCACATATCGGTAACCTTTACAACAGTTACATAAGATATATATTTTTTATGTGAATGGTTATATAATGTATGATCACATTACTACCAGATTCATTCCTCTAAACTTTATCACCTTTTCATTTTTAATATTCTGCCAGTCACACTTAATTTTGCGAGTAAAGTTTCACTCTTGTGCTGGTTTTCCAACTGAGCTTTCAGTAAACCCTGCTTTAAAACATTAATGACCAATCCTACCAAATTTTGCTATCCTCCATTTTTCAGACAAGCTTTTACTGTTTTCTAACATATGTCTAGGAAGGAGCTGTGTCTTTTAACAGTTATTAACTCAATTTCCCACAAAATATATATATATTTTTTCTCGTATACACTCACTTAACTCTTTCCCCACTAGCATTATTTTAAAAAAGTTGCGAGCAACCGCCAGCTTTTTTGATCATTTTCACAAAAATGTCATGGCCCACAGATATATTTTTTTGTATGAATATCTGAACATGCTATATATTTTCATAAAAAAAAACTGAGAAAATTGCATTTTTGTCAAAGACTACATCTGGATGGGATTCAGAAAGATGATCTAAACATAGATGGAGTAAATCGAGTCCATCAACACCCTTAATGCTTGCACAGTCCTGCAACTCGTCCTGGGTCGACATTTCATCCAGTAACAGATTTATATGCTGTTTAATGTTGATGATTGCGTTATTTTACATATGCATGATTACAAATGATATCGCTTGTTTTGATCAGAATATTCAATACTCTTTCAGAAGCTGTGTCATAGCGCCCTCTACCGTATAACAGTCAAAACACGGAAACACGAAAAATTCTGTGTTTGGCGGGGAAGCGTTTTCTCACAAATAAAGGAAATATTTCATGTTTGGCGAGGAAAGAGTTAAGAACGACGTGAATCGGGCTGTAGCGCCTTCCTGTGGCTACCTCCACGGCGCGGCCCGGGTGAAGGCTGGTTTAGCCAAAGGTGCCTTTCCTGGACCACACAAGTGGACATCACCTGACCCAGGGAGTGTGCCGTCACCTTCGTTGCCCGTAGGGCGAGGTCGGTGGTGGTACGCAGCTCTTGCTGAGTACCCGTGCCTGATAAACTTGCAGGATGGCCATAACATGCAAAGAGGAGGCGGCCTGCCCCGCAGTCCAGAGTGGACGAAATCCTACAGGCCTTGGAGGGGTGCTTTGGGTCGCCGTGCCAGTTGGAGGCGCCCTGGGGACACAGTTGCATCGCCACAGAATGCTCCACCGGGGGAACCCCAGTGTACCCTTTGGCCACCACCCCATCGAGGGCAGAGAAGGCGGAAGAGGTCGCTGAGCTGATCTCATGACCTCTTCATGCACTTCCGGGAAGACAGGAATTGGGGGCGGGTGCTGACGGGTGTCAGCACGTGCCGCCCCCAAAAACCAATCATCAAGCCTTGAGCGCTCGGGACAAGGTGGAGGGTTCCACTCAAGCCCGATGCTTGCGGCTGCCCGGGAAAGCATGGCAGTCAGTTCTGGATCAGACTCGGGCAATGCGGGCACCCACCAAAGGAGGCAGCACAGCCGAATCTTCATCTCCAGATGACTCAAGCCCACCTTGTGATGCGGTGATATACATGACATCATCTGCTGGGGCGCCGAATGAAACGCTGGGCCCGCCACAAGACTGGCCAGCGACCTATTCTGGCAACCTCACGAGTTGGAATGCGCTAGAGGGGGGTGTGGCCCGAGGAGGATTCGTCGAGTTGTTCCACATCATTACCCTCAGATCACACTGGCCACCAGCCAAAGTATCCCCTCTCGCGGAGGGGATAGATTGGGGTGTGGCAGAGGGGACTCTACCTCTACGGAGGTCATTGAGTCTCAATCGCAGCATTGTGATGGTCATGTTCCCGTAATGGTGATTTAAGCCCAAATACGCCAGGCAGCGCTCGTGCCCATCAGCAGAATCAATCCGTCTACCGCACCCAGTAATACAGTAATGGCGAGACATCTTTAAAAGACGTGCAGCTCTTTTAGAGAGGATGAAATTTCAACAGCAGTACTGAAGTGGCCAGGGAGAAACACACACTGTTGGCAGATCACTGCACAGACCAGCAGCAGGAATGCGATCTCGCTGGAACACGGCATCACACCAACACACGACTAAGAACTTGTAGACAGCTTGCAGTGGAGAGAAGTGAAGGAAACACTCGGCTCCGAAGCAAAAACATAATGTGAGATCGCTCGCGCAGCTCTTTTATACCCACGAGGTGGGGCGGAGTTGCGCTATGCAAATTCTGCAGACCCATAGCATTGTTTTGCCATTGGCTCGTTTTGCAGAATTCGAAGGTGAAAGGCTTCTGAGCGAAACCCTCATTCGCCAGTCACTGACGTAACTTGGAGTGACTGACTGAAAGGGAAAGGCCAGTTCACACTGCACAGACAAACGGCAACAAACACGCATTTTGGGGGTCTGTTGGGGCAGTGTAAACATGACAGTTATTTTTCATAAAATTCTAAATCCAACAGCCAAATTGTTTGTTGGTGTTTGTCTGTGCGGTGTTAATTGGCCTAATCTAGATTTGGTATTTGTTCAAAGGTTACATGCAATTTTTAGGATGGTTTGTATTTATTTGTGAAATATTATATATATGATCATTTATTTATATTTTTAAAACACAATACATATTTGTTACTCCACTGCATTTTCACTCAAATTGACCTTTGTACTTGCACATTGCTTTCTGTTTGTTTGCGAGTCGAGTTGTCCTTTGCAAAGCAGATCGAGTTTGTTTGAAAAATGCTGGATTTGTTTGTTTAATTATGGCACAATATTAACTCCATACTAGTTCGCATCACTGGATGTTACTGTCAGTTATTTAACATCTCTATTGTAAAAAAGTTTACATGTATTACATGTTTCACTATTTATATCTTACCTCGCTCTCTTTCAATGTTAAAATGTATGTAGCCTACTGTAGCTAAAATTTAAAATTATTGTGGGGGACTTGTCCCCCTCAATGTCTATGGTGGTTACGGCCCTGCTATAATTTTGTTGAAAGGTCCCATTTAAGTGTGACACAGAGAAGAACTAACTTATAAATAAAATAAAAAATTGTGAGAAGTTTGTCCTGCATTAAACTACTAGGCAACTGTTGATAACAGTCTGCAAGGTTTTTGAAAGAATTCTCACCAATGCTGCATTTATTTGATCTATTATTCAGTTTTGATTACTATTATTCAAATAATAGAGTAATAATGTGAAAAATATTACAATTTAAAATAACCATTTTCTTTTCCAATATATTTTAAAATGTAATTTATTCCTGTGATGGCAAAGCTGAATTTTCAGCAGACATTTCTCCAGTCTCCAGTGTCACATGATCCAGTGTCACATGAAACATTTATAATTATTATCAATTTAAAACAACAGCTGTGCTGCTTAATATAAGGAAACCGTGATACATTCTTGTTTTGTCAGGATACTTTGATAAATAGAAAGTTCAAAAGAATATAATTTATTCGAAAATATAAATCTTTAACACCGTAAACGGCTTTACTGTCCCTTTTGATCAGTTTAATGCATACTTCCATAATAAAATGCATTATTTCTTTCAAAACAAAATACTATCCCCAAACTTTTGAACAGTAGTGTACAGTATGTCCCCCTTATTTTTAAAAGAACGTATAATATCAGTAAAAACACACAACATAATTTCATTAGTCATCGTAGTGTTAATAGCAACTAAAGAGTTCATAGTACCACAGTAAATGTGTTGTAGAAACGAGGAACAATTATGTTCATCTACACTAGTGTTATCATTAATCACTTCCAAATAAGACTTTTATCTTTTCAGAGGACAGTGAAAAGCGATTGCATAAACTCTAATTTACAGTCTTCACAGTTTTTATTAATTGATAATAATTTTTTTCAGTATCACAATTCATTTCAACTCACATTAGAATAACATCCACACAGTTTTTACTGAAAACTCCACTTCAATTCTATTGAATGTTCTCTAAAGCTTGTCTAAGTTGGCAACATTAACCAAGGAGGGTGGAGCTTAGCAAAGGGTCAATTGCAAATCAATCAGTCTCTTCTGTGTCTATGGACAGAACTCTATGCTGTTAAAGCCTGTTGACTCCTAAGGGAAACCATGCAGTCGTGTGCACATGAAAGAGCCATTTTCACGTATAGTCTTGTCTTTCATCAAGTTGTTTGTTCCCAGGAGCCTCAGTCAATCTGTTGTTTTTAGAGGTAATTTTTTTGGCCGTTTGCCAACATTTATTCATCCGTGATGCCAGAAACCGACCTGGACATCTAGCTAGTCAAAGGCCACGGGTAATGCAGGTGAGCAGTTATTTTCACAGGCACCGAGCAGGTCAGACCGCAACGCGTCTACAGTGAACACTTCTATTAATTCAGTTATTCTCGAGCCCATGAGACTCGGAGCGGTCAAAGTTACAAAGCACTCAAACGATCAAAAGGCACCTCAGGCTCACTTGAGCGATCCTCAGAAAGTTTTCAAGAGATTGGTGATCTGTGTTTAATCAGTGAGTGAGTTCATCTCAGGGGACACTATGGGTGTAATTTTTTTTTGTACAAAACCCCACTCGCTCGTCAACAAAACCCCTTTAGTCAGTGAATGTGGGAACCAACCACCCATATCTTCCATCTCGGCACGGCCGCCCTCCTCTCCGCTGATTCCTGACTGACATTTAGATAAAGGTGAGAGAGAAAGGCCCAGCTGAGCCGTTGCCCGTCACCAGGGTAAATTCACTGCGCCCTTTCAGCAACTCGGAAGTCAAATTATAGCTTGCGGTCTGACATTTCCATTGTATTGGTAGAGTGCTGTTTTATTCTCCTAATTAGGCTATTAGGTACATCACTGATCTTGTGCCTAGAGATGGCCAGCACTAATAAAGAACAGAGAAACCCTGGGATAAAAGAGAAGTGATGGAGAGAAACTGAGGGGAGAGATGAAGGAAGAAAGCCAGATAGATGTGTAAAGGGAAACCAGGAAAGGACAGGGAGGAAGCCCTTGTAACAGCAGTCCTGGCAAACCAAAGTAGAGACAAGAGCTGTGAACTGAAAGAGATGAATAGATAAAACACATGTACAAAGACAGAAATTGAGGAACAGATATACGAGGAAAAATCATGGAGGAGGAAGGATTTAAAGGTGAGTGGACGGAGTGAACCGTTTAGAGATCCAGGAATGATTCCACAGGTGGCAGAAAAGAGTGTGCTGTACTCCACTGTACATCCACGATGGGATATTTATACATATTCACTCAAATATCACTTCCTCTGGATAATTGGACACAGCTTTTGGTGAAATATCAAACCAGCTCCTGGGAATGGACTTTTTAGGCCTTCCTGAATACTGCAAGGTCCTGTAAACAGTCAGAAATCAGGTTGAGAAGGACTATTCAGCCCTACAAACTCATATACATATACAGGTCCTTCTCAAAAAATTAGCATATTGTGATAAAGTTCATTATTTTCCATAATGTCATGATACAAATTAAACTTTCATATATTTTAGATTCATTGCACACCAACTGAAATATTTCAGGTCTTTTATTGTTTTAATACTGATTTTTGGCATACAGCTCATGAAAGCCCAAAATTCCTGTCTCAAAAAATTAGCATATCATGAAAAGGGTCTCTAAAAGAGCTATTAACCTAATCATCTGAATCAACTAATTAACTCTAAACACCTGCAAAAGATTCCTGACGATTTTAAAAACTCCCAGCCTGTTTCATTGCTCAAAACCGCAATCATGGGTAAGACTGCCGACCTGACTGCTGTCCAGAAGGCCATCATTGACACCCTCAAGCAAGAGGGTAAGACAGAAAGAAATTTCTGAACAAATAGGCTGTTCCCAGAGTGCTGTATCAAGGCACCTCAGTGGGAAGTCTGTGGGAAGGAAAAAGTGTGGCAAAAAACGCTGCACAACGAGAAGAGGTGACCGGACCCTGAGGAAGATTGTGGAGAAGGACCGATTCCAGACCTAGGGGGACCTGCGGAAGCAGTGGACTGAGTCTGGAGTAGAGACATCCAGAGCCACCGTGCACAGGCGTGTGCAGGAAATGGGCTACAGGTGCCGCATTCCCCAGGTCAAGCCACGTTTGAACCAGAAACAGCGGCAGAAGCGCCTGACCTGGGCTACAGAGAAGCAGCACTGGACTGTTGCTCAGTTTTGCATGTCGTTCGGAAATCAAGGTGCCAGAGTCTGGAGGAAGACTGGGGAGAAGGAAATGCCAAAATGCCTGAAGTCCAGTGTCAAGTACCCACAGTCAGTGATGGTCTGGGGTGCCATGTCAGCTGCTGGTGTTGGTGCACTGTGTTTTATCAAGGGCAGGGTCAATGCAGCTAGCTATCAGGAGATTTTGGAGCACTTCATGCTTCCATCTGCTGAAAAGCTTTATGGAGATGAAGATTTAATTTTTCAGCATGACCTGGCACCTGCTCACAGTGCCAAAACCACTGGTAAATGGTTTACTGACCATGGTATTACTGTGCTCAATTGGCCTGCCAACTCTCCTGACCTGAACCCCATAGAGAATCTGTGGGATATTGTGAAGAGAAAGTTGAGAGACGCAAGACCCAACACTCTGGATGAGCTTAAGGCCGCTATCGAAGCATCCTGGGCCTCCACAACACCTCAGCAGTGCCACAGGCTGATTGCCTCCATGCCACGCCGCATTGAAGCAGTCATTTCTGCAAAAGGATTCCCGACCAAGTATTGACTATTGAGTGCATAACTGAACATAATTATTTGAAGGTAGACTTTTTTTTGTAGTATTAAAAACACTTATTTTATTGGTCGGATGAAATATGCTAATTTTTTGAGACAGGAATTTTGGGTTTTCATGAGCTGTATGCCAAAATCATCAGTATTAAAACAATAAAAGACCTGAAATATTTCAGTTGGTGTGCAATGAATCTAAAATATATGAAAGTTTAATTTTTATCATTACATTATGGAAAATAATGAACTTTATCACAATATGCTAATTTTTTGAGAAGGACCATATATATATGGACCCCAGTTTAAAACCATGCTGATAGTGTCACATTAGAACATATAGTTGTAAAGCAAATAGTAAATTGCATGCAAGGACCTCTATATTCTTAGATTCAGTAATCATTTTCCCAACAATAAAGATCAAAGCTTACAGCGAAGGCCTTTCATGTTATGTATCTGTACATCACAGTGTAACTGATTTATGAAACGTTATGATAATTCTGGAGTTTTTGTTTTGTCAGGGGGTGTGTGTAATGATTTAAATATGACTTTCCACATCTAACCAAGTAAGTCATTAGAAGTTTGCCCATGTAAGCATTATTAATGGGAAAAGGCGATGTCTAATTAAGAAGTGTTTGAAAGGCCTTGACCTTTCTGCAGACAGTCTGTAAAACATAACTGCAGGGTTAAATATTACATTAATTTTCTCTCGTACCTGCTAATACACTGATGAATGTGTGATGTTGGCAAGTAAGGTAGGAAAACAAGATGTAATTACTTCACGTTCGAGAACCCTTCCCTGCTTTTACTTTGAGCGAAACGATGAAGGTGAATTGTAGATTCCTTTTGATAAATCTACAATGCATTTAACAAAATAACCTCTGGTCCATTTTGAAAGTAGCCACTCAAACTGTCTTACCCCAATCAAATAATTGCATTTACACAGCAAAGCAAACATTAAAAAATGATCTGTACCTTACATTGGGTTAGTCTCCATGGCAACCACTTTCCCACAACATTGAAAGGACATGATGCAAAAAAGGTGCAATTGAGTATGCAAATGAGCATTAATTGTCATGTGAAAAGTGCTTTAATTGTATTGAGCCTGGCCAGGGAGGTAGAAAGAACGGTGTGCAAACAGTAGTGAAGCGAGGATTCATGACCGTCGCTCTTCATTCTGTTTGTTTGACACATGCCCTTATTCCGCATGATTTATATGTGTTGCCTGTCAGCCCATTATCCTTTGAAAACAACGTCAAACAAACGCCTTTTATCTATGATCGATTTTGCTCATATGTGCCAGTCTAATTTTCAAGCTCTCTGTGACTTTCACTCTTGCTCTTCAGATAGCATAAATTCATAGCTAGAACACACACAAGCAAACTGAAAATGCATTTTTCTATTGTGATCCATCCAGATTGAGGCCCATAGTGAAATCACTCTTCATACAGAGAGTAAAACATCTTTAATCCATTCATGTAGACAGAAATTCCTCGCATGATGTTGCCGACTACAAGTCTTATACAAATGTGTCTGTGTAATCTTTACCGCATGATCTGATTCCTGATCACCAGCAAACATGGAGAAACCAATGCAATCATGGTCTAAAGATTACTATCAACACTTCCATGTGTCTTAATTGCATATAAGTGGCCAATAGGTACTTCTCTCCCAATGGTTGGCATGTTTACGCACTGGAAAATGACACACCATGCATGTGTGAACAGCAAAGTGGTAGTGATAAACAAGAATGGACACACTACCGTTCAAACGTTTAGGGACAGTACATTTTTTTTGTTTGTTTGTTGAAAGAAAGAAAAAAATATTCAGCAAGAATGCATTAAATTAATTACACATATAATTTGGATGAGAAATTACCCCAAAAGATAATTTAAAGTCATTATTGTGTTGAATGAGAAAAGCATCAAATAGACATTACAGTAGTTTTAGAAATAATTCAGAAGCTGAATCTGAATTGATGTTAAAATTTACAGACCAAAACAGTTTGGTAACAAACATTCTTCAAAATATATCTTCTTTTATGTTCTGCAAAATAAATAAGGTTATACATGTTTGAAACGACATGAGGGTGAGTAAATATAAATAAGCAGAATTTTCATTTTTGGGCAAACTATCCCTAAAATATGATTATTTTTTTTAATTTTATGATAACTCTATTAACTCTAAATAAGAAACTAAAACTGCCAGTAGTGGCGGTAAATGTCTAAACTGAGTAAGTCATTGGCTCAGAAAACTGAAAATAATGCTGCTTTCGGAGGACGCATTCCAAGTTTGGAAGGCATCAAGGCACGTCTGAATCCAATGAACAGGATCACTTCCTGTTTTCTGAGATACCTTCACATGCTCGATTTTGGATGGCAGCATATATTAATTCGCTGCCTTTGATATCCCACAATCCTGTGCGTTCCATTTCATGACAGTTGAGCAAAAATATAAAGTTGCGGTTGATAGTCAGTTTGTGTGTAAATGTACGGTTTTGACCAACTTCCACTTCTGATGTCATTTCTATAGTGAAAAATTACTAATATTCGCTTAGTTTTCACCAACGCTCTCTCTATTTTGCTGTAGATCATTAAACCATTAGCTGCCTCAGAAATCCGTCCGAAATTAGTTTCGTGAGGTACCTTCTTGCGCAAACGCAAAAGTCATATCCTGATTGGGCAGCGAGGCAACAAGTCAGCTGCCTAAGTTTGTGGACGCAGCCATTGAATTGGCTCTCTATGAATTGGCTATTCTATCATTGGTCATTCACTCAAAACAATTCATTTAAAAACGAAACACCACTTTGTATTACTCAAAGATGCACAACAGTTCTGCTCTGGCTTAATAGGTAATCATTTCATTGGAAAATTTTTCAGACGAAAACTCCTTCAGGGGCATTTTTGCCCTGATATCTTGAATTTTAGAGGCATTCTAACTGCATTCTAAGGCTCCATCACAGAGTGAGTTGTTGTTCTGCATCATGTTCATCACCAATCAACTGCATGAAAAGTAGGACTTAGTTTTTCCCTAACTAATTCATTAAATTAACGTGCTAAATAGACAGCACTAATTAAAATAGAAAACAATATTTGAATTTGTATTCATATTTTACTATTTTACTGCTTTACTGTATTTATAATCAAATAAATGCAGCCTTAGTGAGCATAAGAGACTTTTTTTTAAAACATTAAAAAAAATCTTCAAAGACTTCAAACTTTTGAATACAATGGCCCCAACATGTATTTTGACATTTAATATATACATTTCATTGCATTGGACAACATAATCTCAAAACAAGTGGTATCAGCAAACACATTATGCAAGACCTTTTTTCCTCCCTCAAGACTAACTTCACGTTTCTGTACTATTTTTGCAATAATTATTTTAACCAAAATATTACTTTTATTGGATGATGTCAGTTTCCCTCAAGTTCACATCTGACAAGCAGAAAATATCCAGACAAAACATTTAAAAATAATTATAATAATTTGTTAGCCGACAAATTTCTTTTCGGAAAGTATTTATTTGTGTACTAAAAATAATTTGTTATATAATGCTTACTGTCTAAATACTTTTTGAGGCCAGTGTATTTGTCTGTCTGTCTTCATGCATGTTTGTGTGAGTGTATGTTAGCATGTGTTGTGTATGAGTCTCTGCATGTCATCCCCAGATGGCCCCCTCCTCTTGTTAGAAATGGCCAGTGGCCCAGCTGGGCTAGCATAGATGCTTTGCAGGTGTGCAGAGAAGTGATAGACACACACCAGTGGCTGCAAGTGTTGCAGAACTCGAGAGGAAAAAGAGAACAGGATAAAAAGGTAACTCTTCTCACTAAACACCACCCTAAAAACACTCAAAACACCATGTATTCCCACCATTCATCATACCCAAGCAAACGTTGCAAAAACATCTATGAAAACTACACTTACTCATGCAGCATCCATCTACTGTGCACTGGGATGATAAATTGAACATGTGTTGCAATAAATCTGCTAGAATTACTTTTTCTGGTCTGATTTTCTGATTTTTACATCACTTCCTGTCCTGAATATAGAATGATGGTCATTTAGTTTGCATGCTAACATTTGCCTCATCAAAGAGTCCTTAAAGGATCCAAAAATATAAATTAAACTATCATTAACTCAATCTCAAGTCATTCCAAACCTGTTTGACTTTCTTTATTCTGAGGAACACAGCAAATATTTAAAGAAAATTTGGACCAAAGAAGAATGGACCCCATTGACTCTGGGGTTGTTTGGGGTTGTCATTGTTTGGACAAAAAAAATATCTTCTTTTCCACAGAAAAAATACAGGTTTGGATCAACATGAAGGTGAACAAGCAGTAACAGAATTTTCATTTTTTGGGTGAACTATCCCTTTAAAGGTTCCCTATATATGATTACAGTTTTTCTCAATAGTTTACACACAAATTCTGGTACTTGAGACACAATGGTGGTCAACATGTAACTCATGCACCAACCCCCTGAGTTTTTTTTTTTCTCTGTAACTGTATACAGTAAATGTTTCTGTTGTTTTGTATGTAGACCACTGTATGTGCAACTTTGTGTTGGTTGGGATGTAGCCTACACTGTGTACATTGTTTTTGTGGGGAAAATAAAATATATTTGTTACCGTGTATTTGGGTGTTCTGAATATAAAAACAATATTCTCAAATATTTTACAACACACTTATGTATGTACTGTCTGTAGTAAGTGTAACACTGAACAAAACAAAGGCCTAAGTCATTACAGTTTTTCTCAATTGTTTACACACAAATACTGGTACTTGAGACACAATGACCACAACATGTAACTCATGCACCAACCCCCTGAACCAATTCTGCTAAACTACAAGCACAATTCCTGCTTTACACTCAAATTGCAATTCTAAAACATACTTTTTTTCAAAACACTACACACAATTCTCTGCATTTGGCACAATTTTCATGCATAAAGTCTCTTGTTTTCACAAGGAACACACTGCCATTCAAATATGCACACTGACTCCTCACATGGGCAAACACCTGTCACACAGTTTTATCATTAGCAATCAGAGCTTTAGCATAAAAGACCGACACAGAAGAGAGGATGCAACATAGTTTTTTTTTTTTTTTTTTTACTGTAACTGTATACAGTACATTTTTCTGTTGTTTTGTATGTAGACCACTGTATGTGCAACTTTGTGTTGGTTGGGATGTACACTTGTGTACATTGTTTTTGTGGGAAAAATAAATATATTTGTTATGGTGTATTTGTCTGAGTATAAAAACAATATTCTCAAATATTTTACAACACACTTATGTATATACTGTATATACACTCACCTAAAGGATTATTAGGAACACCTGATCAATTTCTCATAACAGTTTTTTTCCAATTGCTAACACACTAAAATGACATGCACAGCACAATTATTTAAACTTTTATTTTTTAAACAAATTATTTAAACACAGAGAGCAACACTTCTTCTCAAATCTCCAAAAGTCTAAACACATTTCACGCTTTACACACATTTTGCAATTCAAAATGGCACTTTTTAAATGCACTGAAGACGGTTCTCTGCATAAAAGACACAACAATCTGACATAAATTCACATGTTTGCCATTTCAAAACACTGCCATTCAAAATGACACTATATGAGCTAATTGACCAATACATGTGCCACGTGGCCAAACACCTCAATGGTTAATTGTTAACACTTCAATCAGGATGTAACACTATGAAAAGACCACAGGTGAGCACCTTTTTTTTTTATAATAATGGAATTATTATTATAATAATTATTTTTCTTGCCTCTTTTTTTTCTATATATTTTTCCTGCAATTTTATTTTTCAGTTTACTGTTTTTTTGTGAGCATATTTTTGTTCATTCCAATGTAAATATACAGTTTTTCTCAGTCGCTTTGGTACATTTCTCACATCACTATTTACATCTGCACAACAGTTAATGTAGTTCTCAAAACAATTAGTACAAACTGCAAAACCAGTTGATAACCTGCAAAAGCGTGTCACTTGCTCAAAATGGATATCATTCCTCAAAATCAAGTATTCATGTCAATGAAAGTGTCAGTGTCATCAAGATGAAAAGTCCTGACACCATTGTTTATGAGCAAGATAGTCAAATGGCTTTGTCATGTTTTCATTATGACAGTATACTCTGTAAATGTTTTCCAATGCAAAAAAAGTCAGATCTTGGTGACACTACCTGAAAATGCTCAAGACAACACTATATACTATTTGCACAGCCATTTTACTGTAAAACTACAGTAAAGTTACACATTACTGTATTTAGTGAGGTAAGTGAGTACAAGACACTGAATATTTTTACTGCATATGCTCTTTGCAATTCTAATTTGTTCACAACATTGTGCAAAAGAAAAAAATACACCCTTATTTACAACAAACAAACTCCCTTAGAGCTGTGCACAACTGTAAACAATATTGCAGTACATATTGGGACTGAACATACAACAGTCATACATAGTACTGTAAATCATTCATGCACATCCAGACGTTCCTCTCTGTCTGGCCACATAAGTTCACCTGAGAGAAATTGTTCAAAGGAGACATTTTCATGAAAAAAAGATTTGTAAAATTTGCTTGACAGATTTTGACAACTAGTTCAACAGTTTTGTAGGTGATAACTAAAGCAATGAAAGAGGACTGTTCGTTTTATATGGAATGTCTATTCAGCATTCACAAGTATAGTTAATTTTGACTGACATGACATAAGCAAATGACAAGGTTATAAAACAGCAGAGAGTTGTATGAAAGCAATTGATGCATGTCCAAAAGCATTTAATAATACCAAATAATAAAATGTTTCAACAGCATGTGTGTGTACCTGCAAATATTTCTGTGCATATGAAAAATCTGAAGAATTTTCTACAATTTGAACTATTTTAGTATTATGGCAAAGCATACTAAAGATGAGAGTGCTTTTCATTATGCCCAACAGTGTGTAGTTGGTTAGACAAAAATCTGGTAATATGAATGAAGTGTGTACCATTTCGTGCAAAACTTTGATTTTGATAATGCTATATGTAGTTTCGGTTGCAGTGCTTCATTTTGCAGGATATATGAGGTATTTTGCAGTTTGGGTGTGTGGTTTTGTGAATTGTGTTAAGTATTTTGATAAAACCAGCCTAGTTTGTAAAATTGTGTGTTAGCAATTGGAAAAAACTGTAATGCAATTATCTAATCAACCAATCACATGGCAGTTGCTTCAATGCATTTAGGAGTGTGGTCCTGGTCAAGACAATCTCCTGAACTCTAAACTGAATGTCAGAATGGGAAAGAAAGGTGATTTAAGCAATTTTGAGCGTGGCATGGTTGTTGGTGCCAGACGGGCCGGTCTGAGTTTTTCACAATCTGCTCAGTTACTGGGATTTTCACGCACAACCATTTCTAGGGTTTACAAAGAATGGTGTGAAAAGGGAAAAACATCCAGTATGCGGCGGTCCTGTGGGCGAAAATGCCTTGTTGATGCTAGAGGTCAGAGGAGAATGGGACGACTGATTCAAGCTGATAGAAGAGCAACTTTGACTGAAATAACCACTCGTTACAACCGAGGTATGCAGCAAAGCATTTGTGAAGCCACAACACGCACAACCTTGAGGCGGATGGGCTACAACAGCAGAAGACCCCACCGGGTACCACTCAATTCCACTACAAATGGGAAAAAGAGGCTACAATTTGCAAGACCTCACCAAAATTGGACAGTTGAAGACAGGAAAACCGTTGCCTGGTCTGATGAGTCTCGATTTCTGTTGAGACATTCAGATGGTAGAGTCAGAATTTGGCGTAAACAGAATGAGAACATGGATCCATCATGCCTTGTTACCACTGTGCAGGCTGGTGGTAGTGGTGGAATGGTGTGGGGGATGTTTTCTTGGCACACTTTAGGCCCCTTAGTGCCAATTGGGCGTTGTTTAAATGCCACGGCCTACCTGAGCATTGTTTCTGACCATGTCCATCCCTTTATGGCCACCATGTACCCATCCTCTGATGGCTACTTCCAGCAGGATAATGCACCATATCCCAAAGCTCAAATCATTTCAAATTGGTTTCTTGAACATGACAATGAGTTCACTGTACTAAAATGGCCCCCACAGTCACCAGATCTCAACCCAATAGAGCATCTTTGGGATGTGGTGGAACGGGAGCTTCGTGCCCTGGATGTGCATCCCACAAATCTCCATCAACTGCAAGATGCTATCCTATCAATATGGGCCAACATTTCTAAAGAATGCTTTCAGCACCTTGTTGAATCAATGCCACGTAGAATTAAGGCAGTTCTGAAGGCGAAAGGGGGTCAAACACAGTATTAGTATGGTGTTCCTAATAATCCTTTAGGTGAGTGTATATGTAAGTTGTTACTTCTTCTCCATTCATCATAATGACTTAGGCCTTTTTTTTTTTTCAGTGTTACCTGAACGAAAAAAAAGGCATAAGTCATTATGATGAATGGAGAAGAAGTGTTTTCCATTCATCATAGTGTTTTACATTGAGCACATCAGTGTTCAACTGGTTCTTATACATGTCTATTCATATGATGGTTTGTGTGTGTCATTTGCAAACAAAATACCATTTTGAGAAGAAATAACATTGTTTTGAATGTAACATTGTTTGAAGTTTCATTTTGCTGGAGAATTTAGGTGTTTTGCCCATTGTGTGTGTGTGTTTTTGATTTGTGTGTAGAGTTCTGAGAGTATGAGGCATGCTTTCAGAAAATGTGTGTAAACAATCGAGAAAAACTGTAAATAATAACACAAACATTCACATACACACTTTGCGGACAGATAAGTGTTGCATAATGAAGCATGGCTCATTTGCTTACTCCCTGCGTGGCCACATTAGATTAGGCAAAAAGCTTGTTCCAGTGCCACTGTGGTAGTTACAGTAAAAATATTTGATATATCTTTTTTCCCAGCATTCTGTTCCACTGTAATGTGACTGATGACATTGGCAAAAGCAGCAGGCTCGAGATAGAGAGTGCACAGAATGTAGATGAATGAGAATGGGAAATGTGTGCAGTGCATGCAAGTGGGGGAGAGAGAGAGAGAGAGAGAGAGAGAGAGAGAGAGAGAGAGAGAGAGAGAGAGAGAGAGAGAGAGAGAGAGAGAGAGAGAACAGCATGGAGTCACTGCATGGATTTAATGCTAGTATCCATCACCCTCTACACAAAGTATGTGGGGGAGTGTAAGGGGCTTTAAGAGGTTATTACACACGCTCTTCCCCACTGTAGGGACCAAACACACTCTGAGTCCAACCTCCAGCAAAGATGGATCACACAGACTTATCTCGTCTGAAATAAAAACCAAACAAGCACTTCATCTTCCAACATAAAACCAAAACCATGCTGCGCACAGTAAAACCTAATGCTGGTCACCATGCGGTGCAGGAAGCAATACATCTTTTCTGCTGTAAATACAGTAGCTGTATCTATACACAATGTGTGACCAAGCTACAGATGGATGTATGCAATGTGTGGGCTGATGTATCTTGATGCCTTTTTATGCAAATATCTCTGTATTTATTTTTGAGATGTACAATATATTAGTTGCATTAAAAGCTATCAGACAACTTTTCTGAGGACTTTTAATTGTACATGCTAATTTCCCCAGTTTTTACATCTGATGCTCATTTAAATAAAATGAAATATTTAACGAATCTCAAAATGAATATACACTTTTCATATATTACTATAATGTTGTGATGCCTAAAATCACGTTTGGCAAACAAAATTAATAATAATTTTTTTTTAGTGCCCTTTAAGGTTATACTTAATTTACATATTTTAATGTCAGCCATTTATCAACCGAAACATTATAATAATTATTGTAATAAATCTGCTCAAATTTGTTTCATTGTTTGATTTTCGAATTTAAAAAAAAATTCATCGTACACAATTATTAATTTTATTTAAGTGCTTTTTAGTTGTACATATTTTTTTAGAAGTATTACAGAATTTCAATAATCAGCAATTTATCAGTTATCAACCACAAAATTAAAAACAATTATCTGCCAGAATTAACACTCACTTCATCTTAAAAACATAATTATTTGATTACACTGTTAAATGTAATCGTTAGCATTCATTTTTCATACTGTACATAATGAGTATGTGATGCCTATGTGTTCACTTGTTGCATGTACAATTGTGGATTATGTGGGCTTAATACGTTGGTGTTTGAATCGTGCATCAGCAAAGCTGCATGAAAGCACATATATGTGCCCTGAGAGCAACAGTGAGTGAGTGACCGAGTAACTGAGTGTGCTTTAAAATCCGTTTGAGTGTAAAGCTTTCCTCTCTCCTCTGGCCAGTTCTCTCCCAGGAGCAACACGAGTCATCAGAGCTGTTGCTATGGCAGCAGAGGTGAAACACAGTGGTGCTGGTTGTTGGTGATGGTGTGTGTGTGTGTATGTGTGAGAGAGAGAAACAGAGAAAGAAATCGATGGCTCACTGCTCTCTGCCTTTCAAATTCTCCTTTGGCTGATCTCTCAGCCTGTAAATCCCATGTGTGCTGGCTGGCCTCACCCTTATACACACACACACGAACAGCATTTGGGAAACAAGATTATATAGAGATTTATCTGCCATTTGTGAAACAATTTTTTAGATTCCTTATGTGCAAATTTACTAAGAAATAAATTGAATATAGAAGCAGGTGTCAAAGTGTGAACCTTTTTTCTATGAACACTGTGTTTCTTGCGGCAAAACAGCAAAGTAACAGCAAAGTATTGACACATTGCTCTTGCTATTACCAATAAGCCAATAATTAGGCTATAACCAATGACAGATTGATGAGTGATTTAAAATTCTATACTATTTTGTCTGAATAAATTAAAAAAGAAAATGTTTAAATCAATTTAAATGCTAAAAACTAAATCACAATATCACAATAGGCATCACAATATGAATTTGCACAGTATGAAAATGGATATTCATTTTGAGATTTGCTAAAGATTACATTTAACAGTGTTAATACATTATAGTTTTTAAAGATGAATTTTAAAAGGGTATTATAAGATGAGGGTAAATGTAATATGAAACCTTAAAATTGGGTAAATGAGAATGAAAAATTAAATATCCCTAACTCACAAACTAACATACTTACATACATACTTATACATACAGTATATACCAACACATTCTCATCCTATGGCGTCATATAGGTGACGCCATATGACATTTCGTCGAAATCTTACGCACATGGCAATGGCATCCTTTAGCGTCAATATAACACGCACTGTTATGGGTAGGTTTAGGTCTGGGGTAGGGTACGGTTATGACGCCTTGGGATCTGCGTCTCATATTGACGCTAAAGGATGCCATGTGCGTCGGATTTAGAAGAAATGTCAAAAGCGTCACCTGTATGACGCATTGGGTTCTGTGTTTAATATTGACGCTAAAGGATGCCATGTGCGTAAGATTTCAACGAAATGTCAAAAGCGTCACATGTATGACGCCTTGGGATGAGAACGGGCTGTATATACATACTTACATACATAGATGAAATACTTGTATGTAAGAGATGTTCACACACACACACACACACACACACACACACGCACACACACACACACATACTAACATACTACACATACACTCACCTAAAGGATTATTAGGAACACATGTTCAATTTCTCATTAATGCAATTATCTAAACAACCAATCACATGGCAGTTGCTTCAATGCATTTAGGGGTGTGGTCCTGGTCAAGACAATCTCCTGAACTCCAAACTGAATGTCAGAATGGGAAAGAAAGGTGAATTAAGCAATTTTGAGCGTGGCATGGTTGTTGGGCCGGTCTGAGTATTTCACAATCTGCTCAGTAACTGGGATTTTCACGCACAACCATTTCTAGGGTTTACAAAGAATGGTGTGAAAAGGGAAAAAACATCCAGTATGCGGCAGTCCTGTGGGCGAAAATGCCTTGTTGATGCTAGAGGCCAGAATGGGCAGACTGATTCAAGCTGATAGAAGAGCAACTTTGACTGAAATAACCACTCGTTACAAACGAGGTATGCAGCAAAGCATTTGTGAAGCCACAACACGCACAACCTTGAGGCGGATGGGCTACAACAGCAGAAGACCCCACCGGGTACCACTCATCTCCACTACAAATAGGAAAAAGTGGCTACAATTTGCAAGAGCTTACCAAAATTGGACAGTTGAAGACAGGAAAAATGTTGCCTGGTCTGATGAGTCTCGATTTCTGTTGAGACATTCAGATGGTAGAGTCAGAATTTGGCGTAAACAGAATGAGAACATGGATCCATCATGCCCTGTTACAACAGTGCAGGCTGCTGGTGGTGGTGTAATGGCGTGGGGGATGTTTTCTTAGCACACTTTAGGCCCCTTATTGCCAATTGGGCATCGTTTAAATGCCACGGCCTACCTGAGCATTGTTTCTGACCATGTCCATCCCTTTATGGCCACCATGTACCCATCCTCAATGCACCATGTCACAAAGCTCGAATCATTTCAAATTGGTTTCTTGAACATGACAATGAGTTCACTGTACTAAAATGGCCCCCACAGTCACCAGATCACAACCCAATAGAGCATCTTTGGGATGTGGTGGAACGGGAGCTTCATGCCCTGGATGTGCATCCCACAAATCTCCATCAACTGCAAGATGCTATCCTATCAATATGGGCCAACATTTCTAAAGAATGCTTTCAGCACCTTGTTGAATCAATGCCACCAGGGCTGGACTGGCCATCGGGCATACCGGGCATTTGCCCGGTGGGCCGACGTGCTTTGTGGGCCGATACATCTCATACTTAATTTTTTATTTTATTTTATTTTTCTGAACGACCCATAAAACTCGTATATCGGCGGCCCATTGCGTTTAGTTTTGTTTAATTGGCGGCTCTGGGATCTTTGTGCTGGTGTAATGCATTGGACAAAAAAGTCAGCGTAGGTTTTTTTTCTTTTTCTCACAGACCGGCGCATGATGAAACGCGTAAATCAGCAGCCCATTGGTTATTTTCTTGATTGACACTGGGCTGGTCCAATCACATCTTTAAACTCCTCCCCCTTTGAGCTCTGAGTGAGCGAGCAGTGTCAGTGTGTATCTGTCAAAATAGTCAGAGCGATGGAGAAGAAACGCAAGGAATGTGCAGAGAAATAGCGTGAAAAAAGAAACTTCAAAGGCCCTTCAAGTGGCTGATGAGGATAGTGAGGAGGATAAGGAGAGAGATGAGTGAGTGCAGAGAACTGTGGTAAGCAGAACTAGGCTACTGTCACAACAACACTTATGGTGTGTTCACACCGAACGCGAATAGAGCGTCAAATACGCGTCTATCGCGTTTAGTTAGACGCTTGAAAAATTCGCTCGAGTTCAAATTTTTCAACTTGCGCGGAAGACATTCGCGGCAAACGCGTCGCCCAATTCGCGTCATTCGCAACGCCCGGCGCGAATGATGCGTCTATTCGCGTCTTTGCATTGACTTTGTATGTAATCTACTCGCCCAAATAATTAAATTTGCGTTCGGTGTGAACACACCATTAGGCTATGTAGGAACCCACTACCCAGTTACGCATTATTTATTTAGACATCTGCATATTTGACGATTACGCATTTTATTAGAATTGTAATGAGACAATAATGAGTAATGAGTTTGTAAACCATATTTTTCTTCAAAATAAAAGCTCGATGCCGTTTCCGTCAAAATAAAAGATCATGTGCTTATCTCTGTATAGAAATTAGTACGAAACTAATTATGAAAGTTGCTTTTATTTTTCAGTGCATTTGTTTTACAACATATGGCTATTACTGCCATGGGATTAATATTATAACTATTATTATGTAGTAGTGCAATGTAGACAGACACTATATCACAACTAAAAGAGTTTTGAGTTTTTCTTTGTTCAATTTGCACACTGAATATGAGTTGGAGCTCTTTATTTTTAACTCTCAAAGTGCACCAGATTGATGAATTTAACATTAAAAAGCACACAATTTTCTTACGGGGGAGAATGCCCCTGAACCCCCCTAGAGGGACAGAGGTGCACTCACCACAGATTTCACAAAAACCTGTGGGAAAAACCGGTATTGCTATCCCAGCTTAAAGCTTTCTTTAGGATTCATCACTGTGGAGTATAGTTCAACTTAGTAGTTATTTTCATCGGTTACTCACTCCTATTCACTTATGGCATTAGTGGTTTTAATAGGAGTAGGTATACATATTCAAGGGTGTGCAAAGTTCGGTTGTGTTATATAGTGGGCCAGTCTGGGCCAAAATGCCCGGGCCGATTTTTTGTCCCAGTCCAGCCCTGAATGCCACGTAGAATTAAGACAGTTCTGAAGGCGAAAGGGGGTCAAACACAGTATTAGTATGGTGTTCCTAATAATCCTTTAGGTGAGTGTACATAATACATACAAACATATACATACTAACATACATCAGAGATGGGCACTCGAATTCGAGACTCGTACTCGAGTCGCACTCGAGTGGTATTTTAATAGACTTCAGACTTGACTCGGACTCAACCTGAAATTACTTCAGACTTGACTCGGACTCGACCAAAGGACTCGTGAATATTTTAAAAACGACTCAAGTCTTTAGTCCTGATATAATAAAAAAAAAGAATTTGTGTTTTATTTGAATGGTTTTATAATATCTGCGTCACATATAATTCCATACGGTCGCGGTAGTTCATACCCTTGTCATAGAATTTGATTATGAATGTCCGTGCTGGGCGTAAACTCTGAAATGTCATAATGAAAGTTACATTATGTTGTCTTGAATTTTGTCTATATAATAGAAATAATAGGATTTTTGAATATGATTTTTTTTTTTTTTTGTAAGGCATGAAATGACTCGAGACTCGACTCGGACTCGTGACAAGACTCGAGACTCGACACTTGACTCGGACTCCAGATGAAAGACTTGTATGCATGTAAGAGATGTTCACATACACACACACACACACATACATCCTCTTGTGGGAGGAGCAAACGACAGAAACAGTGGGAGTGGTGTCAGGCATCCGAGAGGCATTTATTAACCCTCTGGGGTCTAAGGTGTTTTTGGGGTCCTTGGGATGTTTTGACATGCCCTGACATTTGTGCTTTTTTCAGTTGCTTATAAACATATTAATGGCACAGGTGTAATTACAGTCTATATAGCACAAACGGGCTACCATAATATGTGAGCAACATGTATGTACATGTTTGTATTTTTGAGAGAATATTATTTATGCATGGTTATTGAAAAAACTAAAAATTAAAGTTTCTGAAATAAGGCCACAAAACACATATTGATTATTTCTTCACAAGACTTTTGAAAATTGTATCACATAGTCTAGAATATTTGCTCCAAAACTATGTGAGAATCATCCTGACTACTCATTCAGATAAGTCAATAAAGTCTTTTAGAATGTGTATGACGCGTTTAGTGTGAGAAAGCTTTGTGCGAGGAGGCATGATCTCTCATTAATATGTATGGCATTTCACACCAGAGAAAGACAAAGACCCTCCCATAATGGCCCTATTAGGTGCTATCAGGCCCTATCATTACGAGGAACCTTGCACAAAGAATGAGGAGATTTAAAAAAGAATGGCTTTTAGATTGTTTGGATTTATTTACAACCAGTGTTGGTCAAGTTACTTGGAAATAGTAATTAGTTACTGATTACTGATTACTTCTCTAAGAAAGTAATCCAGTTACTTTAATGATTTCTTATTTTTAAAACTAATTAGTTACTTTACTAGTTACTTTCCTAAGTTACTTTTCAAAAACATGATGCACGACCTGAATACGCTATAAAGCAATAGACCTTTCAGCCTAATTCTATTCTTTCTGCATATTCCATCATCTAAAATTTAATCAAATGAAACACTCTTTTTTAAACTTGTTTTATTAGTTTCAATATTTTAACTTTATGCACATTGCATCAAGCAAAATTTTAATTGAATGCAACAGTCTCAGACTTTTGATGAACATTTAAACCTATTTTCTGCACATTCCACCATATTTTAATGAAATAAAGTCCTTCTTCTGTTAACTTATATTTCTGCATATTCCAGCATATAAAATAAATATATTTTGTGTAAAATCCTTAATTCGAATAGATATAAATAAAATACAGCAATAAAATAATTAAAATGAAAGTCTCTCCTGACTGTATTCCAAATTATTAACACTTACGTATTTTAACAGTAAAGTGCAGAGAGGAGTAAAAATGAATTTACCAAAACAGCCATGTCATGACAGTTAGGGGTTCAGGGTCTTTTTCAGTAAGTTTCACATTCCTGTGCCGGCTTGCTAGGGGCTTGCTCAGATTTGAGGTAGAATTTTGACATTCTCCAAAGGGGGGTCCTGTTTCTAGATCAGGATGCTCTCTGCACACGCAAGGTCTCTCGCTCGCTCTCCCTCCCTGCGGGTGCGCGCGCTACGCGGTCTCTGTTTCGGTGTTTACCACTGACGTCGCGGCGCTCATACGTCATTGTCACTCACGTACGACTCATGACACGAGACAGTCTCACGAAACAAAATGACGGTTAACTAATGCAGTAACACAGCCTGCTTACGGGGAAGTAACAGTAATATAATTACTGTTTTTGCAATTGTAATCCCTTACTTTACTCGTTACTTGAAAAAAGCAATTGGATTACAGTAACGCGTTACTTCTAACGCGTAACTGCCCATCAGTGTTTACAACACAACATAATCCAAAGATACACCACAAAGGACAAAAAAGCACATTAGTAAACACATTGATCTAAAGACAGAGGCTTGAACAGTCACACAACATTGTCCCATTGCTGAAACATAGTACATACCTGTCATTTCCAAGGTGTTTGATTTTTCATTTTACCATGTTCACGTACAGTCTCCTGTGAATGTTGAAGTCAGCAGGACTCATCAGTGGCATCTCGTCCCTGTAAAAAAATAAAATAAACACCTGTGAACATGCTGATATCAAGAGAAACTATATGGCTGCACGACTTTGGGCATGCATTGTAGATTTTTCTGGTTAAAATTGTGATTTAATTATATATACACACACTGCTTAAAATAAGTGAACACACCCATGCTAAAGTTGACTAAAAAGAGGAATAAAAAATCTTATTGCCTTAATTAAAAAAATGAGGAAAACTCCAACCTTTAGGGACATGAATAATGTCCCTGAATTCTTTGTGAATGAATAATGTATCGCAAATAATTAAATGTTCTTCTTTAAAATACAGGGTGCATACGTCTGGACACTTCTATGTTAAATTCCCATAGAGGCAGGCAGATTTTTATTTTTAAAGGCCAGTTATTTCATGGGTCCGGGATACTATGCATCCTGATAAAGTTATCTTGGCCTTTAGAATTAAAATAGCCCCACATCATCACATAGGCTACCCTTCACCATATAGACATGGTTTTATTTCAGTTAGTTAATAATAATAATAATAACAATAGCCTAGCATGCGGCCTATAAATCGTTAAAAAGGAACACTTCAGTACACTAGAAAAAACATATATGGATACGCTTACTTCAAATGTTTCCATTCGTTACAAACACAGTATTTAACAGTAAACATGTTTCTAAACATTATAATATTCACCATATTAGAGTAAACACTGATACTAGCCTAACATAAAGCTGTATTTTATTAAAGACAAAAACATCTTCGTGTCGTACATGACATATGCATTTCCTGCCTGTCTAGGCTATAGTTCATATTTCAACATGTTTCTGTCGATTTCATAAATTTTAGTCTAGCAACAGTTCAACTGGAATGTCAAGTGTATGCAACAATAACACTAATATAATTCATAATACATTTCTTACCTTACATCTTTCTTGTCTTCAAATCGCGTTCTTCTTCTTCTGATGTAACTAAATCCAATGTAAGCTCACACCGTGTCTTCCGAACTCGAAGAAAAGCAGAGGACTGATGAAGTTTGTGTCACGGCTGGATAGTGGAAAGGATCAAGGACTCAAGTGCAGGAAGAGGATTTAATAAAGTAAATATAAATACAAAAACTAACAAACCAAAACAGACAAAGAATAAATCAGGTCCAGCAGGAAACACGAGGAACATGATAACAACGAACCAGCACAAGGCTACAAACACAGGGAGACTAAATAGGGAAGCAAACAAGGAAGGTAACGAGAAAAACAGGTGAGACAAATTAACCAATAATCAGATAACAAGGAAGGAGGAGTCAAGACAGAGACAGGAACACAGAACACCACATGTGCTACATATGACAGGACAGACTTGTGACATTACCCCCTCCTTAAGGAGCGGCTACCAGACGCTCCAAGACGTAACATACAAAACAAGAGTCCCGGCGGGAGATGGCACGGTGGAGGATCAGGGGGAGGGATGGGGGGCCAGGTCCATGGAAGTGAACAGACACAGGGGGTGATGGTTTAACTGGCGGCCAGGGCGAAGCAGACGACCCCTCGGGCGGCCAGGGTGGAGACGTCCCCTCGGGCGGCCAGGGCGGAGACGACCCCTCGGGCGGCCATAGCTCAGGCACAGGAACAGACACCGGCTCAGGCACAGGAACAGCAGACACTGGCTCCGGCTCAGGCACAGGAACAGCAGACACTGGCTCCGGCTCAGGCACAGGAACAGCAGACACTGGCTCCGGCTCAGGCACAGGAACAGCAGACACTGGCTCCGGCTCAGGAACAGCAGACACTGGCTCCGGCTCAGGAACAGCAGACACTGGCTCCGGCTCAGGAACAGCAGACACTGGCTCCGGCTCAGGAACAGCAGACACTGGCTCCGGCTCAGGAACAGCAGACACTGGCTCCGGCTCAGGAACAGCAGACACTGGCTCCGGCTCAGGAACAGCAGACACTGGCTCCGGCTCAGGAACAGCAGACACTGGCTCCGGCTCAGGAACAGCAGACACTGGCTCCGGCTCAGGAACAGCAGACACTGGCTCCGGCTCAGGAACAGCAGACACTGGCTCCGGCTCAGGAACAGCAGACACTGGCTCCGCCTCAGGAACAGCAGACACTGGCTCCGCCTCAGGAACAGCAGACACTGGCTCCGCCTCAGGAACAGCAGACACTGGCTCCGCCTCAGGAACAGCAGACACTGGCTCCGGCTCAGGAACAGACACTGGCGGAGTCGGCAAGAGGAACAGCTTGGCCAGGGCCGGCAGGGCGAGCAACTTGGGTGGGCCCGGCAGGGCGAGCAACTTGGGCGGACCCGGCAGGGCAAGCAACTTGGGCGGACCCGGCAGGGCAAGCAACTTGGGCGGACCCAGCAGGGCGAGCAACTTGGGCGGACCCGGCAAGGCGAGCAGCTCGGGCGGGGCCGGCAGAGCAGGGCGACTGGGCAGCAGGGCGACTGGGCAGCAGGGCGGGCAGAGCAGGGCGACTGGGCGGCAGGGCGGGCAGGGCGACAGGGCGGGCAGAGCAGGGCGTCTGGGCGGCGCGGGCAGAGCAGGGCGTCTGGGCGGCGCATCAGGGATGGCAGTCACCTCCGGGATGGTCTATGGGTTAGGAGCCACCGGACAAGTTGTTGAGGAGCAGTGTTGTTTTTGGCAGCCCTTTTAGTTTTAGTCTTAGTCTTATGGACGAAAATGCTTTTTAGTTTTAGTCAAGTTTTAGTCGACGAAAACAAAAAAAGGTTTTAGTCAAGTTTTAGTCGCCGAAAACGCAAAAAGGTTTTAATCAAGTTAAGTAAAAAAAAAAGTCTTTAAAAAATAGAGAAAATAAAATGCGGCTGTGTCAAAATTGGTATCGAAGTTCAAAAATAGAAAAGAAATAAAAGTGCCACTTTGCAATCTGTTAAAAAAAAGAAAAGAATAGAAATCCATTTGGCAAGACAGGTCTATTTATCCCTGCATTAGTGGCTACAATGAGCCTGTTTTGAATTGCACAATTTCTCAAAAGTCATGCTCAATGTTCAGCTGAGATGTGTAGTTTGTTTTCAGTGAAACTGAAACAGCTGTAAAGCCCATCTCAAAGATATGATGTGGCAAAGGGAAGAAGAATGCACACAGCTCTCTGCCTTTAGCCTACTTAAAAACCTGATATATATATATACACACATATATATATATATATATATATATTTTTTTTTTTTTTTTAAATAGCCTAGATAAAATAGACATAACATACTGTGTTGATATGGGATTAAATGATGGGTAGTGTATGGGCAGTGTGTAAGAAATAAACTAATGATTAATTACTTTAATATTCCTTTGTTCCGATCAGAGCATGTGAGCGAAGAGCGCATTTCTGAATATTCCTCCGCTCGCTCATTCAGCTCAGGGTCGCGCGCTCAACACAGAATGGCCTGCTGGTTCGAGAATATGTGGAATAAGAGCTGCCTCCGACTAAAGTTTTTATTCTAGTCGATTAGTAGTTGTTCATTTAAGCCATAGTGGACAAATCGCCCCTTTATATTAATTTAATTACTTAAATAGGCTATACGGGATATTGAGCGTTATAGCCGCACGACCGCACGCATAAAGCTTGTCACAAAGAACCGGCAAAAGTAATGATTATGAATGTGTAAAAAAATAGCAAGGAGACATTTAATTGTTTATTAATAAACTGGTGGTTTCGGGTTTCGCTGCAAAGATGAATTTGACGATGCGGACTCGGCATGAACGAATAAAGATAAAAAGGCATAAAACGGAAAATTTCCTCCCGTTTGGAGGAGACCTGTCACGCCAGTGGGGCGCGCCCCACACCTTGAGAACCGCTGGATTATACTGAAACTGAAAGTATGTCCATAAATCATCTCGTCGTTTCCGACCACCAAGCCCGTTTATTGGCTTCGGCGCCATGGTCCTTCGAAGATGTGGGGTGAGCATAGACAGTATGCTGGTGAGTGACTAGCCGCAGCCGCAGGTGTGTTGTGTGGAATCTGGTGCGCGCGGCATGGGTACCCAAAACAATTATAGGAAGCGGCAGCATTGCTGATACTTTTTTAGCTCAAAACAGACAGATTTCACGCAAAATAGGCAGAAATGACATGCATTGCGAACGTCAGACTTATTGTCATTTTCGTTCCGTCTCGTCTTGTCAACGAAAACTCGAAAACGTCTCGTCATGTTTTAGTCACCTTAGGGCTATTTTTAGCTTGTCATCGTCGCGTTATCGTCATAAAAAAAAAGTGCGTCAACGAAATCATTTCGTTATCGTCATCGTTGACGAAAACAACATTGTTGAGGAGGCCTTTCTCCTCCTCCTCCGACTCCGGACCCCCGGACTCGGGACCACCGGAACTGGGACCACCGGACTCGGGACCACTAAGGTCGGATCCTCCAAGGCCACAGGGGTCCTCCTCCTCCTGCGCCAACGAATGTGAGACGGTGTGGGATGAACTGCCTCCACAGGTTCTGCCTGTTGCCACACCAGAGGTTTCCCTTGTGGGTCTAAAACGTTAATAAAAGCCCAAAAGTCAAAAGCTCTCAGCACTTCCATCTCCGACACATCAAATGGCTTATCCAGGGCATAATTAAAGAGGTCCTTAAGAGCCGTCTTTCCCAACCCTAAACCCTCACTGGCGGAGAAAAATTCCCGGGCAAAGTCTCTCACGTTCCTCCCCTCCTGGTGCAAGGAAACTAATGCAGAGACCTTCATGATCCAGTCATAGTGCGGGCAGTCAATCGGCACGACTGGTGGTTGACCCGAAGTCTTCCGCTGAGTCCTCATCATGGCTGGTTCGTTCTGTCACGGCTGGATAGTGGAAAGGATCGAGGACTCAAGTGCAGGAAGAGGATTTAATAAAGTAAATATAAATACAAAAACTAACAAACCAAAACAGAGAAAGAATAAATCAGGTCCAGCAGGAAACACGAGGAACATGATAACAACGAACCAGCACAAGACTACAAACACAGGGAGACTAAATAGGGAAGCAAACAAGGAAGGTAACGAGAAAAACAGGTGAGACAAATTAACCAATAATCAGATAACAAGGAAGGAGGAGTCAAGACAGAAACAGGAACACAGAACACCACATGTGCTACATATGACAGGACAGACTTGTAACAGTTTGGTGCTTTGTTTTTGAGGTAATGAGCGCGTTCTTCTTATTCTGATGTAACTAAATCCAATGTAAGCTCACTGCGTGTCTTCCGAACTCGACGAAAAGCAGAGGAGAGCAGTGAAGTTTGGTGCATTGTTTTTGAGGTAATGAGCGCGTTCGCGTTCCTTCGTGGAGATTTGCATATCAGCAAATCTTTTGCGGGCGTGGGTGTGGTCAAATTAAAAATAATGAGCAAGCGTTTGAGAAACTGGAAATCTTGTTAGTTTTATACAAATTACTTAAACAGAGAAAATTTGTTTTCGTTTTGAATCAGATCATTTAAAAGTACAAACTTAAATGATTATAAAGATATACATTTCAGGCCTGGGTGAATAGTATTCGCTGAGTTTTGTTTAAGTTTAGAGATGTGCTCAAGAAAAAAAGTTCAACGAGACGGAGAGGCAGAACGCACACCCTGTTTATTTTCTTTATTTTACAAAAGCACAAAGTTTCGTTTCGATTGTGAGTGGACACATAAAAAAATAGACATTTAACAGTTTATTTTCTATGTCTTAAGTCTGTATGACCAGAAAT
Organism: Rhinichthys klamathensis goyatoka; assembly: GCF_029890125.1. NCBI lineage: Eukaryota > Metazoa > Chordata > Actinopteri > Cypriniformes > Leuciscidae > Rhinichthys > Rhinichthys klamathensis. Next base: position 3,415,370 of record NW_026606714.1, on the reverse strand, counting down.
GATGACATAGTTTAAGTCTATTTTACTGCTATGTGAAAAAAATCTGCCAAAACGCGCCGGCACGTTTGCCGACCCCAGAGGGTTAAAATAAATAAACATAAAATGTCCAAAAATGGGGGAAATAAAGTGTTAAAACAAAAGGGGGATCTGGTGTTCTCGTCGTGCCAGGGAATCGTGAAAGATGGGCAGTGAAGAGATGGGATGGGTGGGTCCAGGTAAGGGGGCGGTGTCTGGCGGTCGCACGCGTCTGAGGTGCGAGAGGGCAGCGGCTTCGGCATAGCGGCTTGTCCTCTTTACGGTACGGACCCACTTTTGCGACATGACTGAATTGTGGTGTTGCGATGCCTCCCCTCATTTGTACGTTAATGGGCGTTCCTCAAGTTTACCGCTATGGGCGTGGTTTTGAGCCAGCGGCCAGTCTAGAACAAGAGGTGTGAGAGGTGTGTTCAGCATTTAAAGGGTTAGTTCACCCAAAAATGAAAATTCTGTCAGTAATTACTCACCCTCATGTTGTTCCAACCCCATAAGACTTTCGTTCATCTTTGGAACACAAATTAAAATATTTTTTATTAAATCTGAGAGCTGGATCACTCCTCCATAGGCTTCTTAAGGGATCGAAACTGACCGGCCCAAAAGTTATGAAAGACATCGACATCGCAAAAGAAACAAACAAAAATAACGACTTTATTCAACTAATCATTTCCTTCTCTGTAAGGCCGTGATATTTCACGTAGTGATATTGCGCAAAGCTTCTAGGTTGCACTAGAAGCTTTGCGTAGTTTCACTACGTGAAATCTTACGGCCCACAGAGAAGGAAATGATTAGTTGAATAAAGTCGTCATTTTTGTTTGTTTTTTTTGCGCACAAAAAGTATTCTCGTCACTTGATAAACTTAAGATTGAGCCACTGTAGTCACTCGGACTATTTTAACGATGTCTTTCATAACTTTTGGGCCGGTCAGTTTCGATCCCTTAAGAAGCCTATGGAGGAGTGATCCAGCTCTCAGATTTAATCAAAAATATCTTAATTTGTGTTCCGAAGATGAACGAAAGTCTTACGGGGTTGGAACAACATGAGGGTGAGTAATTACTGACAGAATTTTCATTTTTGGGTGAACTAACCCTTTAACAGCGGCGGGGATGAGGCTTCATATTCTTTAGGTGTGCCTCATCACACGCGCCACCAACGCTCCTCTTCAGCGCCCCTCCTCTACAATCACACCCACTCTAGTCGGGAACCTGGCGAATGGTGGCGAGTTAAGGGACGGGGTGGCACTGATTACAAGGGAGAGGCAGTTGTTCCGTCACAATACATACATACATACTTTTTAACATACATACATACATACTACCATATGCATAATCTTAGTTAATCTTAATTTCAACATTTACTAGTATTACATTATTAAAATCAAAAGTTGTATCTGTTCAAATTGAAATACCCTGGGTTGACAGTTGAACAGTTGTATTTGTTTTTGTTTAATGTCATAAAAGAATCATAAATACTGTTACGAATGTGTTGCATAATGTTAGTTAATGTTAGTTAATACTTTAACTAACAGTAACTAATGGACCTTATTGTAAAGTGTTACCAATCAAACTTTTGGTAACACTTTAATAAATAATTATTGCTTGATAAATAAAAAGCAAGAAAACAATTGTCCAATAACCGATAATTATGGTAACAATATTGTGCATCCTTAGAAAAGGAATTAAGCAAGTAAAGCAAATCCATGGAGAGGAAAAGGACTGGAGGTCAAACATAAGAAGGCTTTTCTTGCACCACATGATCCTATATGGAAAAAATTGACTGTTAGAACAACAGTCCACATCAACATTCATAGATGTGTGATGTCTGACTGGGCTTATACGCTTTTCCGGAGTTGTCAATACACATGTTTCTCAGTAATGGGCTCACAGAGATTACTTTTTGCTTTGGTTGTGACAGGTGTGACTCATAAGAAGATACAAATCCCTATACTCTCTGCGGAAAGAATACTGTTGTTCCCCAAAATCATAGCAAGCAATATGTTGTCTTTTCCTGTTCTCAGAAAATCAGATGTTTTTAAAGTATTTTAAACAGACTATTGGACATATGAGATGGCAATCCATTGAATTATATTTTTCAAAGGAAAATGGGAATCAAATGCAATTAACTACTTCCTGTCATTGCTTTATTCTCAGAAAAACAATCAGTGCCACTTCCATTTTTCAACCTATTCTTCATCAGAGCACACGGCTTGCAAAGCCAGGGAGAAATCAGAGAGAGACAGTAAACTCTCACATAATATGTCACACTTTTAAAACGCTTTCCTGCAGCCTTGAGATAAAGAACCAAAGGAACCTGTAATGTTGTTTTCTGTCTCCCGTTTCATATGTGATAAATCTTTAGAAACTGTTCTGCTAAAAAAAATGTCTGGCCAAATGGAGGGGTACATGGATGAATAGGTGTTATAGTTAGTTATACAAAAGATCTGAATTGACACTGAATGGTTTGATTGAAGGCCACAAAGAACATACCGGTAATAACTGATGCCAATCTTCTCTTTTGCTGGATCTGTCTTCTCTCTATTTCTCCTGCACAAACAACTGTGAAGTGTATAAAAATGTGATCTTAAATGTCTCTCAATGTGCAGCTAATAATCTAACTCAGTCACTTTTGCAAGCTTTTTTTCTGTCTCATTCTGTGTCTTAATAACTACCAGCAATTCAACTTAAAGCTACAATATGTAGTTTTATTTTGCCGCAAGGGGTAGCTAACCTCTTACAATAACAAAGGCGTAGGTTGATGACGCAGTGATAAGCGGAATGATGGGACTTGCTGTCATGCTGATGGATCTAATAATGTCTATGAATGAGTGAAAACATTCATATTGTTTAACATGACTGTGGTATGAAGCAGTTCACAATTGCTAATAAGATACACATATCAGCACCACATGCGAGTCCTGTGTATATAATGGAATAAGGACATTTAATTCTACCCAACTACCCGCAAGTGCTGAATTACTACTCACGCAGGTCAGTTTATTTGACGAATTAAACTTGTGAAGTAACGCAGCGCTGTTTAATTTGGTCTAATGTTACACTATCATACTAAACAGCATTTGAGTGTGTTGAAAGTTATAATGTTATTCTATGTGTTAGTTTGTTTGCTATAGGAGACTAAGCTAGATCAACATTAGAATAACATACTGATCATATTGTAACATTTCATCATGTTGAGCTATATAATATTTATTTGTTTTATGTACAAAAAATTGTCCCTTTATAGGCAAATGAGCTGCTGCTCCCGGTACAGAGGGTGGAGCTTCAACAGCTCATGTCCTTAGCAGCTTGCAGACATGCACTAAAATATCAGAAACTGTTCTGCCTTTATGTTCAAACCGGAGTCTGACAATGATGGAGAGACTCAAGAAGAAGTGACAACATGTAGAATACAACAGGACATTTCTGAATGGTTAGTTGATGAATTTATGTAGCTAATGTGGAGATAACTATCTTCGAGTCATATTCTTTCATGATAATCGATAAATCGCTAGTGTGGGAACTGTTGTGACATTTGTTACGTAGTGTATTGCAATAAATGTGAAAAGACAGATGCGACAGCTTGAGCAGACAAATGTGCTCTACTACAACAACTCTGCCTCTTCTCAACATGGACTGCGTGTTCCCGGGGGCAGGGTTTATGTAAATGTTTGGGTTTGTGATGTCACTAACCCGGGAGGAAGTGTAGTCCCTATTAGCCATTTGTTGTAGTCCTTAAAAAGCGATTTCTGAGTGTTGTAACTTTGCACATGATGTTTATGCTCAAACAGCAACATTACATACTAACTTAAGTTAGGAAAGTGAAATCATAATCAACCATCCCTTTAAACAAACATTTTAAATATTCATTCAATTAGGGGAAGACATTCATTTGGAGATTCAGTGTGAAAATATATTTATAATTACAAATTTTAAAGCTGCAGTCTGTAGCTTTTTTTTTGGGTTAAAAATTATCCAAAATACATATTTGAGAAAATACACAACCAGCCAGTGTTCAAAACTCTCTGCTTGCCTTAGCTCGATTCAAAGCGGCAAGCTTGTAATAATGTTTTTAATTCCAGTGGTATTGGTGGATTTCCGCGGGAAATTCGAGCATGTCTTTGCGTCATTACGTCACATCTGTACACATAAAGAAGGAGTCTCGCATGTGGTGGAGGTGGAGATTTATAGCCTTTTCTCACAGAACTTGATATAATTAAACTTATCAATTTGATGGTGGATCCAGAAAGTTTAAACGACAATCACCAGTGACAACAGATTCACCCAGGGCCGGCTTTGCCGACAGGCGACACAGGCGGCCGCCTGGGGCGCCATCTGCTGGACGGGGCGCAAAATTGCATAATAAAAAAAAAAAAAAAGAGTTAATTAAATATATGTATGGTATTATGAAAGCTGCGCACACGCTGTACACTCTTACTGTGCACTGTCCACACACTGCTTGTATTTGTCCATTTCTTTTACTGATTATACAATCCTAAAAAACAACTGAGTCACTCTGACAAGCAGCTGTCAAACTCACGCGCGTTGCTCAGCAACCGGGAGTGGCGCGAAAACATCTGACAGCTGGTTTTAGCGCTTTAAATGCGCTTTAAACGCCCCTTGGCGGTTGTAGGCTATAAATGATCATATATTATATAATCTTTTATTATGAAAAGAACACCCAAGCCATCGGGATCGGCTTTCCGAAAACGAAGGAAGGAGGAGGAAGAAAAACGGGCCCAAAGCAGAGGTTTGTAGACTATATCATCAAGCTCACAGCCAGTGGTTAAATTGGGTCGGGGCTCTCCGGGGCTCAGCCCCGGGCCGGCACATAAGCCTGCCAGTGGCGCAAAAAGTGGGTATACCGTCGGGATGTGTAGCGGAGAGTAGGCGCCCTCATAAGATTTCATCATAGAATTTTGACAGGGGATCCACTTCCAATAATATCGCGAGTGGGCGCCGTGAGCGCTGAGCGAACAGGCACGAGTAGTGAGTTGTCGTCGAAAAGATGGATAAAGCAAAAAAGCGGCCGGGGGCTAAAATAGAAATAGCCCATTCGTTTTGTTTTGTTTTGTTTTGCTTAATCGACGGCGCTGGGTTAGTGCTGGTGTAATGCATTGGTAAAAAAAAAAGTCAGCGTTAGCTTTTTTTCTGACACCGCATGAAACGCGTAGATCAGCGGCCCATTGGTTGTTTCTTGATTGACACTGGGCTGGCCCAATCACATCTTTAATGTGAAGTATAGAAAAATACTCTTTCTATTAGTATAGAAATTAGTACAAAACTTATGAAAGTTTCCTTTTTTTTCAGTGCATTGTTTTACAATATATGGGAATTACTATCATGGGATTAATATTATAACTATTATTATGTAATGTAGACAGACACTAACTAAACGAGGTTTGAATTTTTCTTTGTGTAATTTGAACACTGAATATGGGTTGGAGCTTTTAATTTTGAACTCTCAAAGTGCACCAGATTGATGAATTTAACATTAAAAAGCACAACATTTTCACATTGTATGGGTCACTATATCATAACAAGGTACGATGTGTAATCAAGTGATGACTGATTAACAGTAAAGTTAAGTAAATGCTAAATGTTATAATACCTTTTTACAGCTTAACAGTAAATAAAATGCATTATTATTATTATTTTCCATGGGGGAGGGGGGAGGGGGGAGGGGGGGGGGGGGGAAATGCAAAAGACTTTGTTCGGACTTCGGAGTGGCTACAGAATAAAAGAGACAGCAACTGGCCCATGCGAAAACAAGGATACATATCGGAAGGACATTACATGTAGTCACGCAATGCTGACGTTGTTAACATTAACAATTTCAGAACAAAGTATAATTTGCACGGTTTTGTGTGATATGATAAGCTATTGTTAGATTTAATCAGCGTGATTTACTGTAATGTCAGAACCAGAACAAAAGTGGATGTTTCTTACTAGCTCAGATGACATTTTCCGGTGAAAATTATTATGTTGGTCATACTTCCAAAAAGAATAATCTGTGATTCTGAATGCCAGTATCCGCACCGGTTTGGCCACTGACAGCTGCAGACTCTCCTAAAACATTGTGTTCATCCGCTCTGTGCTGTGTCGAAGTACAACTCACGTAAAGTTGATAATTCCGCGAATAACTGCATTTGCAGATTTTGAACAGAGATGGCGACAAAGAGGAAAAACTGTGGACTGCAGCTTTAATCTGATGCGATTAATTGTGATTACAGAAACATGTGAAATTAATTGGCCTTAAATATAATGTGAGCCCTAAATATATAATAATAATGTTTGTAATGTAATATAATATACTATAATAATCATGAAAACGAACAGTACTATTGCTCCAATGGAAGATTTTTTTTAAAGCATTTTCTTACTAATTTAATCTGAGCTGCCCCAGGCACAAATAATCAATTGTCAAGGTTTAAGGCACTTTCCTATTCCCAGATTATGTATTTTTAAAGCAATACCCTCCGATGTAACCACTACCTCTTTTTTTCGTTTCCCTTGACTCTTTGCCATTCAATGCATGTGTCCTCTCAGGCCCTTGGACCTTTCTCACTCCATACTTAAGAGCAAATTCCCACTAGTGCAACACTCACTATAGAGAGCCATCTTTTTGATAAAAGAGACCCATCCAGACAGTGGTACCCAGCTGTGTCTGAATGTCTAATCCCACTGTGAGTGATCCCTCCTGGGCACTCTGGCACTCCCTTGCCGTTTCATTCTTCAGTGTCCTCCAACACCCAATCTCTCTTTGTCTGGTGTATCCTGCGCCACATAAGAAGAATCTGTCAGAATGACAAACAGCAGGGATTTTTCATACTCAGGTGTGAGTGAAGACTATGGAGAGGAGCACAAGCAACGGAACAGAAATAAAATGTGAGACTGAACAGGTGAGCGATGCAGGCTTGATTTAAGATAGGCTTGCTGCTTCTGTTGAATTATTTATTTATTTACTTACTGTGTCACTGATCTGTATTCTTCACTGCAGGCCGAGACGCTTTTGTGCTATGACCGAAAGATGAAAATCACACTGTTTTCTAAGCTATCCGTGGCCTTTTACTTCAAGAAGACTACATTGGACCTGAACCCGTTCCAGGATTTTATGCACCTAAGCTGATTTCAACTTTTCAGAGCCACATGAGGCTTTTGAGACGTGTTAAAGGGGTCACTGAAACACCTTGCATTTGTTTATCCTTTTGCCAGGCGCAGTGACAAGAAAACTGACCTTGGCCAGAAATAACGACTAGAATCTAACACGTTACAGTCTCTCGTGTGCTTACAGGTACTGAGCTGGGAAATTGAAACCAATCGTAAGAATAAGTGAAACTCGCAACATGAAGAATAAAAGCTCGCTCTTAGCACTTTTGCACTTAATTCGGGTCTTGCCTAACCTTATGAAGACCTGATATTTTTCTTGCTTGCTTGTTTTGTGCGAGATTGAATTAATGTTTTCTCTGGAGATTTTCGCAGTGACCCGTAACACTGTAACTGAGCACCGATTGTCTCCTTGGCTCTCGTTATGGATCCGCCACACACTATTTAAGCAGATAGCGTGCCACCTTGTTCACCCATTACAGAGCCTGCCCACTCACGCATGCAAGCATTCACAAACCTTGTGAACCTTGTGAACCTTCGAATGGCAGACTGGGAAACGCTCCTGGGTCTGCATTTGAGCTCTGCCCACTGCCGAGCGCGACCCGACCTCCTGAAGCAGTGGAGGATTAGTATTTTAATATTCCTTCCAATGTTCCTTCCTGCAGGCATCAGCCGTGGGTCAGCCTGGCCATCGCTTCTGTTCTTTCCCACTGTCCATCAGAGAAGTACACAAGCTTCTAAGGGATGTCATGGAGAAAGGGTAAGGGAAGACCGAAGGAAAAGAGGAATAAAACTTGCTGAGCTAATAGTGCGAGCTAACAGTGCAAATTACACACTGTTTGAAAATGCAATTAAAAGGAGGAGATCGATAACCAGTGAACAATTCTTAAATAGACATTTAGTAATATACTCTTAGCATCAATTATGTTCCATTAATTAGACGTTTTATTTCTGATATTGATTGGCAGCTATTATGCTTGTATGTACAATAACTGTAATAGCTTCTTCCTGCGATTGTGTTACAGAAAACCATTGCAAATTAAAGCTTTGTGGGGAAAATCAATACTCAAGCATATGATCCTAAAGCTGTTTTTTAGTCTGATAAAAGTGCTAGTTAACTTGGCACTGACTGAGACCAGGTGCTAATTTTCTAAGAATTATCAGTAACAGTAGTAGCTGTGGATCAGTTTTTGCTTCCCCTAATTGAAGCTAATATGGAACAGGAGGAAATCTGATCTCAAATCTGAAAGATGCTTCGAGCACACAGGAGGCAGACCATCTGTAAGGATACATTACCTAAATGAAAGAGCTCCCATCTCTAAACAACAACAAAATATCAATATGAAAAAAAGAATAAAGTTGTCGTTCAGCCAAAGTGTTCTATGAAACTTTCAGTAAAAATAGACAGTGAAGGGTACCCTCTTCTCTATCAAGTTTCAACCTGCATTCAAAATTGTATTGATTTTTAAAATAATCCAATAGAAAGAAATCAGTTATTTCTCAAATGACTTAAAATGTCTTAAGTAGTTAACGTAATTTAAAAAGTAATTAAAAATGAATTAATCAATTAACATGATTTAGTGTACTGACTCTTCAGTAGAGATTGATGATAAAATCATTAAAAATCCAACACGACATGTTGCAATTTATACATTTTTATAATGTATGAATATTAAAGAAGCTACTGTATATTAATTGGGATTTTCAATAACCTCTAAAACCTATGCAGATATCTAGAGAACAGGGTTTCCAATGAATGATATGATGCAGATTTTCATGCTTAAGGGATGCATCTGTATTCAAATGAATGACTATAACAGATAAACAATTAATGGCGGATATAAAAATTAGTTATAATTTTTTTCTAATAGAAAATAAACACTAAAACTAAAATCAGTAGTTAAAATGGCACAAGTGAATTTACGCATCAAAATATTATAGTGTACAGTATGAGAGATTACAATTAAAGATGATAAAGATTACATTTAACAGGGTTAAATGTATTATTATTTGTGTTTGTATAGTTATTAAGTTTTGCAAAGTATCTACATAAGTAACTAAGCGCCAGATGGTGGAAAAGGTATCTAAATATAAAAATTGTGGAAATTAGCCTGTTCAATTACATATTCAATATCGACTACAAAATACGCCGGCCAAAATTTGGAATAATGAAGATTTTTTTTTATGTAGTTGTAAGAAGTCTAGCAAATGAGATGCACTCAAAAGAATACCTAATTTTACACAAATGTTAACTGAAAATGTTCCTCAAATATTTTGGAATCGATGTATCTGTCTATCTGTCCATCTATCCATCTTCAAAATGGCTTTAGTATAAAAAAGTATACAGGGAAGGGGGCTTGGGACTCATGGGAGAGTGATGTCTCAAGGAAAAACGGAGCAAAAAACAAACACAGGGAATACATGAGCCCAAGAGGGCAAAAGGGGCGCCAAGAGAGATGAAATGTAGCATTTGAGAGTACGACTATGTTTGAAAGACACAGAGATAGCGACTAACAGACACACAGAAAAAGAAAGGGAGATAGAGAAAGTGATGAGGAGAGAGGTGGCTTTCATCCAGGCAAACCTGGCCAGACAGGAACTGGAGTGGTGAGCACTAGGAGCTCCAGCAACCTGGCCCTTTTCATCTCTTCATCAGGAGGGTTCAAAGCCACAGGCGAGCCTTTGATTCCATCACTGCCACAGCTCCCTTGATGTGGAAATCTAAATTTCAGTGAATTGAAAAAGGAGGGGGAAAAGGGGGTGACACATTACACCATATGAAGAAATAAATGTGCTCTGCACCGCCCCAGAGCTGGTGCTAATGACACGGCATAGAAAAGAGGAAGGAGTGGGACAAAAAAAGCACAAAAAAAAAAAAGCCAGAGGACCAATCTATAAATGATATATCTTCAAAAATACATTTCATACACATTGCAGTGTGACAACTGAATTCTAGAATGAAAGTGCCTATACCTTAAATTTACAGCAGTCCCAACTAAAAGTTAAAGTTAAAGTTCAACTTTGTAGATAGAACCTTTTTGTTTTCTAAATAATTCCAAAATGTACACAACATAAAGAAAATGTCACATAATGTAAATAAGTTGTCACAGAATAAGAATATGCGAATAACTCAATTTTGACAATGTCAGATAGAACCTTATAATTCAAAGGTGACAATTTATCCTCATCTTTCACTGTAGTTACATACATAACTCAAGGCAACTTTTTTTATCCACTTCTGTTGTATGAACAGGACAATTTTTACTTATGAATGTAGCTTATATTTTATTTTAAATCAGTATTATCAATCAGCATTGTTTTTTAGTTTCAGCTAGTATTTCTCTATCATTCTCATACGATGCTCTGTCACTATAAAAATAGATTGATTTTAGAAGCTCTATATAACATGCCTCTCTCCCCATCTGATAAGAGATGAAGGTTTTATTGGCAAAAGATGGATCCCATCTGTCTTCAACTGCTTAATCATACCCCCTCTACCCTCTGAAATGTCTATAAATGAAAGCATCATTTTACAGTGACCTTAGACTCTGTTCTGGCTTTTTCTGAAGGTCAGCAATATTTCTCCAACTTTTACAGTCAAATATTTCAGTTATGTCCTTAGCCTTTAGAAAGGTTACATAATTGCACGCTGCTTCTAAAGTTTAAACATAGAGCAGGAAGCTGGTGTAGTCATAGGCCATTCAGTTTCTTACCTACATTCTGCTCTTAAATCAGAGTCGATAAACATTAATAACCATTATTGGTCAAAGAATCCAGTTTGAAATGGTTAGGTTAAACCTGAGAAACTCAACAAATGCCCAGAGGAACCTAACAGTAGGCGATCTTCCCATGCAAGTGCGGTTAATTTGGAAGGATCAATGAAACAGATTCACTTGAAAACCACAGCAAAGTGCTTAGAAACTATTGGAAAATCTCTAACACCTTTCAACAAGAGGATGTGTCTTGTAGTCAGGTTAGCAGTAAATTCCAAACAATGTAATAATGATGGGATCTATGAAGCACAATAACAAAGTTTTGAAACTTCATCCTGCAACTGAGCATTGCAATAATCAGGTAGGCAATTATTGAAACTGGCTTAGAAAAAAAATAAAAAAATCGGAACAGGTGCATGAGCTTTCTTTCAAGGCCAGGACAGTGACTCATAAGAAGATTTGTGTCTTAAACTAATTAACGAATATTCCGTCTACCTTCAAGCAACACTTTTCAATGCACTGTATGTGATTTCTTTTTTTTCCACCGTCACATTTACTGGAAGAAAGGAGCCTCTGTTCTATTTGTGAAAAAAAGAATAAAAGATACAAGCATGGTTTCTTTTAATTATTGAAATTGACAACTTAATATTGTCAATGTTCTTGATGTTGCTCATCTGCCATGTTTAACTGCAGTTCCTAAAAGAGCAAGTTCTCAAGAGTTCTATCCCCCAGTCGCCTTATAACCTAGCCTGACGTCGCCATACATATTCAGATTCTAGTCAGAATGTGAGTCTGATACTGCTCCATTGGGCTGTGATTATGGGGCGTGTTTCAACCGAACCAGGAAAGATAATGCGTCTGCACTCAATTGGATCGACAAATGCCTTGATCGCGGTTCTCTGTTCCTCTTTTAAAATGAATGCGCTGTCTACATCTTCTATAACAGACGCGATGGCTGAATCTACACATCTAATTTCTCCAGCGGCAGCCATTCTTTGTTGTAAACGAATTCAACCCAAGCGCTCTTTGGTGAGGTGGATGATTACGTTACGGTTGATCATCTGTCCATCATCGTATAAAGCCCGCCCTGACTTTTTGATTGGTCCGAACAGCTTTGGTTCGGGCATACTTGCTTCATAACGGAAATTGCTTCATCAAGTCCAGACCGAACTTCCCATCCTCAAATGTTGTGGGCTGGGCTAAGTTCGGCTGGCATCCAGGCTACTTATAACCTGCATTGTGATGAAGTGTTTGAAAAGGATTATGGTATGGAACATTAAGGAAGGCTTTAAGGACGATCTTGATCAGTTTGCTTATCAAATCAATATTACTGTGGTGCATCATGTTGTAAAACATCTGGAGGATCCTAAGACTCATGGCAGGTTATCCGTTCTTGATCTGAGCTCTGCTTTTACTACCATACAGCCACACCTTATGCTCTTCAAACTAATTAGTATGGCTGTCTATCCATACAGTATCAAATGCTTCCATTTATTTCTTACTGGTAGTCCAGCAGACTCTTTCTGAGTGTAGGTCCATTAGTATTGGTGTCCCCCAGGGGTGTGTATGTTCACCACTGCTATTTCAACACATTCTCATCCTTTGGCGTCATATAGGTGACGCCATGTGACATTTCGTCGAAATCTTACGCACATGGCATCCTTTAGCGTCAATATAACACGCACTGTTACGGGTAGGTTTAGGTCTGGGGTAGGGTTACGGTTATGACGCATTGGGATCTGGGTCTCATATTGACGCTAAAGGATGCCATGTACGTCGGATTTAGACGAGCGTCACCTGTATGACGCCTTCGGTTCTGCGTCTCATATTGACGCTAAAGGATGCCATGTGCGTAAGATTTCGCTGAAATGTCAAAAGCGTCACATGTATGACGCCTTGGGATAAGAACGGGCTGGCTATTTACACTGTACACTATTGAGTATAGGAGTCACCATCCTGGGAATATTGTTGTAAAATATTCAGATGATACTGCCATTCTTGGTCTTTTGTATAAGGATAAGGACATTCAACATATTATACTGCATATATTGCTAACTTTTTTACATGGAGTAAAGAACACTCTTGTAATTGACAGAAGACAAACACAAGAATTATGTTTGATTCGAAGTTAGTAGGCAACCACTCACCTATCATGATTAACAATGAGCCCATTAGACAGTAAAAAGATAATCTGTGTCGAAAAGGTGCAACACAAAAATTTACTTTCTACGGAGGCTCAGACTTTTTGGAGTTGTTTAGAGGGTCTTGTTGCTGTGTTATCATGCCTTTATTGAATCCATCTTACTGCATGGTATAGCGGCCTGGTTTGGTAATCTGACAGTTACCCTTAGATCTCAGTTTAACTGTTTGGTGCACTCCATACGGCAATTAAGTTGGTTGGTCTGGGGGTTTACCCCCCTCTTCAGTCTTTATTCCACAAAATTATTTTCAAACAGGCAAGGGAAATTACTTTGGACCCTTCTCATGAGCTCTATCCAGAATTCAAACAACATCCATCTGTCTGACGTTTCAGTAGCCCATGGTTTAGATACAACTGTTATAAGATTATTTTGTTCCTTTGGCTACAAGACTGTTAAACTCTAGTGTGAAGGACATGACAGTGTGATTGTTATGGATGTGGTTATCTTGCAGCTTCATTTGTATTGTATAAAACAAATTTCTCTTGTAAGGGACAAATAAAATATTATTATTATTATTATTATTATTATCATTTAAAAAAATAAATAGGGATGCATGATATATCTGCAATATTAAAATGTTACATTATAAAATATATTACAATCCATTTTTATATTATACAGTATATCCAAGTATATTATATATGCATTTATCATGGGTAACGCTTCCTTTTACAGTACAGCACTTACGTGTACTTACAGTGTACTTACCTAGAAAGTACTGGCTTATATAAGGTAAGTACATGGGTTAGGGGTAGGTTTAGGGGTAGGTTACCTAGTTATTACCCAGTAATTGTAATTACTATAATAAGTACATAGTATGTACATGAGAAACAGGACTGTAAAGGAAGCGTTACCCATTTATGTATACACATAAATATAGAACTTAAGATCAGTATAATTATATACATCACATTTTTTTGTCTGACATTGCATATTTAGCCCATGCTCATATCTCTTATTTTTGCATGTACAATTCCATAATTGTCGTCTAATGCTCACTTAATGCTTAAAAAAAAATAGCACTACTAATACATGTAATCTTAGAATACACATGTTTCAACAGTATAATGAGTTTAGTTCAGCAAACATGAAACAAAATTATTGGCTTATTGGTATCGGTAGAAATCAGTGCATCCATAAAAGAATTCATTAAAAACTGAGAGAGTGAAGGACCAAGCAATCCTCACCACCGGACGTAAGGTAGCGACCGACTCAGAAAACTGCTCATTGCAGCAAAGTACCAGAACAAATGAAATACAATCCACAAGATCACTGTAACTCTAGAGCATTTCAGGCTTTGGTTTACTGCAACCTAACCAAATTTCAGAGCCAGCTGTGATACTGGATCTCATCACTGACACTTCTTAATGTGACTTGTCCTCTGCTGCACTAGAGGTAATATATCATCAGGATTGTCTATGTCTACAGATAGCAGAGGAGATTTTTTTCTGCTTTAAACTACAACCGCCGATTTCCTCTTTAAATGGCGGTGCTGTAAGGTGAATACTCATGTGCCCGTCACGGGAAAAAAATAGTTTGAGAAAAAGTTACACTTTTTTGTTACAACAAAGAATTGAGCCTCACAAATAAGGGAATCAATACCTCTTGATTAAGCTCATTCCATTGTAGTAAGAGAGGGTATATTCAGTGTACTGTTGAATGAAAGGCTGACATTTATCAAATGACCGTTTAAGAGCAGTCAGACCGGTCTCTCAATGCAGTAATGCATGAGGCAGCAAGAAATATAGACCAACCAAGTTTTACTGTGAGTGGACTCATGCTTCACTAACTTTATGTGGAGACCTAGATGAAATCACAGTGCCGTTCATTTCAAGTCACTCTTATCCTAATTCTCAAGGGAGGTTCCCATCTTATTGAAATCTTATTGAAATCTGCTTTGTGGAATGAGTGCGCAGCACCTGACTGAAAAAGCTCATTAACTGACCTTTAAAAGTGACTTCTAACTGCTACTTTTTAGAAAACCACAAGTACTAAATCATACCAACACTTTGACATTGAAGGTTAAAGTCACATGTATACCAAAAGCAGATAATGTGCATTCTCTGACTATTAAGTGGAAGAGAAGACTGGGGCTAGTTGTCACAATCTCCGTAATACGGTTTTCAGTCAAAAGCCCAATTACACAAATGTGTGTTTTCTCTAGCGGTGGTTCTCTTACGAGAGGTTCTCTCGTATTGCGTAAGTTTAGCTTACGCTACGGGAAAGATTCATCTTCTCGAGATATTGAAGCCAAAAAATTATCCTTAATTTTGTATTCATTGTCAACGCAGTGCAGCAGCTAGCAGACCTAGAGCAGGCCATCTCGCGTGCTCATTGGCTGCCCTGCTGGCATCTGCTGCAGCCTACCAGTGAGCCCCGCGTGACGTCACGCCCAATGAAGGGCGCTCGCGCCTTCATAGCGTCACAGCCCGCCAGAATGGGCGTGGCTTAGCGTATAAAAGAAGGGGCTGTAGGCTGACTTCCCTGATTTTTCGACTCTTCAGCGAGCTCTCCGCATCGCTGGATCAGAGAGAAGCCACCGCCGTCGTCGAACAGCGAACAGCCAGCTTAGGACAGCGCTGAGGAAGCCGGCCGTCTTCGCCACCTTCAGCCATCCGTGCGAGCTACGCTATCCGGCGACGTATCCTTTTTACTCTGTTGTATTCTCTTCTAGCTTACTCCTAAAAGAGCGCGAGTGTCTTTTTAAAGATGCCTCGCATTTCCTGCGGCTCGTGTAGGGCCCCGGAGACAGCCGGAACCTGTGGCCACTGCGACGCGCTCGCCGGAGAATCTCCCTCGAGCCTCGCTCTCGCCTTCCCCGCCTCTCTTCACCGACGCGCAGCTGCCGCTCACGAGCCTCACTGCCGTCGCGTCTGAGGATGAGGTTGAGGGACACGCCACAAGGGACTGCTGTTCTAACCGCGGCTAGCTTCCTTTACGTTACAAGGAAGCTACCGCGCCCACCATAGAAGCAGTCACTCCGCCCTTTGTGGGACCGCGCAGTGATAAGCGCCGTTCCCAAAGGCAGCCGGAGCCTGTAGCCACAGCGACGCGCTCGCCGGAAAGCCTCCCTCGAGCCTCGCTTTTCACCTTCCCCGCCTCCCTTCACCGACGCGCAGCTGCCGCTCACGAGCCTCACTGCCGTCGCGTCTGAGGATGAGGTTGAGGGACACGCCACAAGGGACTGCTGTTCTAACCGCGGCTAGCTTCCTTTACGTTACAAGGAAGCTACCGCGCCCACCATAGAAGCAGTCACTCCGCCCTTTGTGGGACCGCGCAGTGATAAGCGCCGTTCCCAAAGGCAGCCGGAGCCTGTAGCCACAGCGACGCGCTCGCCGGAAAGCCTCCCTCGAGCCTCGCTTTTCACCTTCCCCGCCTCCCTTCACCGACGCGCAGCTGCCGCTCACGAGCCTCACTGCCGTCGCGTCTGAGGATGAGGTCGAGGGACACGCTATGGACTGCTGTTCTAACCGCGGCTAGCTTCCTTTACGTTACAAGGAAGCTGCCGCGCGAGCTCTTATCTGCTCGCGCTACTTAAGCTTTCGTAGTTTCCCCCATGGCTCAGTGGTTAAACTCAAAGCTTTCGCGCCAGAGACCCGTGTTCGATCCCGGCTCTCGCAGCAGAAAAAATGTATGCAGCTCCCCTTTATGAGCTCGCGACCAGCTTTTTTACGAACAGAAAGCGAGCGCGCGCCCCCGAGCGCATGCGTCACCGGCGAAGGAAGGAGAGAGTGTGGTTTTTTGTCCCGCCGAGGCCTGACAAACCCCCTCTTTTTCTCAAACATTTTCCAGCTCCTCCTAGTTCGAGCGGCTGGTAATGTCTATACTGCAGTAGAGAGCCTGTTATAACACGCACGCCTGCAGACAATGCCGACACGCACACGAAAACTGTGATGACGCTCTCTCTCTTATCTGCTCGCGCCAACTAAAGCTTACGATGTTTCCCCTGTGGCTCACTGGTTAAACCCTAAGCTTTCGCGTCAGAGACCTGTGTTCGATTCCCGGCTCTCGCAGCTGAAAAAAATTATGCAGCTCTCCTCTCTGAGCTCGCGACCAGCTTTCTTACGTACAGAGAGCGAGCGCGCGCCCCCGAGCGCATGCGTCACCGGCGAAAGAAGGAGAGAGTGTGGTTTTTTGTCCCGCCGAGGCCTGACAAACCCCCTCTTTTTTCTCAAACATTTTCCAGCTCCTCCTAGTTCGAGCGGCTGGTAATGTCTATACTGCAGTAGAGAGCCTGTTATAACACGCACGCCTGCAGACAATGCCGACACGCACACGAAAACTGTGATGACGCTCTCTCTTTTATCTGATCGCGCCAACTAAAGCTTATGTTGTTTCCCCTGTGGCTCAGGGGCTAAACCTTAAGCTTTTGCCCCGGAGACCCGTGTTCGATTCCGGCTCCCGCAGCAGATAAAATTTATGCGGCTCTCCTCAGCGAGCCGCCGTATTCAAGTTTATTTCCCTGTCAGTCCCCTTCAATCAGGCTACTGCAGTGGTCCATTTAGCAGCCAACGAGCCGGCTCATTTGCCCTCTCGCCTGCACACATACGCCGTTTTCACGGCGACCCAGAGAAAATCTCAAAAGAGTATAATGTCTGGTCCGGCTCACGCCGTTGGTGTTTTAAGTGTAGTGAAAGTGCCCACGCCCCAGTGTTCACCCCTACACACAAGCACATCAAATCTCGTGTCACTCACAGAGCACACTCTCATAAAGCGCAGAAAGGCCGCTCGAGTGTTGAATATAAGGAATGTGTCCACAGGTCTGTGCCCACTATCTGCCCGCTCTGTTACACGGTCAATAAAACAGGTTATGAATGTAAGTCTCGTGCCCGCCGGAGAGCGTTCACGCTTACTGACACACACCTCCCCCCGGGCGCCGCCCACGCGTTTAAATGTTATCACAAAACGCAGGGCATTGATAAGACGCTCCCCATCCGTTATGATCGGGGCGTCAAATACACTTGTAAGTCTCGTGCCCGCGCACACGCGCTCACGCTTACAGAAAGCTTTTCCACCCAAAGCGCTGCTTGAGCGTCAAAAAGTGAGAATAAAATGCTCCCCATCCCTTATGATTGGGACACCTCACATAAATCAGACGGTCTCGGCTTTCAGCGAGAAGCCATTGCCCAGAACCGAGAGCGCGCGCGCCGCGCTTTCGGCTCCGGCTCAGTTTCACAAGCCAGCAAATGGCGGCGATCTGAACCCGGAGGCCATTCGCCCCCTAGCGGCTCACATAGCTGCGTGGGAAACTATCCCAGGGATTTCAGAATGGGTTCTGAGCACAATAAGCAGGGCTATACACTTCAATTCATTCGCCGTCCGCAGCGCTTTCGAGCCCGGACCGCGACGATAGTGAATGCGGAAGTAGCACACCTACTTCACGCAGAAATAGCAAAACTGCTGTGCAAAGGGGCTATAGAAAAGGTGCCGCCTTCTCTGAGCGAGTCAGGCTTTTACAGCCGTTATTTTCTCGTACCCAAGAAGGACGGAGCCTTCAGACCTATCCTAGATCTGAGACATTTGAACAAAGTGCTTGTGAAAAGACTGTTCAAAATGCTTACGACCAGGAAAAACCTCGCGCACGTTCGCCCGAGGGACTGGTTTATTTCTCTAGATCTGAAGGATGCCTATTTTCAGATTCAGATAATACCCCGTCACAGGCAATTTTTGAGATTCGCCTTCGACGGTCAGGTATATCAATACACCGTCCTGCCGTTCGGCCTGTCTCTAGCACCCCGTGCATTTACGAAGTGCAGAGAAGTCAGGGGCTGCGAATAATGAACTATCTGGACGATTGGCTGATTTTGGCACAGTCAGAGACAGAGCTGCTATCTCACAGAACAGTGCTTCTCAGTCACCTGGAAAGCTTGGGTCTCACGGTCAACTGGACCAAGAGCTCATTACTACCCAGCCAGTCAATTTCCTTTTTAGGAATAGAACTGGACTCGGTGACCATGTCGGCTCGTCTATCGGCACAGCGCGCGCTCCGTGTTCGCCACCTAGCCGCGTCTTTCCAGAAGGACAGCTTTCTCCCTTTGAAAACATTTTAAAGGATGCTGGGCTGTATGGCATCAGCTGCAGCGGTGCTCCAACTGGGCCTACTGCGCATGCGCCCGCTCCAACGCTGGTTGAATGCTCGCCCGTCCCGCCGAGCTTGGGTTTCTGGCGGTCAGAAAATCAGAGTGACTCAGACCTGCATAGCGGCTCTGCAGCCCTGGTTAGTGGCCGACTGGTACCAGCTGGGAGTGATGATGGGAACCATCTCTTATCGGAAAGTCATTTCGACAGACGCGTCCAACTGGGGTTGGGGCGCGCTGTTCGAGGGCAGACCGGTCTTCGGCCAGTGGTCAGACCAAGAGAAGTGTTTTCACATAAACTGTCTGGAGATGATAGCGGTCGAGAATGCGCTGAAGCGCTTCCTCCCGTTCAAACAGGACCAACATGTTATTGTCCGCTCGGACAACATGTCTGTGGTATCCTATGTAAACCGTCAGGGCGGTGTCAGATCCAGAAATCTCTGCAATCTGACGGAACGCCTCCTTATTTGGTCTCAGATGCACCTGCGCTCGCTGAGGGCGGCGCATGTGCCTAGCCATTTGAACGACGGCCCAGACAAACTGTCCAGGGACAACGTTCCCCCAGGGGAATGGTCCCTGGGCCCCCAAACGGTCCAGAAACTGTGGCGCCTATTCGGCAGGGCGGAAGTCGACCTATTTGCGTCAAAAGACAACGCTCAATGCCCGACGTTCTTCTCGAAGGACGAGGACGCACTGGCCCAGGTTTGGCCCAGCCTCCGGCTATATGCTTTCCCTCCGGTCTCTCTGTTACCACAGGTGATCAAGAGAATCAGGGAAACGCGCCACTCGGTGCTCCTCATAGCCCCGCGTTGGGAGAATCAGATTTGGTTCCCGGAGCTAGCACGGCTGTCACATACAGCTCCGTGGCCGATTCCGGTGTGGGCAGATCTCCTCTCTCAGGCTCGCGGCACGATCTGGCATCCCCATCCAGAGCGCTGGTCTCTGCACGCATGGTTGATCAACGGGTACTCGTTGCCCTGCCAGAAGGAGTAATGAACACGATCGCGCAGTCTAGAGCCCCTTCCACGAGAAGGCTCTACGCGTCTAAATGGTCGGTGTTCTCTGAATGGTGCACCGACAGAGGTCTGGACCCGCGGACATGCGGTGTGGCGCATCTGCTCTCCTTCCTACAAGAGCTGTTGGATAAGGGAAGGTCCCCATCCACACTCAAAGTATACGTGGCGGCCGTGGCAGCGTTCGCAGAATCGACGCACGGCCAGTCATTAGGAAGACATGAGTTGGTCATCCGCTTCCTTAGAGGAGCTAGGAGGATGAACCCGCCGCGCCCCCCGTCGGTTCCCATGTGGGATCTTTCACTGGTCCTAGAGGCCCTGAAAGCTTTTCCCTTCGAACCACTAAACTCCGTGGGGTTGAAATATCTATCACTGAAAACCGTCTTTCTGACTGCGCTGTCGTCAGTAAAACGTGTGGGGGACCTGCATGCGCTGTCTGTCAGCGCATCGTGTCTTGAGTTCGGGCCGTATGACTCTAAAGTCATCCTCAGACCTAGACATGGCTACGTTCCTAAAGTGATGGGCACTCCGTTCAGAGCGCAAGTTATCTCGTTGTCAGCTCTGCCAGCATCTGACAGCAAAAGTGATGTGAACCTCCTCTGCCCTGTCAGAGTGCTGAGGTTTTACATTACGCGCTCCGCCTTATTCAGGCGTTCGGAACAGCTGTTTGTTTCGTTCGGTGGGCGCACCAAGGGTCTCGCCTCCTCGAAACAGAGCCTGTCCAGATGGATAGTGGACGCTATAGCAGCCGCTTACGCGTCAAAAGGTCTGCAATGCCCTCTGGCCATCAGGGCTCATTCCACGAGAGGCGTGGCCTCTTCGTGGGCATGGTCCAGTGGAATTTCTATCCATGACATATGTGTAGCGGCGGGCTGCAGCTCCCCGTCTACCTCTGTCAGGTTTTATAACCTAGAAGTTCCTGCCTTGCAGGCTAAACTGTTGTCAGTTAAAAGAGAGGTGTATTCTGCCCAGACCTCCTGCTCAGATCACTCTCACATGACTCAGCTCTCCTGGTTGAGCTGCACTAAGTAGGGTATGTGACCGGCGCGCTGCTCTGTATTCCCTATATGTGTGCGTATGTACAAGTGATGGCCCGCGTGGCTGGCCACCTTATTCTCCACCTTACAGGGTTCCCCTGAAAGTGCGGGGTCTCATGGTGGATGCTTGGCGCGCACGGCGTTGACAAAGTGTTCCCGTAGCGTAAGCTAAACTTACGCAATACGAGAGAACCTCTCGTAAGAGAACGATACTCGGTTACTAACGTAACCTCGGTTCTCTCTAGAGAGGGAACGAGTATTGCGTAACCGGCCGTGCTCGCGCCACGAGCGACTTCGCTTCAGTTGTCGAAAAACCAGGGAAGTCAGCCTACAGCCCCTTCTTTTATACGCTAAGCCACGCCCATTCTGGCGGGCTGTGACGCTATGAAGGCGCGAGCGCCCTTCATTGGGCGTGACGTCACGCGGGGCTCACTGGTAGGCTGCAGCAGATGCCAGCAGGGCAGCCAATGAGCACGCGAGATGGCCTGCTCTAGGTCTGCTGCTGCACTGCGTTGACAATGAATACAAAATTAAGGATAATTTTTTGGCTTCAATATCTCGAGAAGATGAATCTTTCCCGTAGCGTAAGCTAAACTTACGCAATACTCGTTCCCTCTCTAGAGAGAACCGAGGTTACGTTAGTAACCGAGTATTGTTTTCTGTGTTGGTTTCAAACACGTAGTTCAATTGGTCTTAATGTTTTGCAAAATAAACTGTTTTCCAATAGCCCGGATCTTCCTTATTTTGTACTTGTGTTGTAATTTCTGTCCAAATCATAAACGCCATACCTTCTCTCACATCTTCAGAGAGCACATTTTAGTCATTATTTTTAATTGTTCTAAAAATCCTAACACATCCTCTCACAGCAAGAACCATTTATTCTTGTCCAAAAAGCTCAGCAATACTCAAAAATCAGTCCAGATTGCTTGTTAACTCCTCTCTTGGCTTCAATTGTGAACTCTGCTGGTGGCGAAGATATGTTCCAACAAGCAATCCCAAATGTGTTTCAATTACAGCTCAGGAAAGTGGGGATCTCTTTAGCATAATTGAAAACTATAGGTGTTGATAAACAGTTTCAGAGGAACCACAAGGCTGCCCTCACCGCTCAGAAGTGCCAATCATAACAGTGTGAATAATGATGCTGTGAATTGAAACAATGGCAGGGGAAAACTCATGCGGACCTCCAACCAGAAATGAATGAATAACCTAAGTCATTTTCTTATCTGAACACACAAAAAATATTTGTTGTTACGAGTGAAGACAGCACATCTTATACAACAATCACAGCTTACCATAAAGCACCCACTGGAAATGCAAGGCCATTGATTGTCAAAATCAAATCATAATAGATGCTTTTCTAGTGAAGCTTGAACAGTAGGCCAGGCCACTGACTGGAAGACTCTTCCTGTTTTTTGAACTGCTTTGATTTTTTTACTTCTAATCTCTCATGCTCTTTGAAAGATTTAAATAAAATAAAAATGTTGCTCTGTGCAGAATTTCTACAATTTCTTCCTCAAATTAACACACTATGAACTAAATGATGAACAGCTGTGATGAACAAATTAATATCCAAGAAAACTGATTATGGCGTGAAAAAAAGAACAAAGGAACACGTGCAGACAGGTGATTAAACAGACTGATAGAAAACTAAACCAAAACTAAGCATAACTGTGACCATTATATCTATTATTATATATTATATGATGATAAATATTGAGAAATAATTGATATTTTTTATACGTTGAATATTTACTTATAACATTAATACTATTATTCAGTAAGGATGCATTAAATTATTCAAAAGTGACATTGAATTCATTTATAGTGCTGCAAAAAGATCTCTGTTTTGAAATGTTATCATAAAGAGTACAAAATCACAATGATTAATGAAGGATCATGTGACACTGAAGAGTAATTAAAATTTGGATTTGCTATTACAATATATATACACTCACCGGCCACTTTATTAGGTACACCTGTCCAACTGCTCGTTAACACTTAATTTCTAAGCAGCCAATCACATGGCGGCAACTCAGTGCATTTAGGCATGTAGACATGGTCAAGACAATCTCCTGCAGTTCAAACCGAGCATCAGTATGGGGAAGAAAGTTGATTTGAGTGACTTTGAACGTGGCATGATTGTTGGTGCCAGAAGGGCTGGTCTGAGTATTTCAGAAACTGCTAATCTACTGGGATTTTCACGCACAACCATCTCTAGGGTTTACAGAGAATGGTCCGAAAAAGAAAAAACATCCAGTGAGCGGCAGTTCTGTGGGCGGAAATGCCTTGTTGATGCCAGAGGTCAGAGGAGAATGGCCAGACTGGTTCGAGCTGATAGAAGGGCAACAGTGACTGAAATAACCACTCGTTACAACCGAGGTATGCAGCAAAGCATTTGTGAAGCCACAACACGCACAACCTTGAGGCGGATGGGCTACAACAGCAGAAGACTCCACCGGGTACCACTCATCTCCACTACAAATAGGAAAAAGAGGCTACAATTTGCAAGAGCTCACCAAAATTGAACAGTTGAAGACTGGAAAAATGTTGCCTGGTCAGATGAGTCTCGATTTCTGTTGAGACATTCAGATGTTAGAGTCAGAATTTGGCGTAAACAGAATGAGAACATGGAACCATCATGCCTTGTTACCACTGTGCAGGCTGGTGGTGGTGGTGTAATGGTGTGGGGGATGTTTTCCTGGCACACTTTAGGCCCCTTAGTGCCAATTGGGCATCGTTTAAATGCCACGGCCTACCTGAGCATTGTTTCTGACCATGTCCATCCCTTTATGGCCACCATGTACCAAAGCTCTAATCATTTCAAATTGGTTTCTTGAACATGACAATGAGTTCACTGTACTAAAATGGCCTCCACAGTCACCAGATCTCAACCCAATAGAGCATCTTTGGGATGTGGTGGAACGGGAGATTCGCATCATGGATGTGCAGCCGAACAAATCTGCAGCAACTGTGTGATGCCATCATGTCAATATGGACCAAACTCCCTGAGGAATGCTTCCAGCACCTTGTTGAATCTATGCCACGAAGAATTGAGGCAGTTCTGAAGGCAAAAGGGGGTCCAACCCGTTACTAGCATGGGGTACCTAATAAAGTGGCCGGTGAGTGTATATATATATAAAATATAAAACAGTCAATTTAATTGGTAATAATATTTCACAATATTACTATTATTACTGTATTTTTTATCAAACAAATGCATCTTTGGCGAGCATAAGAGACTTCTCCCCCTCCCTCCCCTCTAAACTTCTGAACAGTATAGTGTACAAAGTAAGTTAAGAATAATATGGTATGTGCAACATGCAGAAATAATAATAAAGTCGAAGATTTTTACTCAAAGTAAACAGTCCATTTTGATTTAATGTTGAATTTAAGGGCATCAGAATAGGAATTTGACTTGGACAAGCACACTATTAGAGAATGAATGAAGCAACACCTTGTTGTAGCAAATGAAGTGAAATCGTTTTGTACATGTAGCATATGGTCTCTATAGCCTTAGTAGCGGTGAACACATGCCACAAAAGACTAATTTGACATACGACACTCTAAATCCATAATGCATATGCTGTTTGTATAGAAGCTGTTGAGAAATATAGAACATAAATGCTGTTTTGTGTTTTTAGATAGGCACTTTTGTTGGCGGCTGTGGCTGTCTCTAATGAGACTGTAGGGTCCTGTATACTGAGGTTGATGGGAAAGGAGCCTAAGCCACACAGGGTGTGGGCGAATAATGCAGCCACACATTAGTCCTGATAATGGAGGCTTGTGGGCTGCTGCTAGCACATTACTGCAATTGACTTCTGACCTTCAGAGAGGAGCAACAAGCCCAGCATGCTCATCTGAGAGAGGGCAGGCCAGTGCAATCTCATCATTTTATCCAAACTGGAGTTTCCACAACATCATTTCCATCTGTTTTACTAAATGTGCTGAATACATAGTAGAAAAATACTGACATTTATAAAAGAATTCATAAATACTGTAGAACTACGAGTTAATTTATGCTTAAGTGTTCCTCCAATCTCACAATTAAGTATATTCTTGGACATTGTATTTACAAATGGGTCTTCCCATGTCAACTAAACCAGAGGTCCCCAGCTGAATTTTTCTCTGAAGAAAGACACACATAAATATTAATGAAAGCCAAAATATTAAATACCATGATAAATATTTACGGAGTAATCCACTATTTTGTAGAGGAAGTCAAAATGAAAATTTTCACCTAAAATGTAAAGCCAAATTAATTAATGACTTTAGAAAGGTGGCAGCATAATTATAATTTTTTTAAGCAGAATCATTATTTTATTTTTAAACATAGATAGGCAGGTTTATTAATAAATTATGTTGTCTCTAGCAATCTTTGTTGCATTGACAATGGTGACAGTTCAAAATGCGAAGAAGCACTTTTCATGTTTTACCAAAAGATGAGATATTTTCAATACTTCTTGAGATACAGGCCGGCAAACTTTAGAAAAATAATATTTTTGAAACTCAGACAGGAATGTTTTATGCAATTGTTTTGATAGAAGGAAACAAGATCATCAACATTATTTGTTCTTCGGATATTCCTTTTTAGAAGAAGAAAGTAAAAAGTGAAATTGTGAAAAACTGGAAATGTGCACAATTTAACAATTTACTAATGGAGCCCCAATGAGATCCCCATTCCTCCGGGATTGAACCATATAAAACCCTTAAAAATGAAGATACCAAAATAAAGGTTTGTTAAGAAGCAGAATCTAAAAACATATTGAGATATCTTCATTGCTTTTTGAATTACAGGAAAAAAAAATCTCGTGGCCTCAAGATACTATGGTAAAGGTAATCTTGATAGTATCTTGAGATAGTATCTTGAGGCCACGAGTTACTTATCTTGAGGCCACGAGTTACTTATCTTGAGGCCACGAGATAGTATCTTGAGGCCACGAGTTACTTATCTTGAGGCCACGAGATAGTATCTTGAGGCCACGAGTTACTTATCTTGAGGCCACGAGTTAC
The DNA here is from genome assembly GCF_029890125.1 of Rhinichthys klamathensis goyatoka. Lineage (NCBI taxonomy): Eukaryota > Metazoa > Chordata > Actinopteri > Cypriniformes > Leuciscidae > Rhinichthys > Rhinichthys klamathensis. The sequence goes on along the minus strand of NW_026606714.1, from coordinate 3,389,186 downwards.
TTATCTTGAGGCCACGAGATAGTATCTTGAGGCCACGAGTTACTTATCTTGAGGCCACGAGTTACTTATCTTGAGGCCACGAGATACTATCTTGAGGCCACGAGATACTATCTTGAGGCCACGAGATACTATCTTGAGGCCACGAGATAGTATCTTGAGGCCACGAGTTACCTCTCTTGAGGCCACGAGTTACTTATCTTGAGGCCACGAGATAGTATCTTGAGGCCACGAGTTACTTATCTTGAGGCCACGAGTTACTTATCTTGAGGCCACGAGTTACTATCTTGAGGCCACGAGATACTATCTTGAGGCCACTAGATACTATCTTGAGGCCACGAGTTACTTATCTTGAGGCCACGAGATACTATCTTGAGGCCACGAGATACTATCTTGAGGCCACGAGTTACTTATCTTGAGGCCACGAGATAGTTATAATAAATTTTTTTGACAAAGTGGGACTAGGGGGGCTCCGTAGTAATCAAATCAAATATATAGACATACATCATACATAATCATACACAATTTACATGAAAAAATAAAATAATGATGCTGCCATATCTTTCTAAAGTCATTGAATTAATCAATAAATATTCATTTTGATTGTCATTTTGAACTCTACAAAAGAGTGTATTACTCAATAAATATTCATCCATGACATTTAATATTTTGGCTTTCATCACTATTTATGTTTTTCTTTCTACATAAAAATAAAAAAAATTAAAAAATCATTTAGAAATTTGTTTGATTTGACAGAATAAACAAAATACATGTATATCATTACTTGATCCCTTAAATGTCAACAGTTTTGATAGATAGCATTACTTAAAGATTGTGTTTTGTTTGCACTAAATTAACATTATGTTTGGAGTTGATAGGCTCTAGTGGTATCTATGTGGAAAAATAAATGTAAAAATTTTTTTTAACAAATACATTTTATTTTAAAAAATAGACATTTTTATTGACTATATACATAGACAGTCAGATAGGTAGCCCGATATTAATACCATTTTATGTTCAATAATGATTGAATAAATGTGGCTTACAATTATGAAAACAAGATGGTAACACTTTCGTGACCAATTCTCACTATTAACTAGTTGCTTATTAGCTTGCATATTTTTAGCATCTTGGATACTTATTACTTATAAATATCCAAGCCATATAAATGCCATATCCTTAATCCGACCTACCCCATACATAAACTTAACCACTACAACAACCTTACTAAATATTAATAAGCAGTAAATTAAAGTTTATTGAGGCAAAGTTGTAGATAAAGAGATTACTGGTAAACAAAAATAAAATGAGCAATCCTGTTTTGTCTTGTGTTATAAATCCAGTGCACCCCTTTCCTTTACAGTGATGTGCATTTGTCACTCCATAAAAACTTATGTCCAAACCAGCCAAAACAGTAGTCATAAAATGCAATTTCTGTGCGCACACTCCAAGATGGAGAGGAACGTGGACAAGCAAAGTATGCTTGTGTATACAACAGACAGACAGTTAGAAAGATAGACATAGATACAGACAGAAGATAGATAGATAGATAGATAGATAGATAGATAGATAGATAGATAGATAGATAGATAGATAGATAGATAGATAGATAGATAGATAGATAGATAGATAGATAGATAGATAGATAGATAGATAGATAGATAGATAGATAGATAGATAGATAGATAGATAGATAGATAGATGGATAAACAGATGACTAGATCGATTTTGTGATGCACACCAAATTAATTCATGAGCTCCCACAAGTCCTGAGATCATGGTGTTAGTTTAAAGAGCAGCAATTAGCTTATCTAAATGTGTGCAAATCAATAGCTCAACTCAAGCTCCTGATGTGTATGTCTGAAAACAAATGTCTGGAGCAGTGAAGGCATATAACAATAAAGATGTAATACCATATCTATGAAAGGCATCATACCTCTAAGCTCTATCAAAGCTCTATTCAATTCTATTTTACCTCACACATGCATTGTAATATATATCACTATCCCGCTCTTTCACCCTATGCAGTATGCCCATGTGAATGCCACATTATGATGGAGAAAGTAAGGCATCACACACACACACACACACGCACACACGCACACGCACACACACACACACACACACACACACACACTAACACAGTCTCATCCCAAGACGTCATATGACTGACGCTTTTGACCATACGTCAACATCCGACGTTTTAGGGTACCCTTTAACGTCAGTTTGATGACGCTATCCAATCCTAACCCTACCCGCGTCATCTAACTGACGCTAAAGGTAAAGCGTCATTGAGATGACGCCCTAGGATCGTCATCTAACTGACGTTAAAGGGTACCCTAAAACGTCGGATGTTGACGTATGGTCAAAAGCGTCAGTCATACGAGTAAGTGCAGATATGGCCCATTCTGAAATCTCTGCTACATTTAAATGAATCACACTGAGATGGGTTAGTGCCAGACTTACACAGCCAGAGAAACTAAACAGATGTTTTCAGAACATGCTTCTGCTGACAGGCCAATACAACCCCTCTCTCTCAGTTTCTTTTCAACTGAATGCGTTGTGAGCAGCTTTGTAACTGATTTAGATGTATTTTGATAATGGGAAGTGTTCTGAACAAACCCATCAAGCAATTATGCAGGTTAAATATCAGTGATAAAATTAATTAGGCCTATATTAATATTTCAAACATTTGAAGAACTGTTGTTGCACCTGAGCTGTATTTCCAAAAGCCAAGAAAAAATAAGATCAAATTTAAAAACTTTGAGTTCAATCATTTTAAAACTGAAAAGATCTCAATAACTTCTATGGATGGGGAATCTATCGATATTTCTTTTGGAAATATGACTGTGTTGAGAGATCCTATAGATCCTGGTCAAACATTTTTTCTCTTGTGTTTTGCTTGTGATCCCCAACTTGTTACTTGCTTCATCTTGTCACAGAAGGCTTTGCGACAACTTCTACATAGAAGCTGTGATCTAGCTAAAGCAACCATCACTTTATCCAATATATCACAGTTAGCACAGAATCAAAGACATTCTAGATATATTATCAAAATGCATGCACATGTTTAATTTAATAATTGCAGTTAATGATTTTACAACACTAAAATGCTGTGTGCAATCACGCTCACACATATATCAAAGGGGGCGCCTCAAAAGACATTTTGAAAGAGCAGAAGAGAAAAGGACATCATTAAAATTCATGATTTTAATTCCCAATATTCACGTCCATAGTGGTGATTGGTGGATAAGAACATAAGATTAATCCAGAATCAACTATGACATTCATTAACTCCCACAACAGACACTCTTGTGATAAAGCCTTTTCCTCATTTAACGTGTAATAAGTTCAAATGTATTTCTTTGAGGGTCATTCTGAAGGTAAACAGATTTGGCAGAAAGGAGAGGGTGAGGAGCCTTTTATATAGTCATCAGAGTTCAGTCTGTTTTGTTATGTTGAATTGTTTGGTGATAAATCCAACATAACAAAATCATGAATAAAACGCTGACATCTTTTCTTCTTAAGTTATTACAGTTACAGAGGAATCAAACTGTGGTTTGGGCCAAAAATAAAAAGCACCCCTAAGTTTCCTTTCTTCAACCTAATAATAATAAAAATAAATAATAAAATTAATAAAATAAAAATAAATGAATCAACAGGTGAAGTTGAGTAGAGTAGATCTAGTATGTCTAGACAAGTCTATCTAAAGGTCGCATTAATACTTGTCAAAATGAATGAACAAGCACCTGGACTTGGATTTAAATCTGACGACATTTCTCCATTTCTCCACTAACTACGATTCGTAGTTATCTGCAGTGAGAAGTCCCTGACATTTAAACCTGTTCATACATCGAGTGAGTGCTATGGGAGTCACATATACCTGACAGCATTCAGATGTCATGATGACAGCACTGTAGGTAGATATTCCAGATGTCTGCATTAGTTTAGCACAATACTTTGCAAAATTGGAGATTAAAAAGATTAAATTCGAAACATTTCGAGATTAAAGTCGAAATATTTCGAGAGTACGAGAATACAGTCTTCCGTAGAAGTTGCGTGTGTGCTTGCCATTGTTTCACAATCTCTAAATGTTTCGACTTTAATCTCGAAATGTTTCGACTTTAATCTCGGAATGCTAGATTTTTTTTTTTTTTTTTTTTTTTTTTTTTTTTTTACGTTGCGGTTCAGGGCTTCCGTACACATGAACATACGTGAGATAGGAACAAAAGATAAAGTGATAGAAATTTCCATATTTACTTCTTTTTAGTAAAGAAAAACGTGAATACACTAATATAATATAATTCAAATCGATTAATTATAATACATTTGAATATCCATCATAAATCTAACAAATCTGCATAAGCCTTTCTTTTTTCGTTTCCTTTAGCAAGGCCCAGGCATGAAGTCCAAGGCATCAAGGCAAAGATGCTGGTGTATTCTGTAGACAGCAATAAAAGACAGCAATAATATGCTATTTTTACCACACCATGCTATTTTCTTTCTGAAGTCTTTTTTTCTCTCCCTCTCTTTTAGCACACGAGTAAAAACATTAGAAAGCACCTGTAAGACATATGGCACCTAACATGAGGTATTAAACACTACTACGCCAATCATTAAGTATTCATGCCTCTATTTCAGAGAAATAACGCAGAATTACTCTCACTTAATTATAACTGTTTCCTCATTAAAAGGACATGCATTTTTAATTTGTGACATCTCGAGTGCTGTAAGTGAAATCGACGCCCCGCAGTACCTCATTATGCTGCAGTCAGAGAACATGTGCATCTGCGCTTCTCACCGTACTTCCACTCAAGATGCTTTCTTCTGTTGCTTTTTCTGTCGCTGGCTTGCAGTTTGTGTGTGTGTGTGTACATGTTTGCATAGCAATCCTCAGTCATGCTGTTTTGGTAAGATAGCTTTTCCGCTTCGTTTAGCATCAAAAACTTTACCACTGTATTATTATCAAACATCCCTTTTGTACAAAAAGGGCACCAAGACTAGTCCAAATACGATTATTTGTGTAATCCGATTGGAATGTAATCTAAATGATTTATACTGTGCATCAGAACTGTTCAAATCTGATGTGTGTGTCCCATGGCAATGATGGCATTCATTTGTTTTCTGGAATCTGTGTTGGTTTCTATAGCAATGACGTTGCGTTGGTAGGCCTATTCCAGAAACAACATGTAGGGATTTGCAATGTATGACAATGTGTAGCAGTGGCGTTATACTGCTACATCTAACAAAGCAACTGCAGAAATGTAGGAGGCTGGCATGCATGGCTTTATTTTTGAGAAGTTGCCATTATATTGTAATTATCTGCACGAACTGCAAATTGACAACACAACCTTGTTTCTGCAATGACGTCTGACGTGAATGCGTTATACGTGGCATGAGAAAGTGACATAAGCGAAAAAGCTACACAAAAGTCCGATCAGAGTGGTCAGACTTCCAGATTATTTTCTCAGATTTCCAGAAATGAGATTTGAATACGATTTCAAACCACATATAAATGTAGCTTGAAAAGGATTTGTACAAATCAGATTTCATGGGAATTTTCACCGTTCACATTAGCTAAATATGATCCCAGCAAGCAATTTTGCATTTAAAAGACATCAGCCCTGATGTCTAGGCTAAAACCAGGCAAAATTTGGGCTGTCAGTGAAAATTTAATAGACGTCTAGCCATAGCCCAAGAATAGACTAGTCATCAATTAGATAACATGTCAAATAATTGAAACTAAACACCTTGTAATCACTGTTGGCTTTGCTTACATGTAGGGCTGTCGCGATAACCGCAATATTGCAGTACCGCTCCTGACAGCGCTACCGCGATATTCGCGTGTTTTCTTTTTTCATAAGGCTACACCCTTTGTACCATGTGTATTGAATGTTAAATACGTTAATAATGATAACAAGACTGTTTATCATGGTGATTTGTAAAGAGGCTTCGTGGATTTGGACTTAAGCCTAAACAGACAGTGAATGAGATCAACTGAGCGCGTGCGATTACCTGCGTCTGTCTTTGTCATGTATATTGGTGAAAAGGTTGCCGTTTCTAAGGAAAGCGAAAGATTTGTCGTATCATCCTATTAACATGTAAGGGTATTTACCATGAATGGCGTCAGCGTTGGTCAGCATTACACAGCGCGAGGAAGCCGTGGGGGGAAAAAGCAGCGAGTCACTCATTGAATCAATGCCATTGGTCTCTATTAAGTGAAGCATTGCTTCAGCTTTGCCCAAAAGCGTAGCATTGCTGGTCAGCTGAGCCTTGAAAAGTGGAGCTCAAAGTGAAAAAAAATTAACACCTTGTATCATTACATCTATCATTTAAGGAATCAGCGTTTTTGAACGTTTTCGTTGAATGAACGGTTTAATGACTCACTCAAAGACATGAGCGTAACAATGTAACTGCACGCTGAGTGACAGTCTTTCAATGCACAGAGATGCTGTTTAGTTTCGGTTATATTGGTTACTGAAAATGTACTTGTTTTTGTGTATGCTGACCACATCGTAACACATATTTATATAGCAACAAATAAATATAAATAAATAAATGGCGGTAATACCGCATATCGCGCTATTGAGCCACTCAAAATTACCACAAGGGAAATTCCTTCCCCGCGACAGCCTTACTTACATGATGGAATATCATACATCTCGCAAGTTATTTTGGCAAAAATGACAAATTCGACAAACCAAATTCAAGGTTATTTTGGCTAGAAGTGGGTTACTCATAGCCAGACTATTTCGGGTCAATAGTTAACCTACGGTGAAATGACGGCTTTTGCTTGCTGGGATCTGATTCCAATCTGATATACACAAAAAATCAGATTTGCACTGACAGTCTAAACAAGGCTGAAATGGCTTTAGCCTCAACAGTGCTTTTACAAAAATATAAATCACACAGCTTCTCACCTGCACTTCTTTTACCCACAGTCTTCTTTGCTTCACTCAACTATACATGTATTTGCTTCTTTATTTCTTAGCAGGATGCTGAGAGCTGGCTAAAACAGTCATGCTCAATTCCTCCCCTCTTTGATCTCACAACTGTGATCATGTTGTCTTCACAGATCCAAAACGCTCCAAATCAGCCCTACCCAATAAATAGGCCTGGACGCATTGAATGCATCTTGATGTTGTGCTACTGTGACCAATTCAACCATGCATGTTTCATTTTCAAACTTTTTTGACCTCATAATATTTCATCAGAATGTCGGCGTAATCTTCAGGGTGAACTTGGTGAGTGTGCTGGATTTCTCCAATCGGTTAGTCTGCTTAAACCCCGCCCCTTTCTTTCAATCTACTGCAAGCCCGCATTCACTTCTGTCTCCAATCAATAAAATCATTAAAAAGATCATTCATTTTGTTTCTTTTTTTCTTTTGGCTTCATGCATTTCTATGCTCAGTGGCACCCGCTTTAGTGAAAAATCTGTCTGTTGTCCAATGGTATATATGGCACATCTCTCTCTCATATCGTATTAACAGTTGTGTGGTGCCCTTTTATAATACTCACATGTGTTCAACAGACAAACTGCCGTCTGCTCATGCCACGGTGACAAATGACACACATTAATACGACGTAACAGAGGACTCACACTGTAAAAAGTAATACCTAGATCTAACTTATAAAAAGTGAGGCAAGTGGCTGCATTGGATGTTTTATGTTGATTCAACTTGCAGCCTTTTTTAAGTATATTGAACACTTTAACATTACTTTATACAAACGCAACAAAATCAAGTTGAGTTAACTAATAGTACTAGTATTACTCAGTTAGATAAACCTACTTTTCTTGGTACAGGTAACTTATTTATGGGTTGCTACAAGTAACCTGTACTCATTTTAATTAGGTTTTATGAACTTTATTTTCTTAGTAAAATTAACTTAATCATATGTGAATAAACATTTTAATATATTTTTTTTAATTGTCAATAACAATTACAAATTCAATTGAAGAAGAAAAAGATAAGAAGATAGATTGAAGACAATATTCAATTTATTCAATGTCAACCAGTGTCACTTTTAACAGTGACTACAAAACAGCAAATAAATGTGGCCTCACATGTACACTCTAATATAAAACAAACACTGTAGAAGTGTATTTTCAACCTATTCTGAACAGTACAGTAAAATATCCAAACTGCCCAATCTGAAATGTTTGGATCAAGGTAAATGTGAGCCATAACATCACATTGTATCACACTGGAACTGCAATGTCAAAAATGACATGATGATGGTTTAGGACGCACAGGGTCCAATCCTACAAAAAGCCTCTGATATATCTCAAGTATACAGCAGTGTTGAGGGATACTTGAGGTCGAGAGCATAGGTAAGTTCAAACAGGAGGCAGCATGCTTTCGACAGGTTTGGCACACCTCTGACCACGGGCTGTCCTTATATGATAATCCCAATCGTGTCGGGGTGATGGCACATGTAAATTTTCAGTGGGCAACTGCCAAGCTCAGCGTGCACCTCTGTTTCAGCCCGACTCTATTGGTGGAGACAAAAAAGAAACAAGAGTTTGGTCAGACAAATAGGAAATGAGATGAATATAGCAGAGAAGAGATAAGACACAAAGTCCAAATTGTACTTTTGTTGCTAAAGGTGGTGGATACAAGATGGATACTGTGACTAGAACATGTGACCAGAGTGAAGTCTACCATGACAATGCCATAGAGTGTGGGTACTAAAATATCATGATCTACTCTAGCATGAGTGTTGTATTTTTCTGGTTCAAAGCATTCATTACAATAAAACAAATCCAATTGTCCTTGCCTGTACCTGATTGGTCATCACATTACTGTTAATTAAGCTACAGAGTTTAAATATCTTTCAAGAGCAAACGTAATCACCCCATATCATCACAATATTAATAAACCCACTAAGCAAAATTATGTCCAAAAGACATCTTTTCAACGTCTTTGTCACAAAGACGTACATTGAAAAGACGTCCACTGAGGAGCCAGAATGAACTTTTTACGACTTTTTTTGAGGTGTTCTGTAATGAACATTCACGGAAGCTCCATTCAAGGTTGAAAACTAGTTCAGATGTGGACAATTTTCAACATCATTTAAGGTCTCATTTGGACAATTTATACTTATTCTAGACCAAATAAACACTCTCAGGATATATTAAATTAAAACTCACATTTATTTCAATGTAATTTCCATGTGTAATTGCAAAGCAATTCACAGACAGTGAAGTTTCTTTTCATGATTTTTGGACAAACACGCACTGACACCTTTAGACAGCTTAGCATCTGTAATTTATACATATTTGGATCGTGAGAGAAATCAGATTCGAACCAGGGACCTTAAGCTGCCTGCCCTAAGTAGACAGTAATGATTTCATGATTTTTGGACAAACACACACTGCCTGTGAGTTGCTTGGCAATTAGAAATTACGTTGAAATAAACATGTGTTTTAATTTAATGCATCCTGAAAGTGTTTATTTGGTCCAGAAACAGATTAAATTGTCTAAATGAGACATTAAATTACATAAAATATGTCCACATCTGAACTAGTTTTTAACCTTGTATGGAGGTTCCCTGAACGTCTATTGGACTTACAGGACACGTATAATCTGATCAAATTTTAATTGAATCTATTCTGAAGTTTGTCTTACCTGGATGTGAAGCTCGAAGACCCCAGGTAACAAAAGTGCTTGGGTATCTAAAGACCAGGAAAATGTTAGATGTTAGAAATAAGGTTAAAAAATCAGTTGTAAATGTAACTTCTTTAAGTAATAGGTTAGAAATAGTTTTAAAATCTAGACCAAAAATCTGTCATTAATTGACTATGCAGCATTAAAATTACGTGGATCAAATCTCTAAAATCAGACAGACTACTAAACATACATCTCTACAGTCTAATCTGTGCATCTGCTTTAGTAATGCAAAAGTATAATAACATAATCTGTCAAATCTGAGTCCTGTCAAAGACACACAACACACAAAACAAAGTGTTGTCCATAAAACACCACATCTTACTTTCCCTTACAACTATTGCCTGAAGGCTCGAAATTGCGACCGTTTCGATCGCATATGATCCCGAAATTTAATCTGTGCAATCTAACAATATAACTGAGGGCATTTGTGCAAATTATTACATACGTAACTTGTATGTGTTTTTAAACACTGCTGTTGTCTGCCGATCGACCACACTGTGCAGCCTTAGCTTACCATGTGTGCAGGATAGCTAGCTATACAATTAGCAAACCTAACCTCAGCTCCCTAGTGGAGTAAGCGATTTTGCGTCACTTTAGTTTACATCACCAGTCATTCGGCTAAATTTGCTCAACTTACCGTGTTAATCAGACCCTGAAATTCAGATCTGATGCAGCAACCAAACAGTTGAAGTGCTGAGGAAGATATTGCATCTGCCTGGAGTCCCCGCCAGTGAAAAAGGGATAATGCCAACTTATAAAATTTAAAATATTTACGTTTGATGAACACACCCGTCACATCGACAGCTGCTCAAATAAATTGTGCATTGTCAACTCACTTTTATAACATTTATTGTACACAACAACCACATACACATAACTACCCAAATAAATTGCATGGGTTTTATTTAAAATATATTGTTATATAAAAACTGATATATTTTAAGTAGAGAGGAAGTATTTTGATACTTTTTTTGTATAAAACCAATAAAATAAACTAGATTACAAATATTTAAAATATATAAAACCTACTTTGTGGGTGTAGCACTTTTTACAGTGCAGACCAGATTGTGTTATTAAAACCTGGAGAGTGTTCCAGCAAATAGAGATGTCCCTGTCGAGAATGAGGTCTTTAATTGGAGGCTGTCAAGCTTTTCAAAAATACACACTGATTTGAATCACTAAATAGGCCAAAATCTGATTTGGTCTATTCGACTGCCATACATAATAATGATAAATTAAAAAAACAGGTTATCAAATTGGATCTTTGACAAGCTATAGTAATCTTACAATAGATTTGTTTGGAAGGAGGTGACTTGTGCCCACAATACTAAAACAGACTGATGCTAAAGCAAAAAAGGTTCTTTCAATCTTAAAGTCCCCCTGTAGTCAATCATTTTATCCCTGAAAACTCATCTTTGACCACCAAAATGACATATTTAAAAGTTTTTTCGTTGACAAAAATAGCTTTAATAGCCCTTGCCTCATTTAGTATATGCGGTTCTATGAATATGCAAATTAGACCCACCCCACCCAACCCACTTACAGCAGCTCAGAGATCCACTCATGGACGATCACACGTAGACATGATTGGTAAGGTAGTTTGTCAGAAACACCAGCGATTTCAAACCGCGTTTCTGAGACTGTCTTTGGTTCACTGCAGTTTTAAAGAGAAAATACTCAACAATGGTGTTGACTTATGAATTTGCACATGTTTTGTCTTAACATGTTAAAAACACCACATAGAGATATAAACACCATTAAAAGCTTGATTTTCCCCACAGGGGAACTTTAAGAAATTGGGTGACAGATTAATGGAATAACTGTTGAGATACATGCATTTGTAAATGGCAGAAGCAGAACTGCCAGAAAAAGTTAATCCACAAATTGTACTGAAAGTTTAAAGTTTAATGTATGAAAACGAAATGAACTGAGTCACTTAAATATCCACACTAAATTATCTCATAAATAAACAGGCTGAATACTATTCTGCCCTACAAAGGCAAAGTGCAGTAACTACATATTTGGTCAAAATTGAGTTTAGACTGAAAATGGGCTTCATAACACCTTTGTCTTGTGACAAAAGCTCTTGGTCCAACTGGGTCCCGTTTTAGAGAAATCACTATGTCAAATTTGCAGTAACTACGAAATCCAACCTAATACCGAGGCTAACCGCAGTAAGTGTAGATACTACGTTCTGCCTGTGTTTACCTGGCTTTGACGCAGATACTGCGGTCTGCCTAGTAGCCCCATCCAAAACATTCCATCACACACACCACAAACACGATAGCTGCTAGAAATATATGGTAAAACTGACACAAATATCATGGCACAATCCCGAGGAAAAACCATAGTGGAACTTGCTTTGAAACGCAAGTATCCAAACAACGGTAGGAAGATGGATAACATATGAACAACTAACCAGTCAAATAACATCTAAATCTATTAATTATCATAAGCCGGTTTAATAGCGAGCCGCTAGCATATTAAACCATTTTAGCCTACCTGCTCCCTTGAAGACTGTAACATCTATCCAGTCTGGAAATGCTGTCATAATCCAAATACGATCCCGTCACTGTTCTGTTTCTTGCCTTCATTTCTTCTTAAGCTATTTTCGTTTCAGGCAGCTAGTCCAATTGTTGTGAAGTTAACAAGATTACATTTAGTTAGTCGACTGGAGCAAAGTCACTGTTAGTTTAGCATTCTAGTGCTAGCCGATCTCCTGAGGAGAGCCGTGTAGCACCTGCAGCCGCAAGGACGGTCTTGAATTAAATGTCACTTTATCTTGGTTGTTTACTTCTCATTACACACGCTACATCACATGGTTTAGGTAAAATATCGCGTTGTTTAATTGATAGCCAATGAAGTTCAAGCTGAAAGTCATGGGTTGCGAAATAACCATCGAGATCAGTCGACTTTTTCCGTTCATATCTTCTACTCTCAATGATTACATTGGCAGTCACTTATTTTGACGTTAATAAGTAACGGTTAGATCTAGGCTGGGATTTAATTGGATAAAGTTGTTTTGGTATTTAAATGAATTTTCTATTAAAATGAAAATCCACAAACCAAAATACCATTGATTGTGTGTAAAATGTTAAGGATGTTTGGAAAAATGACAATGTTGATGACAAAAAAAATTTTAGGACTGCGATGTGACGGACATTAGGACAAAAAATTATTATTGAAGGTTACAAGCAATTTCAATACTCTCAACCTATTATAAACATCTATAAACAAACCACAAAACAGATTAAAAGACATAAGGAATACAAAAATGTGGAAGTCTGAACACATCTAAATTGTAGATACTGCACTTTGCTTTTGTAATAGTGCTCTAGTTGATCAAGGTAATTCAAAGGCAGAGTGCAGTATCTACATTTTTGGGGTCAAAGGTCATATCATTGGTCTTATGATAATAAACAACTAATATTAGTCAAGTGTCCCCACACATTTAACCCTCAGAGACCTAAATATTGTTATTCATTTTTTTTTCTCGCCCATAAACATGTCTTTAGGAAGCCATTAGCTATAAACATTGGGGTATACTGTAATTTGGAAAAAGTTGCAGAAATGCACTGGGCAAATTACAGCACTATTTTTTGATCAAAAGAATTCACTACACAACTGTATTTGGCAATAGTAAGGATACAGTCATGAAAGAAATTTTACTATTTGACCACTCTAAGTTCAGTAAGAATCATATCAAAGCATAATATAATTGTAAAATAAAGTAGTTTTAAAAACGCTTTAATAAAAAATGCATAGGGTTATATCAATGAAACAATAATGCAACAGCACAGAAAACATCTGAAGGAAATATATATGTTTTTGTACCATTCATTGAATAGGTTTTATTGTGTGCGAACAATTTTGGAAAAGTTGTCTCCAATTTATGTACATTCAAAATTCCAGTGCATGTAAACCTTTTCCCCATTCACTAGAAATACAGAACTAAAAAAAAAAAAAAAAAATAGATGAAACAACTCTCCCTTTCTACCATATACAGACGCATGCAGTCTTTTTCTCTTTCCATCCTCCTCTGCATTCTTCCATTACTTCAAAATAACCCAGAGAAGAACAGGTTTGGAGATAGCTACATCTGTCAGTCAAGCTATCTTTAATCATTGGCAAGTGGTGACTCACTACATGCATAATCTACACACACACAAAGGCTATCAAGGATTTTCATTTATCAGGTCATTTGACTAATATGAAAAGACAGGCATAGCTAAAGCAAGGTGTGCATGCTTATTTAAGAAAGACCTTCATGAGCAAGGTCAACAAAGGCCCATTTATTTGCATGATGCTGACTTGAACCTGTAATTCAGCTTTAAAAAGTTTAGGGCCACCCTCTGCGGGTAGTTGATTGAGAAAGAAAGCAAGAGAAAAGCACATTGCATTTGAATAAGAGCTGAGGTCTGGTATTTAGCCATTGGTTGCAACTTAACTCAAGGTCGGATTCCTGTAATTGGTTGCATGGAGGGTTTCACAGCATCTACTTTACAAAAGAATGAAAGCGAAGATGGAACGACTGCAGCCTACAATTGAAACTTAAAGAGCTCTTGCAGATGCAACAGATCCTAGGCCGTGTAAAGCCTGCCCAATCGGTCCAACGGCAGTTTCCAATAAGCAGGTGAAGGTTATTGCGCATTACTGTCTTTTCCACGTGGCAAAGTAATTTGATTCCAGTTAAGCTTTTATCTGACTCCATTTTATCACAACCTCGAATTTAGGTTGGAATGCTAATTTGTTATTGGTCATTTATATAATAGTTTAGCAATACATTTGATTGTTCTATTTAACTCTTTACTTTATATTTTACCCGTTCAGATTAGGAAACTATGTCGCTTTGAGGTCCTCACGCCGGCCATTTATAACGCGGGTCTCACGATCACAAACTCGCCAGCTTCAGGTCACTAAACAGAGGTAATTGGCTAATACCTTAGATCAGGGGTCTCCAACCTTTTTTCATTTGAAAGCTACTTTTTAAAAATGAAAGTGCCGAGAGCTACTCATGTAATACAATACTTAAATCTCCTAAATAATGTCTCATAACTCATATTAACAGCTATCCAAACTGTTTTAGACCTAATAGGGTTTTTTTAGGCCTATATATGTCACTCTTAAATGTCAGTGAAAAGAACAGAATCAGAGATTCATTTTTTTTATAGAAAATTGTACTTTGCATATTATACTGTAAACACATAATTATAGTTGATTTTATAGTGCATCATAACTAGAGATGAAATGGCATGAATTTCCTTTCATGATTATAGTGACCAAAATGATCACGGTTATCACAGAATCCGGTTAAAAAAATACAACTAAATAAAATCAATTCACCAAGTTATATGTCGAAAACCAGCAAATAACAAAAAAAATAGCATCAATATGCTCTTTTTGTTTAAATAAACATTAAAATAATAACATTAAAAATGATGGCCAGATTTTAAAGGAGTGTCTTGCAACATGTTATCTACTAACATGAACAAGTTCAAATAAAGTTTTGACAAAAAAGGTTTTATAAAAAGATAAACCTCACATATTTCAGCCTTTAAATCATTTTTATAAAAAGAATGAGTAAAAAAAGATAAATTACGGACATTTACAATGCACATTAGCTTATCTTTTATTATTAATAGTAAAAATTCATGTTGACTGAGCTTTCAATGTTGTTACGGAAAGGGTGAAGCTGATTGGTTGGATCTTGTCACATGACCTGCGGTGCGCTCGCGGCATTCTGAAAAGTTGAGGTGTTTTCATCTCGCTGCGCCTGGAAAAAATGAGCGCGTCGCTTCAATTATGAGCGCGCTTGCCCAAGCGCCTACATTTGAAATAACAAACTTGAGCGCGCAAAAGACACGATATGTGAACGGCCCCTTGGCGAGCTACTTCCAATCAGGCCACGAGCTACTGGTAGCTCGCTAGCGACGTGTTGGAGACCCCTGCCTTAGATGATCGCATTCACGCTTACACAATCAAATATATTTTTGTATTGCCCCCTCGGTTGTATACACTTGAATTAAAGGTACAATATGTAATAATTTTGTATCAAAATATCCAATAACCACTTGCACAGTGTTTTATATTTCTTTCAATTGTGTACTTCCATTATCCTAAATGTTTCCAAGAATTTGTAATTTCAGAGAAATTCACAATTTTTCACATTTTTTAATTTTTCACAAAAGTGCCCGTCCCTGTTCACTTGTCGCCTGTCATTGACGTAATATCCACGTTATCCCTGGTATCCGCTTGTACTGCCATAGTAACCAGACGTGGACAACTGCTTTGTGCTTAACATCTAGATGTTAACAACATCACAGCTGTTGTTGTTCCGTTCAAACATTAATGGACCATGGCAAGCAGACTTTGGGACAAAAGGAGAACTAAAACAAGGATCAATATCAGCGTGGTGTTTTCGAGATGCCGAGAGCTCCACGTCTGCGACTAACTTGGACTTGACAGAGCTTCACAAGTCACGACTTGACAGGATCTGACACGCTCTTACATGTACTTTATTAGACTTGTGAGCAAATGTACATAAAACAAATCAATGTTATATACCTCAACATGATGCAATGTTAGAATATGATCAGTATGTTATTCTAATGTTGATCTAGCTTACTGCTAGTCTCATACAGCCAACAAACTAACACATAGAATAACATTATAACTTTCAACACACTTGTGGCGAGCAGGACGAAGTCGAGGGACGTGAGAGAGCGGCGTGAAGCCTCGTCCTGCTCGCCACAACACTCAAATGCTGTTTAGTATGATAATGTAACATTAGACCAAGTGAAACAGCGCTGCGTTACCTCTCAAGTTTAATTCGTCAAATAAAATGACCCGTGTGAGTAGTAATTCAGCACTTGCTGGTAGTTCGGTAGAATTAAATGTCCTTATTCCATTATATCCGCGGGACTCGCGTATTGTAGGGCTGGGCGATATGGCCTGAAAAAAAATCCCAGATTTCCCCTCCCCTATTTAAAATCAATCTGCAGATGACAAAGAAATTGTTCAAAACAAGTTTTAACTTTATTTTGTTTTGATTTTCCCTTCTGGGACTTGATCTGGATTTCCCCCTTGGGGTTAAAGTGCTATCATAAACAACAAGCCAAAAAGACAAGCCTTTGCAAACAGTGTAACATAACATAACGTAACATAACATAAAATGGGATTGGGGGGGGGGATGTAAAATAAATAAATAAATAAAATAAGTGTATTGTGGTTGTCAAAACATTTGGTAACTAAACAGAATTGTATTAAGTTTAGTGAAAACACAATGTTTACATGGTACAATGACTGGTATGCTACTGTTTTTATTATAGCTTGACACAAATTTCACAATTTTAACTCAATTAAATTATTGTGATTTGATTCTGATCTTTATTCAATATTGATTCCTTTGGATAAATATTAGGTACAGTAGATACGTTAGTGTTATGTTAATTGTTCTCCAAAAAAATCTCTCACCTATGCTGTAAACATACAGAGCCCTGTCAGCTGGTATTATTATAAAAAGGTTAAAAATAACATCTCAAATTAAATATAATGTATTTTTTTTTTTTATAATAACAACATTATAATATTTTAATGATATAGGTAAAAATATAATAAATATGTAACATAGTTATCATATTTAGCAAAATACTCCTCTCTATAGCAATTTTTTAAGTCCAACTAACGTGCAATGGTCATTAAATGGCTTTCCTGAGGTAAATGTAACATTATGTGACATTGTTCTCCAGCTGTTTTATGGACCTCTTTCCGCGGTTGAAAAACACTGATCGATCGATTTTATTACATTTCGGTAAGTTGAACTGTATCTTCCAAATTACCTATTGGTCATTCGTGTTTATTTACTATTAACTAGTAGTAAAGAGTAACAGATGATCGGTTCACTTGCCGCTTGAACTGAGATCTGTCAGCGATCTGAGAGAGTGTAAAAAGTGACAATTGCGTGAGTCTCACGGTGAATTCGTGAGAGTTGGCAGCCCTGTAGATTCAGTTTGTAAATGTTTTTGGCGGGTGTGCTTGTGCTGCCGCGGTCTTGTTCATTTGCCATGTTGTTTGTTTGTGTATCTCTATGGCAAACGCTGAGCTCGTTCGGAACTACGGGAGCCCCGATTTTCATTCAAACAAATCGACGTTAACTACACATTCGAGTTAATCGATAAAACGGATTTATCGCCCAGCCCTAGCGCATGGCACTGATATCTCTCTTATTAGCAATCGCGACCTGCTTCATACCACAGTCATGTTAAAAAACAAGAATGTTTTCACTCATCCATAAACATTATTAGATCAATCAGCATGACAGTAAGTCCCATCATTTCGCTTATCACTGCATCATAAACCTACATCTTTGTAATTGTAAGAGGTTACAATTGAAGAGGTTACACTTGACTAAAGTAACATTACATTAAACAGAGGTAAGACTCACCCTATTTAGCTTGGTCGATCAGCAGTTTGCTGTCCTAAACGGAAATTCCCTTTTAGTCTTTACAAAACAAGTACACTTGAATTAGTGCCAAATAATAGCAAGAACTCTAAAATCACAGTTGGTGTGCCCTATGCTCCACTCAAAACTGGAATCTAGTCCGTCACTAATCTGACGCAGGTTTGCGGTAACATACGAATCCGTTTAATCTACTTGGGGAAATAATTTCAGAGTAAGAATGTAACAATTTATTATATCAGTGTCTGAAAGGCTTTGAGAATGAGACTGTGGTGAGCAGGACGGCCGAGGGACGTGAGAGAACGTCGCGAGGCCGGTGGTGCGATTGCTAATGAGCAGCACCTGGGAAGCACACTGGTCTCGCATCTCTCACGGAGGAGCGGAAGCATAAAGGAGGAGCGACGGAGTGGATGATCGAGAGAGGAACAGGCCTGCTTTTGTTTGTGTTTTGTTTTATTTTATTTTGGTAGCCAGCAGTCGTCCGTGAGGGGCTGCTGGCAGGTAGTTATATTTTATTTTGGGTAGCCAGCAGTTCCGTGAGGGACTGCTGGCAGGTATTGTGTTTATTTCATTTAAAATAAAGTTTTATTTTGATTGTCCGCCGGTTCCCGCCTCCTTCTTCCCTGAACATTGCTACACTGGTGCCGAAACCCGGGAAGAGGGAGGAACGCGCTGTCCGAGGGTCCTCGCCGTTGTGGTGAATCCGCGGTGCCATCAAGCATGGTGCGCGAGTCGCCGCCGCTCGCCGTGGGCCGGAGATTGCTGCCGAGGGGAGGAGCAGGGAGCGGGTACTCTCGAGGACGCTCGAGGCGCTCGAGGCCATGGACGCTCGAGGCGGGGCGCTGGGGTGAGTTGCCGGTGGGACGCCCAAGCTCGCCGCCGACCGCCTGGGAATGGAGGGGCGGCTGCCTTTCGGGAGGGAGAGGAGGAGTCACCGCCGCTTGCCGTGGGCCGGAGCCTGTTGCCATCCGCCAGTGAAGGGGAGGAGCAGGGAGCGGGGGACTCCTGCCGTCTGCCCAAGGCACCCGAGGAGCCGTCGCCGTCCACCGGGGGCGGGGCAGCGTCGAGGCGTCCAACGAGGGCCATCCAGCGTCGCCGCCGGGCACCGCGGAGGAGATCGCCCAGCTGGTGAGGGACAAGATGGCAGCGCGTTGTGGGAGCCGGACCAATTTTTTTTTCTTTCCTCTCTCCCCTCTCTCGTGTCCGTCGCTCCTCGTGCTTCCGTCTCCGTTTCCCTCGGCTCGTCGGTCCATATCCCCCAGGGATCGCCGCCGGGGGGAGTAGGCACAGCCCGGGTGTACCCCCCGGCCTGTGAGGGGTGATGGGGGTATGTGGTGAGCAGGACGGCCGAGGGACGTGAGAGAACGTCGCGAGGCCGGTGGTGCGATTGCTAATGAGCAGCACCTGGGAAGCACACCGGTCTCGCATCTCTCACGGAGGAGCGGAAGCATAAAGGAGGAGCGACGGAGTGGATGATCGAGAGAGGAACAGGCCTACTTTTGTTTGTGTTTTGTTTTATTTTATTTTGGTAGCCAGCAGTCGTCCGTGAGGGGCTGCTGGCAGGTAGTTATATTTTATTTTGGGTAGCCAGCAGTTCCGTGAGGGACTGCTGGCAGGTATTGTGTTTATTTCATTTAAAATAAAGTTTTATTTTGATTGTCCGCCGGTTCCCGCCTCCTTCTTCCCTGAACATTGCTACACTGGTGCCGAAACCCGGGAAGAGGGAGGAACGCGCTGTCCGAGGGTCCTCGCCGTTGTGGTGAATCCGCGGTGCCATCAAGCATGGTGCGCGAGTCGCCGCCGCTCGCCGTGGGCCGGAGATTGCTGCCGAGGGGAGGAGCAGGGAGCGGGTACTCGCGGCCATGGACGCTCGAGGCGGGGCGCTGGGGTGAGTTGCCGGTGGGACGCCCGAGCTCGCCGCCGACCGCCTGGGAATGGAGGGGCGGCTGCCTTTCGGGAGGGAGAGGAGGAGTCACCGCCGCTTGCCGTGGGCCGGAGCCTGCTGCCATCCGCCAGTGAAGGGGAGGAGCAGGGAGCGGGGGACTCCTGCCGTCTGCCCAAGGCACCCGAGGAGCCGTCGCCGTCCACCGGGGGCGGGGCAGCGTCGAGGCGTCCAACGAGGGCCATCCAGCGTCGCCGCCGGGCACCGCGGAGGAGATCGCCCAGCTGGTGAGGGACAAGATGGCAGCGCGTTGTGGGAGCCGGACCAATTTTTTTTTCTTTCATCTCTCCCCTCTCTCGTGTCCGTCGCTCCTCGTGCTTCCGTCTCCGTTTCCCTCGGCTCGTCGGTCCATATCCCCCAGGGATCGCCGTCGGGGGGAGGGAGTAGGCACAGCCCGGGTGTACCCCCCGGCCTGTGAGGGGTGATGGGGGTATGTGGTGAGCAGGACGGCCGAGGGACGTGAGAGAACGTCGCGAGGCCGGTGGTGCGATTGCTAATGAGCAGCACCTGGGAAGCACACCGGTCTCGCATCTCTCACGGAGGAGCGGAAGCATAAAGGAGGAGCGACGGAGTGGATGATCGAGAGAGGAACAGGCCTGCTTTTGTTTGTGTTTTGTTTTATTTTGGTAGCCAGCAGTCGTCCGTGAGGGGCTGCTGGCAGGTAGTTATATTTTATTTTGGGTAGCCAGCAGTTCCGTGAGGGACTGCTGGCAGGTATTGTGTTTATTTCATTTAAAATAAAGTTTTATTTTGATTGTCCGCCGGTTCCCGCCTCCTTCTTCCCTGAACATTGCTACAGAGACCTTTGTACCAGTCCCACTGAGACATTTCAAATTATACCAGACATGTATAGTGTTGTTTGATAATTGTTCACATTAAACCATATAGATTTTTGGGTGAATTTTGGTGATCTCAGCATGTGAGTGTTACATATATGTCCTGTGTTTCCCCCTTCATAGAGTTTTTGGTTCAGTCCTGTGTCACAGTTTTCCCGCTCCTTGTTTCAGTGTTCAGTTATAGCACGTGTCTTATCATCAGTTCGTTCACCTGTGTTTAGTTAATTACCTCATTATGTTCCTTTGTTTGCACATGCTTTTATACCCTCAGTCCTTGTCCTTTCTCGTTTATGTATAGCATGGTTTTTCTGCGACTCCTGTTTAAAATTATTAAATTCCTGTTTCCTGGAATTCCTTGTCTCCTCGTGCTTCCTACCACCACGTACCATTACAGTGAGAGAGAAGGAATGGGGGAAGAGGGAAAGAGATGTAGATTAGGATGATGAGGTGAGACTTGCGTCTCGAATGGTGATGCTAATTTCACGAGAGAGTTCAATTGTTAATTTCCTTTGTTTTCTCAGATAATTGACCGTTCGCAAAAGCCACGCCCCCTAGTTATTGTTGCTACGCCCGTCAAACAAATGGTCAAACACGACCAGCGCCACAGATTGCCATGGCGGGAAGAGGTGCGTCAGTGACCTTTTTTGGAGCAATACCTCCGCGATATCCTCCAGATCGAGGCAAAAGGGGTTACAGTATGCAGTGGAGGGATAATTCAAAATATAAAAATACGCAATGAAGGAGACACGACTACTATCGAGGCTAATAATGCTCACAAGCTCTCAAACCGGTCTCAAGCGAAATCTGAGAAACCCCATGACCTGTAACGTTACCTCAAATGCAACCAACACAGCCTTGAAGAAGATTCTATAACCTGTTTCAGTGGCTAATTGTTTGGAGTTAGAAATATATAACTCGCGCTGCATATTTAGTAATTTTGCCTCAGATACAGGATTATTCATTCGCTTTAACAAGCAGGTTGTTCATTACCACGGCAACCGCTTGCGTGTCATGCTGAATGCGATTTTCGTGTTTAAAAAGTAACTATACATAATAGACGGAAAGATGCAGATAACCATAAATTATTTATATTCGTTACGATATTGATATGAACTGATGTTGTCAAGTAAGTTAAGCTTCATGCGTTCCCCGTTGCGAACGTGCACTCCTCTAACGTTAGTCTAAACTGTAGTCTACAGGTGCTGCTGCTCATTTCCCCCCGAACATATCATGTTAACAACAACACTTTAGAAAACG
Organism: Rhinichthys klamathensis goyatoka; assembly: GCF_029890125.1. Lineage (NCBI taxonomy): Eukaryota > Metazoa > Chordata > Actinopteri > Cypriniformes > Leuciscidae > Rhinichthys > Rhinichthys klamathensis. Next base: position 3,367,025 of record NW_026606714.1, on the reverse strand, counting down.
TACTTCCTTTGTGGATCCTCTTGATCTGCTTTCTCCATGTGTCTTCGACTAATCTCATTGTCTCAGTCTCACGCACGCTGCACGTGAGTTAACCATGTTCGACACATTTAACTGGGAGTGGGGCCGTCCACACTGTTTTTATCCATTGTAGGGACAGCGCACGTTGTGTTTTCGGCTTTTGAAACGGAAAGAACACAACTCCTCCAGACAATCTCTCGGGGTATCTAGTGTCCGATTTACAAACGCCGTGGGCGCACCGCTTCACCATCTTGCTTGGAGTCAATGTTTGACGGACCTGCTCACATAGTAACGGTTGCTATGATGTGTGATTGGACAATAGCCGTTTTGGGGGAGGGGCCTGCGAACGGTCAATTGCCCTCTCTTCCAGTTTTTCCAGTCTTACCTGCAATTTTTTTTTTACATATGCATTGGATTAGGCTGGTCAGATCAATATTGCAGTCCTGAGCGCTTCGTGCCTGTGCAGAATAAGCCGTGATGTGTCATATCTCCCTCACCCTCAGCTACTTAATTATTGATAGCTTCCATCTCTGTCCAAGCCAATCAAAGCACAGTGGACTTGCAGCGACTCTGTGTTACATGGGAAATAGTGGGAGTCACGCCAAAGCAAATCATGTGTCATTGTTCACACATAGTCACCTCAATATCGCACCCGCCATATTCTGTTTGATATTCTACTGATCACGTCGCTTGCAGTGCAGAGCTCCGTGATGGCTTCTATTAAGGGTTCTGGATCCAATTTACACTCTGCCTGAGCCCCTCACGTAGCAGCAACACTGAGCCCAGTAGTGTGGCTATGCTAGCTCAGATTTTAAGATTACATGAACACACCTGTGAATGCTAAACATGAATTCACAAAATAAAAAGCAAAAGCAAGAGAAGCTCCTGTGAAGATGTGAAAAGCTGCCATAAATAAAAGCGGAGCATGCAGAATGGCTTCTTGATGTGTGTGTTGTCGGCATTTCTCTTTTGTTCTTGTCTCTTTTTTTTTTTCTTTTTTTTGAGTGGAGCATCACTTGTACACTGAATTAGCTTATAGGTAGTGTTCATTTTCCGTACTGTAATTGGCTAAGGTCTCAAAATGGTCACATGTTATTTTGCTGCATATTTTTCCAAACTGATTTATAGTAAGAGCAGGGCTTTCTTTTCTTTCATCCTGTCTCCCTATCTTTCTCTTTTCTTTTTCCACCAGAATATACAGATGAAAAAATGTTTGGCCTCCGATAAGTTTCGGAGCAATTATCAGATCTTGTCATTTCATTACTAGAAACATGTTGGTTAAGCATATACAGTCGTCCTCAGAATTAATGGTACCCCTGGTAAATATGATCAAAACTGGCTGTAAAAAATAAATCTGCATCGTTTATACTTTTGATCTTTCATTCAAAAAATTGCCAAAAAGTATTTAGTAAAAGGGTGCCGATAATTGTGGCCAATGTGTTTTTGGAGAAAAACGTTTATTTCATAATGTGATTTCCCCCCACTTTCAATTCTTTTACTTCAATTTAAGGTTAGATTTTTGGCAATTTTTTGAATGAAAGGACAAAAGGATAAACAATGCAGATTTATTTTTTACAGCCAGTTTTTATCATATTTACCAGGGGTACCATTCATTCTGAGCACGACTGTAGGTCTATATGAGCAGATGGAATAGATGGTCACTTGAACTTGTTTCGTAAACATGAACAATGACCAGCAAACTATCAAGCTCAATCATATGGAAGCTTGTTTCCACCACTGAGTAAAAAAATAAAAATAAAGTTATAAAGTCAGAATTGCGTGATATAAAGTCGCAAATGCGAGTTATAAAGTCAGAATTGTGAGATTTAAATTTGCAAATCTGAGAAAAAAGTCAGTATTTTCTCCTCAGAAATGGACTTTATAACTCGTAATTGCATGTTTAAATCTCACAATTCTGAGAAAATAAGGAAAAAAAGTCAGAATTGTGAGATAAAAAGTATTCTGTACAATCCAGTCCAAAAATTGAGTGGCGAACTCAAGTTTTGCACAGGAGTGATCTGGCATATCAGAAAAAGGCTGTATAAAAATGACTGATGGGCCAGTATAGGGATTAACCTGAGGCTAAGTACCTTGGATGAGGGCACATTGGTTAAAGGCCAGTAGGCGTATTTCAGTTCATGGGTCACCCTTGGCCCTGAATTTGAACCTAGAATGTTTACATTTCTAGCCCAGACTTCTAACCACTAGACCAGAACCCAAATATGCATAAGTCCAAAAGTACACACATGGGAAAAGCACACCTTCTTTAGAAGAAGGTCCTTAAGGAACACTCATGCACACACACACACACACACACACACACACAGCACCTGTCCTGCATTTTCATATATTAGTCCTGAATGAATGAAAAAGCATCTACTTCCATGCCTCATGAGAGTAGTAAAGCGAGACAGCAGGAAACACAGGGGAATGCACCGAACAGAAGCGAGGCATGAGAAATGAGAAACTCTGACTAAAGTAGGGGGGAGGGGCTCAGAAGGGAGGCTTCAGATGTATGAGAGAGAGATTGATGTGAGTGGGCCCATGTAATATCTTTAAAGTGGCAGGCGGAGGCCATTCTTCATTTGTCTTCCTGAGAAATGTTCTGTCAGGGCAGCCAAAAGGAATTGGAAATGAATGTCAGTTCCCTTCCCTTTCAGAGACGCTCATGTTATGACATCCCGTCATACCCTATTTTATTATTATTATTTAGGATTTAGACCGCTTTGGTTTACCGAGAGTAGCCAGGGCTGCCGAGAAGGGGCATTCCCTTCATTTGCAACTAAGCGATAGGGAGAATGATAAAAAGGGAAGAGGAAAAAACTAACTGGATGAAGTTGAGCCAATGAGCGATATTGCCGAACCGCTCCCTGATTGGTACTTGAACGAGGCTATAGACATTGTAGGAGGTGCTTAGAGAATAAGAAGTAAAGGAGCAGATATTACACTTCACTTCATACCCACAGACTTCATCTTGACACATCATGAAAGAGTGATGTTTATCTCCTATGCATAAATTCACATTTCTCTACACATTTTGGTTTATTGTCTGAACACAGGTGTTTGAAATGTGCGTTTAGGGCTCCCGCTAAGCATGGGATTATGGTTTCTTGAAGAGGCAGGCAGTTTGACACCACTAGAGATTAAAGGCACGCGTCGTATTCCTTCCTCTCCCCGGGGGCCGACTCTGTCATTCGGAGCCGTTTGAGATGTCTGTGTTTACAATACAGGGATAAGAGCATCGCTCAGTCACGGTGACACAGTCACTCACGCATTACAGCCAAATAAATCTCCGGCGTGCGGCCTGGGGTGGCTCTTCCGAACCTATTATACAAAGTACCTCCAGAACGCCGTAGTCGGTGCCATTGTGTGATTGATTTTCTAATCAGAAGCTGATTATGATGAAGCCCTCCCACGGAGAGCCATTAAATGAATGAAGAAAAGCACCTATGATGAGAATCAATAAAACCGTGCTGAACATAATGCGGTGTTATGATGTTAGATGACATTTTCTTTTCCTTCAGCTAAGATCAGATGGTCTCTTTGTCACTGGGGTTTAAAGGTAATAAGTATGGATTTGAGTGTAATAGTCCAAGAGTTTCTGGCCTCTCTCATGCACGTGGGCTAGACCTGAGGGACGCTACATCTTAGAGACTCTGTAGTGATGGTTTGCATCAGGATGACCTGTGGGTTTGTCGTGAAGATATGCTGTGTGTGGCATGCAGCAGCACTGGGATTACCCGAATTAGACACAGCAGAAATGGTGGTGACTGCTGATATACCATTATACGATGTCTGAAGTTTATCATATCTGGTGCACCTATCAAGTGTTTGCAGATGCCTTTCTGGTTGTTGATTCATTAGCAGCGGTCACAGTAGTCAGATGGATGCTGATGGCTGCAATTCTGTCACTGGCTGTTGTCTCCGGGCCGTCTTCGTCTGCTTGGAGTGGGGTATAGCAGGTGAGATGCGGCCCTGCGGTTTTGGCATTTTGTCTATGTTTATCGTGTTCCCACGCTGTTCCTCCTCATTGCCTCTCTGTAAGGCTCTCCCTGGTGGCCTTGTCACTCTAATTAGGTGACAGACGGCAGCAAACAATATCCCTCATTACTGCTGACATGGGCGACGCACGTAGTCACACACAAATGTTTTCCCTTCTTATATACACAAACAAAGTAACACATACACATACATGGACAAGGCTAAAACAAAGATATGCACAGTGACAATCATCAAACTTGCGCAATGTCTCTTTCTCATCCTCAAACAATCACTTCAGAAGCTGTCCATAGCCAGGATTAAGAAGATTTTGGAAAAGCCTATTATTTTGTTACGCACCTCAAAATAAATGTGAGCTTGATGCTGGTCACGCTCCTGTCACTATGGTGGTTGGCAGTATCGTGGGTACTGTGGTATTTCAGGAAGCTAGATTTTATGCACCTATTAAAGGAATAGGCCAACCAAAAATAAAAACTTGATCATCATTCACCCTCAGGTTCTTCCAAACCTCTAGGATTTGTTTTTATCATGCAATATAGAAAAGGAGATGGAATGTCCAGGCTTTGAGCACTTGCTGTTTATGTGAATCAAGTGACAGTTGTCATGCTCAAAAAAAAAAAAAAAAAAAACCTTAACATTGATCATTGATTATGCATTTGTGATATTAAGTTTTTTGTAGCCACAAAATAACTTTGTGTGAGGAAAAGGCCAAAATATAAGTCATTAATTACTGAAACCTCTCATCATTCACCATAGCTCTCAAATCTTATTTACACTTGCATTGAATTAAACAAATTCAAGCTTGCAAAGTCACGTCACATAATCGTCGCAAGATATGTGATAACCAATGATGTTTCAAGATAAACTTGACACGTCTTATTTATTATACCCTCTTACAAAGTCTTGATTTTGTTTTTGGGGTGTACTAGAATATGCTTTCATGCTTGATTGTTCAAAAAACACATTCTTTTTCACATATTTTACATTATTTACATTATTATTTTCGATGAACCCCCTCCTTCCGAAATGTGCTATGATTGGTTAGCTGGCCCATGTGTTGTGATCAGCAGCGTTTAGCGTGTGTTCGGGAAATGTCCCACCCCTCCATAACCGCGAGTTCTGCTCTAGTGTAAATATAAAGGAAGATGGAGCAATTTCAACCCGATTCGTTGCAAGCACGGATTTCACAGGACGTTTTAGAGTAGTATGTTTTTCTTATACATCATAGATACAATGCTATCCAACATTTCATCATAATATTTGTCGGAAAACGGTGGTACAAAAGCGAGAGCTTAAAAAAAGCTATAGTAAACAACACTGTCTATATCATCAGCGTCTCTTTGGCATAGCAGCAGCTCATCCAGGCTTCTTCCGCTTTTTTGTGTATTCCGTGGGTGGAGATTATTTAAATGAGTAACATTATTATTCATAAAGCCAGGAAAAATCGCGTTGTAGTCCAAACGAGCCGTTTGTTTTAGTTTTTGAAAAGTGGATTCTATTGAATATAATATCTCCCTTTGGAGTGGACCTTGAGCTTTGTAACCTTGCAGATCTTTTTTAAGCCTTGTGCACACCGGGACAATTATCGTGCACACTTATCGCCAGCGTTTTTCAAAACCTTTTTCCACGCGTCTTTGTGTTCAACCTAAGCGATTTTCACTGGCGATGCGCTGAGTGAACGAACAAATTCACTCCTTAAGATGGCGCTTATTAAAAAAACAGAAATACCCCGGTACACAAGGTGGCGCTGCACAACATACGGTTCTGACACTCGCTTGTCACACAGAAGAAGAAGAGAGCCAGTATTTACGTGCTTGCCAATTCACACACTGCAATTCCTCTCCATTACAACTCCCTCTTATCGAGATTTTTGTAGTCGCTGTGGCGTTTGTCATAAAAGTTATTTGTGTTCAGACACCAAAGAGACCAGCAGCTCTACATTCATCTTGCCTCGTTGCATCTTCTTCTTCATCTACTTACTTCCTCTTCATTATCTTCTATCAATGTGTGTTCGGCAAGACGTACAACCTAGAAGCTTTGCGTAGTTTCACTACGTGAAATCTCGAGGCCAACAGAGAAGGAAATGAATAGTTGAATAAAGTCATTATTTTTGTTTGTTTTTTTTGCGCACAAAAAGTATTCTCGTCGCTTGATAAACTTAAGATTGAGCCACTGTAGTCACTCGGAGTATTTTAACGATGTCTTTCATAATTTTTGGGCCGGCCAGTTTAGATCCCTTAAGAAGCCTGTGGAGGAGTGATCCAGCTCTCAGATTTAATCAAAAATATCTTAATTTGTGTTCTGAAGATGAACGAAAGTCTTACGGGGTTGGAACAACATGAGGGTGAGTAATTACTGACAGAATTTTCATTTTGGGGTGAACTAACCCTTTAAATGTCGGCGATAAGCGTGCGTGATAAACATCCCGGTATGCACGAGACTTTATGCTCAAACAGCAACATTATACACTAACTAAAGCTGAAAATTTAAAAAAGCACAATAGGACCCTTTTAAGGCATCATGATTACATGAGCAAAGGTTTTGGAACAGTATAAGGGGGAGTATAAATAAGTGATTGAAAAAAATATTATAATTAATATAATATGATATAACATAATATAATAATGATGATGTATTGGAAATATTATTCTTTCTTTATCATTATTATACTTTTTTCAGAATGGTATGCAGTGACATTTTTTTCATCTGTTCGTCACACCCTTGTAGGAATAATGTACACTGACATGCAATGTTTTTCCACTCTCTGTTATGCACACACACACACACACACCCAATAATGATCATCATTCTCTGCTACCATGCAATTTGCAACTATTAACCTTGTGACAGAGAAGTGTCTGTTTATGAAATGTGGCATAAATATAACCAATGCAGACGATCCTTTCCTGTTGCTGCTGCCAAGACTGCCAGACCTTCCACGACTCCCTAACATGGGTTATAGGGCATCCAGCACCGATGGCCATTTTGTCTTTTTGATGTTTCCCATTTTTGATCTGTAACTGATTGTACAATGTCAAGGCCATTTGTTTTGCTGTTTTACATCCAACAGATTAATCTTTCGTTCGGTTTATTAAAGGGAATTGGCATTTGCTGCAAAACACCTGGGTTTCCAAAGTCCAAAGCAGATTTGGTAAAGAAAAAAAAAGAAGAAAAAAAAATTCACAAAAGCCCCAAGATTGCATTTTACACCATAAACATCTGGGGATGCAACTCATTTTTGTCTCACTTTGACTGACAGTATGTCCATCATTTCAGTAAGCCACAAAAATCTATATAGAAGCTTGTGAGTGTATTTCTTCATTTTACTTTCACATTAGCACACACCCCTTACGCAAAAGTATAGCTTTAACTATTTCATGTTAATTTTATGAAGTAGGTTATACTTAAGTAATGTTCAAGTATATTTTAAGTATACTTTATGTAGTACCGGTAAGTATACTAATATCAATGTACTTATTACTTTTAGTGTATAAAAGTATACGTTTAACTCTTTCCCCGAAATTTCCGTCATTTGTGACCCGCCATTGAAAGAATTTTCCGGCTTTCCTTGTTTTCACTGTTATAAGGTAAGGGGACGCTATTACGCATCTTCTGAACGAGTATTGAATCTCCTGATCAAAACACATGCGAAGAAGATGCAAAAACGAACGATCTCATATGCATATGTAAAATAACACGATCATCACCGTTAAACAGCATGTAAATCAAAACTGCCTAATGTTACTGAATGAAATGTCGACCCAGGACGAGCTTTAGGACTGTGCAAGCATTAGGGCTATTGATGGACTCGGTCTACTCCATCTATGTTTTGGTTATCGTTCTGAATTAGATCTGGATGTAGTCTTTGACAAAACGTGATTTTCTCAGCTTTTTGCTCAAAATGTTGCTTCTTTTTTTTCTTTTTTTTTACTTACCCACCCATGTTTAAGTGTTGATAAAACAAGAATGCATGAAGCTGAAATAAAGCTGATTTTCTTTTAAAGCAGAGGGTCTGTTCTTTCTTTTTATATATTACATGTTCAGATATTCATACAACAAAATCATTTTTATTTTAAAAGAAATATACTAATAGCACACTTGAATATACTTATTTTTCGTAAGGGACATTCGATGATCAGAAGGCTCACAGACAACAACATTACAAGTGGTGAGATATTTATGTCATACTTATTTAATAGGTAGAGGGATAGCTGGGATCGTGGAAAGTCGGAGCAATGAACAGTGACCAACGGTGAAGAACACTTCACCGATTTTCCAGGTGAAACCACACGTCAGAAGGAAGAATATGGAGAATACCCCAGTCTCATGCTCATCCTTGCTCTTTTGAATCCCTTTATTCTGGCCATGAAAGAAAAGCAGCAGAAAAGGCTTAGACAGGACGAATTCAAAGCCTCCAAAATCACAACATCACCTGCTAAAATAGCTCTGTTATGAATGGGGTTTGCTCCACTGACTACGTGTTTTGTTGAGGTTTGATTTTCATGCATTAATGGGAAAAACTCCTTCAAGGTTGTTATACCTATCTGTGCTTATGACCTTGACATTATTGTCATTTGATAAATTAACTCAGAGTAGAATGCATTTTTCGCAGCCACTAAAGTTTTTTTTTTACATCGCCACAAATTGATTATCTTGGCTCCTGAACCTTTAATATATTTATGCATTTCACTTTGCAGGCTTGTTCTTCCTCACTATATCAAACTATAAAAAGTTTGAGGTCAGTAAAAAGCAGGGAGGGACGTGCAGAGAGTTCCTCAGGGGCAGGGGCTCAAATGTAAAAAAGGGGCATATATTCATGGAGATAGCATTTATTTGATCAAAAATACAGAACAAACTTAATATTGTGAAATAATAGGACACTTTAAAATAACGGTTTTCTATTTTAATATACTTATAACCTTTTATACTTTTTCAGGATTCTGAGTTTAAAAAGTAAAAAAAAAATAACAGCATATAGAAATCTTTTGTACCAATATACACTACCTTTCAAAATCTTGTGGTCAGTAATTTTCTTTCTTTCTTAAAAAAATAAATGTATTAATACTTTTATTCAGCAAGGATGTGTTAAATTGATAAAAAGTGATAAATATAAAATTAATCCTGAAAAATGTATCACAGGTTCCAAAAAAAACACACAAAAAACAGCAATGTTTCTAACATTGATAATAAATCAGCATATAGAATGATTTCTGAAGGATCATGTGAAACTGAAGACTGGAGTAATTATGCTGATAATTCAACTTTGCATCACAGAAAAAATATATATTTTAAAGTATATTAAAATAGAAAACCATTATTTTAAATTGTATTTTTTTTTTCTGTATTTTTGATCAAATAAATGCAGCCTTGATGTGTATAAGAGACTTCTTTAAAAAACATAAAAAATAGTGTGTCCAAATTTTTAACCGGTAGGCTACTGTACATAGAATTATGTAAGGAATAATTGATGACAAGCCGTTGAATTATTAGAAAAATAATGCACGGGTGTGTAATTATTCCTTATTTGCTGCATAATTATCAAAAATGTTAAAATAATAAAGTCCTTTCACGTCACCATTTCGTGTGTTGTTGTCAGCCTACACTTCACATAATAGGCCTGTAATTGGCGCCTGGGCTTCATTTGTCCAACTATGATAGTTTGATTATAGATTCAGATCGCTTAATAAATGTATCAGTCTGTCCATGTAATTTTCAAAACGATTTACAAACAGGCATCAATGAATTATGTAATATTTTTAAATATGTAATATGTCGATTTTTTTAATTGAATCGACACACTAGGCTAACTTTGATTATTGAATTTTTTTTTTTTTTTAAATAGTTTGTTTTAGTTTTTTCCTGCCGTCGACCCATAGCCTATAGACCTTATGCACCATCATCTTTAGAGCAGACTGTGGAATACGTTTACACTAGCGCATTTTCGTTTTAAAACGCTTAACTTTTGCTACGGTTACGCCTGCCATCCACACTAATCCGGAGTTTTAGACCCTCGAAAACGGAGACTGACCGCGTCAGTCAAATCCGAACACGAAGCAAGACACACCCATGTGACGCAACGCAACCATAGCAACGCGTTATGGCAACGACACCTCAGACTGACAGAGATAGTAAAAATAAACGTGAATTTAGGCTACTTTAGTTTAGTACACATTGTCATGGTATTTATAATCAAATGCATTTTGTTTTATTGACCACAATAGTATCATTATTTTTTGTTTGAGAGGGGCACGTTTGATACATTTTGAAAAAGGGCAGGGGCTCGAATTTTTAGCGTAATTACTCTAGTCTTCAGAGTCACACGATCCTTTAGAAATGTTGATTTGCTGCTTGAAAAAAACAAACAAACAAAAAAAACATTTCTTATTACCATCAATATTAAAAACAGTTGTGCTGCTTAATATTTTTGTGGAGACCATGATTTTTTTTTTTCAGAATTCTTTGATGAATTGATCAGTAAATGAACAGCATTTATTTAAAACAGTTTTTTTTGTAACATTAGCAAAATCTGTTTTTGTGTGTTTTTAGTAATTGTTAGTTTGGTATGTTTGAGTTGCTGAATAGCCTAGGTTACTACTACACAGGAGCCTAAACTCTGAGAAAACGATAACGTTAAGCGCACCCGAATAAAACATAATATTCAGGATTAAACAGTGTAGCTGACTTACAGATTCAGTTAACATCCACAGATGAATAAGCGCGACAATTCAGGGAGCAGGCTACACACAGTGAACTTCGGGAAAACGCTACGCTTGAGCAAACAGTTTGTGAAAAGGCTACTACAAAAGATGGCTGTGAATAAAATAGGCTATAATATTCAGATATTTTTAAACCACAACCCTCTAATGTCAGAATGTTTATTTTTAAATCACAACCTTCTAAACATCATCTAAGTAAGATGCATTTCTGCATTTCTATGAAGTCCATTTCTATGAAGTTCACGCCTCGCCGTCGTCCATTAATACCTGACAATGGACACCTCATCGGGCATTAACCCGCTTATACCAAGGTCACTTGCCAAATAACACATTTTTAAAACATTAGTTTATATATTTTAATTAGTTTTACAATCGAAATCTAAAGTTTTTACAAACAATAACTTGGTTTCCCTGGTTACGCCTGACGGTTTATTTAGCAACCGGAGATATTTATAGTCCGCTCAGCACGTAGAACCCTTCAGTTCAGCTAACTTACGAGCCAGAAAGTTAAAAAAAATGTTCTCATGTAAGTTAGGATTGTTAAAACTGTTATAATTAAAACACACATAGGCATAGTATAACTGCTAACTAGATGTTTGTTTTGATACAACAAATTGTAAACGGATACTTTGACTGCCTGTTGCTATGGTTACTCACAGCTGATGTAGCTAGCGTATTTATTAATTTCGAATTTAATTTAATTAATTTACTTATTCATTTCGAACGGTAAACAGTCAGTTTCACCAGAACTCCTTTACTAGGTGTCCTCTATCACTTTTTAATGGACACCCTGTAGCCAATCAGAATCGAGTATTCACCCAGACCATGGTATAATGGTTAATAATAATAAACATCTTCAATGTGTGCTTCTTTTACCGAGATATGCGAATAACAGACACACAGACAGACATTTATGTAAGGGGTTTATTATCAATATTTATCTATAGATGGATGATGTATGTCCGCTGCGCGTCGGACGGTTCACGCCTCGCCGTCGTCCAGGGGGGGTGAAACACTCAGTTTCAGTCAATCTCATGTTAATCTTGAGTACCTATAGAGTAATATTGCATCCATCATATCTCCAAAAAGTCTTTAGTTTTATTATATTTATAAAAGAAAGATAGGCTGTACCGAGTCTTTCCGGGAAAAGCCGAGCGGGTGGAGGCGTGCCGTGTGGGCGGAGCTAAATAATCACGAGCGCCCGAAGTTTTAGAACATTTGTGTGTCTACTCGTGGTTTATGAAGACATGATTTGGTTTTACAATAAACAAACAGACACCTACAGTAGCCACCTAAACAAATGTATTTAAACAAACACACAACATACATCGCATGCTCCATAGATACATTAACTATTCATGATTATGTTGTTTAGCCTACTTGCTGTGCTTAGGTTACACGCCGATAGACACACAGATATTTGAAGCAGTTCTACTCACCGCCTGCGGTTCCAATGCAAGACCGTTAACCTTTAGTGTTGGGACTGCTCCATCCTTGAGAACTAAACGATTAGCAAATCCGGCTTCGAACTGGGCCTTGTTTATAAAAAAATCATCCTCGAACTGCATGGAACAAACAAGAACACTTGCACAACTATGTTAATGTTCTGGAAAAACAAACTCCATCCACTGGTCCCTTAACGCTTGATTCTTTGGGAATCTGTGCAGTGTTGTCTTGCCTTAATTGGCAACAGAAAACACACCTCTTTGGTGACATATTCGAGCACAGCCGATGCACAGCGCTTTGATGGGCATAGGTTACGGCTATCACTCTACAGCTGCGCGCGCGCCCTTCCGAGAGAAGTGCCAGGACCGTATAAGGAAATTCCGGCGCATCTGACGTCATACGCACCCATACTCGAAAAAAAACTTTCCGAAACTTGTGACAACCAGGAAGGAGTATTTTGAGAACAGAAATACTCAATCAAACGTACAACTTAATTTTTGAAACTTTGTTTAGCATGGGAATCCAACTCTTTAACGGTGTAAAAAACTCACTATGCATGAAATAGCATTTCACCCCCCCCTGACAATGGACTCTTCGTCGGGCATTAACCCTTAGGCCTACCTATACTGTATATTATTTGTGTGTGTGTGTACTGTACAAAAATGTAATCGCGATTAATCGATTTGACAGTATGTATCTGCAAAATCAGTTTTTGTGCATTTTTAGTAATTGTTGGTTTGGTGTGTTTGAGTGTGTGTTTGAGTGCTCATTTGTTACAATTACACAGCAAAAGTTCAGTGACATTTTTATTTGTGCATGGTAGAAAGCAAAAACTGATACTGACATAATGACATAAAATAAATATGGAAATAACTATAACTAACTACTGACAACTAACTACTTCTGAATAACTACAATATTCAGAAGTAAACAGTGTAGAGTGTTTATGTCAGAATGTTTATTTTTAAACCACAATTTTTTAAACCACAACCCACTCTAATGTCAGAATGTTTCTTTTTAAACCACAACTTTAATGTGTGCTTCTTTTACCGATATATTTAACAATATCTTTTGCATTTCTAATCCAAACAACATCAAACTCGGCACTGCACTTACTCGTGCCCGTAGCAAGACACCTGTCAAGTTTGAAATCCACCGGACTAACGGTTTGAGAGATATGCGATTAACAGACAGACAAACGTTCCTGTAATTTATAGATAGATGTCTTCACTTCACTGTTACTTTTTTTATTAGCTACAAGATAGCATTATCTGAATCAGACAATCTAAACATTAAAACAACAATGTTTGGTTTTACATGCGATTATGTGAAGTGTGTGTTGGTGTGAGTTTGTGTTGTCCATGTGTACCTCTCTATATGTCATATATCGTAAAATATATGTAAGGCAGAAAATTTGAGAAAGAAGAAGGGAGAAAAAGGTGAGGAAGAAAAAAACTAAAATTACCATAAACAAAAAAAATATATATATTATTATTATTATTATTAAATCTTACTGACCCTAAACTTTTGAACGGTATTGTATAGTTCGAGATTATTTTGATGTGAGATTACATGCACGCAAACTAGCATAGAACCTTCCAGGGCAGGCAGCTTCTAGTCATTCTCCAAAGCTCCTTATTCAGTTGCCAGACCACACAAACCTAAATCTCGAAACTCTTATCCACCGGCATTACGAGTAAACCTAGTCCTGTTAGTCAAAACAAGGATTTACGATCATAAAATTTAATTCTTTTTGATATTTTTTTTCCCTCATAATACTTTCCCTCAGCAGTATCATGTAAATCAAGGAGTGTAATGCTTTTCTGATTGACTGCACATGCTCAAGCAGATGGGTGGATGTTTGCTGTCTCGTGTGTGTGCGCACTGGTTCTCCAGACGGCTGTTCTGGTGGCATACGGAGCCTCAGGCCGTGTGTGTGACCTTAATGGCTGCAGCATATGCCATCAGTAATCTGATTTGGAGATTGTGAAAGAAGAAATGGAAGGAAAAGCAGAAAGAGAGAGAGAGCAATGTAGGGATAGAATGAGAGCTATTACTCTGGATTCTTCTCTCAAGAGACTTCCACATGTAATATTCAGATCTAGGTCATTCTGAAGTATGAAGTGCATGCCTAACATGAGGTGAACATGATGTGAGGGTATGCAAAGGGTCCATAGTTTTGACATCAATATTAGTTCAAATGAATGGAAACCCTCCTTATATTTTCTTTAGTTCATGAATTGAGCACTTCTCAAACATTTCATGCCACCTTGGATCAAATCAAAACTAGTCAAGTCAAAACCACCTGACAATAATGTCTCTCAAATGTGCTACTTTTCCATTGTTTTTCAATGCAAACATGTGCTCGACGGGCATCATCTCACATCTTTTGCAGCGTCTTGCACACGACACATGCAGTGTTCTAAAACACATGGCGCTCAAGTTAAAAGAAGTTTAACTTTCCTTGCCTTTTTTATTCCACTACCCCGCATCTCGCTTTTTTAAATGCAAAAACATGTTCTGTGTGAATGGCTCCTATAGACCAATTTCCAGCCGACGTCACAGTTACGTCACAGCGCTAGCTGGTGGCAGAACAAAGGGAAAACTGGAGGCGGTGAATACAAACCAGCACAGATTCGGCTACAAAATAAGGATCTTAAATTATTCTTATTATTATTAAATGTCATCTTGTTGTGTTGTTGGGTGCAAGAATCAATGAAACATTAATATGCTTTATCTGCAATTTTTTATTTCTAGAAAATATTCACCTCATTAAAATTGCACCGTAATGTCACTCTTGGCAGAACTGCGGATCGTACACACACGTCTTGCACATCACCATTCAGCACATAGTTATAGGCATCTGATTTATATGCCCTCCGTTTCTCTATCAGGTTGGTGTAGATGTCAGGCCACTCAACCGGAGGTAACGTTAACGTTAATCCTGTCAGATCCTCAATGAGTGTACGGGTCAGCCAATCTGGTTCTGTCCGTTAAAATTAACTTTTGCAAATAACAATCGCGGTCCTGGACAGTGAGTGACCTTGCACATTAAGATAAAATCGGATTTTCTCCAGTCATTGTTAAAAACAAGCTAACAAAACTTGCAGACTTTACGTTAGTGAAGCGGCCAGAGGGATCGTTCTGCCACCACCTAAGCTCCGCCCACATAAAAACGTCACCATGTTTACCAACTGAAAATTGGTCTATAATAACTCTAACTATCTAAAAGACTATGGAACTCTTCAGCCTGGTTTCATAATCAATGCACAAAACTGAGTGCTAAATGCAGTGTTTGAATCAAAGCAGGTCTTTAAAAGCTGCCTGCATTTAAATCAGAATGCAGATGCTTATTTTGAAGGTAAACATAATAATATCTAGCATTTCTTGTCAATCGGCTTGTTTTTTGGCACTCTCTCTGTAACATTTGCAATAAAAATGTGGTATGTGGATTCTGAGCAGCTCGGTTCCACCACCACGCAAGCAGCTTCGAATCCAATATTGGAGAAGAAAAATGTAGGATTTGCATTAAAGTCATAGATGCTCAAATCTGTATTGTGTATATATGAAAGATTATAAATAAAATATGGAAAAATAAAAATCATCTAACACGATTTAAAAGCAACCTTTTATAAAACAATTTACAAAGTGAAAACCATTGGAAGTTTTACAGTAAGTTTTTGCTATTAAGTCATTTAACCTAGTCTAGTTATAATATAATTTATCCTAATAAACAATCATCAACTGCATGTTGTGAAAAATCCCTGTTTTTGAAATCCGAAGCAGAACATTTACAAGCAGTCGGGATGAATACACATACAGCATGTTATATCCCTAGCTCGCTCCGCCTGTTGTCCCAGCAAAAGCGGGATTAAACTCTCTTATGTACAAACAGTTAATCTAAAGAAAATCCCGCACATTAGATAGCATTCACCACTCCTTTCCCTTCAGCTGGCATTCAGCCACCGTACATAATGGCATCCTGTGGATTAAGTAGGCTAGCATTAAGCCATTTCTTTCTTTAAGACCATGTGACTGAACAGCAAGTAAAGACTTACAAAAACACATATTCACGTTTAATCCATATGACGAAAAATACTGATATAAACAGCTAATGAACAAGAAACTGGAGCACACCAATGTTGTTTGTGTTATCTGTTGAAAGCAGAATGGAAACAGGACAAAAGCTTGTGGAAAACAGCTGTGTTAAGCATAAAAAACATGACTTTTATCATAGCACGTATACTATATCAAAACAACTGTTTGAACATCTAACTGACCTTAGAGTGACGTCTATGACTCTGACAACTTCTCAAATCATTACAATCACTGAGGTCACGAAGACAGGCACCTCAATACGAAACTGTTGCCCTGTGCGTGACTGGCACAAACACACCTGAGGCTGCTGACACTGAAGTCGGGGTTAAGGCCAAGTACAAACAATCAGCAGCTGCCTTGGGTCTACTCCAGGCAATTTCTATCTGGGTATTGTAGTCTTAACAACTTGACCTCTGTAGTCCCCGGATAGGAAGAGAAGTAAATGCATCTCATTAGTTGATCTGGATCGCTGGTTTTCAATCCTGTTTCTCAGGGCGCCCCTAACAGAATGTTTTTGTTCCTATCCTTGCCTTCCATGCATCACTCAATTAATCAAGTGCTGACTGAAGACTACAGATTGAACCAATTGATTTAGCTCTGTTAGTTTAACATCGGAGCTAAAAGCGATCTGTCGGCGTGTGGGCTTTCAATTTAAAAGCCACAAAAAGCACTTCCTTCAAACGAATACAAGTGGATATGTAAGAGTTTTTTTAAGTTGGCATGAAATAAAAAAATGATCCAATTGCTCAATTGGCGCTTCTGTAGCACAAGCACAATGCCTAGGCCATGGGTTCGATTCTCATGAAAAACATGAATCTGAAAACTGAAAAGATGTATACATACTCTCTCTCCCTCTCATTTTCTGTTGATCCCCAAACATCCTTTTACAGGCTCCACGGGTTGTTTGAAACGTCTGAAATAGGATAATGTGTTAACTATTAGCACATTTTAAAAATGTCTTGCATTTTGGTTTTCGAACGTTGTGGGTATAAGTAGGATTTTTAAATGTCTTTAAAATAAGTCTCTTATACCAAGGCTGCATTTATTTGATCAAAAATGCAAAAAAAAACTTGTGAAATGTTATTACAATTTAAAATGTTTTCTATTTTAATATTTTTATATGAAATTACTCCAGCCATTACAGCAGTCTTGATAAATGAAATCAAGTGCCTCTCTACATTCTCATTTGTTTGACTGGGAAATTACAGAAATGAAATGGGGTGCAGACAGCAATTTAACTTGACTTTAAAAAAGGGCAGTTTGTTCTTGATGCCCTTGATTTGAAATGTAACAACACCTACTGTATGTGGATTAGTAGATTTGACAACATGAGTTGGCAACCCACGGTACACTTGCGGCAACTCATTTAAAACTCATTTAAATCTCAAAGGAGATTGTTTATATAATGCCTTGTCTAGATTATAACATGTACTGAAAAGTAGACCGTGGAGGTCAGAGAGTGACGGTTTAAGGACATCTCAATTTCCTCCTCTTTCTCTTTCTCTCAATCCAACTGTCTCTCTAACTCACTCGATCTTGCTCTTTCTCCTTCTCTGTCTTCGTATGTCTTGGACCCAAATATATATTGACAGCCTACAAATTGCTTCAGGACTAGGCAGTGAGGTGTTTTAAGACAAAGTCCTTTTTAAAAGAACCATTGGAATTACTGCTGTGTGCAGATGACTGGCTTAGACCATATTAAGACTTTCAGAAAAAAGAAAAAAGAAAAACATGTTATCCCCAAGACAGGCAGGATTAAGTGTGTGTGAGGGGGGTCTTATTGTCATAATTGGCTTATTTCCATGCAATTTGCTGTTTTATTACTTGAATAGGTTGGTGGGAAAGACACTATACCCCTGGATTTCACCGGCTTTATCTGAAATTCAGCATTTGGGAGTTTAAAATTACAGCTTACTCAAGGCTACAGTTCAATAGACCCTGCTGATTTGATTTTATTGAAATCATTGATGCATCTGGCGCTCATTTATGATAAACGTGGCATAGTTAGACCAGTAATTTTCATCATTGTAAAAAAAAAAAAAAAAAAAAATTTGAATAGCCAAACAAGACCATTTCCCCCCCACAGCTTTCAAACAGGGCCGAGTTCAGCAGTGTGCGACCAAGAAGAGGACGAGCCAGCAGCACCAGCATCAGCACCAGCACCACAAAGAAGGCGAGACAGAGAGGACGAGTTTTTGGACTTGATTTGAGAAGACATGGGACTGCAGAGGCGAGGAGAGTAGGAAGAGGAGGCTGTTTTCTCTTCTTAAAAGAATGATTGATTATTTATTTACATATATATATATATATATATATATTCTTGTTTAACTTTTTTTAACTTATATTTTTTTTAAAGGAAAAAAAAATCTGTACATTATTTCTTTATTATTTTATGCAACTTTAAATGTGTAAATAAAAGAGAATTCATGGCTCTGGACATTGTTTATTTTTGTAATGGTCTCTGAGTGTTTGCAAGGTTGATACTAGGGCTGTAACTAAGGATTATTTTGATAATCGATTAATCGGGCGATTATTTTTCGATTAATCGGATAAAAAAATTCAATTAGATTTTTTGTTTATTACAACTAAATAAAACCCTAAATCTGGGTATTTATGTGTAAAAGTGTACTTTAAAAAGTGCAAAAGCCACACATTGAGTTTTACTAATATCAATTTGCATTGTTTTCAATGATAATGATGGCAAGTTGACAACCATGATTAATGTAAAAAATATATATATATATTAGGGCCGGGACTTTAACGCGTTAATTAAGATTAATTAATTACACACTTTAACGCGTTAATTAATTACACAAAACATTATTTTTAATCGCACTTATTTTTGCACCGCGGAACGTTTCTCACTGGATGAGTTTCGGCGGACCAATTATACTGGCGCACCAACTAGCGTTCATGACGAAGAAGCTGACGAGATCGCTTTGGTTGGCCGGTGGCAGGGAAATGTTGTTACAAAAAACGAACGGATGGACGCGTCGATAAGAGGATGGTTGTGTGCAAGCTATGCAACAAGGAATTCGCTATTGCTATTAGTGTAGTGTAGCAATATGCTATTTTGTTGCAATATGCTATTGCTACACTTAATGGCTATTATGGCTATTAGTGTAGTGCTATTAGTGTAGTGTAGCAATATGCTATTTTGTTGCAATATGCTATTGCTACACTTAATGGCAAAAATTGCACTGGTCTGCTGGACTTGGTTGAACAAAAATAAACAATATTTTGTTGCTTAAGCTTATGTATGCAGTCATTATTCAATGGTATACTAAAAATCCATGTGAAAAAAATTACTTCTCACAGTTCTCAGGTCAAATATTTATGCGATTAAAATGCAATTAATTTCGATTAATTAATTACAAAGCCTCTAATTAATTAGATTAATTTTTTTAATCGAGTCCCGGCCCTAATATATATATATATATATATATATATATATATATATATATATATATATATATATATATATATATATATATATATATATATCCAACATATTATGTTTTAACACAATTTTTGTTAAAACAAATTTACACAGACCTGTTGTTCAGATGTTAAAGGGGTCATGAACTGGCTTTTTAAATTGTTTTATATTGTTGTCTGAGGTCAACTTATGACGTTCGCTTGGTTTTTACATTCAAAAACATCAAAATGAATAAGTAATAGGCTATTTTCTACCCTAGTTTTGAGCCTAGCTCAAAAACGCACTCGGTTACTGACGTAACCTCGGTTCTCTCTAGAGAGGGAACGAGTATTGCGTAAGTTTAGCTTACGCTACGGGAAAGATTCATCTTCTCGAGATATTGAAGCCAAAAAATTATCCTTAATTTTGTATTCATTGTCAACGCAGTGCAGCAGCTAGCAGACCTAGAGCAGGCAGTCTTGCGTGCTCATTGGCTGCCCTGCGGGCATCTGCTGCAGCCTACCAGTGAGCCCCGCGTGACATCACGCCCAATGAAGGACGCCCGCGCCTTCATAGCCCGCCAGAATGGGCGTGGCTTAGCGTATAAAAGAAGGGGCTGTAGGCTGAATTCCCTGGTTTTCGTCGACTGAAGCGAAGTCGCTCGTGGCGCGAGCACGGCCGGTTACGCAAAACTCGTTCCCTCTCTAGAAAGAACCGAGGTTACGTTAGTAACCGAGTACGTTCTCTTACGAGAGGTTCTCTCGTATTGCGTAAGTTTAGCTTACGCTACGGGAACTTTTTGTCAACGCCGTGCGCGCCAAGCAACCACCCATGAGTCGGCGAGGTTTCTTGGGGAACCCAATAAGTGAAAAAATAAGGTGGCCAGCCACGCGGGCCATCACTCGTACATAAGCACACATAGGGAATACAGAGCAGAGCACTGGTCTGTATAAGAATATAGCACATCCCTACTAGTGCAGCTCAACCAGGAGAGCTGAGTCACGTGAGAGTGGTCTGAGCATGATATATATGGGCAGAACGCACAACTCGCTTAGACTGACAGAAGTTTAGCCTGCAGGGCGGGAACTTCTAGGTTATAGAACCTGACAAAGGTAGACGGGGAGCTCCAGCCCGCCGCTACACATATGTCGTGGATAGAAATCCCGCTGGGCCACGCCCACGATGAGGCCATGCCTCTAGTGGAATAAGCCCTGATGCCCAGAGGGCATTGCAGACCTTTTGACGCGTAAGCGGCCGCTATAGCGTCCACTATCCATCTGGACAGAGTCTGTTTCGAGGCAGCGAGACCTTTGGTGCGCCCACCAAACGAAACAAACAGCTGCTCCGTGCACCTGAAAGAGGCGGAGCGCGTAGTGTAAAACCTCAGCGCCCTGACCGGGCAAAGGAGATTCACGTCTGTCTCACTGTCTGACGCTGGCAGAGCCGACAGTGAAATGACTTGCGCTCTGAAAGGAGTGCCCATCACTTTTGGAACATAGCCATGTCTAGGTTTGAGGATGACTTTAGAGTCATTCGGCCCGAACTCAAGACACGTCGCGCTGATTGACAGCGCGTGCAGGTCCCCCACACGTTCGACTGATGACAGCGCGGTCAGAAAAACGTTTTTTAGTGATAGGTATTTTAACTCCACGGAGTCTAGTGGCTCAAATGGGAAGGCTTTCAGGGCCTCGAGGACCAAGGAGAGATCCCACATAGGAACCGACGGGGGGCGCGGCGGATTCATCCTTCTAGCTCCCCTAAGGAAGCGGATGACCAGCTCATGTCTTCCCAGTGACTGGCCGTGCGTCGATTCTGCGAACGCCGCCACATAAACTTTGAGCGTGGATGGGGACCTCCCTTTATCCATCAGCTCTTGTAGGAAAGTGAGCAGATGTGCAACCTCGCACGTCCGCGGGTCCAGATCTCTGTCGGTGCACCACTTGGAAAACGCGTAGAGCCTTCTCGGGGAAGGAGCTCTAGACTGCGTGATCGTGTTCATCACTCTTTCTGGCAGGGCAACGAGTACCAGTTGATCAACCATGCGTGCAGAGACCAGCGCTCTGGATGGGGATGCCAGATCGAGCCGCGAGCCTGAGAGAGGAGATCTGCCCTCACCGGAATAGGCCACGGAGCTGCATGTGACAGCCGTGCTAGTTCTGGGAACCAATTCTGATTCTCCCAGTGCGGAGCTATGAGGAGCACCGAGTGGCGCGTTTCCCTGATTCTCTTGATCATCTGTGGTAACAGGGAGACCGGAGGGAAAGCATACAGTGGGAGGCTGGGCCAGACCTGGGCCAGCGCGTCCTCGTTCTTCGAAAAGAACATCGGGCAATGAGCGTTGTCTTTTGACGCAAATAGGTCGACTTCCGCTCTGCCGAATAAGCGCCACAGTTTCTGGACTGTTTGGGGGTGCAGGGACCATTCCCCTGGGGGAATGTTGTCCCTGGACAGTTTGTCTGGGCCGTCGTTCAAATGGCCAGGCACATGCGCCGCCCTCAGCGAGCGCAGGTGCATCTGGGACCAAATAAGGATGCGTTCCGTCAGATTGCAGAGGTTTCTGGATCTGACACCGCCCTGACGATTTACATAGGAAACCACAGACATGTTGTCCGAGCGGACGAGAACATGTTGGCCCTGTATGAACGGGAGGAAGCGCTTCAGCGCGTTCTCGACCACTATCATTTCCAGACAGTTTATGTGAAAACACTTCTCTTGGTCTGACCACTGCCCAAAGGCGGGTCTGCCTTCGAACAGCGCGCCCCAACCCGAGTTGGACGCGTCTGTCGAAATGACTTTCCGATAAGAGATGGTTCCCATCATCACTCCCTGCTGGTACCAGTCGGCTACTAACTAGGGCTGCAGAGCCGCTATGCAGGTCTGAGTCATTCTGATTTTCTGGCCGCCAGAAACCCAGGCTCGGCGAGACACGCGAGCATTCAACCAGTTTTGGAGCGGGCGCATGCGCAGTAGGCCCAGCTGGAGCACGGCTGCCGCTGAAGCCATACAGCCCTGCATCCTTTGAAACGTTTTCATAAGGGAGAAAGCAGCACTTCTGGAAAGACGCAGCTAGGCGGCGAACACGACGCGCGCGCTGTGTCGACAAACGAGCCGTCATGGCCACAGAATTCAGTTCTATTCCTAAAAAGGAAATTGACTGACTGGGCATTAATGAGCTCTTGGTCCAGTTGACCGTGAGACCTAAGCTTTCCAGGTGACTAAGAAGCACTGTTCTGTGAGATAACAGTTCCGTCTCTGACTGTGCCAATATCAGCCAATCGTCCAGATAGTTCATTATTCGCAGCCCCTGAGTTCTCAGGGGGGCGAGCGCCGTGTCCATGCACTTCGTAAATGTACGGGGTGCTAGAGACAGGCCGAACGGCAGGACGGTGTATTGATATACCTGACCGTCTAAGGCGAATCTCAAAAATTGCCTGTGACGGGGTAATATCTGAATCTGAAAATAGGCATCCTTCAGATCTAGAGAAATAAACCAGTCCCTCGGGCGAATTGTGCGCGAGGATTTTTCTGGTCGTAAGCATTTTGAACGGTCTTTTTGCAAGCGCCTTGTTCAAATGTCTCAGATATAGGATAGGTCTGAAAGCTCCGTCCTTCTTGGGTACGAGAAAATATCGGCTGTAAAAGCCTGACTCGCTCAGAGAAGGCGGTACTTTTTCTATAGCCCCTTTGCACAGCAGTTTTGCTATTTCTGCGTGAAGTAGGTGTGCTACTTCCGCATTCACTATCGTCGCGGTCCGGGCTCGAAAGCGCGGGGGACGGCGAATGAAATTGAAGTGTATAGCCCTGCTTTATTGTGCTCAGAACCCATTCTGAAATCCCTGGGATAGTTTCCCACGCAGCTATGTGACCCGCTAGGGGGCGAATGGCCTCCGGGTTCAGATCGCCGCCATTTGCGGGCTTGTGAAGCTGAGCAGGAGCGAAAGCGCGTCGCGCGCGCTCTCGGTTCTGGGCAATGGCTGCTCGCTGAAAGCTGAGACCGTCTGATTTATGTGAGATGTCCCAATCATAAGGGATGGGGAGCATTTTATTCTCACTTTTTGACGCGCGAGCAGCCCTTTGGGCGGAAAAGCTTTCTGTAAGCGTGCGCGAGCACGAGACTTACAAGTGTATTTGACGCCCCGATCATAACGGATGGGGAGCGTCTTATCAATGCTGTGCGTTTTGTGATAACATTTAAATGCGCGGGCGGCGCCCGGGGGGAGGTGTGTGTTAGTAAGCGTGAACGCTCTCCGGCGGGCACGAGACTTACATTCATAACCTGTTTTATTGACCTTGTAACAGAGTGGGCAGATAGTGGGCACAGACCTGTGGACATATTTCTTATATTCAACACTCGAGCGGCTTTTCTGCGCTTTATGTGAGTGTGCCCTGTGAGTGACACTAGATTTGATGTGCTTGTGTGTAGGGGTGAACACTGGGGCGTGGGCACTTTCACTACACTTAAAACACCAACGGCGTGAGCCGGACCAGACATTATACTCTTTTTGAGATTTCTCTGGGTCGCTGTGGAAACGGCGTTTGTGTGCAGGCGAGAGGGTGAACAAACCGGCTCGTTGGCTGCTAAATGAACCACTGCAGTAGCCTGTTTGAAGGGGACTGACAGGGAAATAAACTTTGACGGCGGTCCGGCCGCAGCGGGACACGCGCGTCTTTTCGGAGGCGATGTGTCTGTTAGTAAGCGTGAGTGCTCGTGAGCGGGCACGTAACTTACATTCTTAACCTGACATGTATGAGGCTGTTCTGGCCATGTGACAGAGTGGGCAGAAAAATAGGCGTGAGCACAGAGTTGTGGGCACGTTTCCAACATCTAGCACTCGGGCGGCATTTGCCAGCTTTATGAGAGTGGGCTCTGCGGGAGACACGGGGGGTATCGTGTTTGTGTGTAAGGGTGAACACCGAGATGTGGGCACCTTTTCTACACTCAAGACACCAATGGCGTGAGCCGGATAATCAGACATTATACTCACTTGAGATTTCTCTGGGTCGCCGCGAGAACGGCGGATGTGTGCAGGCGAGCGGGTTGCATTACCGGCTCGTTGGCTGCCAAATACACCGCTGCAGTAGCCTTATCTAAGGGGACTGACAGGGCGAGACATTCCGACGGCGGCGCGCAGGCCCGTCCGGGTCATGCAGGGAGCTCGAGAGGGCTCTGCATGATGCGCGAACGGGGACGCGAGGGCGGGGTAGCTCTCTTGTAACGTAAAGAGAGCTAGCCGCGTGCTCGTTGGTCGAGCAGAACTGTATAAAAATTTCTGCTTTTACCACGCATCCAGTACGTCGCGTATGTTGATGCCCGTCCGGGTCATGCAGAGAGCTCGAGAGGGCTCTGCATGACGCTGCGAACGGCGACGCGAGGGCGGGGTAGCTCTCTTGTAACGTAAAGAGAGCTAGCCGCGGTCTGATGCCAGGATGGAGCAGCAGTCTCTCGTGGCGTGTCCCTCGGCCTCATCCTCAGATGCGACGGCAGTGAGGCTCGTGAGCGGCAGCTGCGCGTCGGTGAGGGGAGGCGGGGAAGGCGAAAGCGAGGCTCGAGGGAGGTTCTCCGGCGAGCGCGTCGCTGTGGCCACGGGTTCCGGCTGTCTCAGGGAACGGCGCTTCTTCCTGCACGGTCCCACAGAGGGCGGAGTGACTGCTTCGGGGTTGAAGGCTTCGAGTCGAGCCCGCAGGGTCGACAGCGGAAGCGCTTCACAGAGCTCGCAGCCCCCGGACGTGAGGGCGAGCCCTGCATGTTCCAGGCCCAGGCAGAGAGCGCAGATCCCATGACGGTCTCCGACGCTGAGCGGGCCCCTACACGAGCCGCAGGAAGTGCGAGGCATCTTTAAAAAGACACTCGCGCTGTTTTAGGAATAGGTTTTGCAAGGTAAAAGGATACGTCGCCGGATAGAGTAGCTCGCACGGATGGCTGAAGGTGGCGAAGACGGCCGGCTTCCTCAGTGCTGTCCTAAGCTGGCTGTTCGCTGTTCGACGGCGGCGGTGCCTTCTCTCAGATCCAGCGATGCGAAGAGCTCGCTGAAGAGACGAAAAATCAGGGAATTCAGCCTACAGCCCCTTCTTTTAAACGCTAAGCCACGCCCATTCTGGCGGGCTATGACGCTATGAAGGCGCGGGCGCCCTTCATTGGGCGTGACGTCACGCGGGGCTCACTGGTAGGGTGCAGCAGATGCCCGCAGGGCAGCCAATGAGCACGCAAGACTGCCTGCTCTAGGTCTGCTAGCTGCTGCACTGCATTGACAATGAATACAAAATTAAGGAAAATTTTTTGGCTTCAATATCTCGAGAAGATGAATCTTTCCCGTAGCGTAAGCTAAACTTACGCAATACGAGAGAACCTCTCGTAAGAGAACGGTCGGTTTTTATGGGCGTCTCGCATTGAAGACTTGGAAGTAAATGCCCACTGCTGTGAGTGGATAACAGTTTTGCATATTATAATGAGTTTCGTGTAATGCGCGAATCGGTGGGCGGGGCTAAACCAGCCGTGTTGAAGTAGGCGTTGATCTTCTTCTGCGGGGGTGGTGTTTTATCCTCTTTGTCGTCATAGTTCCCCACTTTGAAAAACGAGTCGTTTGCTGAGCCTGGTGTCAATAAAAGCTTCTATTGGACTAACAAGGACGTTTTCAGTTCTGAAACTTACAGGATATTCTTATAATTTGATGACCTCTTAGATGTCAAAAGCTCAAGGAAAATTAGATTTCTCAGTTCATCAGCCCTTTAAGATAATATATAAACTAAAAACATCTAAAAAATATAATTCATTTAATTTTAATTAATAAATATAGAAAGACTGAAAACAAGCGTGTGAACGTAGAGCTGCAGTAGATCGCGTTTGAAAAACAATTAAAACTTAATAGTAGACAAATGCTATAAAAAGAGAACGGAGTGGAGGTACGCAGCAAGCTAACAGGCTTGATTAAAAGGACAGGAAAAATGATGCATTAGTGCACAAGCATTCGCTGAAAACCACTCAGTACAGTGACTAAAAACCAATCTTTTACTGCTACTGTTATTAACTGCCTCTATATTTAGTGCTTCACTTTGTAAACACCATTTTATTTTAACCTATTTCTGCGGTTTTTTATCCATTATGTTGCGAGCGAACTGATTGCGCAACCTGATGCTCGAGACAAAATGCAGACATCCCAAGTCTCCCGGAAGTTCGGGGAGTCACCCGCATATTGATAGCGGCTCCCTGATGCCCGCAAATTAGTTAAAACTCCCGGAATCTAGAGCCCGCAAGCAAGAGCGCGCATGCGAGACAGAAGAGACTGTGGTCCAAGTCCAAACTGTGTAGCGCGAGCGCACGGCAGAGCGGCGGAGGGAGAGAGACCTTGCGGTGTGGCTCATGAACATAGACAGTAAAAGAAATGGACACAGCGACCCCAAAGACTTCAACGGAGAAAAGTGAGGTAAATTAGAAGCACTCACTTCCTGATTGCCAAGCGTACTGCGCAGGCTCAAACTGAGCTTGATGACTTAGATGTGACGTTTTATGCTTTATGCCTCCACGTCCCCCCGATTGCGCGCGAGCTTACTTCTGTCTATGCGGTAATTTCTCTACTGTGCGACAGAGAGTCGCGTGTTATGACGCAATCGTTAGCCTATTTTTACAAAAACGGCTTCTACGGGGCCACAACGTAAGATACAAGGTAATGGAGCCTTTTATACATTGTCGTGTTTCTTTAGAAATAAACAATGAACAAATGGAGTCTTTAAACACCTCAGATGTAAAGTAATTCGCTGTCAAAGTGACGCCAAAACGAATGGGAGTCAATGGAATGCTAACAGCAGTTGAAGGCTTGTTAGCCAATGGCGGCCCCCGGGGAGACTTCAGTTTCCGACTGGTGGATTACCCCCTTGCTCATGATGCGCATGTAAGACAGAGAGCATCATGATTGCCCTCTTTCAACCAATCATCAGTAAACGCTCCCAGTGACGTAAGCAGACCAACTAATCGATAAAGACATTCGTTGACAACGATTTTCATAATTGAATATTATCGATTTTATCGATTAGTTGTTGCAGCCGATACATTTAAACTAAATACTTTTGTGTTGTTTAATGTAAAACAATGCATAGTGTTGCTGTCCTGTGAGGGAAAAAAGTAGGCTACTTCACATTTGTACGTGAATACTTAATGAAGTATGTAGTTCCTTACATTCCAACACTGGTTATTTTGAAAATGAAAGTAACACAACGTATGTCTATTGTCACAATATTAACAAATTGTTGCTAACTACAGCTGCGTCCCATATATATGCGCATCTGAAGCGCTCAGACCGGTCTAGCCTACGGAGGATTGTTCTTGTCGCCTAGCAACTGTGACTGACAGCTGCCGATGACGAGTGGAAGTAACATTGCACTGGACTTTTTTATATTCAACTGGTTTTAAATATTCAAATAGGGTTGAAAACCTGTGTAAATATGTTCACCATCCATTTCTGTACATAATAAAAATACACTTGCCTACAAAATCGCATCAAGATAGCCTATGATATAAGTGAACATTTGAATATATATATATATATATATATATATGTGCCTATGTATGTTTTCTTTTCTTTTCATATTTCATTACTTTATTTACGTAAGTTAACACCCAATACTTGAACAGTTTAAAGTGTAATTCGGCCATTCAGGACGCAGCCTCTGAATTGGGACGCAGTAAACCAGAGCTCTGGCCATGGTCTTGGTTAAACTGAAAATACATGACTCAGCGGCGCCGGGGCTGAAACATCCTCCCCATGTCCTCCAGTAATATATATATATATATATATATATATATATATACATATATATAAAATGACAATAGCCAATTCTGGCTCCATAGCTGTTTACTCAATTATACCAAATGAATTATCATGATGGCAGCTGTACTCTCGCACTGTTGCTTGGCGCCAGGAGCGGTAATCGGGAACACCTGGTTGCGCAATTAGGAAATCCTACGAAGGCTACATGGTGCGTCCTTCGAAGGACGAATCGGCTGCATCCTTTGAAGTCAGCGGCCTTCGAAGGATGAAGCCTTCACATTGGGACTCAGCTTGTGTGTCTCTTTCCCTCTGGTTTGTTGTGTGCATTCATTGTGCGTATGCAGTTCTCACAGATATTGTCAGGCAGTGCTAGATTTAGTTTTCTTTGTTTGATTATTTCCTTTTTATTACATTCTAGTTTGTCTTTGTTCCTGTGTTTTTAGTCTAGTTCTAGTCTTTATTTATCTTTATTCTAGTTCTCTCAATCCTTTTTTTTGGGTTTCTCTTGACTTTTTTCCCCCCTCTAGTTCCCTGCAAGGTTGCAGTCTTGTTTGTTTTCTTTCTTTTTGTTTGTAAGTTCCAGTTACTTATTTCTAGAAATTATTTTATTTACTTTATTTCCCCCTTTCGCTAGCTTCAGTTATTTAGTCTATTTTGTGTTCGCTAGTCATAGTAGTTTTGTTTCTGTTATCTCTTGTTGTCTTGTCTCGTTCCTGCCCTGCCCTGCATCCAGTTCTTCCTCCTGTCCCGCAAGCCATTCTAGTGCCTAGTGCTGGTTACATCTCACCTATGCCAAACCTCTGGTTCCTTGAGCTGTCAAGTTTCCACCGTTGCCATAGAGCCTTGAATTGTCTCATCCCTGACCAGCCTGTTCTCCTGCCCTATTGTCTGGACTGTGTTTCGTCTGTTAATAAATCTAACTACCCGCTCATTCTGCGCCTGGGTCCTCCCTTCTCTGATTCCTGACAACATCTGCACTTTAAGACATACTGTACACAAACCACTCATACTATGATTTTATATACAAACATACATGTGTAGCGTGAGCGGGATGATTTTTTTTAGTATAACTAAATCCAGATGCACGGACTACGCCACCCTGGGAATTGCACCCAAGGAAATATAAAAGGGACCCAGGTTCGGTGGTGCAGAGAAAAGACAGAGTCGCTTCATCCAATAAATTAATGGTTTTATTTAAAACAGGGTTCTTGCAGGTTTCAGTTTGTTACATTTAAGACCTTTTTAAGACCTTTTAAGACCATTATGTGTGAAGTTTAAGACCAACACGACACATAAATTGAAACATTAGAATGATCCCAGAAATTCTTAAACATATTTTAAGTTTGTAAAATACACACACTGACTGATGTCTATGGAAGCGGCAATAATAATCCTTTCCATTATAATAAGACGACACGTTTTATTCATATCAGATACACATTGTGTAAGTAGCTTTACATTTTACACTATTCTTCTCCCAGTTCTCCGGCCACTTTCATGTATTTCGTGAGAAGTTGAGGAATTGACGTGTTGTAAACTAACATGGCGCCGCCCATCGCACAAACAGCTCAACTAACGCGATCGTTATGAAGGTGTTTAAACAACAAAACACATCCACTTGCACATATTTGACAATCGGAATATCAGTGTTTCATGTTATAGCTAATACATTTGTGAATATTTTGAATAGAAAAGGGAAAATGACATCAAAGCAGATCATCATTCATTCAGCACTGTGTTGTGGTTGCGCTGTGTCACGTGACAAGCAATGACGCGTCACCATGGAAACATTAAAGTGACAGGTTCTAAATAACGGTCGCCTAGAAAAACTCACGCTGGGGATCAGTTAGAATATTTTAAACTTACGTGTGAAAGGGTTAAATACAAAAACAACAAACAAAAATAAACACTAATTAACAATGGTAAATTATTTAATGGATTTATTATTTTTAGTAAACTGTTGTTTTTTTGTTAGAAACTCACGCTTACGGATGACGTGGTCGTTGAGCGCCCTCAGGCGACCGTTATGATTACATTCAAATGACTACACAATTTACAGATGATTATTGATTAACGAATATTTTTAAATCATCCACCAAATTATCATCTCTTTCTTGCAGTTTAATGAGTAAACAACGAACATCAAGACATACGGTCCGCTAATGGTGTTAATTAGATCTCTCTTGATGAAGTCCGCTATACCAAATTTTGTTTGGTACACACACTTCCCAATGATCTTTGAAAACTACGCGCTCGACGACAGCCCTGACTTAACGTTGCACGAATTCGGCGGGCAGGTAGCTAGTGAATCAACTTCCTTCACTTTATTGGCGGCGCGGGTTACATAACGCCACCTACTTTACAGGAGTTATACCTGCAGTGATCACGCAATGGGATTATCATCATCACGTAGCCTACTAGAAAACAAACAAAACAACCAACGTTTTATTTTCGGCGGACAACGCTTGACCACAATTAACAAAATGAACGGAGGTAAGAATTTTAAGACTTAGGTAAATTAAATTTAAGACCTAAACTTGTGTTTTTTAGACTTTTTGAGGCCTTAAATTTCACTTTCTGAATTTAAGTCTTTTTTAGACTTTTTAAGACTCCGCGGGAACCCTGTTAAAAGGAAAATGTCCCACTAGCACCATTTGTTCGTAATATAATTCATTAGCAAGTTTATTATAACAATACGGAACACATCAAATGCAAAAAGAACATTCCTCCAGACCTCGCTTATTTTTAAGCACTGAATCACATTAAACCAAACATAAACAAAAAAAAGAAAATGTACCGTCCCCACAAAATAAAACAGACAAAAAGAATATTTACTACAAAAAGAATGTAACTGCAAGGCTAAAGCTTACGTTAGGGGTGGCAAACTAGCTGTAAACAATTGTGCTCTCAACCATTTATGTGTGCACGGCAAACTACATATGAAGAGGTGCTCAAACCCGGGTGCTCCAACCTCACAGCAAATGTGTTCACCCAGGTGACTAGCCTCCCCCTCGGCGCACTCAGCCTTGACTCGAAACCAAAAGGAAACAAAAAGAAAGATTAGTAGGGAAGATACAAAGACAAAATAATCACAATCACATCAGACACAAATATGATGATTGACCAGATCAGGTGGTGCACAGATGATAAATAATCTGTCCTACCTCATCGGCTGTGAGGACCCCAAAATACTCAGTGGATGACCGTTAGATAGACACTAATATAACACCACATGGCACTAAGGCCCAAATCACACTGATCAGTCCAACTCCATTACAGAAATAGCAAAATAACCCAAACCATAAAATGAAATCAAAAACACACCACGACTATTAAAGTCATGAAAACCTAAGAAAACAATTATTCACGAAGGACAAAAGGAATAATCTAGTCTAAGAAAAACAGCAGCACGACCTGAATTAAATCACGTGGTACGCGGAAGACTGTAAAACAAAACATAACAATCAGACAAGGATCTACTCCAACCAACAAATACAAAATATTACTAAATCATACATACCACACGAGAATCACACACACATCACGGATCACACATCACGATGTCAGGATACACTCGCGACTGTTTCACTAAAACACACAATAACCCCCATTAAACTGGACTAACCCCATACAACCCACATCACAACAGATTGTGATCGCTGACATACCTCAAGCTTTCTATGAGTGCTCGACGCAACTCCCAGGATACGCAGCCAAAACGGTTACAGCAATCCTTCAAAGATAAAAACAGTCTAAACACTTTAAAACCACACGAAGCCGTGCATAACCTCCGTCGCTTACCTGGACTATAGTGAAACCGGAAGAGGGGCGGGCGTGACAAAGCCTACATTCTAGGGCTTCCTGTTTGAACCTTTAAATACGCTGGCCCCGATTACCTCATCCACCCATCCCCATATAAGGGCAATGACGCCAACAAAGGAAAGTGAATCTCCTCTACTGCTACACATGCATATATTTGCTTTGTATATACTTTACTTTATATACTGGTTTTATTTGTTTGTTTTTCTTCTCTCTTTAAATTGTATCCATTTCAATGTACAATTTGCCACTGACATTTGTATACATGACAAATAAACTTGAAACTAGTTCTAGTATAGCCAGACTTGGTTCACATGTGACAAATGCAATAGAATCACTTACTAACCAAATTAAATGCTCGGAGCCCTCCCCCCGGAGAGCACGAATACGCGTTAAACTTTACTCCCTCTAATTGTATGTAAGTGTGAACTGATCTTCTTAATACAGGTGCGAGTTTTCAGATTGGTAAGAATCACTGCACTCTACTGCTTTTAGAGACTGAGGTTTAGAATGTATGATTCTTTTATCGGAGAGATTACACTTATAATATACTTCAATTCAGACTATGCATAAACTCTGGCCTCAGTAGTCCGAAGTTGACATGTCACTGACACTGCCTCACTCTCATTTGTCTTTCATCTTTACACTGGTTACTGGAACTGAGGGGAGGATAAAATTAGCCACAGAAAATCCTTTTGAAGTAGCTCTATCAAATCTGAGGAGATTAAAGGAAAACAATTTAGTGTTTTCCTCCTCTTTTATGATATTGCACACGGTGCCATGTGCCATTT
The DNA here is from genome assembly GCF_029890125.1 of Rhinichthys klamathensis goyatoka. Lineage (NCBI taxonomy): Eukaryota > Metazoa > Chordata > Actinopteri > Cypriniformes > Leuciscidae > Rhinichthys > Rhinichthys klamathensis. The sequence goes on along the minus strand of NW_026606714.1, from coordinate 3,333,958 downwards.
ATAGGAAAATGGACACAGGAGCCAACAGAGATTCTCCATCGAATATCACACAAACCTGGAGGGCATGGGCAGAATAATGTGAAAAACAAAGAGGTAGAGAGATAAGGGGTGGGATGGATGGGCAGAATGCCCAAATTAGAATAAATGGGAGTATCTCATTTCCTTTGTTAAATTGGATTTAGTGTGTCTGAGGAGTACACATTGCCAGACCACAAATTTTTGTTTCTTGTTTTACAAAGTTGTCTTACTTGTGGTGATTATTAGACAAAAACATATTTGGAAAAGCTGTAAGGATGATATCTTGAAATTAATTAATTGTGCTTAATTGTTGTCCCACTGTTTATTGAGCTTACAGGACTGTTGCTTTAAATCAGAGGTTCCCTTTCGAGGGAACTTCCGCTGCGTCGAAAATCGACACTAAGGGGAACGCCTTCAGCGTGACGCGTCTGAAGCCTGTATGGAACTAGTCCAATCTTGATTGGTGCTGCGTGATGACGTCACTCGTGACGCCGCATGTGACGGTGAACCGGAAACTATAAAAGGACACCGGCAACATAATGGCGCCAGCTTTCTGATCTTCAGCAAGCGTTCTATGTGACTGTGTGTCTTATTTGGTGTTGTTTGTGATTGTATATTGTGAGAGATGGCAGCTAAGAAGCAGTTCAGACAGTGTGCGTCCCCTTGTCCACGCTTTTTGAGCGAGGGTGACACACACTCGCTCTGTGTTGTTTGTTTGGGAATGGAGCATGCACAGGCAGCACTCGAGGGTGCTGTCTGTGCAAACTGTGATCTCATGCCCATGAGAACGCTCCGTTCCCGGCTGTGCCTGTTCAGTGAATCAGGACAGGCACGCGTTCCCCAGGGATCGGGTCCCGCGGCTGCCGAGGCAGCGCGGCGCCTGCATTCCTGGGGATCGCAAAGGGATCTGGTTAGGGATGTTGAGACGGCTGAGGCCCTTTCTCAACATTCATCAACCAGTTCCCATGGTCCCGCTCGCGGTCCGGGAGCCCGCCCTGCGGCTTCTCCCGCCCGTGATGAGGACCAGATGCTCGAATTGTCTGCCTCTGAGGAGGTGGATGATTTGAGCATCGGTGCAGGGGAATGTGGGGATCTGCCACCCCATTCTCCTGCATCTGAGGAGCTGCTGGAGGTTGTGACTAGGGCTGTGGCCAAACTAAACATCAGTTGGCCACTAGAAGTGCAGGAAGCGACGGTAAAAAGTAAACTCGATGAGCGCTTCCTGCAAACCCAGTCACAACCTTCACGCCGGAGTCTTCCATTTTTCCACGATCTCCACACCGAGGTGTCGAGGTCGTGGGACAAGCCCTTCTCCTCTCGACTTTCCAGCCCCAATGTCAATATATATTCCACCATAATGGGGTCGAGAGAGATGGGCTATGGGACGATGCCTCGGGTTGAAGAGACTTTTGCATCTCATCTCTCGCCCGAAGCTGCATCGTCCCTGAGGGCTCCGGCGCTTCCTTCCAAGCCCTGCCGTACAACATCGGCCTTGGTTGGGAAGGCATATATGGCGGCAGGTCGGGCTGGTGCATGCCTGCACACAATGGGGCTCCTGCAGGCGTACCAGGCCGACCTGTTGAAAGAGGTGGACGATAGCGGGGAGGTCGCCCTCGACGATATTCAAGAGATGCGTCGAGCGGTTGACTTGTCTCTCCGTGCTGCTAAGGAGACGGGCCGTGCAATCGGCCGTTCTATGGCAGCCTTGGTAGCAACGGAGAGGCATTTGTGGCTGAATTTGTCGGGCGTCGGGGATAGGGACAGGGCCTTCCTCCTCGACGCCCCGATTTCGTCTTCTGGCCTCTTCGGCGACGCAGTCGATACTGTCGTCGAGAGGTTTCAGGAGACGAAACGACAATCAGCCGCATTAAAACAGCTAATCCCCCGCCGTCGTCCCAAGTCGCGTGGGTCTGCTGCCAGGGGGCAGTCCCACGAGGCGGCCGCCAGCTCCTCCCACATGCAACAACAAAGAGAGAGTGTTGCTTCTCGTGCTCCCCCGAAGAAGGCTTGGAGCCAGAGGCAACACTCTCAACCGAAGTCTTCCCTGCCGAAAGCGGATCTGAGGACCGTTATTCAGGCGAGGAAGGCTTCGTCGAAGAGGTCCTGACGTGTTGCGCAGGCCTCTGAGGGCGTTCCCCCCCGCGATCGAGTGTCAACAACTCGCTCCTTCGCGGAGCCCTCAGGAAATCGATGTATGCTTCCCGCCGCCAAAGGCGCTTCGGGACGCATCTGTTTCCAGCGAACGCAGATCGCAGTGTCCACCCGTAATATTGGTGGCCCGGTCGAGTTCGCTTCCTCTCAAGAGGCCTGCAGAAGAATTATTTCGGTTAAGACCTGCCAGTCATCTGCTTCAGGTCACCGAGGTTTTAAATGTAACACCAGAGGTCAGTCTCGAGAGACTGATCCCCCTAGTAGAATATTTAGACACCTGGAAGGGTCTTCCAAATATATCTCAGTGGGTCCTGCATATAATAGAGAAGGGCTACAGAATCCAGTTCGAATATCGCCCGCCAAGATTCAGCGGGGTCGTGCACACACTGGTCAGCTCCGAGCAGGGTCAGGTCTTGGAACAGGAAGTTCAGTCCCTCTTAGCAAAGGAGGCCATAGAGTATGTTCCTCCTCAAGAGCAGGAAGCCGGGTTCTACAGCCGGTACTTCATAGTTCCCAAGAAGGATGGGGGTTTACGTCCTATATTAGATCTCAGGGTATTGAACCGGTCTCTGAGGAGATACAGGTTCAAAATGTTGACCATACCTATTATCGTAGGTCAAATCAGGTCCGAGGACTGGTTTGTAACGATAGATCTGAAAGATGCGTATTTCCATGTTTCCATCCTTCCGCAACACAGGAAGTTTCTAAGGTTTGCTTTCGGGGGAAAGGCTTACCAATACAAGGTTCTTCCGTTCGGTCTAGCACTGTCACCACGCACCTTCACCAAATGTATGGATGCTGCTCTTGCTCCTCTCAGACTTCAAGGCATTCGCATCCTCAATTACATCGACGACTGGCTAATTCTAGCAGAGTCGGAGGTAGTGGCAGTTCAACATCGAGATGTTGTTCTGCACCATCTAAGGTGCTTGGGACTGAGACTCAATGTCAAGAAGAGTTCATTGACTCCTCTGCAAAGGATTATGTTCCTGGGAGTAGTTTGGGACTCACTTACCATGCGGGCACAGTTGTCTCCTGCTCGTGTAAATTCCATCTTGACCACACTAAGGAGTTTCAGGCTGGGGCAAACCATCACTGTCAAGCACTTTCAGAGAGTGCTGGGTCTCCTGGCGGCAGCGTCCAACGTGATTCCTTTTGGCCTGCTGCACATGAGAGCCTTACAGTGGTGGCTCAAGACCAAGGGGTTTTCCCCGAGGGGGAACCCTTTTCGCATTATCAAGGTAACGCGCAGATGCCTTCATTCCTTGATAATGTGGAAGAAACCTTGGTTTCTCTCCCTAGGTCCTGTGTTGGGGGCACCGTGTCAGCGAAAAATTGTGACCACGGATGCTTCCCTAACAGGCTGGGGTGCGGTTATGGAAGGCCGCTTCACCAGGGGGCTTTGGAAAGACCACCATCTGTCTTGGCACATCAACTGCCTGGAGATGTTGGCGGTAGTTCTGGCTCTCAAGCACTTTCTTCCGGACCTCAGAGGCCATCATGTTCTGGTACGAACAGACAATACGTCAGTGGTCTCCTATTTAAATCGGCAGGGGGGCCTGAGATCGCGCCCTCTATGCAGACTGGCGCACCAGGTCCTCCTGTGGGCCCAGGGCAAACTTCTTTCAGTCAAGGCTATGTTTATCCCTGGAAGCAGCAATGTGGGAGCAGATATTCTGTCGAGGCAGGGGCTGAGGCCCGGGGATTGGAGACTCCACCCAGAGTCGGTGGAGCTAATATGGAAGGAGTTTGGACAGGCCGAAGTGGATCTATTTGCCACTCACGAGAATTCTCACTGCCCACTCTGGTTCTCCCTATCGCATCCAGCTCCCCTGGGGCTGGATGCCATGGTACAGACGTGGCCGAGGCTACGTCTGTATGCGTTTCCCCCTATCGCTCTGCTCCCAGGGGTTCTAGAGAGAGTCCGGCGGTACGGGATCAGCTTACTCCTGGTAGCCCCGTACTGGCCGGCCCGAGTATGGTTTTCGGACATCATGGTTCTTCTAGCAGGCCCTCCTTGGCAAATCCCGATCAGGAGGGACCTTCTTTCTCAGGCCGAGGGCACGATATTTCACCCTCAGCCGGAGTTGTGGAAGCTGTGGGTCTGGCCCCTGAGGGGGACCAGCTCGTAAATACTGGTCTCTCAACTGAGGTTGTGGAGACCATTTTAAACTCTAGAGCCCCCTCCACGAGGAAACTTTATTCATTAAAATGGAATGTTTTTAACATATGGTGCAGAGAACTTCAGTTGGACCCAGTTAACTGCCCGGTGGCTTCAGTGCTGGAGTTCCTCCAGAGTCGCTTCTCTGACGGGCTCTCCCCGTCCACGCTTAAGGTCTATGTGGCGGCCATAGCTGCCTTCCACACGCCTCTAGGGGTGGGCACCTTGGGGAGACACCCATTTATTGTTCGTTTCCTTCGTGGAGCAAGGAGGATGAGGCCTGTCGTCCAGTCCAGAGTTCCCTCTTGGGACTTGACAGTGGTCCTCGAAGGGTTATCCTTGGCCCCTTTCGAGCCCTTGGATGAGGTGTCTGAGAAATTTATGTCCTTTAAGGTGGCCTTCTTGCTGGCAATTACGTCCCTCAAGAGAGTTGGGGACCTGCAGGCTTTATCGGTTGCTCCCTCGTGTCTCGAGTTCGCTCCTGGCCGGGTAAAGGCCATTCTCCACCCTAGACCTGGCTATGTGCCTAAAGTGCCGACAAATGTGGCACGGTCTATAATTCTTCAGGCGTTTCATCCTCCACCGCATGTGTCGGATGAGCAAGCTAAGCAACATTTATTGTGCCCGGTCCGAGCCCTGGAGGTCTATACTCAGAGGACCCTGGGCTGGAGAAAGTCAGACCAACTTCTTGTGTGCTTTGGGTCAATTAAGAAGGGTTCTCCTGTTTCTAAACAAACTATCAGTAGATGGATAGTAGAGGCTATATCTTCAGCTTACGAAGCGCGGAGTTTGCCTTCGCCTCTTCTGGTGAAAGCCCACTCGACTGGAGGAGTGGCTTCCTCTAAGGCTCTACTGTCAGGAGTTTCTCTTCAAGAGGTCTGTGATGCCGCAGGCTGGGCCTCCCCTCACACCTTCATAAAACATTACAGTCTGGATCTGCCCTCTACACCGGGATCTCAAGTTCTCTCGTCTTGAGTATGCCAGATTTCATACCAGGGCGTTTCTCTCAGAGTGGCGCAGTGGGCATTCGTTCCCCTTAGTGTCGATTTTCGACGCAGCGGAAGTTCCCTCGAAAGGGAACGTCTCGGGTTACGACTGTAACCCTCGTTCCCTGAGAAGGGAACGAAACGCTGCGTCCCTCGGCCACTCCTTCGCGCTCCTGAGAACGACTTGCTTCGACCAATTGAAAGCTGGCGCCATTATGTTGCCGGTGTCCTTTTATAGTTTCCGGTTCACCGTCACATGCGGCGTCACGAGTGACGTCATCACGCAGCACCAATCAAGATTGGACTAGTTCCATACAGGCTTCAGACGCGTCACGCTGAAGGCGTTCCCCTTAGTGTCGATTTTCGACGCAGCGTTTCGTTCCCTGAGGGTTACAGTCGTAACCCGAGACGTTTTCAGTCTTGACAGACCCAAGGATTCCCCATGCAACCAGACTCTCAGCCAAACCAAAAAAAGAGTATTTTTTTTCACCTAATAATAACTAACATTAAATAATAACTTATATATTCTGGTATTTGGTATTTTTCTTGTTTTGTTCTGTTACTGATCCTTGCAAGCATATTTAAAACAATTTCTGACCTCCATGTCCATCTTGTCTTCAATTTTCCTCCCTGATTCTCGGCGTGACTTTAAAACAAATACAAAACAGCATTTTTCTTTCATTTCAGCAAGCTGAAAGAAAAGCCTAGCATGCATGTCTTATGAAAACACAGAAGAAGCACAGTATTCCTCTTCCCCACTGACTCGGAAGTCTGTATCAGTTCACAGTTTACAATCATTACCCCTGACAACCTTGACATGGCTTCAGGACATATTCAACTCTGACATCTCACTGTATTCCTAATGACACAGTTTTATTTTTTACTTCCCTTGCTTGTCTGGTGAGTAAAAACAAGGAGTCTCTCAACAGCTGAACATACCAGTTAATATCCCTTGAGGCTGCAGAAGCTAGTTCTTGAGGTGGGGCAGCACAACAATGAAAACATAAACTTTCCTTTTATTGATGAACACAGTGGGGGTCATTACCTCAGGGCCCTCTATTGGGTTTGTTTTTTTGTGTATGGGATGAAAACACTTATGGGACTCAGAAATCCACAAAACAGCCTTCTTATTCGTAATTGAATTGCAGTGCTGCGGTGCAGCTAGGTAGTAGAGAGGAATTGAGAATTTTATTTAAGGCTTTGACACCTGAAAAAATAATCAAAACATGTCCTTCTAAAAACAACAAACTGCATATCACATTAATAGTGTAATAATTTACTTAAAGCTGCTGTCCGTAGCTTTTTTTGGGGTTAAAAATGATCCAAAATACATATTTGATAAAATACATAACCAGCCAGTGTTCAAAACTATCTGCTTGCCTTAGCTCGATGCAAAACGGTAAGCTTGTAATAATGTTTTTAATTTTAGTGGTACTGGTGGATTTCCGCGGGAGATTCGAGCATGTCTTTGCGTCATTACGTCACATCTGTACACATAAAGAAGGAGTCTCGGCTAGTATAAGCTATATTGCGTGTGAGGATGTTGGAGGTAGAGATTTATAGCCTTTTCTCACAGCACTTGATATAATTAAACTTATCAATTTGATGGCGGATCCAGAAAGGTTCAAACGACGATCATCATCAGTGACAACTAGAGACTCACCCGCTGTAACATGCAAAAGACTTCGTTCGGACTTCGGAGTGGCTACAGAAAAAAAGAGACTGCAACCGGACCCATGCGAAAACAAGGATAATATCGGAAGGACATTACATGATGTAGTCACGCAATGCTTGCTGACGTTGTTAACATTAACAATTTGAGAACATAGTATAGCTACTTTGCACGGTTTTGGGTGAAATGATCATTTATAAGCAATTGTTAGATTTAATCAGCGCGATTTACTGCAATGTCAGAACCAGAACAAAAGTGAATGTTTCTTACTAGTTCAGATGACATTTCCCGGTGAAAATTGTTATGTTGGTCATACTTCCAAAAAGAATAATCTGTGATTCTGAATGACAATATCCACATCGGCGCGGTGACTGACAGCTGCACACTCTCCTAAAACATTGTGTTCATCCGCGCTGTGCCGTGTCGAGGGTGTTGAACTACAACCCACGTAAAGTTGATAATTCCGCGAATGACTGCAATTGCAGATTTCGAACAGAGATGGCGACAAAGAGGAAAAATGCCGGACTGCAGCTTTAAATTAGTCATTTGCCCCATCAGTTAGAAATATAAGCTTCCATATCAATCATCCTGCAACATGGAGCCTGCTGTGGACTGTAACTGCTCCTTATAACTTCTGAAAATGTTTATTACACATTATGCAAATCTCCTTAAAGTCTCCAGAGCATGATATCACAGAATAATCAGACATATCTAGCTCTTAGAGCTAATCCTTCCCACTAGGTGTGCAACTGCCACTTACATGTTAGTTTAGCATGTGGCATTTGCCGTGGAATAAACATCCACCTCTCGGGCATATAGAGTCACAGTTGTGGAGCAATAAGCAAGCCAGTGTTATTTTAGTATTATTTATAGTATTTATTATCTTTTATGGTTTCACTTTATTTTGATGGTCCCTTTAACACATTCTGTTGACTATAAGTGACGTTGCACCTGCATGTCTACTAACTCTCATTGGAGCGTTCAGGAGTGCGTTTCCCGAAAGCATCGTTATCCAACTATGATCGCAATTTCCATTGAACTCTATTGGTAACGACGGAACTTGCGACCATAGTTGGCTAACGATGCTTTCGGGAAACGCACCCCAGGTTAGTAGAATAAGTTGACATGTTGCAAAGTTACTTATAGGGTACGTTTACACGACAACGATATGCTTAAAACGGAGATGGTTTTTTTTCCCGAGGTATAGATGACACCGTGAAAACTACTAAAAACCCTGTATTCTGCCGGCAGGCCGTTAGATGGCGATGAAACCCTATAGACTAAACACGTAATACGCATGCGCATGACGTCATCCTCTTCAGAGATTCGTGTTTTTGTTGTTTACACGGAGACCGTTTTCAAAAACTTGCACTTTGAAACCCCTTTTCAAAAACTTGCACTTTGAAACCCCTTTTCAAAAGTTTGCGTTTTCAGGCACCCAAAACACTGTTGTCGTGTAAACGAACGGACAAAATGCATAAAAAGTATAACATTTTTAGTTGAAAGAGGTGTCGTGTAAAAAGCCCCATAGTTAGTAGAATGTCTGTTTGGGAGTATCACAATAAAGAGTTATTTTAAGCAGACAGTCAACTAATTGTCACGGATTAGCCAGGCTCCACCAACAGCCAATCACAACACTCTCAATCACCAGAATCACCTACACCTGCATCTCATTGCCTCACCAATCACCTCTGTAAGCACACACCCCAAACACTCACATTGTCTGGTCTTGTTAGAGCAGTAGTACTTTGTACTTGTTTTTTTTTTCCAAGTTCATGAAGTCATTGTACCGTTCTCTGGCATGTCTCCCGTTTCCTTGTTGTCTCCGTCGTATCCCATTCCTGAAGATTTGTTCCCTCAATTAGGTGTCTGCTCCATCATTCACCCATCCATGATCTCCAATCCATCTGAAACACCTAAATATTGTCAGTATCTCACCATTATTTCATCCACACAAACTGCCATATCTGTCTGCACAGACTCGCCTGCATTTACTTGTTACTCATCTGTGTAATATAGAAACAACTATTGATTGAGATATTGTCTCGAGTCTCTGTTCCGTAACACTAATACTCTAATGAGAGTTAGTTGACATGTAGTGACAAAGTTACTTATAGTCAACAGAACGTTCAAAGGGGACCATCAAAATAGTGTTACCGCATTTATTTTATATACGGTATATTTAGGTGTTCAAGCACGAAGTGCTGAAAACCTATTGTATTTGTACTGATTTTTATTATTATTATTCTCCGCTAAAACGCATCGTACAGCCCAAACCGTAAGTGCTAGAGACTTGATATTTGGGATTAAGGTAGCACAGAAATCGAGGAGAGGTTGAGAGAGTATGAGCCCGATTGGCCCATAGGTGGCGCTATAGCAACAAAAGCGCGAAAGTGATCATAACTCCTAGACCGTATGTTGTAGACTCAAGTGTCTTATATCATTGGAAAGCTGGTCTTCTGACTTAAAAAACGTATATCTCCGATTTCATTTGCGGTATGCAAATTTTTCCGCCATTTTGAATTTTGTCAAAAAACTACTTTTGCGAACTAGTCCCTGGTTTTTCGCCCGATCGGAACCAAACTAGTGCATACATGTTCTTTGGAGTCTGATTATCAATAATTATCGAAAAAAAGTCGAAATTTCGATTTCTGGTCGCTAGGGGGCGCAAAATAAACGTTGTGGGAGGAGCCTATTTTACTAAAATGGCTATAACTCCAGAAGTAAATGAGATATCTTCACCAAACTTGACACACATGTGTATGAGGACAGTTTGGGGTCACAGTAAAAAAACCGCGTCGATCTACCGCTAGGTGGCGCTATAACATTAAAAAAACATAAATAGGGCTATGACCACGTGACCGTTAGTCCGATTGACTTGAAAATTGGTATGCAGTGTCTTGGTCCAAGGCCCCATGTATGTGTATGAGGACATTGGCGTATCTCAAAAAACATGGCCGCCATCGGCCAATGAAGTTTGAGCACCTATGAGACGAGGTTAACGAAGGCTGATCGGAACGAAACTCAATGGGCATGTTCGACTCATGGCCCAAGAGGTCTGTAAGAGTTTTGAAAGAAATCGGCCACTAGTTGGCGCTAACGAGTTTTATGGCTCTGTAATCACGTGGTGTTGCACACATCACGTGGTGTTTCCCATAATATGCATATCATTTGATAGATCTCCTCATGTTGAACAACTTTGCCTCTAAATCCATTGCTGTCAATCAAATCATTCATTAAATATTCACAAATATGTTAAAAACCTACTTTCGCAAACTAGTCCCTGGTTTTTCGCCCGATCGGAACCAGACCAGTCTAGGACAATTCTCTGGACTCTCTAGATCAATAATTATCGAAAAAATGTTGAACTTTGCCCTTTGGTTCACTGTAACAGGGTCATTAAGAAAAGGGGGCGTGTCAAAATACACTTAAAAGCCTATAAATCATAAATAAAAACTCAGAACTTCACAAAAATTGATGAGCACATGTATCATAACATGGTGAAGAAGCATGCAAAGTTTCATGGAGATCGGACCATAGGTGGCGCTATAACTGTCAAAAAGCTTTAAAACCATATATTTCCTATGTTAAATTGCCTGTATTGACTGTAAATGCTGATCTCTTAAATGAATGCTCAGATCTTCTTTAAAAAAGGTCAAGAACATGTCTAATATCACTCTGAACAGCATTGAAAAATTTCAGACAAATCGGACAAAATTTGCCTCTATTATTAATTGTAACAATTGCAGTAAACATTTCTTTTTTCCATCACATAGTTCAAATAACTGTATCTACAACAGAATGTGTGTGTGTAGTCCTAGGTTTCTGAATAAATGCAAAATAATCTGATTAATAGTTTACAAACACATTATGTGAAATGCTTATAGACCATTAAAGTATATTTTCATAATGACACATCCCAATAGCATTGAAAACCACAACAACAACATTTGTCTTTATTTGTGTGTGTGTGTATGTGTGCTAGCATGCTAGAATCATATTACATCATAGGCTACTAGAATGTGTTCAATTGTGGTAAATCATGCAAGAACAGGGTAAACCATGGTGAATCATACTAGAACTCGGTATATCATAGTAAACTATGGTAAATCACACTGTAACATAGTAAATCATTAACAATCACACTGAAATGTAGTATATCATGGTAAATCATGCTAAAACATGGTCTATTCCATCTATGATGTCAATGGTTAAATGCTTGCTACATAAAACTTATTGTCTTTTGATGCTTTTGTGCTTAACGGCCTTAAAGGCCTTAACTGCTTGAACACCGCTAAATGCTGCTAGCAGCTTTAATTAGGTGTTCAAGCACGAAGTGCTGAAAACCTATTGTATTTGTACTGATTTTTATTATTATTATTATTATTATTATTATTATTTTTCTTCCGCCGTAAAACGCATCGTGCAGCCCAAACCGTAAGTGCTAGAGACTTGAAACTTGGCCAGTAGGTAGTACAAAAATCGAGGAGAGGTTATCAAATTATGAGCCCGATTGGCCCATAGGTGGCGCTATAGCAACCAATTGCACAAAACTGCTCATAACTCCTAGACCGTAAGTCGTAGACTCAAGTGTCTTATATCACTGGAAAGCTGGTCACCTGACGAAAAAAACGTATATCTCCGATTTAATTTCCGCCAATATAGATTTTCCGCCATTTTGAATTTTGTCAAAAAACTACTTTTGCGAACTAGTCCCTGGTTTTTTGTCCGATCGGAACCAAACCAGTGCAGAAATGTTCTTTGGAGTCTGAATGTTAATAATTATTGAAAAAAAGTTGAAATTTCGATTTTAGGTCGCTAGGGGGCGCAAAATGAACATTGTGGGAGGAGCCTATTTTACTAAAATGGCTATAACTCGATAAGGAAATGAGATAGCTTCACCAAACTGGGTACACATGTGAATGAGTTCAATCTGAGGTCACAGTAAAAAAATCGCAACGATCGAACACTAGGTGGCGCTATAACATGAAAAAAACTTATAAAGGATTGACCGTTAGTCCGATTGACCTGAAAATTGGTATGCAGTGTCTTGGTCCAAGGCCCCATGTATGTGTAAGAGGACATTGGCGTATCTCAAAAAACATGGCCGCCATCGACCAATGAAGTTGAGACGAGGTTAACGGAGGCCAATCGGAACGAAACTCGATGGGCATGTTCGACTCATGGCCCAAGAGGTCTGTAAGAGTTTTGAAAGAAATCGGCCACTAGTTGGCGCTAACGAGTTTTACGGCTCTGTAATCACGTGGTGTTGCACATATCGCCACAACATGCATATCATTGGATAGATCTCCTCATGCTGAACAACTTTGCCTCTAGAACCATTGCTGTCAATCAAACCGTTCATTAAATATTCATGAATATGTTAAAAACCTACTTTTGCGAACTAGTCCCTGGTTTTTCGCCCGATCGGAACCAGACCAGTCTAGGACAATTCTCTGGACTCTCTAGATCAATAATTATTGAAAAAAAGTTGAAATTTGCCCTTTGCTTTGCTATAACATGATCATTTATAAAAAGGGGCTTGTCAAAACACACTCAAAAGCCTATAAATCATTAAAAAAAACTCAGATCTTCACAAAAATTGGTGAGCATATGTGACATAACATCATGAACAAGCATGCAAAGTTTTATGGAGATCGGACAATAGGTGGCGCTATAACTGTTAAAAAAGTTTAAAACCATGTATTTCCTATGGTAAATTGCTTGTATTGGCTGTAAATGGTCTTTTCCATCTATGGTCATATAATTTTCATATCATAATGTTCAAAATCAGTGCAGTACAATTCTCTGGACTCTCTAGATCAATAATTATCGAAAAAAAGTTGAACTTTGCCATTTGGTTCATTATAACAGGATCATTTATAAAAAGGGGCGTGTCAAAACACACTCAAAAGCCTATAAATCATAAATAAAAACTCAGAACTTCACAAAAATTGGTGAGCATATGTGCCATAACATCATGAACACGCATGCAAAGTTTTATGGAGATCGGACAATAGGTGGCGCTATAACTGTTGAAAAGCTTTAAAACCATGTATTTCCTATGGTAAACTGCCTGTATTGGCTGTAAATGGTGTGTTCCATCTATGATCATACAATATTTATATCATAATGTTCAAAATCAGGGCAGTACAATTCTCTGGACTCTCTAGATAAATAATTATCAGAAAAGTTATAACTTCTTCATTTGGATGGCTATAATAGGGTCACTTCAATATGTAGCCTTGACCAAGAAAGCCTATATCTCTTCAATGAATGCTCAGATCTTCTTAAAAACAAGTCAGAACATGTTACTCTAAATAAGATAAGAAATGATGCATCTATAACAGTTTAAAAGGTTAAAGTTATAACATAATGGCATATTAAGCCAATAAGTTGTATTCTACTGCCCCCTGCTGTTTAAAATAGTCATTTTGTCATGCTACTAACTACTAATATTCTATTATTCTTATTTAGAGTTTATAAAATCACTATTTTAACATTTACACTCACATTTTGTCAAAATTCATCTATTGAAGCATTGTGTCACAGATAAATGTTAATCCTGAATGAGACACACAGTTCAGATCACTTTATCTACAACAGAATGTGTGTGTGTAGTCCCATGTTTTTGAATAAATCCTGAATAATCTGATTAATAGCTTGCAAAGACATATATTTTAATGGTCTATAAGCATTTCATATATTTTCATAATGACTTGTGTGTGTGTGTGTGTGTGTGTGTGTGTGTGTGTGTCTAGATATGAATGCAAAAAGACTTTATTAATAAGTAGAGTGGCCAGCAGAGGGCAGTAGAAGACCACTTATTGGCTCACTTTCATTTTAACAGCCTTGAGTTTCAACAAAATTATCCATGCTTACTATAAAATCCATTATATAACAATTACTATTATAACACAATCATATTTTGTCAGAGTGTAACACTTTATTTGTACTGACACATGCTAGATGCATGGTAAATCATACTAGAACGCAGTAAACAATGGTAAATCATGCTAGAACAGGGTAAATCATGTAAAGCATACCACAACATGGAATATCATGGTAAAACTATGGTAAATCATGCTAGATTCATGGTAAATCATACTAGAACATGGTAAATCATGGTAAAAGTATGGTAAAGCATGGTAAAACGATGGTAAATCATGCTAGAATCATGGTAAATGGTTTTCCATCTAATATGTCAGTGGTTACATGCTTGCTAAATGTCTTTAATGCTTATGTGCTAAAAGGGCTTAAATGCTTGAACACCGCTAAATGCTGCTAGCAGCTTTAATTTTTTTTATTTCTATATCAATTTCGGTTTCAGTAATTTAGTACTTAAACTGTAATAATTACGTTTACTAATTACTACGTTTTTCATCGATTTTTATTTTAGCTTTACTTTAATAGTTTTATTTAACAACACTGTCCCGTGTACATCAGTTTGCTCAACAAATTAAGTTTTCATAATTGCTTAATACAATGGATTTCACACTTCCCTACTAATTAAAATAAATGCATTTACTCGTATGTCACTTATAATCTGTTGTTTTTGTTTTTTACTTAAGATTTTGGAATTTTAATTAAAACTAGAAGCCTATTTTACATGGTTTTCCTTTCTTTCGTTATATTGGAGCAACCCTAGAATGGAAAGTTGGGAAACATTTGGACACTGCTTCTCTTTCCTATAAAGTTTAAAATCTAACCCGTTTCCATACTTTTCATGAAATAAAAAGATTAAAGTTACTCAGACCCTCATCCCCTCTTATGTTCACTTCCCTTAGTCCTCTTTAAGAAAACATTTCAACTATGTCCTTAAGAGCCATCAACCATCATTATCCGCCTTCATATCCAAGCCCTCTGCCCCTGATTTGCTTTTAAGAGATACTGTACCAGACCACAAGAACAGATCAAAGACCTATTATTATAATCCCTGCATATTCATATCTGCCTGAGGGCGGATCCCATAGGGCCCTGAGAACCTGGTCTTGCCCTTTCTGTTGTAAGTTCAGTTTTAGAACATTCATTCAGTAAAGCGCATCACAACTAAAAAGTCCCTAATGAGGACAGTATATTTCCTCCATCCATCATTGTTGATTATCCTCTCTGGGCAGAGATGTCATCTCTAAAACCATCTAGAAAGCTAAACAGACCACCTTCCTATCTGCTCTGTACCATAACTGTTATCATATCAGCCTAGGCTGAATGGCTTAAATTGGAGATTGTATACAAGCTTTGGTCAAAAGATAAATCCCAGACCACACGCATTAGATACGATATTGAAATAATGTGCATTACTAGTGTAAATTATATTGTTTTTGGGAGATGATGAACAATTACACTTTCCCTGCCACATAGAGATGCAATAATACAAATGTGTAAAAAAAAAAGCAACCTGAAATTGATGAGGTCATTAAAATGTTTTTCTTTGGTCCACTTTTATGTTTCACACTGAAATTAGCATGCTGCTAACAGTCAGTTAGTCACTAGCGCACTGTCTCACACCTGTGGTCAGTCAGACGGAGGAAGATTGGAGGGAGTCAAAGAGCAGTCTGGTGTCCAGTCTTGGCTCTTCATCAAACGCTTAGCGTGGCCAGAGCAGTTTGACATCAACCAGCTGCTGTGTGTCATCTTTTCCTTTCCCTCTCCCCATCTCTGTTCATGGACATAGAGGGCTCCACTCAGATTGCACTTACTTTGGCAAACCTTCATCCATCCAGAGCTGTTTAATCTTCTCCAGTAGTGAATCTCCTGCAGCAGCTGCCTGTCCTGCACCACTTTGATCACCGGCGTGCACAGTGTGTGTCTAACTCCCTTTGGCTGATCACAGCTGTCTCAGACTGTCAACTATGCAAGACTTCATTTCAAATTGGTTATGTTTCGTTGTGCGCTGAACTTCAGAAGGTGTGGACCACACAGCTCCATTTTCAACCTGTTAGCAAGACCTCAATTTCACTCGAACCCTGCAAGTTTGAGCTTCAAAATCTGCAATATCTACTTTTCCAGTAAATCAGTAGGCTATATCTAAAAATCCTTATCCCTTTAAGTGTCACACCCCTTTTTTTGAATAGACATCAAACTTAAATGGTTGTAATTATTTGGAAGAATGCTTTGGAATATAGACGTAAGAAAGTTATAGAAGTTTGATTTTATGGAAATGTACAATGTAAAAAAATAATTATTCATGTTTTATATAAAATATATATTTTCAATACCTGGGCTACTGTAAAACTGCAGAAAAATCAAAGCCAAAAATCTGAACAAGTTGTGTTTAACATTTTAGGTTGATATCTCAAAAAATTAGCTTTCAGTAAGATTTTGTTTGGACGCAGTACCAAACTTTTTCACTAGGTCACAACCAGACTCCATTACTGCCCATATAAGGGCGCCTCCATTTCCATATGTGTTTTGAGTGATTTTAACCATTATTTCCACAATTTTCATACAATTTATGAAGTAGACATCCTATTCAGAAGTAATATGAGAAGTTTGGCAGATTTTGATATGAATTCCACCTCTAAGAAACGCATACAAAGAACACGTATGTTATTATAGCTCGCTGCCACATCACAAATGGTGAATTTATTATTTTTTTCTTTATATTTAAAACATTTTCAGACCTTTTTTTTCTAAAATAATTGAATGGATGCTATCTTTTTAACTCTTGGCATGAAAACAAACTGAGGTTTCTACCATTTTTTCATGATTTTTCATGTTCATTGCTATTTCAAAATAAAGGTCTAAACACGCCTTAGGAGTATGAAAATATTATTGTTGCAAATTGATAAATTATGGCTCCTCTGTAATTTATTTTGAAAATTAGTCACCAAATATGGAAACTAGAGATTGTAAGCTTTCAAATGATATATAGTTTGTCAAATATTACTTAAGGTTTTTACTAAGATATTATTGTTTTAAAAATATAATGGCAAACGTCCCACCTGTGGGACGGTGACAGTTAAGGGGACAGTTAAACAATCCCATTTTTTTGAGAAGTAAAATTTTGCATGATATTAAGATTTTATTTTTTTGATGAATGGCTGATATTTCAATTAAAAACCATATTGTATAAATAATTGAATAATTTTAAATGCTATTTAAATGCTAAAATGAATTTATGCATCAAGATGTATAAAGTTTAAAAGAAAGATGTTAATTTTGAGATTGAGCAATTGAGAAATGAGCATGCACATGCAATATTGGACAATACATAATCTATATCTACAAATGCCGATAAAAAAAGCAATCTTTAATAACCGATAATCAATATGGTTTCAATATATTTAGCATTTTATACATTTCAGAAAGTATAAACTACCGTTTGGGGTCAGTAAAATGTTATAACAGAAATTAAGAGTTTAATACAGCAAGGATGCATTAAATTAATCAAAAGTGACTTTTATTTTTTTTACATTGCTACAAATCATGGTTTCCACAAAAATATTAAGCAGCACCACTTTTTTTCAACATTGATAACAAATAAGAAGAAATGTCAGAATTATTTCTGAAAGGATCATGTGACACTTAAGATTGGATTATTGGCTCTGCCATCACACAAATAAATTACATTTCAAAATATATTAACAGATAAAACATTTATCTTAAATTGTAATAATATTTCACAATATTACCGATATTTTTGTCAAATAAATGCAGCCTTGATGAGCATTAGAGAGTTTTCAAAAACATTTAAAAAATCTTACCTCAAACATTTGAGTGGTAGTTTATTTTGAATTTAGAAAATTTAGTAAATTTAGTAAAAAAAGCTAATTATTCTAAGCTAATGTGCAAATAAACATTTGCATATAAATAAATAAACTTCAAAATGCAGTGTCTGATAACTTTAAGTACATTTATTCAGTTTCAAAGAATTTGTGATATTTTTACAAGAAAAAAAAAATACTGTTAAGGAAAAAGGATTTTTTGCACTGTCACCTAGTTGTCGGGGATTCTGTCCTAGAAAGTAATATATCCACTTCTCAGCCTTCAAAGCCCTGGCTCAAAGGGGACTGACTTAGAGAGGAAAGCTATCGTTTGAGAATGGTCTGTTCAAAAGTATTACCTCCATCTGCTAAAGGCTCTTTTTATGTCTCCCCAAAGCCCTTTCCTCTCTCCCTGCACTGACCGTGTGTCCAAACTAATCAGACTACCTGTCGTCAGCGTGACCAGTCTCAGTCTGTTCATTTGGCAGATCCAGAGACTCCTCTGTCAGCCAAGTGACAGAAAAAAACTCCAAACACTCTTTCTTGCTGACATCTGGCTCCTTGGCTCATTGCAGAGACAGAGCACCATATCTGGTTCTCTGTCAACAAGGACAGCAAGCAGAGAGTCTGCAGTAAATAGTGAGCTTAAAAAAATCCCAGAATTTTAATATTTAAAAGATCTTTTTTATTTATTATTTTTTTTTACTTTAGTTATTTGTACAGGTGTTAACAATACTGAAATTATAAATGTTGGAACGATTTCATGTTGGAGAGACACCTGCTTTGGCATCCAGTTGATTGCTAATTACTTTTTTAAAAATAATGAAATAAAAAAAAATCTGAAAACAGGCATTCTGCCCCCATCTCATTTCCCCAAAATCACAGTTGCTAAAAGGCCACCGCATTATACATAAGCAGCACAGTGATCAGTCAGTGTCTGAGATCAAAACAACCAACCCACATTTGTCCATCTCCATATAAAGGTCAGCTGATGATTCATAGGAGGCCTCGGATGGGAGGGACACTTGTCTTGCCAAGGGGGCACAAACTCCTGATCAAAATTTCCCCTATGTACTTTCGGTTCAGGGTAAATCCATTATTTCTACAGAAATTAGTGAACCGAACCACTTAAAGAAATACGCTCATTCAAAATCTACACTTTGTTCTGAACATAAATAGAGATGTTTTGGAGTTTGCTATAACTGCACCAATATGGAAATTTCGGCCAATTCTGTTAACAGATTTTTTTCTTAAAGCTGATAACTAATATATTTGCCGCTATTATATATCAGTCCAATGGCCGGTTGCATAAAACACATAGTCTACACCGTGCACAAGTGATGCACAGCGAAATCCACAATGCAAACTCAAAGAGACCCCATTAAAATCTGTGAAATTGTCTACACTGGACGAGGCGTGAAAAGAAAGAACAAAAGACAGAAGTGACAAGTCTATTCTTTTTCATCCATTTCCAAGGTTATTAATGTCAATCATTGCACTTTTGGATTCAGTCCCGCATTTAAATATGGTTGTCACTCATGAAACTTTGCAGTGAATAGTTAGCAGCAAAAAGTGAAAAGGATCTACACAGATAGTGAGAATGAAATCTACAATACACAATTAATCTGTTTAATCACAATTAATTGTGTTTAAATTTGGCTGGTTATGGTAAAAGAAATAGAAGTAGATTCTGAGCTACAATGCAAAACGCTTCAAAAACATAAATAGAAACGCTTGACACTTCACAGAGTGCTCTCACAAGTACAAGGCTGGTATTGTTATTTATTTATTTTATTATTATATATATCTTTTTTTTTACGGTTCAGTATCGACTCGGTACCAAAGTACTGGTACTTTTGACAACACTAGAATTATACTGATAATAACCCAACAATAAGGTCCTTTAAAACATCTCAGTCTCTAGTCAAAATATTGGTATGACATGACAAAATTTTCAATTTGCAGTAAATGATGGGATGATACCACTTTGTGTGAAAGTCTTTTATCTCATATTAAATTTATTTTTCAAGATTGCTTCTGTCTCACTTAGTCTCCTCTTTCTTTCTCAGCACTTGCTCTCTGTAATGAGGGATGGGCCACTTCCATTTATTTAGTTTTTACACGTTCTCCAACACTCCAAAGCAATTATATTAAAGACAGTCTATAACCTCAAGTAAGGTGTCCATCTGGGTCAAAAATAAAATAAAAAATTAGCTGTAATTAATTTTGAAATAATGAACGTTTAGCCCCTATGCCGCTCCATAATTAACATTCACTTTGCATATCTTAGTGTTTGCCAGCCAGCCACTTCAAGCGCTTCAAGCTCTTATCTCTCTCTCCCTCTCTCTCTCTCTCTCTCTCTCTCTCTCTCTCTCTCTCTGTGTGTGGAGCAGGGTTTAAGATGTTCTTCTTGAGCTTTAGTGCAGTTGTGTCTACAGCCACTTCTCCCAGTGAGAGCAGAGGTTCTGTGTGTCTCCCTAAAACTCTGTCCAAGTGTCACAACCACTCATCAGAACAAGCTCCACCTGACATGAAATCGGTCCAACCAATCATGACTGTGATATTACAAACTCTATATCTTTAATGATAAATACCCAATTGAGAGATTAATGCATTTATTGTATTAGGATATCTTTTAAAAACAAAACAACACCAAAATGTACATTTAAAAAAGTTTAATTATACATTTATAAATAATAATATAGCCCGTAATTTTTGCATATAGGGCCTATTCACAACAGATAGCTATATTTACATATCCATTCAACATAACTCAGAACAAGATAATAACAACTAAAAGTATCTTATTTAGATATTCTTTTGACAGTGAGAGAGACAATGTCACGGTTTATGAATTCGCTGTCTCCTTTCTCGTCTTGTTGTGTGTGTGTGTGTGTGTGTGTGTGTGTGTGTGTGTGTGTGTGTGTGTATACGGGGGTCACAGCTACACCCTAACATCCACAGGGGCCCGGACAGCTCTCCTGGACCTACACCAACACCAGCAGAAACAACACTGGACAGGCCTGAACCTTCAGGGGAAACTTGCGTGTCTCTCCTCCGCTGATCACTCTGTTTCTCACTCTTTTTTTAAGAATACTGCACTCAGCGAGGAGATTATCATTTTTACGGTAAAAGCCAGACTACAAGTTCATCCAACCAGACTCAATCTTTCTATCTGGTTTCCTACAACTCAGGTACCTCACTGCTTGCATCACACTACAGAACAGATCACTGAAACACTGCCACACATCTTAAACGGCTGCCATGCCTATAAAGGAATGTACATCGCACGCCACGACAGAATAGTGGATCTTATAGTGAAGGACATATCAAGCTTTTTCTCATCTGCTG
The DNA here is from genome assembly GCF_029890125.1 of Rhinichthys klamathensis goyatoka. Classification (NCBI taxonomy): domain Eukaryota; kingdom Metazoa; phylum Chordata; class Actinopteri; order Cypriniformes; family Leuciscidae; genus Rhinichthys; species Rhinichthys klamathensis. Next base: position 3,312,916 of record NW_026606714.1, on the reverse strand, counting down.
TAAAAATGTACAAACATTCGTGTGTAAAATCATCTATGTTTGATTCTGAGTGTAATAGCTCTGAAACCTTTTCTCATGTGCTTGCAAATACACCAGATATTGTTGTGATTAATGAGGAGATCAGTGAGGTGTTCGTTGTGGAGGTTGCATGTACATTTGACTCTAGTATGGAAGAAGCTTTTATGACTAAGATGATTAAATATCAACCACTCCTAAACGTCATCTCAGAGTTAGGTTATCAGAGCCGACTCCTTGTGCTCATATTTGGCAGCTTAGGACACACACACAGGCTGGTTGTAAGGGGGCTTCAACAACTAGGGATGCCCAAAAAGAGGGCTAAACGGCTAGCAAAGTACTGCGCTCTGTCTGCTCTTATAGGCAGCCGTCATATCTGGCGGAGACGGTGCTACTTGTATCCATAACAACTGAGTGATGCAAAATACTGTGAAGATCTGCTGTATGCCACTGGTCCTTGATTATGTGCATGCATTTGACTGCATCTATAGTATTTGTGTCCCTGTAAATCATTTCTTTTAAGTGGACTTAAATAAATAGTTAAAATGTGTGTGTGTGTGTGTGTGTGTGTGTGTGTGTGTGTGTGTGTGTGTGCGCGTGTGTGCGTGGTCGCTGATCATTGCAGCTGATCAGCACGCCCGCTCTGATCAACGCGCCAGCTGCAACTGATCAGCGATTCGACCCTTTTCAGTGTTACTGTTGTCGCCTAGTCTTTGTCAGATCGTTGTGGATTTTTCCTGCGTGTTTGTTCCCTGCCTGTATCCGTTTTCCGTGTGTCATCCCGTGTTCAGCACTCCTGGTTCAGCACTCACTCCAGCGTCCCTGTGCTGCCAAGGCCTTCATACCTTGGCAGCACCATTTGCACACCTTAACTCTCCCAGCATCTGACCAGCTCTCAATAAACATATCTATCATTTTGAAATTGAATCTTCTGATTATTTCATAATAGACAAAGGTCAACCGCGAGAAATGTAACAAAAGAATACCGCGAAATTCAGTGCGGTCAATATGACCGTCTTTGGCCGAAATAGGTAAATATGTTAATTTGTTTGTTTGCCTTGTGTAATTTATATTAAAAACATTTTAAATGAAAATACAGACACTTTTAGGAAAAGTCATTGCAAAGTTATTGCAGATATAAAATTCTAAACGATCAAAATGACCGTCGTGGCCGTTCTAGTGTTAAAGTTAAGTCAATCTATGTTTAATAGGCTAATAAATTGCATCAATTGGCTAATAAAGAAAAAGAAAAACAAACATTTTGTAACAACAGAACCTGCCCTAACCAGATCCAGCGTTCTGCAGGACCACTATCGTCTAATACGATTGGCAATTAGCATACAGTTTGGCATGGCGGTATGGTTCTGTTCTGGGCAAGAACTCCCTGCGCAGCCTAGCATGGATAAGAGCAAGGAGAGCAGCAATAACCCCCCTTAGGGTAAACAGACTAGAACCAACATGACTGTATTACAGATATCATTAATTAAAGATTTTAAAGTACAACATAATTCGAGAATTTATTCTGATTCAAGGGGAATCAGAATGCCAAATCCTGACTGGACGAGAGGAGGAGCTGGGGATGGAGGAGGGTAATTAGCTCCTGAGAAACGCGATATCTGCTGATAATACTGAAGGAGCTTATATATATGTATACAGTGATAGGCGTTGTATTCCTATAGGTAGACGTGGATCAGCTGAGAGTCAGCTGATGTGAGCTTGACTAACGTGACCTGCCAGAACTGAAGCTACGCTTGATTATTGATAGGCTCTTTATATTACATTATATAACTGATATTCATAATAGGCTTTTCAGCAATTACAAGACAGCATGCAAACATATGTCAAAATATTGTTGTGAAAAAAAAAAATACAATATTGTATAACCATTCAAAAGTTTGGGGTCAGTAAGAATCACCTGAGATATTTACCTCCTGCAATTTCTCCAATCCTGTATCCTTGTTCTTTCGCCTGTTCTCCGGCTCCCGCGTCCCTCCACCGTTCCCGCTATCCCTGTAAGACAAAGACATTGTTTGTTATCTAGTCACTCTAATGGCAACCAAAAGATGTTTGCGTGTGTGTGGATTACCTTGCGATCTTCATTCGTAACCTGCAATCCTAAGAACTGAGGCATTATACTTGCACTGCACATCGTTTGTGGTCTATACTCACCTGTTCAATAAAAGCTTTGCGTTGTTATTCATCCATCTCCCACTCGAGTCTGATATCTCCTGGCATTTTATCAAAATATAAAACCGTTATTTTAAATTGTAAAGATATTTCACAATATTATTGGTTTTACTATATTTTTTAAATGGAGACTAGTGAGAATAAGAGACTTAGAGATTTTATAAAATCAATTGAGATGTAGCCAATACATTATGTAATAACTAGCCCGTCAGTGTCCCTCAATGTGCTACCAAAACAAAAAGAACACATTTTCTTCTTGTCTGCAAGAACACGGATCTAAACGTGTATCATCTTGCTAAGTTCCATTAGTTACGTGGGAGTCATTAGCAGTCCATCAGTCTTGCATGCTATCTGCAGTCATAACAGTTCCAAATAACTATTATCATTTTGAATATGATCTTTACATGATTATTCTCTAAATGACTGCCCCCTTCCCCCCTCCTCCTCTGAAGCTTTTGGAATGACAATTCTACAAAAAGCAGCGCAAGTTATGAGAAATGTCATTCAATGCAAATGACACGCATAAAAAAATAAATAGATCACAGTGAAAGGAAAACCTAATTACAGTGCCAGTAGTGGAAATACAATACAACCTGTTAACAGGATATTATGGTTCTGGTGGGTGGGCTTCAGGCTTAATAGCAGTAACAGGGTACCCAGAGAGAGAGAGAGAGAGAGAGAGAGAGAGAGAGAGAGAGAGAGAGAGAGAGAGAGATAGGAAGAAGCTGGTTTTAATCTTGATGCTGAGGTGGTTTTGTGGTCTCATAGATAGGTATCGTGGCATCTGCGGCACTGGAAGTGTGTAGTGAGGATCTCTGGAGCTCACAATATGAACATCTGGTCACCTTTATATCAATCTTTTTCTTTTTTTTTATGAACTCAAACTGGCAAGTAGTTTCATTTCATGTCACAGTATGGGGTGAAATATGATTAAACTGTGACAGAACAACCTCCTCATGTCATCACCCCAAACCTTCAATCTCCTACCTGGACAAAACTCCTCATTGCACTCATTGTCTTTCATGGGAATGAAAGACAAGTTCCCTTTCAGTTCCCCATGGACACTTATAGACCTTATTCGCAAACACCGGAAGTAGCTAACCGCGGCCATATTGTTGACATGACATCTGTCCTGCTGCCCCTAACCGCGCGCAGATTTGAGTTGAGGGGAGCAGTAGCCTGGCTTCATCTCGTCGGTATCAAGAGAAGATAATGCTACACTGTAATGAATTGCTGTAAAAATTACAGCATTATTTTACAGCAGTTGGCTGTTTTCTAATAATACAGCATATTGCTGTAAACTGCAATGCATTCTGGGGTCGCGCGGTGGTTTGATTCAAAATACAGAATATTGCTGTAAATTTCAAATCTTCAGAGGCATTGTGATCTTCAACGGTCGTGTCGGCGGCGGCAAGAGGAGTGATTCTCAACTCTGTGGTAAGTGACTTATTATTTCAGTTTCTTATTTTTCATGTTGGGTTACTCGTAGACTATGAAGGTCACGTTATATTCGCGGTTCATGTTGGTAACTTAACCCCGGATCACACATCCTCCGACCGCGGGGCGCGAGGGACACTTGCGCGGGGCTTCAGCAGCGCGGACGCGGTAGTATTTCACATATTCCTCGGGATCTATGGGCTCCTATGTTAAGAATTACATGCTTTAATGACAACAGTCGGTATTCACACGAGCTTCGTGTTGATCAGCACACTTCCTCGTGATTATTTTATGGTGTAAATCAAATCAAAATCAAGTCACCTGTTAAAATGGGCGCCGAAATTAAAACGGCGTTGTTAAAACCTTGCGTCAGACTCACAGAGGATGTGTGTCATATAACGTTAGCCTACATTTTGAATGGTGCTGTAATACCAGTTTTGTCGCATGTTTAATATGCCGGTGTAAAAATCCCTTACATTTCAGTACATATGCTATATTATTAGCTATAGCCTACTCTGTGTGTGTAATTAGCTTATTGTTTGTATAATGCCTTTGTTCATTTTATTTAAAAGAAAGAGTTCCTGCACTCTTAATACTAAAATATAGTTTAAATGTAAAAAGCTGAAAAATAAAAATGGTATAGTAAAAAATAAATTTGGCCACATGTGCTATTGTTTTAGGAGACACTTTGACAAGTGGACACTGGAAGGCCAAGTTGTGTGTGAGGAGAGCATTCAGCCCAGCTTCCTGTCTGGCCTTGCCATACTGTTCACTGCATATTACATATGCAATCAGGAGGAGGCACTTGGAGTTCATTTAAAGGTAATGATTGAATTCTTAACAACTTCAGTACCTGGATTTTACACATGTATTCAATATCAGAACTAGCCTTTAGATATATTATCTGTTGAGTTAATGAGTCTTAATTACATATTGTCTGTTTCCTGGCCCTTTAGGTGTTTTGTATGTATCAATCCGGAGAGAGGAACAAAGAAGTACAGAGGAAAATTGCCATCTAAAACGACAGGGCAAATGGTACAGAAGAAACAGGTTGCAGTGAACCCACATGTTGCCACTCTTCCCAGCAAAGTGATGGGTTATCAGTGGAATTTCTGAAATGTAAGTAACACACACACACACACACACACAAAGATCTATCTTTTCGGTAACACTTTATAATAACTGCATGCTAATAATCATTTGTTAAGCATGAGTAAACAGTTAATTCATCATTTATAAAGCATTAATAGACATTAATAAGCAGTTTATAAATACAGCTATAAACACTTTTTTTCTTGATTTATAAGCATATCAATAATGCGTTTAATAATTGTATTTTCATACTTTGTTAATGATCAATTAATAATTTCTAAATGAAGTATAGCATTAAACCAGTTATTTAAGAGTTGTCAGTCATTCATAAGATCACTTAGAAAGTGTAAGTAAATGTAGTAAATACAGGTAGTTATAAAGCATTTAGTAGTGGTCAGTTAACTATTTTGTGAGCTAATCTAAAGTGAGGACTATTCATGCCTTGTAAAGCATTTATAAAGGAGATTTAAAGGCGCATCAATCTTCTAAACAGTAAAATGTAACAAACACAACACAGTGATACAGAACATAGAAATATTTAACAGCCTTTAAATCTCCTTTATAAATGCTTTACAAGGCATGAATAGTCCTCACTTTAGATGAGCTCACAAACATAGTTAACTGACCACTACTAAATGCTTTATAACTACCCGAATTAACCCTGAATTACAGCTTAAATACATGTTAATAAAGCATTTATTAACACACTAAGTAACCATCACTATATGTCTGAATAATAAGATGTATGAATGTAGATTTAAATAGTTTATTAATCATTTACTTACACGTTCTAAGTAATCTTGTGAACCACTGAAAACTCTTAAATAACTGGTTTATAAAAAATGCAATTAATCATTTAGAAATAATAAATTGATAATTAATAAAGGATGAAAATACAATTATTAAATAAATTATAGATATGCTTGTAAATCAAGAAGAAAGTATTTATAGCTGTATTTATAAACTGCTTATTAATGTCTATTAATGTTTTATGAATGATGAATTAACTGTTTACTCATGCTTAACTAATGATTATTAGCGTGTAGTTATTATAAAGTGTTACCCTGTATCTGTCATCCCTCTATCTGTCTTTGACTATATGATTATGTTTTGTAATATATCTAATATATTGTCCTTTTCAATATTTCTAGCCACTCTTTGCATCCTATGATGGAACAGCATCTGGAGCTGAATTATTCTCCATTTTTGATCAGAAGTTCTTTGGACTCACTTGGGGCCTTGTTGTTTGGATATGTTTGTCTGGTAATGAAGTGGTGAAAATTCATCCGTGTCTGTGTTTTTCAGAACCATTTTATTATGATCATGTTGGTCAACTTGTTTTAAATGTATGTCGTTTGCGTATTTCTTCTTTGTGTGAAGGGCCATGACGGTTAATTTGTTTCAAGTAATTAAAAAATATTTAATTTCATGTCCATTTAAAAAAAAAATACAAGTTTGTAAATAAAAATTAAATCAAAATATACAAAATACACTGTTTTATTACTTTTTTTTCCTGTTTTTCAAGATTAGGATGTTGAATAATTTGTTTGTTTTGTGAAGTAAAATAGGGGAATTAAGTTGTGCATTATACAACACTTAATGTATTTAAAAACATGAATAATTAACATTTCAAATTCAGCTGCCAGTCATTAATATTCAGACATCAGGAAAATATATTGTATATACTGCATTTTACATATTTCCTCTAGATATAGCAAATACAGAGAATCATGTAACTTACTGTAAAAAATACAACAATTTAAAAAATACTGTAATCAGAGAATACAGTAAAATTCTGTAAATTAAATTACAGACGCTACTGTAAAAAATACAGTAACTGGCTGGCAACCCTGCTGCCAGTATTTTACTGTAAAATTTACAGGTAATTTTTAACAGTGTAGCCACTCTTTGCATCCTGTGATGGAACTGCATCTGGAGCTGAATTATTCTCCATTTTTGATCAGAAGTTTGTTGGACTCACTTGGGGCCTTGTTGTTTGGATATGTTTGTCTGGTAATGAAGTGGTGAAAATTCATCCGTGTCTGTGTTTTTCAGAACCATTTTATTATGATCATGTTGGTCAATTTGTTTTAAATGTATGTCGTATGCGTATTTCTTCTTTGTGTGAAGGGCCATGACGGCTAATTTGTTTCAAGTAATTAAAAAATATTTAATTGCATGTCCATTTAAAAAATATAATAATATGAGTTTGTAAATAAAAATTAAATCAAAATATACAAAATACACTGTTTTATTACTTTTTTTCATGCATATTTTAAAATTATAAATTAAACAAATGTTGACCTGTTTTTCAAGATTAGGATGTTGAATAATTTGTTTGTTTTGTGAAGTAATAGGGGAATTAAGTTGTGCATTATACAACACTTAATGTATTTAAAAACAATTTGCATTTAATGAATAATTAACATTTCAAATTCAGCTGCCAGTCATTAATATTCAGATATCAGGAAAATATATTGTATATACTGCATTTTACATATTTCCTCTAGATATAGCAAATACAGAGAATCATGTAACTTACTGTAAAAAATACAACAATTTAAAAAATACTGTAATCAGAGAATACAGTAAAATTCTGTAAATTAAATTACAGACGCTACTGTAAAAAATACAGTAACTGGCTGGCAACCCTGCTGCCAGTGTTTTACTGTAAAATGTACAGGTAATTTTTAACAGTGCATGCAAGATTTGTTGTATTAAAATGTAAATGCAAAAGAAAAGGCATGAGAGTCGGTTGTTTTTGTCAATTTTAAGTTTTCATTTAAAATGTTTGCGATTTTAATATAAGTAAGTTACATGGTTACATATTTGACCACTTGCTTGAGCAACTTAATATATAGAAGAAATGCATGGAATAATTGGCTCACGTTGTTGAAATAGTGAGTATGTTTTAAAATAAAAATAGTGAGTGCCAGGGTGTTTGTGGTACAGCCGCGGATCGCACTGCAAACGCAGCATATAAAGCACTATAGCGCGTCCTGCTTCTGTACCGTATACGCACCGCACATGCATTGCACACGGATTATGTGTGAAACCTGTGGTAAAATGATGGGAACAGACTTTTCTATGGGGAGTTGGCTGAAAGTTTAGCCTATTTATCCTAGCTAGCCTCTCTTGCGCTGGCTCAACTCTGTCTCCTTCCCTTCATGTTTTCTGACAGTCGGTAACTTATCGCATAAAAACTAACTCCGGGGTTCTTATTGCTGTTGTTGAACAGCCGTGTATTACACAACACACCATCGCGCTGTTTTAAAAAAAAAAATTCAGTGATAATACCATGGATAATACCGAAGCTGCCTCGCTTGTCAATTGACAGACTGACAGTTGCCGTGGTTTCTACGTCAACAATATGGCCGCCGCAAACATTGATGACGCAGATCGAATAACATCTATTGCCTACTTTTTAATATCTTATGTTAATTTGAATAAAAAAAACACCTTTCTAAAGGTCTTAGGGCCCTATTTTAACGATCTGAAACGCAAGTGTCAAAGCGCAAAGCGCAAGTAACTTTGTGGGCGGGAAATAACTGTTGCTATTTTCCCGGCGGGATAAATGCCTCTTGCGCCTGGCGCAAATCTAAAAGGGGTTGGTCTGAAGTAGCTTCATTAATCATAGGTGTGGTTTGGGCGTAACGTGAAATAAACCAATCAGAGCGTCATCTCACATTTCCTTTAAGAGCAGGCGCGCTTGTTCTAAAGCGGATTCCTATTATAACGGCGGATTTGCCAGGCGCGCGCCAGGAGCGGTTCACAGCCGAGGAGAGCAACGTTCTCGTCAGGGCCGTAAAACACAAAGAAGTGACATTGGGGATGGAGAAGCCCATCCAAATTAACTTCTGTTAAACAGGCGTATGATAATTTGGGTAAATGTGTAAGCTACATGTTTGCTTTTTTAATAAATGATCTATCTATCTATCTATCTATCTATCTATCTATCTATCTATCTATCTATCTATCTATCTATCTATCTATCTATCTATCTATCTATCTATCTATCTATCTATCTATCTATCTATCTATCGTAATAATGTATGATTTGCAAAAATGAAAACTACTGCTTAGATGAGAGAATCAAAGTGTATGCGCGTTGTGCACACGCTACATTTATTATGGCCAAGCATGCGCCCTTAAAATAGCATAATGAACAACGCGCAACGCACCACTGACTTTAGACTAGGTTTTTTCTGGTCAGTGGCGCAATTGTTTTATAGAACAGCAAAATAGCATGAGGGAAGTTTGCGCCGGAACACGCCTCCTCTTTGCGCTGAACCGCCCAAGCGCAAGTGTATTTCTTAGTTAACCGACGTGTGTCTGTGGAGGGAAAAGTCCGCTTTGCGCGGGTGCAAAATAAGAATGATACATGCGTCAGTGTACAAAGTCATTTGCGCCGGGTGCAAGATAGAGCCCTTAGTGTGTTTTCACTCAACCTGGCACAACATTTAGTTCAGAACCTCGATAAAAACTTTGGCACTGAAAGGAAAACACAAGAGGGGTTATCACACTGCACTTAACCCCAGGTTATTGTCATTCTAAACCCCTTTTTTAACCCGGGGTAAAGAAACGTGTTATGAAACGTGTTATAAAATTAGCACCGCTTTTGCAACGTTAACCCCACATTGCGGTGCCAAACGTGTATGAAACGATGCAGTGTTAGAATGTTACGACTACACTGTTAAAAATGATATGATCAATTAGTTATGATAACAAATGTTTTTAGATTGCTTTAACTCATCAAAATAAGCAATTTTCTACTTTTTTATGTTATACAAGATTCAACAAATATTTAAGTCAGTTTAATGTAATTTAAGTTGAAATTAGCCTACTTAAACACCCATGTTAATTGTAATAAAATTTTTAAAGCAGCAACTTTTTTTATGGTGCAACCGACAGCTAAACGAGTGCCTCATATTCACATGCTTTGGACAGTCACAAAAAGCACCATGTATAAACAGTAGGCTATGTTTCATCTTTGTGAAATGTCATTTTATGAACACCCATGATTAATCATTAACCCCAGGTTAATTATGAGCAGTGTAAAACGTGAAGCAAGATAACACTGGAATCTGTTTACCCAGGGTTAATTTTTTCAAGTGTGAAAAGCTGAGTATCTGAATGTGAAAGCAGATTTTTTTGTAGAAGTATCACCATTCTGCTGAACAGAGTGAGTAAGACCTCTGCTTGGCCTGTGGAGATAGGGAAATGACAGAGAGCAGGAGAGAGACAAAGAAATATGCTTGCCATTTTAACTGGCTTCACTGGTTTCTTAAACAGTTTGAATGGGGAGGACAACCAAACATATATACCTGCCGGGCTCTAGCCAGCTAATAGCGCATTACAGCTTCTAATTTTAAGAAAACTCCTCTGCTTTATGAAACAAAGAGATAGAAAAAATACAAGAAACTATGGCTGGCAGAGCAAGAGATGCATGGCGTGAAAGAAAATCTTTTGTCTTCATTTGTAGTTTTTCCTTCTATAGGCAAAGACGTACGTCATTTTTTTTTCACCGTTGATCAAATGGGAAGATTGCCCAAGCTGGAACATCATTAAGGCCCATCCGGCATTCCATTGATCAACAGGGGCCTGGGAAAAACAAAATGCAGACAATGTGTTCATTACCGAAAGACTTCTTCTTCGCAAATAGCGGGTGTGTGGTGGGGGAGGTGGGGTTGGGTTGGGGAATGGGGTGGAAGCAAAATGACTGAAGCCATTGATCTTTGATCCATTACAATAATTAGCATACCATTAGCATAGAGTGTAAATATTAAACATGGCGGAATGTGCCATTTTCTTTTCGTCAGAGCTCTAATGATAGTAATCCCGGCCACAAAACAAGCGAAACTCAACTCGTAAAAAACACAAATCAAAGTGCAGATAAATCAGAATTTCATTAGCCAGCCACCAGACTCTTGCTTCATTGTAGACCATGACAGACCGCAATATTCGTAATTAAAAGAATGTGCTGTGTTGTGTTAACGACATGGACTAGTTAATCATACATTGCAGGCCAAAGTCATAAATCTTCAGCCCCAAGCAGAGTGTAGGCTAAATAAAGTTTTGAAAATTTCCTGTTAGAAAAATGGTCTTCATAAAAACACAACTAGAGGCAGCCTGTCAATTATGTTGGTTATAAATCTTTTTTTTATATATTTTTTTTATATATTACCTGTAAAACAGAGGCACATAAAACCAAAAGAGGATCAGGATTTGGGAAACAAACTGTGTATTTCCACACTTGTACTGTGTATTTGAGCAAAATCACATGAGAAAGTGAGTTGTTTAAGGCATTTATAATAAAATGTTGGCCAATACCAATACACAGATAATTATTTAGTTATATACATGTTCTATACCATTAGCTGAATAAACTTTAAAGGCTACAAGTGAATTTATATAATATAATAATATAATATAATATAATATATCTGTTTTATATAGTATAGTATACTGATGTGTTCTAATACTTGTAGTAGCCTATAAAAGATCGATACTTACACATGTCTGAGTTCGCAGATGCTGACGCTTTCATTCATTCGCAGAGACCGACACCGGCGTTCACTCACCCCCGTCTCGATTGCAAACATAACGACACAAAATCATATCGTTGATTTTTTTATCCACATCGAGCCATCATGTGTAGGAAACCAACGCGTGGCAGTTTTAAAAACAGCAATTTATGAGAGACGATCTCCACACACTGGTTCCACTTCCAAGTCGGGTTGCATGTTTCGGTAGGCGCTTAGTTCCATCAGCCACTGTTTAACATCCCCTCTCTTCTATGATCAAACATCATTTAGGTAAGTACATTAACTTGGCTATTCTACTGCTCCCTTCACCAGCGGCAGATTTCAAATCGGCGACTACGGTGACGTGGCAGTGTTAAAAAAAAAATGCTAATCCAGTCTGCACAATCTTAGAATAAAAGGTTCTATATAGAACCTTAAAAGGTTCTATCAGGCCCTATATTTGGAACCCCTAAAAGGTTATATACAGAACCCGTTTTAAGGCTTCAATCAAAAGAACCCTTTAGGAGTTTTAATATCACTCATAAATAATGTGAATACATAGATTCAGATCAGCATTTCAGAACATCATACTTCAAATCTACAAATTTACATTAATATCACTTATAAAGAATTGTAATAACAGATTCAAATTCAGATCAGCATTTCAGAATCGCCTCATATTTACAAATTTACATTAGCACTATTCATCAAAGTATTATGATAATTAATTATGCATTTTGAGCACTGGGACAGGCAGTTTTTTTGGCTGCTGGAGAGCCAAAAATACTTGTATCACAACATGAGATCACTCCCCCTTATTTATCCTACCTAACGGAGCTCCTCTCTCTAAAGCCTGGTTCATGACTCATCTAGTTTCTGTCCTCAAAAGCTGCAGTCTATCTCCCTCCCAGTACTGGACACTCCTTCAGGATCGGGGCAGCCACTACAGCGGCTGAACGTGGAGTCTACTTCAGCTATCTAGATCCTGGGCAGACGGTCTTCCTCTGCATTCGAATCATATATAAAACCCGATTTAAAAATCATCCTCGAAGCTCAGCAAGCTCTCCAGTAATGATTCGGGTAAATCCCTAGCAACTACTGGTGGTAGTGTCATGCTCTATCATATTACTCATCAATCCTGTCGATAGTCTCTAGCTTGCATTACTCGTCTGAGTGGCCAACGTGACATTGTCTCTATGTGGCTTAGTGGCCGTTGTCTTTGTGTAACTTCGTCTCCGTGTGGCCTTGTGGCATATCGTTGCCTTGTCCTTTGTGCCTATTGTGGCAGTGTGGTCCTCCGGGGCATAGGTTTTGTGTGGTCTACCATGGCTTTGTGGCATATTGTTGGCTTGTCCTTTGTGCCTATCGCTGGCAGTATGGTCCTTCGGGGCTTAGGTTATGTGTGGCCTAGCGGTAGGGGTGTGCGATATCACGGTTTTTGATCGTGGACGATTAAAATGCCTCCACAATCTGTTTTTGAAGAAATATCGTAGTATCGTGCTACAGCTAGTGCATTCTATCAGTTCAGTTCTGGGGCCTCCATATCAACATACTCAACACGACTTACATTCACACATCACATGTTAACGCAGTGGTAGAGTTACACTCACGGGACACTGCAGTTCATAAAAGTTCATTATTTGCCTGTGCATTAAAGCTTTGCCGGTTAAAGATTTCATTCGCGTGCTGTTGCGCGGTTCTAACTAGCATGTGCTTTTCTGAGCGGTTACACCCGAAGCACACACACTAAAATGTCAAACAGTGCCTGGTGCTGGACTAAGTTATCTTTCAAGTCTTATTGCGCTAATACTGTCAAATACACACAAGGTTTACATAAACACAGTTGGTTAATTTATGTCTAAAGTGAAAGCACATATTTGAGAGAAAATAGTGTGTGTGTCATATGCGTTTGGATTTTGATGCGCCTGTCTTAAAGTGACAGTAGCCCAATTATAGTACACATGCGGCAGCTTGTTCTTAAGGGGATAGTTCACGCATAAATGAAAACGCACTAAAGTTGTTCCAAACCAGTATTCATTTATTTCTTGTGCTGAACATACACACACACACACAAAAAAAAAGAATATATATATATATATATATATATATATATATTGAAGGATGTCGCTATCCAAACAGTTGCTGTTCCCCATGGACTTCCATAGGAAAAAATCTTCTATAGAAGTCACTGGGGACCAGCAACTGTTTGGTTACCCACATTCTTCAAAATAACTTTTATTTTCAACAGAATAAAGAAACTTATTCAGGTTAAAAACAACTTGAGAGAGTAAATGATGACAATTTTCAGTTTGGGGACAACTAATCCTTTAATGTTAATAAAACAAAACACAAAGAGAAAATCACTGAGAATTTGCTTTAATAAGAATCAATGTATAATTTATACAGTGTCTATGTATTGTGTTTTATTTTTACATTTGTTTATTTAATTTGCTGAAAAAATAAAGAACTGTTTATTTCATTTGTATATTATCTTGTGTAGCCTATTTTTGTTTGCGCCACTTTGGCCTAATTGTCTGCCATTCTTTTTTATTTCATATTTTGTTACCTTATAATGCTTTGTTTTTAAAATAGGGAAATTAGTTAGGCTGTAATGCTCAGTCACTTGCAAAATAGTAAAACCAACATGAAAGAGAATCGTGATTAGGGTTGGGTATCGGTTGGGTTTTATCCGATACCAGTACCTACTCGGTATTTTTTAAACGGTTCCGGTGCTTAAACGGTTCTTGAAACGGTACTTAAGAAAACGAAACCGCACACACTTAATCAAAAAATGATACCCTTTTATTTACAGGGCCAAACTGGACACAATATTAACTTAAATCTTTAAACAATATAAATACAAGTGACATATGGTAATAATAAAACCAATATAAAATAAAAAAAATTACATTACATTTTACACATTTACATAATATCAAATAAAACAATATTGTATCAAACAATGTAATAATACTGGAGATTAATAGAGATTGCAGAGCTGCCAACTCTCACGCATTGACCGTGAGACTCACGCAATTGACCCTTTTCACACGCTCTCACACATCCATCTTCTCACGCAGAGAAAAATCGCGGACAAAGAGGACACCGACAGACAAGACAGAGAAGGTTACTTTTGATATGGAACAAATCCAAAGCTGTCAGATTCGGTCAATATTTTTACGAGATTCACACAATAAATAACGTTTTGGCTCTTTGAAATGTGACAGATCGCTGTAGCGCGTCAGTTCAAACGGCACGTGATACAGCAGCCTACAAATACAAATCCACTGCTTCTTAGCTATGCAGCGTTGAGTGAACCTATGAAAGAGAACATGTCTGGTTAACCTATGTTCTCTCAATAGGGAACGAGACGCTGCCAAGCTCCTTGCGCTGCCGACCAGCTTCCTTTTTCGGCAGAGAAATCTGAGGAGCCGATGGTAAGTGCGTCGAGGCGGCGCCCGCGCCATTAGCCAATGTATTGGCTTGATTCTATATGGGATTCAGACTATCGGCACACCCAGAGGGCGTTCTGACTCGTAATTTTACAAGTGAAATCCAGCCAAACCTTGCGAGCAAGAGCGCGCATGCGAGACAGAAGAGACTGTGCGTGTGTGTGCGTGTGTGCCTAATTAAGTCAGGCACCGAAATCAGGCACCGAAATCTGGTTACTACCGTTTACGTCGGAACCGGTTCCCTATTGGCACCGAGTTTCGGTACCCAACCCTCATCGTGATAAAATCGTGAATCGTGATTTTCCTGATTTTCCTTGTCCTCTGTGCCTTTTGTGGCAGTGTGGCCCTCTGGGGCGTAGGCTTTGTGTGGTCTACCATGGACTTGTGGCATATTGTTGCCTTGTCCTTTGTGGCTATCGCTGGCAGTATCCTTCGGGGCTTAGGTTCTGTGTGGCCTAGTGGCCTCTTCTATGAGGGTTTTTGTTTCTGTGTGGCATTAGCGGCCTTGTGGCCCAGCTGGGCCTTGCCTCTGTGTGGGTCTTCAAGGCCTTGTGGCATATCGTTGCCTTGTCCTGTATGTAAAAAAATGGCCATGGTGGCCTCATGGCCCTTAGCTGCTTGGTTCAGTGTGGCCTTGTCTCTGTGTGGCCTATCATGGTCTTGTGGCCCTCGGGCTCGGTTCTGTGTGGACTATCATGGCCTCGTGGCATATTGTTGCCTTGTCCTTTATGGCCCATCGTGGCCTTGGTTTTGTGTGGCCTTGTCTAGTCTTACCTTGTCTTCTGTGTTGCATTAGAGGCCATTGTGGCTGATCGCGGCCTTGTCTCTGTGGTCTATCAAGGCCGTGTGGCCCTGCTCTGTGCGGCCACTATGGCTTGGCTCTGAGTGGCCCTAATCTGTGCGCCCACTATGGCTTGGCTCTATGTGGGCCTGTTCTGTGCGGCCACTATGTCCTGGCTCTGTGTGGCCCTGATCTGTGAGGCCACTATGGCTAGGCTCTGTGTGGCCCTGATCTGTGAGGCCACTATGTCCTGGCTCTGTGTGGCCCTGATCTGTGAGGCCACTATGACCTGGCTCTGTGTGGCCCAGTGTGGCCTGGCTCTGTGCGGTCTATCACGGCCTTGTCTCTGTGTGGTCTATAGTGGCCTGGCTTTGTGTGGTCTATCACGGCCTTGTCTCAGTTTGGTCTGTCACGGTCTTGTCTCTGTGTGGTCCATAGTGGCCTTGCTCTGTGTGGCCTATCACGGCTTGTGGCTTTCAATGGCTTGTCTCTATGCAGCTCTGTTAGCCCTCATTTTCGGTTTAATGTTCCACTATTCCCCTGCTCTTTGCTTCCCTTTAACGTGTCTTTCCTGTGGCTCAGGAAAGCATTGGAATTTATAACGCTAAGGTCATGGGTTCGTTCTCCAGGGAAAGCAATAACTGATAAGAATGTAAATGTGTATCTTGAAATGTAATGTAAGTCGCTTTGGATAAAAGCGTCAGCCAGATATATAATTGTAAATACAGCAGCAGAAAATATATAAATGCATAATACTCGTCTTCACATAGTACCTTACAGGTTCACTGTTTCCGACAATGATGAAAGTGGCCCTCTTTACTAATTAAGCTATAGGCCTATGAGGCATTCCATGTTTCATCATGCTTATTTTATGTCAACTATTTTTTCTCTTTTTTTTCCTCTATGTTTTAGGATCTACAGGATACACGACTGGTGGGTATACTTTTCTTTACCGTTCTTTTGGGGTGGGCTCCGTCCCGGTGGAATTATTCTTCCACCTATTTTTGGGGGTCGGCTTCACCCCTGCCTTCATCTTCAGGCAGGAAATGCAGATTCCGTACCATCGGATTACGAGCTACGGACGGGGCCTACGCCAAAGAAATTCCTATCATAATATTTGCTTGCTGGGCTTGTTAATAAATGTATACTTGTTACGGTATTTTGCCTCCCGAGTCTTTATGGTAGAACAAACTATTGTTACGTGTTTTTTTTTTTTTTTTTTGTCTTTATGCAAGCATATGCACCTGGACTGCCAAGGTTATGATTGCCTCCTTCCTTTTGCATACTGTACATGCTCTAAAGCAAATCAGCTGTGTCCTTCTCATCTGCATCTGTTATGGCCAGCAATCTGTTTCTACTACATGGATGGTTTGGCAACATCAACCAACAAGACAGATTAACTTACAGTACACACAGCTGCAAATTATTTCTCTCAAAATGGGGTTGTGCTTGAGACATTTTTTCAGTATGCCAAAGGGCAGTATTCAATGCAGACACGTCAATTAAACTAAATCAATACAATGTAATGTAAACACAATGCAGCGGTTCATGTAACATTTCATCTCGGACATGAGCGCCGTCCAGAATAAAATATCAATGTTTACTATTTTTGTAAATAGTATGCAAAACAATATCCAATAAAGACATTTTTCAAACATTAATGCCACAAGAATACATTGTGTTACTATATTACATGTTAAATTCAGCAAGGGCTGTCCAAATATTTATTTTTTATATATAATATTAAACAAATTATTTATTTTTATATATAAAATAATATAAAATAACTTATTCCAGTCCTTTAAAAAAAACAACTCATTATTAGTCACTCTCAAAATGGAAGTGCCTTGTGGGATACTGTATGGCACAGTGTTCTCTATACTGTACATTTTGGAAAATGTCCTCGAGGTATACAGAACATTTGCATACGTGGCACACTATAACCATGATACATATTTCTAAAATTGTATGAGTAGTAACTGCAGGGCTGGACTGGGACAAAAAATCGGCCCGGGCATTTTGGCTCAGACTGGCCGACTATATAACACAACCGAACTTTGCACGCCCTTGAATATGTATACCAACTCCTATTAAAACCACTAATGCCATAAGTGAATAGGAGTGAGTAAGAGTTAACCGATGAAATAATTACTAAGTTGAACTATACTCCACAGTGATGAATCCTAAGGAAAGCTATAAGCTGGGATAGCAATACCGGTTTTTCGCACAGGATTTTGGGAAATCTGTGGTGAGTGCACTTCTGTCCCTCTAGGGGGGTTGGGGGGCATGCTCCCCCGTACGAAAATTGTGTGCTTTTTAATGTTAAATTCATCAATCTGGTGCACTTTGAGAGTTAAAAATAAAGAGCTTCAACCCATATTCAGTGTGCAAATTGAACAAAGAAAAATTCAAAACTCATTTAGTTGTGATATAGTGTCTGTCTACATTACACTACTACATAATAATAGTTATAATATTAATCCCATGGCAGTAATAGCCATTTGTTGTAAAACAAATGCACTGAAAAATAAAAGCAACTTTCATAATTAGTTTCGTACTAATTTCTATACAGAGATAAGCACATGATCTTTTATTTTGACGGAAACGGCATCGAGCTTTTATTTTGAAGAAAAACATGGTTTTCAATTACTCATTATTGTCTCATTACAATTCTAATAAAATGCGTAATCGTCAAATATGTAGATGTGTAAATAATGCGTAACTGGGTAGTGGGTTACATAGCCCAAGTGTTGTGACAGTAGCCTAGTTCTGCTTACCACAGTTCTCTACACTCACTCATCTCTCTCCTTATCCTCCTCACTATCCTCATCAGACACTTGAAGGGCCTTTGAAGTTTCTTTTTTCACGCTATTTCTCTGCACATTCCTTGCGTTTCTTCTATATCGCTCTGACTATTTTGACAGATACACACTGACACTGCTCGCTCACTCAGAGCTCAAAGGGGGAGGAGTTTAAAGATGTGATTGGACCAGCCCAGTGTCAATCAAGAAAATAACCAATGGGCCGCTGATCTACACGTTTCATCATGCGCCGGTCTGTGAGAAAAAGAAAAACCTACGCTGACTTTTTTGTCCAATGCATTACACCTGCACAAAGATCCCAGAGCCGCCAATTAAAATAAACTAAACGCAATTGGCCGCCGATGTACGAGTTTTATGGGCCGTTCAGACAAAAAAAAAATATAAGTATGAGATGTATCGGCCCACAAAGCACGTCGGCCCACCGGGCAAATGCCCGGTATGCCCGATGGTCAGTCCAGCCCTGAGTAACTGTAAAGTGCTACAGCAGCAGAAAAAGCAGTAGACTGAACCAGGGTACCACAGCATGCTGACAGCATTCAGGTGCATGTGTTAAAGCAGAGAATATTAAGGCCTGATTACTGTATGGACACAGACAGAAAGCCCATGCTCTGTGTTATACCTGTCATGCTTAGCATCTGCCTGTCACACCTCTGTGATTGACATAAATAGTATCCGCTGCTTTGATGCCTGCTTGCTGTTGCCACGGAAACATGTCAAGCTGTTCGGGTGGTTCTCAAGAGGTTTGTGAACCGTGGCGGATTGCGAGTGCAAAACTGGTGCTCAAGCTTTATTCTTCTTCACATTTTCATCCCATGTGTCTCTCTACCTTACTGCTTGGTTTTCCATCTGTCTTTGTTTCTGTATTCCTGCCCGTTTCCTGCATTTTATTTTGTTGCACCCGATATTAAGATTTCGTGAGCTTAGAATTATACAGTTCTATCTCCGTTTAGGGTAGTTCTGAGATATTGAGCATCAAAGTTTTTACATCCCTGCTGTTTTGTGAGATGGAACCTTTTTGTTTTATTAAAAACTACTAACACAATATTTTTTTTTTTCTACAAAAATAACACCATACAGGCATTAATAAACACCTAATGGATAAGATTATGTCAAAAACTCAATTTCAACCAAAAGTGGAGATAGAACCTTATAATTCTAAACTCACGATTTGTTTTGAGTGATCCTGACAAGTGTAAGGTATAAACATGGTCCCAAACATTCTGCGACCAGTTCACTCACACCACATTCGGTGAGATTGCATTGCATTTGTCATATAAACTGTAAATCTATGCAATATGTCATTATGAAATCAATAACCAATCACTCATCAATCCACACATTTGAGATGCATGTTATGGATCAACTGTAGATTGTGTTATCTGGGGACATATGTGTACATGCAAATGTTTTCCACATTATTTGTATATATTAGTATTATTATTGGATTGTGCTGTTTTTTTTATGCAGTTTAAGTGAGGTTTTAAGTGTTTTCATATTCTGCCTCACAAGCCACGTACACGCTATTTTGAGATATTTTTTTGCAATGGAAACTGATGATGATACTTATGATGAAACTGAAGTGACATGTAATCAACTGTTTTATTATTCTGCTTGTCCTTGTAACAGCTTTGGGAAAATTGAGGTATTGTAATTTCAGGCCTTTGCATCTCCCATACAACCAGTTCCATAATTCATGTTGAATGCAGGGTCATTACACTCTTATAGAAGCATTTATGAAGAGAACTGCAAGTCATTTACATTGCATTCAAGTTTTTTTTTGTTATTGTTTTTTTTTTTTGTGTGTGTGTTGTCAGGTCATGCCCTGGGAATCGAACTCATGACCAATTGCTAATATACTTTACCTTTTGAGCTACAGGAACTCCACACCAAATAGATTTTATTCTATGCATCACCCTACAGCTTTGGTCAAGTTTGATATATGTAAATGCAAGTAAATGTCACTTTAAAATCACTTTCAGTTTTTTTCTCTTTTGAAAGTAGATTAACCATTTGCCAAGACATGACAACATACTGTAGCATGGTGGTGGCTCAAAAAATGTTAATAAATTATTGAATCAAACACTAACATTTCCTCTCTTTTGATTCTTATTTCCAAGACACCAACTAAAATAAATAATCAGAATAATGAACACAGAGTGTATTTTTAAAATAAGGAAGAACAAGAAAGAAAAAACTACGACAGCACCGTGGTGAAGATATAGGCCTACGTGACTGCAGAAAGTAATCTGGAAGAGTAAAAAAAAATCACTTCAAAGGAAGTAGTGAGCAAGTGGAGTAGAGCTTTCACTTTGAATTAAGTACCCCGTTGCTTTAAGTCAATTGTTTCAGAAGAATCAAACAATGAAAAAAAGAGGAAAATGCCCTTGTGACATACTGTCACGTTGAGAGAGCCAAGAAAAAAATTAAACAAAGAAAACAGAATATAGTAGTTTTCATTTGCCTCCAAAAGTCTATTTGATATTTGTACAGCTTGAAATATGGATTAAATTCTCCTACCTCCCTATAAGAAAATATTATATTAATAATAAAAGGTAAACATTGCATCCTTCCCTCTCTTGGTTTGTTTAAGCCTTTCTTGTAAAAAAAAAAAAAAAAAAAGGTAAATATATATACCTATGTTCATATACACCTATACCATTGTAGACTGAATATTCACCCTAAATTACAACAACAGCTCAGCCAAATGAAAACAGTCATTAGCTCACCCTTGCTGCTCCAACCCACACTAGGAGATCTAGATAGAATATCCTTAAAATAACCTTCTCTTTCATGAAAGTGGTGGATTTTAAATGGCAAAAAAAAAAAAAAAAAAAAATTTCATTCAAATAATCCATATCACTGTTGAGCAATATTCCAAGTCTTCTGAAGCAATAGCCTACACCAGCTTTGCGTGTCAGGCTGCCTGAAGTGTAAGCCGTTATTTTCTGAAACTTTCATTACCAGTCATTTTTACTTCAAAAATGGTGCCTTTTGGTCACGGCGTGCGCCACCTAGATTTTGCTGCATTTATGCCATATCGTAATTACCGCAGGCTCGAGATGACAACACATGATTGTTACATGTGTGTCCTGAGTTTCCCCCCCGTTCATTGTGTATTTGGTTTAGTCCTGTGTTAGTTTTCCCGCTCCTCGTTTCTGTTCAGTTCCTTCACCTGTGTCTAGTTAATTTGCCCCAGCTGTGCTTTGTTTCCCCAATCTGTTCCCTGTGTATTTAAACCCTGTGTTCTCCCTCATTCCTTGTCCGTTCTCGTTAATGTGTAGCGTGCGTTGTGTTACTCCTGTGTTTTATGATTAAATCCTTGTTACCTGTTCTTCCTCGTCTTCTCGTCATTCCTACCACCACGTACCGTAACAATGATGTTCTTGTCCTCTGTTTGGGAATTATGTGTTTCTATAGCACCACTATCAATGCCTAAATGAATCTGCAGCGGTCAGGTGGTACAGCGGTCGTGTGCTACAAGTAGGAGCTCGTTTAGAAAAGTCCCATCTTACAAGCTGTAATTACGAGCTCTACAAGGACGTGAAGGCTTTTTACAAGTGGAACCCTCGAAATTAGGGTAATTTCAACATGGTGTGAATGCACCTTTTGACAGAAAGCGCCAAACGCAGACCGCCAGGTGACCAATCGCTGAGAATAACAGTCAATAATTAATTAAAGTCCCTGTAAAGTCAAAATTAAGTAAAATAAAATCAAAATCTTAAAAAAATTAGCAGTATTCTCTGCTCTCAAACGCGGGGGGCGTGTCTTCTGGCTGCGCTGAAACCACGCCCACTCACGGGAAAGCTGCCGACGGTGATATTAGGTGATACTGCTTTCGGGACGGGAGGATGAAGGCCGAAGCGGGAGACAGTCGGTTCGGCCCCATTCACCAGTAACAGCAGATTATCAGTGAATCCCAGTTGTCTCCGACGAAAGTTTATAAAACTATCCTGTGTAAAATGATCACTACAGAGGCGGGTGTTGGTGGTGATCCTCAGCTCTCCGTCAAGGTGGCTCTTCACAAAATCAATCCACCTCTTCTTAATATGGTCGTTTTTTGGAAATTTAAATAAGGACACCGATCTGTTTTGTAAGTGATCGCATCCAGGTAATATGCATTTCCGTGACGAAGGCTACTAGCTACTAGCAAACTGTAGGCTGTAGTAAGTAATAGTACTACTCTGACAGATTGAGTGGCAAACTGATGTGAATGTGCTCTATTGTTAGGGGAGGGGCCAGGAGCTCAGTTGCTCCAGTGCGTCATCGAGCCACCGTTTTAGCCCCGCACAAAAAATCCTGAACACAGCAACGGTGCAAACCTATTTAACGGTCTAACTCCACAATTCAGTACTTCACAGTTCACAGTCTTTGTAATGTGTTTTAGCAATACATTTCTAACATTTCTAATGAATTTAGATTTTTTTTTTAGAACTCCCTTTACAGGGACTTTAATTTCAGTCTGTTCCTGTTCTGTAAAGGGAACTAAAGTTTCATGGTGACACACGGACTGTTTTGAAGGTGACACATATGTTTCTAGTAAACGTTCATGCTAAGCATACGCCAGCTCTCAGTGTCTTTATTCAGTGCATACACCCGGCACATTTAACGTAACATGGTGTCAGAAGAAAAACGGAAAGGAGGACAGTAGAAAGACCAAAGACGAACTAAACCTGTGAAGAAAAACAACGTCCCGAAAAAGGAAGGAAGATGGACGGAGAAATAACGGCGCCACAGCTAGCGCTGCCAGGCAAGTTCAACTTCTCCAATGCTAATGAATGGCCGAGATGGATTAAGCGCTTCGAACGCTACAGAATAGCGTCAGGATTGGATAAACAATCGTCAGAGTTTCAAGTGAATGCCTTCATGTATGCAGCTGGCGATGATGCCGAAGATATTTTAAAAGTTTTACCCCTCACGGACGAACAGAAGAAGTCCTATGACGCGGTTACAGAGGATTTCACGGCGCACTGTGTCAGCAAGCGGAACGTTATCTTCGAAAGAGCGCGCTTCAACAGACGAAACCAAGAGCCCGGTGAGAGTGTTGAGTCCTTTATAACAGCGGTGCACACACTGGCCGAACACTGTGAATTTGGGGTCCTGAGAGAACAGTTAATAAGGGACCGAATTGTGGTCGGCATTAGAGATGCTAAGTTATCAGAAAGTCTACAGTTAGATGCTGATTTGACGCTAGCAAAAGCCATGACAAGAGTGAGACAGTGCAGCAGTGAAAAAACAGCAGCCAGTGTTACAAGGGACAGAGCAAGCGACCGGACAGGTTGAAGCAATACAGCAAAAACATACTAAATGGTGGAAAGCGGCCAAAGATAAACCTGATTCAAAGTCATCTGAATGCAGCAGGTGTGGATTTTCAAGGAAACATTTGTGGAAGGACTGCCCCGCCCGTGATGCAGAGTGCAGGAGTTGTCACAAAAAGGGACACTTTGCAAAGAAATGCAGATCGACTGGTGGGGTCCATGACATCTCAGAGGCACATATTGGGAGCAAACACGAGGAGGATTTTGCTTTCCTAGGAGAAGTGGGCTCCGAGGGAGAGGATGAGTGGATAGAGACAGTGCAGTTAAATGGAGATGCAACTGTTGTCAAACTGGACACTGGAGCAAGTGTTACAGCAATTCCAAGCTGCAGCTACTCCATCAAAAAGCATGGGACACTGCAACCGCCACTCAAAGTGCTGTACGGACCAGGAAACTACAAATTGGAAGTAAAAGGACGCTTTAAAGGGGAGCTGAGTCACGAAAAGGTAACAACAGAACAAGACATTTATGTTGTTAAAGATTTGACTAAGGCGCTACTGGGCCTTCCTGCTATAAAAGCACTCAAGCTAATAAGGCGTGTTTACACTGTACAAGCCCGACAAGAGGATTTTAAGGCTCAGTACCCTACAGTGTTTTCAGGCTTGGGAAAATTAAAGGAGCCCTACAAAATAGAGCTGGAGCCAGGTGCGGTCCCGTATGCTCTGTCATCCCCACGCCGCGTGCCTCTACCACTGCGAGACAAGGTGCAGGCGGAGCTGAAGCGTATGGAGGACATGGGGGTGGTTTCAAAAGTGACCCAGCCCACACCCTGGTGCGCAGGCATGGTTGTGGCGCCAAAAGCTCAGCCAGGAAAGATTCGGCTGTGCGTGGACCTGACGCACCTGAACAAGTGGGTGCGGAGAGAGAGACATATCCTCCCAGCAGTAGACCACACACTAGCCATGCTGGCCGGGGCAAAAGTGTTCACGAAGCTGGATGCAACCTCCGGTTTCTGGCAGATCCCATTGTCGGAGGAAAGCCAGCTCCTCACTACATTCATCACCCCATTCGGGCGATATGCATTCAATCGCCTGCCATTTGGCATCTCATCAGCCCCGGAGCACTTCCAGCGCCGCATGTCGCAGATGTTGGAGGGGTGCGACGGAGTGGTGTGTCATGCGGACGACATAGTCGTGTATGGAGAGGACATACAGCAGCACAATGAGAGACTGCACCAGGTGCTGAAGAGACTGAGAGATGAAGGACTCACGCTGAACGAAAAATGTGAGTTTACAAAAGATAATATCATGTTTGTGGGTCATCGTGTCACAGCAGGTGGCGTGACACCTGATCCAGATAAGGTCAGAGCCATCATGGAGATGCCCGAACCAAAGGGAGTGGAAGACGTGAGGAGAGTGATGGGGATGGTGAACTATTTGGGCAAGTTTTTACCCCACTTTGCGTCATACACCAGACCAATTAAAGACCTGCTCTGTGAGAAGAACGAGTGGTGCTGGGGAGCGCCACAGAGGGAGGCGTTCCAGAGACTTAAAATAGAACTGAGCTCACCACGGGTGCTGGCCTCGTACTCAACCACAGCAGAGACGTGTGTGTCGGCAGATGCCTCATCCTTTGGCCTGGGGGCTGTTCTCAGTCAACAACAGAGTGATGGAACGTGGAGGCCCATCATGTTCATCTCCAGGGGCCTGTCCGAGGCCGAAAAACATTATGCACAGATCGAAAAGGAGGCTTTGGCTGCGACGTGGGCATACGAAAGGTTAATGCCTTATCTCCTGGGACTGAAGTTCAGGTTAGAGACAGACCATAAACCTCTAGTGCCACTCCTGAGTACCAAGGCGCTAGATGAACTCCCTCCCAGGGTGCTGAGATTCAGACTGAGACTGATGAAGTTCACGTTTGACATTGTGCATGTGCCAGGCAAGAGTTTAATAACAGCAGACACATTATCAAGAGCCCCTGTAGGACACACACTCACACAGGAGGAAAAAGAAAACAAGGCGGAGGTTAAAGTTTTTGTGGATGCTGTCATCCAAAGCCTCCCCGCCACTGAAACAAGACTGAAGGTAATACAAGAAAAACAGAAAACTGACCCTGTGTGTGCAAAGCTCATCAGATACTGCAAGACAGGCTGGCCGGAGAAAAGTGCCATTTCTTCAGAGCTGGGGCCATATTGGCCTGAAAGAGCGACACTAACATTAGCAGGAGAGCTGCTTCTCAGGGGCCAAAGAATCGTCATTCCCCACGACATGAGACAAGAGATCCTCAACAACCTCCACAGTGGCCATCAAGGTATTGTCAAGTGCAGAGCGAGAGCACAACAGTCCGTCTGGTGGCCAGGACTGTCCGTACACATCAGTCAGCTGGTGGAGAACTGTAACACATGCTCACAGCACAGGGCAGAGCACCGAGAGCCTTTGCTGACCACCCCGGTACAGGAGAGACCCTGGCAAAGAGTTGGTACAGACTTATTCTTCTGGGAGAAGAAGACTTATCTCCTTATAGAGGACTATTTCTCACGTTACATTGAAGTTGCCCACCTCCATATTGCCTCAGCCAACACAGTAATTGCAGCTCTGAAAGAAGTATTTAGCCGCCACGGGATACCAGACACAGTTGTGTCTGATAATGGACCACAATACAGCTGTGAGATGTTCAGAGACTTTTCCACAGAGTACGGGTTTACACACATCACGAGTAGCCCAAGATACCCGCAAGCAAATGGAGAGGCAGAGCGTGCGGTGGCTACCATAAAAGGACTTTGGAAAGGAGGAGGTGAGAAACTAAAAGCTTTGATGGCGTATCGAGCCACACCCCTGGAGTGTGGTTACTCCCCTGCTCAACTCCTTATGGGCAGACAGCTACGCACAACGATACCTCAGCTTCCAGTATCCCTGCTTCCCTGCTGGCCAAACATCAGAGGGTTCAAGACGGGGGAAAAACGGCGGAAAGAAAAACAACAACTCCGCTACAACCTGCGCCATAGAGCCCGCCCCCTGCTGCCTTTGCAGCCGGGACAAAATGTGTGGCTCCCAAGAGAGGAGAGACAAGGGACAGTCGTTCAGCAGGCTACAACACCCAGATCTTACATTATTCACACAGATGAAGGACAGATCAGGAGAAACCGAAAACACCTACGTACTGTGCACCAACCACAACCTCAGGTGCTGCTGGATAAGACTGTTACAACTAAGGAGTCAGACAACCAGGTCGCACACCAACATGAGAGCACTGACACAGACAATCACAAACAGACAGTCACATCCAACACCCCGTATGTGACAACCTCAGGAAGAGTGTCACGCCCGCCAGAGCGCCTGGACTTGTGAGAGACTGGGGTGAAGAGAGAAGGAAAAAAAAAGTGCATTATTCTATAAATGTTCTGTTGTGAAAGGTTTTGTTTGATAAGAATTTCCTGATAAGTGAGTATTGCTTTCAAGGGCTTTAGAGAGTTGTCAGAGGGGGGGAGTTCTGTAAAGGGAACTAAAGTTTCATGGTGACACACGGACTGTTTTGAAGGTGACACATATGTTCCTAGTAAATGTTCATGCTAAGCATACGCCAGCTCTCAGTGTCTTTATTCAGTGCATACACCCGGCACATTTAACGTAACAGTTCCTAACACTCCAACTGTTATTTGGCTCCAGAAGACTTGGAATAACTGTCCATTGAATTTACTGACACTGCTCACTATGAAGATGAGTAAAATATTATGAAATTTTAAATTTTTTCAGTGTTAACAAATTTGCTTTTCCATCATAGTTCAAAATGCATAGACAACCACAATCCATCAGTAGGTAGGTTCCCCTGAAAATCCCACATCCCTGTTTATCTAGACAACAATGATGGGACTGGACAATAATCCAGTCTACAATCTAATGCAGTCTATACTTTGAAGTATTTTTTCTTTCTCTCAATGCACTAGCAGACAATATACAATATTGGCTGTCACGTACCACCTGCAGAGAAAATGATCTAAATCCTAACAAGCACTAATAACAAAACTTTTCAGTTGAACCACATCGTGCAGATTTGCAACAATTTGTTTCTCTTCTTTAAATTACATAGACGGCAGACAGAAAACACACACCCACACAGACGTCCACAAAAAGCTTTTGTCTGTCTGTTTCGCGGCAATTGAAGACAGGGCACTATCATTAGTCATTCTGTAACAGCGATGTAATGGAATTTTCCATGGATGAGCAAGAGTTGTCACAGTATTCACAGTACAGAAGCCTATGAGAGTCAATGGACAGCTAACTTAACGGAGACTGACAGTGCAGAGAGTCCTTAATCCACTCAGATTCCCAGTCTCTTTCTCCGTCTGCCTCTCACAACCCCTTCCCCTAGAAGAAAAAAAAAAAAAACATAATAAATTTCTTCCTTCGAAGCAGCATCACTTTAATTATTATTTGACTATTTTATAACCTCTTTTTTATGTCTCATTATGCTGCGATGAACAGATGGTCTCTTGGGTGAATCTAGTCATTTACATGGCTCTGACTAATTATTGGGAATCCATGGAAGCCATACATTTTCAAGAGTGAAGGCCACAGTTTTGTTTTGTGAGGCCCTTTACATTACCGAAGCTGTTAAAAGTGAGCATTATTTTTTCTTGAACCCCTTTTTGTGTAGTGAGTCATTCTTTAGGTCGCGCAAAGGGTTCCGGCTTCCTTAAAGACAGCAGAGAGTGTTTTACTCGACTTCAAGCGAGCCACCTTTCCAATTAGCATGGTTTCTGAGAAGCATGTGGAATATGTATGTGAGTGTGCATAGGCACAGTCTGGTGAGTTCATCTCCCACCATGTGGAGGGTTAAAATTATCCAGAGCTTGTTAGCTAAAGTCTCCCAAGAGTTGGTTAATTATCACATAATACGAAGTGGGTTGGGCTTCCACCCACAGACTGCTATTTAAGAATAAAGTTCTTTTGGCCACTCCAGTCATTCTTCGTCATATAACTCCAGCCTTAATTAGCCACATTCATTAATATGTTTAATTAAAAAAAATGTTTGCCCACTGCATATTAATACACATTTAGATTACTGATTCATATAGCTAGTCCATTACTTGAGGGGAATTCAGCTTTATTTATTTATTTTTATTTGGGGGGGGGGGGGGGGGGGGGGGGGGGCTGCTGATAAGGTAATTGATTGCTGCTTTCGAAACATGTATACCTGGATATCCATGACTGCGACACACTGGCAGACCTAAGATGGTAGCACATCAACAATTTGAGTTTATTGTGGTATATCAGTCAGAGTGAGGGGGGAAACACGCAGAAATTGATTTTGGGTCACATGACTTATAAAAAAAACATAAAAATAATGTTCAATGTTTATTTTTTGGAGAATATATAGCATTATAAACATAATAGTGTTTCCCTCATCTGACCTCATAACTGGAGATGGAGACAAACAACATCTGCTTTAAGTGCATATGACCTGAATATCTCTATATAGACCTTCCATTTCGCCATTAAAGACCTCCCACTGGATTTACATTACCATGTCTTTCCTCTGAAAATTGCTTCTCTCTATTCATTCATTCTCACCTTTCTGTGTCACTAAAGCCAAATCTTTCTGGAAAAAGCTGCCTTTTGATTCTCCACTGTTTAGTGATGGATCACAATGGTTAAATAGTTGTCTAATAATCAAGGCTGACTAGTTTACTAGATTTTTCTCTTAATTCATCCTTGCTGAATATCAGTTTTTTGTCAGACTGATCCCAAACTGTTATGTATATAACCAAAGAGTTTTGATACGTTGAGTGGTGCTGCTCTAATTATCATGCTTTAATTGTTAGATAGTTTGCACCCTCTGGGAAAACTTCAACTTATGTCTTATAATTCATCCTTTAAAACAAACAAACAAAAAAACCTTCCATACCATTGCACCATGTCTCTATTTGAAATGTGTGTCCGATTGGAGTCAGGTGAACCGAACCTAGTCATTCGATTTGCTTTATCTCTACCATTTATCATGTATTTCTTTTTTTATATACACTACGTTTATTCCATCTTTTCCCTTTGATTGGTTTGTTTCATTTTTTCTGTGTGACTTGATTTTTTCAATATGTTGACTATCTGTGCACTTGCTCTCATAAGGAAAGAGCTACTAGTTGGCTTTGTATTCATTTCAGTAGGCTTAAATACCAGATGGTATCTTTAACAGGGGCCTGCTCAATCGATAGAGCCGAATGTCAGGCATGAAAGCTAGGATTTCCATGGTTTTAACCTTTTGGCTCAGAATGTCAAAGACAGTGATCACAAAGCTTCCCAGGGGTCGTCAATCTCTCATTCATTAATCTATAACATAATGGGTAATACATTTAAATTGAGCAGAACAAAGCTTTTATGGGCATGCGTGGACACATTGCATCATCCATAAGCTCATGTACACTTGTGAAAACACATGCAGTTTTACTCCAGTGACAATTTACCATAAATGCTTGTGAAACATTTGACTGCATGGGTCATGCCATGCAACATAACAGTCATTGATTTTGAGCCGGGCTCATTGATTGTGTGTGTGTGTGGGTGGGTAAGGTTAGGTTCTCCAAGGCCTATTACTTTGCACTTTCCCACTTATAAAACCTATTAGCACTTACTGTGACTTCAGAATGCCTTGGACACCCACGCCCCTGCAGTCTTTTCAATGACAACCAAAAGTCTTGTTAGATTAATAATGTTAAGGTAAAAAAACAATTGTTTTAAACAGTATGTATAATACTAAACGTCACTGACTACAATTTTTTATTTTTATTTTTATAAACATCAAGTTCAAATGTAGCCCAAAGATCTTCTGTGCTATTACAGTAGTTATTAACAGACTTATTTTAAATGGTTTTGATTCAAACTGCATCTTACTGTATAGCCACACTTACTGTATCATTTTCCCCAGGTATTCTCATTCAAACTTTCCTATGTACAGGACATTTAGCAACATCTGATGATGTTTATTAATGACGTTGGCATGCTAAAGAATGTCCGGGATCTGTTAATGTTATGCAACACTAGAACACACAGCCCTGGCCCCTACACAAACAGAGAGTAGGCCACAAACCAGCTGGCCGACTATCCATATTTATACCAGCCTGCCCAAAGGGCCTCAGTTCCATATCAATGTTTTTTTTTTTTTTTTTTTATATCCTGTCTTGAAATGTCTGTACATCTCTAGATATAGCACTGTGTACATGGAACTATACAGATATAGACATACAGATATCGTACTGGGGACATTTTAGGGCTCATTTTACATCCAACCTTTCTGATGGCCTTTTTTTATTATTATTATTTTTAGTTTCAACTGAAAGTTGTAAAAAAATATCCGGAAAGCAAAAATCCAGAAAGGTGTATGCAACTACATGATGTGATTTCATTTTACAGAAAGTTTTATGATTTATGTTTCCAAGTTTTTCATTGGGTCATAAACTATATCACAGTAGTGTTTTTTTGCTGTCATTAATTTGCCAAAAATACTTAATATTAAATATAAAAAAAAATTTTCATGATTTTACATAAATTACATATTGACATTATTATTGTATTTTCTTGTTGAGAGTTACCCCATTGTATCTATCTGTCCGTCCGTCCGTCCGTCCGTCTGTCTGTCTGTTTGTCCGTCTATCTATACCATATCATTTATTTGTTTTTGTTTTTCTTCTGATTGGTATGACCACTGTCTCTATTATATATTATAAAAGCTAAAATAAATTATAAAAAAACTTTCATTCACTATATCATTGTACATCAGGAGATTGTGTCATTATTCGTTGGAAATATAATTTAAAACTGATTAAAAAGTGAAAATAATAGCTGCATGTTATTGCGTGAAAAAAGATGAAGCAACAGTAATTGGATATTTTTCATATATATCAAACAAGTACTCGTCTAATTTATATTATCGCTTCAGTTAGCTATCACCCACAATATGGTTGAAGACTCTTAGACACAAATATCAAAGCACTGAACTGATACTGTACCTCATTTGCATATCTTTTTTATATATTGGCCAATTACAAATACAAGTTTAGCCTCCAGGAACAAATCCTATTTTCTTTCTATTTATGTTTTATCTTTAACATGCAATGAAGATTTAACATAAGGAGGGTTACATTCAAATTAAACACCTATAATCCTTTTTTCTTCTTTCCAGACAAATTGTGTGTACAGTTGCTGGAATTTTACAATGGATTTCTGCCATTAAATTTGATCTAGTCTGTCACAACAATACACAAACAATGACACTTTTTCATGTCTGTATTGAAAACTTTGTGTAAGCATTCACAGTTCAGGGCGTGAAAAGTTTGTAAACTTGTGGTTTGATAACTGGTTGACCTTTTATAACCTTCACCAAACATTTTCTGTAATTGCAGATCAGTCCTGCACAATTAGTCAGGAAGAATGCACCATTCCTCTTTACAAAACAACAATATTCTTGGGTCGTGTGGTGTGAATCACTCTGTTAAGGTCCTGCCAAAGCATCTCAATCAGGTTGAGGTCAGAACTCTGACAGGGCCGCTCCAGAAGGTGTGTTTTCTCCAGCCGAAGTCATTGTTGATTTACTTTTTGCATCTCCCAATTTCTGTTGAGCCTCAATTTATCGACAGATGTCCTTAAATTCTCCTGAAAAATCTTATGATAAATCTGATTCAAGGTTCACTGTAAAATTAGTGAGTGTTTTTATAGGGAAGGACCAACTCTGAGCACCTCCAATGTTGTCTCTTTGATTTGACTCCAGGTTAGCTGATTCCTGATTCTAGTTAGCTTTGGAGAAGTCATTCGCCTAAGGGTTCATATACTTTTTCCACCTTAGACTGTGAATGTTTACTTGGCATGCTCAATAAATGCATTAAATACAAGAAAACATGAGTTATGTGTTTACCCAGAGGAAAAATGTATTGCTCAGTGGTTGCTTTTCCTAAGGTCAACGAGCCGGGACTGTCTCCCGAAGCACAACAGCGCTACATGTCAGCGCACTTGCCCACGAGGCTATCTAACAAATGCACATTAATAGACAAATAATACTTAGCTATACTTTGTACAAAATACTATTGTATACCAAATGTATTTTGAAAGCATACTTTCAATGCATTGTTACAATGATAATTTCCAGCACACAGTTAAAATAATTATACCTAAAATATATTTTTAATAAAGTGCAAATAAATACACTTTTAAAAAATAAACAGAATTTTAACTTCAAGTATATTTTTCTAAAATATATTTTTAGAAAATATACTAAAGTACAATTATTTTAAAGTGTGTTAAAAGTTGTATTGTGAAAATAGGTAAAAGCATGATGCTAATATACTTTTAATATATAAAGATAGTACAATTTTTGTTAGTATATTTGAAATGTATTGAAAAAAGGAATATATTTCAAATACAATAAAACTACTTTTTTGTCCGCTAGGGTTTGCTTGAGTGTCCTGCTTCTCAGACTTGTCTCCTGAGAAATCGAACACTCTCACAATGGTCTCCTTTAAACCTTGACTATACCTTTAGACCTTAACAACATCACACACTGTGCTCATGTTTTAATCCTAAACTAAAGATTCCAGTGGTTTCATATTTGTCTCCTCCAAAGTTTTAGAAGAGACCTCAACATCATAACACGCTGTGTTCAGATTTATCTCCTTAGTTAGAGATGGAGCTCTCATATTTTAGTCTCCTCTAAAGTTTACAGATATCTCAACAACTTTCCAAAGTATGCACCAAATCAAGTACTTGAAAGGCACTAAATGAAGTAAAAAAAAAAAAAAAACTATATAAATGCAGAGCCTTAAGAGTGAAATGGTGTAAAATTACAAACATGAGACCACCAGAATCTTTAGTTTAGGAGAAAAATCTGAGCACAGTGTGTGATGTTGTAGATCTCTACTGAATCTTTAGATGAGACAAATGTGAGAGCTCCAGGATCTTTAGTTTAGGAGAAACATCTGAGCACAGTGTGTGATGATGTTGAGGTCTCTTCTACATTTTTAAAGGAGACATATTTTAGAGTTACTGTGTCTCAAGCTAAGGAAGCAGATATGATCACAGTGTGTGATGTTGTTGAGATCTCTTCTGAAACTTTAGAGGAGACATATAAGACCACCAGAGTCTCTAGCTAAGGAGAAAAAATCTGAGCATGTTGTCTGATGTTGTAGAGATCTCATCTGAAACTATAAAGGAGACAAATATGAGACTACTTGAGTCTTTGGTTTAGGAGAGAAATCTGAGCACAGTGTGTGATGTTGTTGAGGTCTCTTCTAAAACTTTAGAGGAGACATGTGAGAGTTTTAGAGTTTTTTTTTTTTTCAGGTGACAAGTGAAAGAAGCAGGATGCTCCATTTAATGTTAAAGTAACCTCATTTCTGTCAAGGAGAAATATTTGAGATCTCATTTTTGATTTTTCTTTCCTCTGGGTCAGAACACAATGGCTGCATCTGAAAGCTTAGGCAGCTGACTTATTGCCTTGCTGCTCTATAAGGGAATGACTTCGTAGGGAGAGTTTATGCACAAAAGTACCTTACGGAACTGATTTCGGCCAGACTTCTAAGGCAGCGTAACGGTTTAATGATCTACAGCAAAATAGAGACCCTGATGAAGGCTCATTATCTGATATGTGGTTATCTGTTACCTGTTTTTAATTGCCTAAGCCATGAGTAAAGGCTTTTTATATATTTCCTTAACATCTCGAGTGCCTTGGCTTGATATGTTTTTATGAGCTGATATCCCTACACCCAAAGAGCACCGGGATACGGATTCTACAGGCCGCACAGCCCTTTTTGCATTACTTGTTTTACATTTACATTTACATTTACATTTAGTCATTAAGCAGAACATATCAAACTATGTTTTGCATCAAACATAGGCCTTTAAATGCTTAAAGAGGGTATGCCTTTCATTTTGTAAACCTATTGACTGTTAATTCATTGATATTTGGTTTGCTTTTTTCCTGATCATTCATATTCTAGATA
Organism: Rhinichthys klamathensis goyatoka; assembly: GCF_029890125.1. Lineage (NCBI taxonomy): Eukaryota > Metazoa > Chordata > Actinopteri > Cypriniformes > Leuciscidae > Rhinichthys > Rhinichthys klamathensis. Next base: position 3,278,370 of record NW_026606714.1, on the reverse strand, counting down.
TTCTCCTTGATGGATTTGAAGCATCTGTTCTTCTACTGCTTATAAGTGTACTCTGGGTACATTTTACACTCTCTAATAGCCTACATTTTGTGGCACTGGAAAAAAAAAGTGTATTTTAGATGTTCTGGAGCATATTATATTAACTACTGTATAAAAATAAACTACAGACCGAAATATTCTTAGACTAGAGCACTCATTCAGGGCAATTTAATAATTGTACAAAATTACACAAAAATACATTATGCAAAATTATATTTAAAAAAAACTGGGAGCTTTGCTTGCCAGCAATTCAGTGGAAAAACAGTGAAAAATAAAGTGAAAAGTAAACTTTTAGAGCATTATTAGATGACATTTTATTTGTATATACTGATATTTTATTTATATCTTAGGTATAATGATCATATTTCAACATACACTTGAAACAATCGGTTTGTTCTGTTAACCAACATAATCATATACTGTAGGTGGTCAAATAAAAGACCACCTAATGGGCCCTATTTTAACGATCTAAGCGCATGGTCTAAAGCGCACGGCGCAAGTGCACTTAGGGCGTGTCCGAATCCACTTTTGCTAGTTAAATGGCGGGAAAAATGGTCGGCGTGCGCGACGCATGGTCTAAAAGTGTTGTCCCTATTCTCTTAATAAGTAATGGGCGTTTTTTTGGGCGTAACATGAAATAAACCAACCATAGTCTCATCTCCCATTGCCTTTAAAAGCCAGTTGTGCTCGTGCCATGGTAGATTCGCTATTTACATGACGAAATTTGCAAGCGGAAAGACTGAACGCATCTCCAGAGCGCAAACGGATCTGCTCGTGCGTGAGGTTAAAGTGCGCAAGCAGACCATCTACGGGACAAGCTGGATTCCACCATATCTTTATGTACACAATATTAATCTTTTTACATTGTAATCCTTTTATTTTTAATATTTGACTAGTTTGTGAATATTTGACTAGACCCGCCTATAGACGCACATTACTAACGTGCCATTGACTAATTGCGCCATTGACTTTAGACCAGGTTTTTGTTGGTCAATGGCGCAGTCTATTTCAGTTGCCTCAAAATAGCAACGCGCCAACCAGTGTTAATTTTGTCAGCAAATTTTGATTTAGTTTTAGTCTTAGTCTTTTGACTAAAATGCCATTTAGTTTTAGTCATATTTTAGTCATCTGAATTGTTTTAGTTTTAGTCTAGTTTTAGTCGACGAAATACAATAACATTTTAGTCGACTAAATCTACAGTAGATTTAGTCGACTAAAATATAATGGGTTTAGTTCAATTGTAATGCGTTAATTTAGAATTTCTCTAAAATTTCCATCCCATATACTCCCGGAGAAAACATCTATTAACCTATTAATATGAATGATTTTTAAGTTTGAACATGCAATACAGATACAGATTTAACTGCTGTTACTTAAAAAATATCTTAAAATGAAATAAAACCACTTTTCCTAAAGTACAACACAGTCTTCTTTACAATGAATGATATATTCATTCCTTATAACTACTTACACATCATTTTTTATTCTTTCAAGCAGACATATTTTTTTGTATGAATTAAATATAATTAATCCTTATTAAAGCTATTAACAAACAGTGAATGCTTTTCTCTTTTTCTTTTGTTGCTTGATCAAAATTAAGGACACGGACCGCATTAGGTTTATTGCCACTGTCACTTTAAGACGTCGGATCATGTCCAATGACATGCGGATACAATTGCACTGATGCACATCCGACACACTCACAGTTTAAGACTAGCCAGCATAGTTTACATGAATACTCTCCAAAAAGGACATTTAGACATACTGTTGTGTATTTCTCCATTCAGACACGAAAGAGAGCTCAATTCAGTAGCCTACTCGCGCGCTGTAGGTGTATTGTGCATGACTGCACGCTTCGGGTTAGGTGTGTGCGCACAGAAAACCGCACCGAATAGAGCTCTTTTTTGCATCGTCACTCTTATTCAGAGATCTATATGTCTGCTCTACTCATTCTCCCAGACGTTCACATTTTTTAACGTTTTATGACCGCGGGGTAGATCACGTTACAGTAGCCTACAAATGTGCGCATCTTCCACACACGCAGGACATCAGTTCTGACGGATCGCTTCCCAAATCGTCACTATCTAACATTTTCGTCTAGTTTTTATTCGTTGACGAAAATGTCAATAGATTTTCGTCATAGTCTTTGTCATTCAAAACTAGGTTTTATTTAGTTATCGTCTCGTTTTCGTCTGTGAAAAAATGTCGTTGACGAATAATTTTCGTCGTTATCTTCGTCAACGAAATTAACACTGGCGCCAACAATGCACCTGAACACACCTCGTTTTTAGACCAGCACGCCCATGGGCGCACAGATGGGTGCAAATGCATTTGCTATTTACGTGGGGCAGGATGTGAAAATGATTACTGCGTCAGGCTGAAACAAGCAAAACACACTTGTGCCGCGCTTGGCGCTGCATTGAGCCGCGTGTATGATAGGGCACTTCATCGAAGTTCATAAAATTTGACCAGACAAAGACAAAACACCATCAGGTAACACATGTGAAACTGGAAAATAAAATGTTATTGATAACTAAAATTGCTGTAAATACTATATACTGTTACTATTTAAATAAAGCTTAAAACTTAAATAAAGAGTCCCCCATTAAAAAACACAATAAATTATTTCATTAAAAAAGGCTTTAAAAGTTGGATTTGAAAGACTTGTGTATGTTTAGACCCTTAGTGTTGTATATATTTATATTATTTCATAGTAATTTTATAAAATACCGGCACTGTACTATGAAAGCCCATGCAAATGAACTTGTCCCCCGTAGAGATCACAGTTTCAAACTGCAAAAAAAAAAACTGTTTTAAAATTCCCAAAATGCCCAAATATGAATATGAGGTTAATTGGATGGCTCAATAAAATATCACAAAATACTTAAAGTGAATATTGCATATACATTAACAACAGCCTTTCAAAATCTGTCATCAATTCATGTCAACTCCGTCAGATATTTTTCAAATTCAATAAATCAGGCATATTTTGGTCAGCTTTAACCCTGAGGACCTCCTTTGACTTCTTTCTGTTGATGGATGCAGCAGTCCAACCATAGACAGTAAAAGAAATGGACACAGCGACCCCATAGACTTCAACGGAGAAACATGAAGTCAATTAGAAGCACTCACTTCCTGATTGCCAAGCGTACAGCGCAGGCTCAAACTGAGCTTGAAGACGTAGATGTGACGTGAGCAACTTGTACGTCTTCTAGTAGCTGTGCCAAGAGGAATCTGAATCATTCCCTTCCGAATCTTGCAGTGCCGGAGTTCGTGAGGATTAGCTGTCCATGAGCTAGCAGAAGGAGCAACTTTATGACACTCTATGGGGTTCTCCCTTGACTTTATGCCTCCACATCCCCCCGATTGCGCGCAGCTTCTACTTCTGTCTATACGGTAATTTCTCTACTGTGCGACAGAGAGTCGTGTGTTATGACGCAATCGTTAGCTTATTTTTACAAAAACGGCTTCTACGGGGCCATAACGTAAGATACATGGTAATGGAGCCTTTTATACATTGTCGTGTTTCTTTAGAAATAAACAATGGACAAATGGAGTCTTTAAACGCCTCAGATGTAAAGTTATTCGCTGTCAAAGTAGCGCAAAAATGAATGGGAGTCAATGGGATGCTAACAGCAGGTGAAGGCTTGTTAGCCGATGGCGGCGCCCGGGGAGACTTCAGTTTCCGGCTGGTGGATTACCCCCTTGAGTCCAACACATGGTCTCGTAAGTTTTAATTTTTTATTTTTTATATTCAGCAAACAAGTTGAAATCCCTGTGGTCACAGCTTTTATGTGTCAACACTGTCTTTAAAGTAGGCATGATTTTAATCAAGAATTTTAAAATAAAAGTTGGTATTTTGGTTTAGTTTAGTGGCAGCTGGCAACCGAGAAAAATTAAAATGGCTACCATTTATTAGACATGATTAAGTTGAAAAAACATATTGTTTTGTGAACTCCGTCAGACGTCAACTGTCAGATTTTGTGTCTGACGGTGTTGACATTTAAGCTGACGGAGTGGAAAAGTGCTCCCAAATACTCATTAAGTAATGTATAACAACTACATAACATGATAATATGATCCAAGTATACATGTTGATTGACTTAAAATATCTTAATATACCCAAATGCCAAATATCTTAATATACCCAAATGCCAAATAATAACTTTAATAAAAAGTATTGTTTTTATCTGTACTGTAGGCAGACATGGCTAGACATAAACTGTCAGTGGAGGAGCAAAGAAAAAGAAAAAGAGTTCCAGATAAAAAGGAGAGAAAGAATTAACAGTTTCCATTTCAGATTTGCTCAAAACTTTTGCATTTTTTTCTAAATGTTGACAAAAAACTATTGTGAAATGATGCAACTCTGTTAACATGTTTCCATTAACCGGTGTTATGCGACTAACACTTCATTTTTTCCTCTCGCGATAAGTCATTCCAAAAATTATGGCAGGTTTATGTATATCCCATCCACTGGGCCATTATTATTATGTGTATGTGTGTTATCCAATCATTAATGGCAAGGAAAGACCCTTATACTTGTGAGCGGCACATATGAGATGTTTCTGGGTGTTTCTGCTTCAAGGTCTTGATTGTGGCATTTCTTTGAGGTTTAGAATCCAGCATGTCAAAACTAGGTAAATATCTTTAATCAGTTTGATTCTCGATTAGATTGTCAACAGCGTCAATTGTGTGTCAACACCGTTAGTTGTGTGTCAACACCGTAAGATGGAGGTTTTTCATTTTTATAAAAAAATGTATGTTTCTTATCTACATGCATCAGTGTCTTGTGTGCACAAAACCACTGATTGTATATATTAAAAATAAAAAAATTAGTACACTAAATGAAGGTAATTTAAAATAGCTAATTCCAAAACAATGTACAATAATATTAAAAGTCTATACAATGCAATTTATCACTTAACCTTGCTAAGGCACACCATTTCTACACACTTAAAGACTTTACAGTGTTGTTGAATTGATCAAACACACACAAAAAAAAACATATTTTCATGTGTCAGACGGAGTTGACAAATGTCAAGTTACTAAGTGAGTAAATGTCAATGTTCTATAAAAAGTGGTTAAATAAAAAACCTGTTCCTTTTCATGGTATGATAGATGAGACCCGTGTTTTTGAAGATATCCAATTCAAATGAATGTAGTATAGATTTTTAGTTTGTCACATTTCAAAAGTACTTTTGTCCCTTGTCTCAAGAATCAGTGAGCTATTTATAATTATGATGTGTTGATGAATTGTCTTGTTACTCTTTCACAGTAAATTATAAGGTAGTTAATACTTACTAAGCAAAAAAAAAAAAAATGCAGTATTGACCTGCAAACTTTAGCATTTCAAGTCTAACAAAAACCCAGAAGTTCAGCAAGTAACAGGTTTTTTTTTTCACTGTAGAGCTGCATTACTCAATTTTAGGTAAGAAAAATTAAAGAAAGTAAAAATATTATGACAAGACGGCAGGTCACAAAGGGCTATTGTGCTGAGACTCAAATAACCATGGAGACTAAACAGAAGCTGAACATATTCTCTTTGCAAAAGGAAAAAAAAAAAAACATGCATAAGTTATAGATTCCTTTGTTGCAGGTCACGGAAAACTGTTGCCCTTCTGTAACCCCTCCTGAAGATGTTATTTCAGACATGAGCAACAACAACAAACTAACTTATGGAACATAACTTTTCTGAACTAACTTAGATAAATGGAAATTAAACAGGTGGTTGAATACAAAAGTAAAACTATGTCTTGAAACAAATATGCAGAGATGTTTTCTTAGATCATAATGAGCTACGTAGCTCCAACAGATAAACAAATGCATTCTGTTTCTATTTGTTCTTCTTTTGTTCCAGTAGATGCACCCATGGCAGAAGGTTAGGACTGATGAATGCTGGGTCATAAAAGCAGGTCGGGTCTTCATGTACAGTACAGCACCATCCTTAACCCACACGCTCCTTCTTTTCCCATAATGAGGCCCACAGGCTGGTAAAATGTAAATAGAGCAATTACAACATTGGAGCTCTGGCCCAAGGGGTTGCCCTCTACACAGAGTGCTGAAAGCTGGGTGAGTGCAAGTGTGACTCTGAAACCTCACAGAGGGTGTCAACTAGTCATGGTTAAGGGGGTCAGAGGTTGGATGCTAACTTTAGACATAGATGTTTTTCAGTGCTATAGGGTATGTATAATTTTATTTTATTTTGTTCTAGTTGCACTTCACTTTTTATATATAATATTTGCCCATGCACTTAACGGCAGGGTAGGCAGTTTGTTTCTAAAACACTTTTTCCCAAATTTGTTTAAACTGTCTTTATATACCAATACATATCTAAAATGTAAGTACTCTGAAAAGGAGAGTATAAAAATCGAGAGTCTGTAGTCCTCTCGGGGCTGCAACAAACACAGCTACTCTTTCCATTCGGAACGAATGCAATGATTGGCTGGGCGACTGTCACTCTCCCTCACTACCATGGCTACCACCCCTGCTGCTACAGGAGCTGCCCACATGCACGTACCCGGTTGACTCGCTCATTCCGAAAGAGGAGAGGCACGTACCGGCCGGAAGCTAGGAAGTCTCACAATTATGGCAGAGAAAGAGCAGTCAAAATTCCCAGTACCACCTGTACCCGCATATATAGTCAGCGCAGGCAAACAAGGCAAAAAAAAAGGTGATGTCACTCCATGCACTGCGCTCCTCTCCGCTGATAAACGCGTCCTCCAGCTGAGTGGTCGGCATCACGCATTCATGTGTTTTGGGGGCATGGTTTGGAAGGACCCCAGAAGGGAGGGGGTGGGAGTTTCTCTGTTGGATACTTTCAAAATCCAGCAGTTTTCTGCTAGTTTCTCAAATGTACCTACCCTGCCTTTAAGCTATGTTAGTAATAGTGTTAGTCAGTTGCATTGCTAAAAATAGTGAAGCTATTTGTCATTTTAATTTTTAACTCTTTCCCCGCTATTGGCGGAAATATTGACGAAATTTTCCAGCTTGCCTTGTTTTCACTGTTATAAGGTAAGGGGATGCTATTATACATCTTCTCAAAGAGTACTGAATCTCCTGATCAAAACACATTCAAAGAAGATGCAGAAACAAGTGATCTCATATGTAATCATGCATATGTAAAATAACACGAGATCACCAATATTAAACAGCATATAAATCAACACTGCCTAATGTTACTGAATGAAATGTCGACCCAGGACGAGCTTTAGGACTGTGCAAGCATTAGGGGTATTGATGGACTCGATCTACTCCATCTATGTTTTGGTCATCGTTCTGAATTAGATCTGGATGTAGTCTTTGAAAAAAACATGATTTTCTCAGCTTTTTGCTCAAAATGTTGCAGGGTTTTTTTATGAAACTTACTCGCATTCAAGGGTTGATAAAAAAAAGAATGCATGAATAAAACGTTGTTTTTTTTTAAAAAGGCAGAGGCTCTATTATTTGTATTGATATATGTATGTTCAGATATTCATACAAACAAATATTCTGTGGGCCATGAAATATTCGTGAAATTGATCAAATATGCTGGCGTTGGCTGGCAACTTTTTTTTTTTAACTCAAGAGGGGAAAGAGTTAAACCATTTCCTTCTCCCCGATAATATTTCAGTATGGCAATGTGCTGTGCAGAATCAGATCAGTGCATTCTTCAAAGTGATTCATTTGCCAATGTGAACAAATCAATGAATTGGTCAAAAGGATTAGCAGTATAGTCTGAATCAATTTGATTCATTCGACTGAAATATGAACACAACACGGACCAAACATATCTAAACTAACCAAAAACAGCCTAAAAGGGACAGAATGCTGAAGCATACCTGTTTTTTTCTCGTCATAGTAGCTACGTTGCCAATTACAGTTCGGTACAGGCATAAGAAACCCCGTCTCATTGCAGCAGATCTTCATTTGTGTTAAATTTTGGCTCCTTTACACATTTGATAAACTCCTCATGAATTCTCAGCTGGTCAAAATACCATCACATGTAGGCTATGCAGTACGTACATACAACGAGCGCATTTAGCCACACGCAACACGGAACAAAGACATAAACAAACCAAAAACAGGACAGAATGCTCAAGCATACCTGGTTTTTCTCATAGTCAATGTTGTCCATTACAGTTCAGTACAGGCGTCGGAATCATGACTTCTTGCAGCAGATCGTTTGTGTGTGTACTGAGAAATTCCTGGCACTGTTTTTGACTCCTTTACACATTTTATAAGATCTTCATGAGTTTTCAAGTAGTAAAAATACCATAGTATGTACGCACATACACCAAGCACATTTGGCTCAGCACAGAGCATAGTTTTGGATGTTCGGTAAGTTCCGTCGCAAAATATATGTCATAAGCTTTCCATCCACACGTTTTTATCCGAATTAAGTGATATCGAATGAAAAATGCCTTATGGAAACAGCAAAATCCGATTGAATTTCATGAATATCGACTCCAATGAAATACGTTCGGTCTCATCGGATTTTATCTTGATCGATATACGGCTTATGCGATAAACGCTGATGGAAACGTTATTTGCCGAATAAATAATGAACTGCGATTAAGTTTTAGGTCATTTTATGGTTGCAACACGCCACTAAACATAGAAGAAGAAGTTTTAGTTAATTTCCGCCCAGTATTTCCGCTCTGTTTGCGCACACATGGCGGGTGTCAACAAAGACAGATGTAAGTGGACAAAGCAAAAAAATGCTTCAACCAAAGGGTTTCGATGAAGTGTCTCTGAACCACGATCTCCCAGAACTGTTTGGAGCGCTGTCGTTCCCACACCACAGGCCGCCTCCGTTGTCGTCGGGCATTTACGTGCATCTGCATCATCATAGCAATGTGTTGATAGCATCGTTGTTTTCTTATTATAGCTTGTTATTACACGGCTTGGTTGAATTCTAATGTAGAATGCGGTCTGTTATTTCTTGATAACAGACCGCTGCTAAGTATGGTATAACAGCAGCGAATCCAATGAAAAACAGAGCGTTGCCATGGACGCAGACTATTTTCTTTAGCGGAAGGAATACAATCGTTTTTAAATCAATAAACTCCTTTTTAAATTAATATTTTGTGTCAAATTATTGATTTATTTGGTAGGTAGCCATGTAATAAGCAGGATAATGTATAGCGAGACGACAACCCCTTCAGGCTGATTCAAGACCCCGACGCAAATAATCAACCTGTCGGGGTTGTATTCGCTAACAACCGCCTCGCCATACATTATCCCTTACATATGTCGCTATCAGCTGGCACATAAGCACTATTAGGCTACAACTTGTGCACTATTGATCATTTGTTGGCAGATGGCGCGATCCATTTTGTCTAGCAAAACTTTGTTCGCGAATGCTTGCTTGAATGTTGTGCGATTCAGTGCGAAAATGAATGGAAACATCTTAAAATGTCTCAAATCAATTCGATATACCAATTTGATCACAAAACAGCATGTGACGTCATTACGCACAGGTTTTTATTCGCTTTAAAGCCGTTGGATGAAAACACACTTTCACCAGCTTTATTCGCATGATATTTTTTTATCGAACTTCAGATAATTCGATTGACAAGTGGATGGAAACTTGGCTATAGAGGCAGTTTTGTATCGTTAGGTTTGGTGTTAAAAATGACGTGTGCAGTTAAGCAAACCAAGACTAAATGTATCTTTTTCCAAGAGAACCAAACTACAAGTTTGAACACCCATTTTATGTTCTGCTCTCATAGACACTAAGTGGTAATTTATTACAGTAATTTTAATATTTTCTATTCAATTTTTTAAATATAAAAATGAAACACCTTCAAAGTACCAAGATACTTTTGCTGTGTAGCTTTTGCAATCTGCTGCTTTCTCTCCTTCCATTTTATATTGCCTAATTGTTGGTGGCATAGCTAGCTACATTTTAGTAGCTCTTCCAACACTGATCATAGGCTATATCATAGGGAATCTGTTGCTGTAATTTACAAGAATAAATCATTCTTTAGATTAGCAACAGGCTACTGAATCAAACTGCATCTCATAGATCAAGTCGTTTTTGTTTAAATTAACTGACGTTTGTTTGTGACTTAAACTCACGTATGCACACACATGTAAGGTGGCAGTTCCACTGTACTCATATCTGTGCATGTTAGTGCCCTAATTGTGCCTAAACTATGCATGTTCACTGTCAGATTCTACGTGCTTTTAGACCACATAACATTCTGCCCACGGGAAACTGAGGTGGATGTGGCATCACCACACCATAGCTGAGCCGACTGACATTTAGTGCCCAAAACTCGTACCCACAGGGCAGTGGCCCGGCCTCAAACACATGCTGATGTATTATTTAGTCCAGGCGAAGTGCTTATTTGCATGCTGACGGACGTCTGAGACTACTGATATGTGGCATGTCTAGTGCTCTGGGGAAAAGTCTTCTGATATGTGAAGAGTCTATAGACCTTCCCTTTCCTCTTGCCTGTCACAGCCTGTCCCATTCCTGATCATCAGGACAAGTGTCACAGCACAGGCACAAAATAATAAGAAATGCTAGATGGAGAAATCAAGTGGATGCACTACATTTCATGAACCCTGGAGCTGCTTCATTAAAAGTCTGAATATTTGTTTTTCTTTCCCTTGGAAATACAGTGAGGGCGTCAACACCTTGTCAGTGAGTAATAATATGTGATGTTAAGGTGCATTATTATATTTGCTGAAATAACACACATTACTGTTTTAAACTGACATGAATGTCCTGAAACATGCATTTAATCTGTGATTTTCAAATATTTTCATAGCCACTACCATGCAATTTGAGGCGTTTTCATAACCACATACTGTCTGTTCTCTTCAGTGACAGCTACAAGTTTTTGAACACATTTTATACCCATTAAAAGCAGTTTGAATTGACTGCACGCACTCTGGAACTATACTTTCCTCTGCCTCCGCTTAGCTTTGATAACACAGCCCCATTCACACACAAATGCACACAAACATCAGTCCTTCTGCAGCCTGTCACTGACCCATGTCACCTAGTCCTCTGCGAGGCTGTCGATATTCTCTCTAAGCTGAGCCACTGGGCTCTGGGACTGCTGAAGTTGGGCTGCCAGCACTGCACCTCACGCCCTTTCGTACTCAGCATCCTGCCAGCCAGTCTTGCCTGCCCTAGACCGATAGCACCAGTTCTCTTCTCTTCTCCCCATATCTGCTCTCAGCTTTTGCAGCAACACCTCCCCTTCACGCTCTTCACCATCACTGCCACAATAAACTCTGGGACTGCAAACAGCTATTGCTGTGGTTCAAACTTTCCTCAAGCATACATTCATCTACAGTTGCTTTTAGCGCTTCAATTCAGAGTGAAGGATTGGAGCTGAAAAAGGGAAGATAGATAGATAGACAGACAGACAGACTGATTGATTGATTGGTTGATTGACACAGCGAAGATTAAATCAGTGAGTTGTTCAATAACTTGTTCAGTGAACAAATTATTCTTTTGAACTTGTTATTTTCAGTGAACCAAATGAACCAAACTAGAACTGAATGGCTCATTCACAAATCAGACTGATTTATTTAGAATTTTAACTTACTGATCCATTCAGTTGACTGGTTCATTTAGCGCAACTTTTTTTTTTTTACGGAAACCTCATTTTATGTTTAAGGATAAATGATGAAGGGGATGAGCACTTCCTGTGAGCTGTTGACTTCTGAATCTCTGCTACCAGATCATTAAATCGGTTAACAAAATCAGTGAATGAACGGTTATTTTGAGCCTGCTCTTTTAAATGAACCACTTAATCCATTTCACAAATCAAACTGAATGACTTCTTTACAAATCAGACTGATTCATTGTCAATATAACTTTCTGATCCATAGCTCAACTCACTGATCACTGATGAGTTGATTCAATGATCTGGTGGTCACTACAAACCTATTAACTGTCTACAGACCTACATTAAGCTTTTTGAAAAGACCTTCTTTCTTCTTTTTTTTTTTTTCAAGAACAAGAAAGTCATAATGGTATGGAACAACATTTTATGTAAACTATTTGCTACTGAATCAGTGAGTTGACTTTGAGAAGCTGATTAAATGAATCATTATTTTGAGCCGTTTCTTTTCAATGAACCATGTTGATTCAGTTTATAATTATAATTGAATGACTCATTCACAAGTCATTACACTGAATTTATTCAGAATAAATAAACAAGAAGATTCTTCTAAATATCCAAAGTTCTGTTCCACAAAAAAAAAAAAAAAAAAAAAAAGGAATGAAGCCATGTGCATTTGGAACAGCATTGTTTTGTGTGTGAACTATTCCTTGAAGGACAAATGATGTCGCCAGTGAGCAGTTAGATATGAGCAGGCGGGTGCTGTTATAAAAAGCTGTCCCTCCTTGCTCTATATCTGGCATCCCTTTTCTCTTGCTCTGTTGGCAGTGGATTAATTACCTAAGCCAATTCACTCAGAAGTGAGATGGCGACCCAGGCAGCACACATAAATTGTAGAGGTGGCAGCAGATTGTCATTGTGCATTTGAGTGTGCATTGGCAAACTAGAGGGTAGATACAAATGGCAAGCGGCCCCAGCGCCTTCCTACAGTGAAATCGATGAATGGAGATCAATAGCGCAGGTTCATTTTCAGGTGTATGGAAATACTGATGTGGTAGGACAACATGTCACCGTTTAGGACAACAGTATACTACCATTGGTAATGTGTTTGATTTAAACAACCCTAAAAGTCAGTAATTGGCTCATTTATTGTTTGCTCTTGTTTATTTCGCTGGTTAAACTCTCCATTCCTCCATCCTTAAAGGGCAGTTAGTCTTTATTTTATTTGCTTCCTACTTGAGCTTTTTCAAGCCTTTGCGGTCTTCTAGCCCAGCTCGATGCATTCGTGTTCATTATTTTCATTTCCCCTTTTATTTTCTTCCCTCAACCTCCCTTTCTGTTTCATTCCTTGGCAAGCTCATTCTCTGCCATCCTCCATATACGTCCCAGTCTTGTTTATATCCTCTGTGTAAATGTCACATAAAAGGGCACCACCAATCCGGCACAACCTCTGGGAAACGTCTGTTTAAATGCACTCAGACTTTATCATACGCCATCATCACGGTGTGCAGGTGACCAATGAAAAACATTCCCAGGGTTTAATGAAAGCTGAGGTTTGAAAGGTACCCCATGAGAAGTACTATTTAAGCTGTAATTGCAAGCTATACGATTTCTGCACTACCCGTGCCTATGGTCATGAAGTCTCACTATGAAATGCATAATATTTTCCATTTACACATAATAAATCTGCTGTTGAAGCGGAAATTGAATGAAAGACAGGAGAGAAGAGAGAGAGAGAGAGAGAGAGAGAGAGAGAGAGAGAGAGAGAGAGAGAGAGAGAGAGAGAGAGAGAGAGAGAGAGAGAGAGAGAGAGAGAGAGATTTTCATCTTTTTATGGCTGTGCTTTTACACACATTTGTTTTATTTAATGCTTAAATGTTATTGTCAATAAAAAGACACATCAATAAAGCAACTGATAAACTGGACTGAGTGAGAAAAAGAGAGGGAGAATGAAAGAGCACTTACCGAACAGTTTTATGAGAAATCACAGCTGAGAAGGTCAAAGCTTTTCATTCCATCTTGCTGGAAAGTGACTCTCCCACACACTCAAACTGACTGTGAAACACAAAGCGCTGAAGTGAGAGACTTTTAATCTTTCATGGTTCTCTTTTAGTCAGTAAAGCTAAATACACCTTCAGAACAAAAAACACATTTTCTATCTGTAAATACTTTGATATAATTGATATTGACCAAAAAAAAAAAAACGTGAGGAAAAAATGCACACCACCTGAAGCTAAAAAACAATAAAATTATTATGTTTTAACATTTCCAGCTTATGTGGTTAGACCTCTTAGATAATAAAGCCCCACAAAACTCAAAAATTTAAATCAATAATCCATAAAGATAATGTTAATGTTTGGTTGATGGCCATATTGCAATGTAGATATAACTAGGGAACGAATGCAGAAACATTAACAACATCTTTATCATAAAAAAAAAAAACTTACAAAGACTGTTATGCAAGTTAAGCCATTATTCAATTCAATATTAACAGCATCTACTTGTCACAAAGTCAGCCACGCTGCAGCCTCAATCAATCATCACCCAATCACCAGGACCCGCCCACTCGTTCACAATCACAAGAGTACTGACTCACTGCACCTGCACTCCCTCATCAACACAGCCTACATATTCACAGTTCACCATTAGGGTTGCCAACCGTTCCGTATAATACGGAATCGTTCCGTATTTGACACATAAAAGGCTTGTTCCGTATTGAACTGATACGGAACGCACTTTGTTCCGTATTTTTGAGAATCAATTCAGTGCAAATCCATGACAGACGCATAGCTTCTAATATATATGTCAGACAGACTATGATGAATGAACGAAGACCCGCTGCTATAATGGCAAATTCGGGGACTTGGCGCCACCTTGACGGGCTCTGACGTAGAGTTGGCTCATTGGTCGCACGTCAGAGGCGCCCGCGCAATTGGATGTGCAGTTGCCGCAGCGCAGCCTGACGCTCAATGTGCAAGCTGTGCAGCTGCAAATGCATTTTACAGGCTTCAGTAAATCGAGTAAAATGTGTTTCCGAAGACATTTGTAGGCTATGATAATCTAAACAAATACATGGTTCATGTTTGGCAAAATGATCATGATATATCTGTGTGGTTAAGTCTTGTATATTGATTAAGCCCCCCCCCCCCCGGTTCCTTATTTCCATTTCAGAAATTTGGCAAACCTATTCACCATCCACTCACTGTCTGGTCCCGTTGCTGTTACCACTGCTTACTGTCAGACTCCTTACCCGTCTACTTGCCTGTGATTTGTCTCGTCAAGCTACCAGTCTTCTGTCCGTCTGCCTGATCGATCCAGATTTCCTGTCTTCTTGTTCACTCGTCACCTGCACAGATACTCCACTTCAGTCTTCATCAGCTAAGGCCCTGTCCCATTTCTCCCCCCTTAAAACTTCCACTTGGTTTTGAGTGCCCTCGAAAGTAAAGTCCCCTCAACGAGGGAAGTGGAGTTGAAGATCTTTCCCTATGAAATGGGACACCACTATATGCAAATTAGCGCGGCAATCCTCAATATGTCACGCGCAGCGTCAAAGTGTCTACTACTTCTACTACTATTTTCATTCATAAAATTGCCGGTTCCAGTTGTTGTGTTGCCTGTTGTGTGGGCTGTTTTCGTTTATCTACATCTGATGAATCAACAGAGAAGACATGTGGAATATAGAAGGCGCATTTCCGGTAATTTTGCCATATATTTGTTTGTATCTGATCGTTTAGAAGCCCACACAAAACCCAAAGTTTGCTTGTCTAACGTTAGTTGCAATCCGTTTCCGAACGCGCGCGCACCGCCATGGGAACCGGGGCAACGTCTCTTGCGCGGATCATTGTGCTTTTAGTAGCTGTTTTTACCACCAACGTCCCGCAATTTAGAAACCGCAGACACTGCACTTTACAACAATCACCGATTGTGCTCAGTGCTGATTCTGACGTTAGGTTTGGGTTTAGAGAGAAATGACAGCGCGCTGTGAAGGGAAGATGATGCGCTAGACGAACGCGGCTAGTTTTGAATAATTTTACCTCACATATCATCTTTTTATAATCCTTGGAAGCCAAAATCGAAAATAAAATTAGATTAACTAACTTACCCAGATCAGATTGTATATTTGATTTGCTTTTGAAGCACTCGGCAGATATAATATGAACATCGTCAGATAGCTTCGTGAAATATTTTCTAACATTATTGTTGAAAACTCAACAGTCTATTGGATGTGCATCAAACTAACATATTCCAACATATTTCGACATTTTAACATGCGTATTTGCGAAAATATACTTAAAATAAAATTGTTCCTTTCCAGCGGTGTCCGCCATCTTAGTTGAAAAATTTGACCGGCTCGCTGAGTTCGCAAGGTATCCTGGGTAATTTCATCTTCCACTTCGTTTTAAGCCTGCATCGGACCGCACTATGTTTTGAGGGTTGATTTTAAGGGGAGAATAGCACTCCCCCTTGCTCTTTGGAGTATTGGGACACCCTACCCCTACACGAGAACGCGCAAAAACAAGGGTTAGGGCAGAAATCTAGGGTAAGGGGAGGTATTGGGACGCAGCCTAAGTCACCATCCTCTCACTATTGTCTGGTTCCTGCTATATCTCACCACTCTGCTCAATAAACACTGTTATCACTAATACACCTGTCTGTTTCCTCAACGTGACACTACTGAGTATTAAAACAGACATAAAAAAAAAAAAAAAAACATTTACAGTACATGGAAATTACTTTTTCCTCTTAATATATTTAACTTACTATTATTTTTGTCCTCTAGGGCAACCAATAAGCCAAAAGGCTTTTTGAAACATTGAATTAACTTTTTACTTTTTCTCTTTAGCCTTCCAGCTTTTCCAAGATCAACAAGTCAAGAGACTGACAGTTTCTGTCTAGCCAATATTAACAATCATGGATTGCTAAGTTCTGCCACCTCTAGTCCTGAACCAGCAACCTTTTGTTCTGATGGTAAAATGCATTACAATCAACCGCAACAACTGGGCTTCCTCAAAGATTTTTCTCAACAGGAAAGTGATTGAATAGCTCAGCAACATGTGGACTATCTATCTTCACTGCAGAAAATGATTCTGTAAGACATAAACTGAGGAGAAAGCTCTTTACATGCATGCATACATGCATGCTTAAAGCTGAAGTCGGCAAGTCTGGCAGATTGAGTGGATTTACACAATGTTGAATGTTTACAACTCTCATGCCCCTCCCCCACTATCAACTAATACCCTCCCACCGTGAACCGATGAGTTCATGCTCGTCAGTGCGTGTGCACCAGATTTTCAGTGAACCCGCCCGTCTCATCAGCATCCATCAACACCATGGATTATTTGGAGGTATGATGTCCTTGCTAGTCTACCAATAGATTGCAATTGCTAACGTCATACTCTAAATGAGCTTACTTGATTTTCCGCCATCACTCTTCGTTACTGCGCGAACTTCCGCGAACTTCAGGCGTGTGCATGTGATTGTAACGTGCGCGAGGGGTGGCGTGTGCCCGATCTGTGATTGACAGTCAGATCTCACACCCCCCTGCGCTGATTGGACCCGATGAACCGGGAGCTGTGGATTTTTGCAAAACAAATAACACGCTCTAGGTAGAGTTAGAAGCTCGGGTTTTTTTCTAAAACCACTTTGTTTATGTTGTTCTGTCGGATTATAGTGTCGATTTCACTGAATATGATCAAAAAAATGTTGCCGACGGCAGCTTTAATCATGCAACATGTCAATATTGCTTAAAGGTGCCCTAGAATGTGAAATTGAATTTATGTTAGCATAGTTAAATAACAAGAGTTCAGTACATGGACATGACATACATTGAGTCTCAAACATTGTTTTCTCCTTCTTAGTTAAATCTCGTTTTTGAAAAACACCCCTGAAAAACAGGCGAATCTCCACATATACCCGACTGTGACGCAACAGTCGGGATCATTAATATGTACGCCTCCAAATATTTGCATATGCCAGCCCTCAATGCCAGGCGGAACTGCGCAGCCGAAGCATGGGAGTTGCTCAGTGTTTGGATGTACACATGAACACAAAAGTATTTTTTAGTTCCTTCATCTGAGCCTCTGAAGAAACAATGGGTTAATTTTATTTTCTCTGGAAATTTCCAAACATTTCACCGACTGTTTCCTCAACTTGGGCCAATACAGAGCTGGCCTCGGATCGAGCTACCAAGCAACACTTTCTGATGTGTAATTGTTCAAGTTCAGACAGGTAATCTTTCTCTCAAAATCGTTCAATACTGTTTATGCATCAGTAAGTCAAGCCAGTGACTAAAATATCAACTTCACATCGTTTCTTTTAGTAGGATGAAAATAATCGTATTTAAATTGTGAACAAATTATACAGAAAGCGATCAAAGAACAATCTTTCCACACAGCGCGAGTTTATCTGGACACTTGCCAAACTCGTTATGAAATCAATGACGCACGTTACTGCACAACGAAGCTCTTACTGTATTTACATCATCGTGTTTGCATTGGTGAAAGCATTAGAGAGAGTGCAGAAACTGCTTTGCAATGATAAGATCTTCATTCTCGCGATCAACACTGTCATCTGCTCAATGCTCATCACGGCAACATTTTATGTGATGGGAATAGATCTAAATACTTTAAAAACATCTCATGATTCGTTAATCTCGATAGCTGTTATAGTAAAAACGTATAATAGCAGTAGTAAAAGTATTCGAGAGAGTTTCACATGTAATGCGTAGCTATTTCATATGCAAGCATGTCAGCCAATTACAGCAGTGGCCGCGGTTACACTGAATCCCACAGCAGACACGCCCCTTCAAACAGAGTGTTCAAATCAGAGGCTAAAAGCAGGCTAGGAAAAATGCCATTTATTTCTAAATTATGATTATTTTTGATCTAAAAAAACATACTAACATTATAAGGGCAACCCAGGAAACATTATAAAATAATAAATAAAAACATTCTAGGGCACCTTTAAAAACACCTTTAAAAACATGTTTTTCATAAAATCAATAGCAGTGTTTTAAATCGAATTGGGGCTGATGTAGAGAACCCAGAGCCATTTAGGCAAATGAACAAACGTTTTGATAAACAAAAAGGGGGCTCTGCCATTAAAGGTTCTTTAGTATTACAGTATATTTGGTTGTTTGTTTTTAATTCAAAGCATTGTGACCTGCCTTATGTCTCATTGCAATAGGTGGAATTATTTTCTATGCTGCCTAGTAAAAAAAAAATACAAAATGCATATAGTAGTTTCTCCTTGCTCTCACTTTACCACCCTCTAAAAGTACAAAAAAAAAAAAAAAAAAAAAAAAAACAGGCTTACTGCATATTCTTCAATTAGACATCCAGGGAGAAACAGAAAAACATTTTCTTTATAGAAATATTTATTTTTTCCTAATAATAACCAATCAGATAAGCACAAATTAAAATTGATTGAAATTTAAAATGCATTTTGATGTCTCAATGGCAACCACCATCTGACAGAAGCTTATTTGAGCAGAAACACATCTACTTTGTGTCCAGAGAAGTGTGCCTGCCAGCTGCGCTTAAATAAAAAGTTTGACTTTAGCAGGCAAAGTTCCCTGTATTTGTGAAACTGAAAATTGAGAAGAAAAAAAGCATAGCCTTTTCTATGTGCTTTTTTCATACGCAAATAAATAAATAAAATCCAGATCTTGCCTTGCCGTGTCAGGCATCCTGTCAGTTCTCCATTTAAGGGATGGGCTTATCACATTTTTTGTGGTGCATTTAGTCCAAGCAACTGCACAGTCATCCGGAAATTAGGCTACCTATTGAGAGCCAAATCCAATTAGATATTTGAGGCAAGATGTCTGATCTTCTTTCACTTCTCTTCCAAGCTCATTTCGTCAAATTGTCAGATATCACCCCTTCCTCCTCCCCAGAGCAATTTCAAACTACATTTAATAGAACAATAACATCTCTTATATACTTATATATATATAAAACTCCCTTTTTTTTCTTCTTACCAGCGAATATATGCTGATCCAGTCTATTTCCATCATGTAATTAAAACATTACACTTTTAACAATCTGGATGAGTCCCTGGAGAAGCTGCCGCTCCTAGTGTCCCGGACTGAAGAAGACTTTAACCCTGCACCCTTTACCTGGACCAACCCATCTGAGAACTATACCTTACCTGCACATGCCCCAGCACAATGATGACACCATATCCCCTATTTCTTTTAAACACTTTTATCCCCAAGACACATTTATTCCCCTTTTTAAACATTTTATTTTTATGTTAATAAACACCTCTCAGAGGTCTGACGCCACACCCACTGTGTCTATCGTTTGCTCCTCCCGCCACACCAAGCAACCTATCTTTATAATGATAAATGCATTTTACCGTCTCTATCATGTGTTTGTGACCAAGAGAGAAAATAGACACATATTGCAAACGAACCCTGTGTGGAAGGATTATGGCCTGGTTAATGTGCATATATGAGCTTCACACTTAAAAACTAAATCAAGTTTTTTACTGGATACTAAAGGGGGAGTCTGACGCTTCAGGACAAAACAAACTCCATGTCTCCAGGTGGACTCCTTCGTCTACGGCCTTCAGTGTATGTTTCTGCACCTCATGTTTCATTGATTATCCTCATCTGTTTCCTCCAAATCTTTGAAGAGACCTCCTCAACTTTCCTCAGACACTTTCATTTCTAAATGTACCATGGGCTTTCCCATGATGGATGAAATCTTTGTTTTGTGCCATAGAGCTCATAACCACCTCAAAGGGGCTTTTAATATGGGGGTGGCTTTTCTGTGAGGACTATCTCTAGAGCAGATGCATGGCCTTGGGCTGGCTGCTCTGGCATGCTCCCTTGTTGTCCCAGTGTGGACGGGACTAGCTTGGGATCAGGTCCAGGGCTGGCTGAAAGGCCTGTATTGATCATGGAGGCCTTAGAGAGAAGGTCATATCCCTGCCCTGGAGGCAAGTCTGCACTCTGTACAGCCCAAATCCTACTTCTTAAGGGTTATTAAAGCCCTATGGAATGTCATCTGGCTTCATTTTCTCTTTCCCTTTACATTTTTACTTCTCGAAATACACTATAGTTATATTCTTCTGGCTGTTTTCATTGTTTTCCATGGATGTGGGTGCCAAGTGTATAAAAAAAATCCCCTTTGGTGCAAATGGATGTGCACTCATGAGTTTAAGAGAACTTCCTCAGTACACTACTGTTCAAAAGTATGGGAATTTATGACAAAAATGTATACTTTTATTTAGCAAGAATGAGTTAAATTGTTCAAAACTGACAGTAGAGACATTTATAATGTTAGGAAAGATTTCCATTTAAAATAAATGCTTTCTTTTAAACTTTCTATTTATCAAAGAATCCTTAAAAAATGTGTACTGGTTTCCACTAAAATGTTAAGCAGCTCAGTTGGTTTCAATTTTAATCAAAAGTTTCTCAATTAAATGTTTCTTGGAATAAATTACATTTTAAAATATATTCAAATAGACAACAGTTGTTTTAAATTGTAATATATTACTGTTATTACTATACTTTTAATTAAACATTAAAACAAATCTTATCAACCCCAAGCTTTTGAACAGTGCATGGGTTTTTTATTTAATACATAAGATCTGTTGATGGCGATTCTGAGAACTGAAGTAAAAAGACTCCAGATCTATCTTGGTGTTAAAGATTCTGTCAGTCTTCTGTGTCTTTGCCACATCATTCAAACTTGAACATAGCTCCTTTTTGAAATAGTCAATAGCGATAACTGTTCCCACCAGACATATTCACCAAGCACTGTATTCACAAGCCAAGCAATGAATTAACACACGGCTTGTCTCTCAAACATCTAGTAGTCTTATCAATGCTTTTTGATGTTGTAATGTCTCCCAATTCAGTTAAGAAATCAATGCTATCCATTTTACACAAAGATCCCAGAATAAACATTTAGCAGCCTCTTGTGGCCCCCTGCCATCCCTCCCTTTGCATCAGACCTAAGGAAAGGAAACACTCCGGCATGGCATCGTGTGCTGAAAAGATCTGTTTTCTAAAGTGAAGGGTAAGTGTGCTGCTTCTCATTCACCAAAGAAAACACTACATAATGCAGACAGATTGAATCTTGTCATGCGTTATTGATGTTTTGAGCTTTCTCCTCAGCTATTCAGAGTAAAATCATATGAAGCTCAACAGTGCTTTTTAAATATACAAAAGTGCTCAAAATAGTTCAAGTTGCCTCAAGATAGGATCAGCGTCGGGATGAATTAGTGACTGACTCTGTAGAAGAGATTTGATTAGTCTATGAAATCAGTTCAAACTTAATTCTGTGGTGAATTAACAGAAGTGAAATCACTTTAACCCTCTGGGGTCTAAGGTGTTTTTGGGCTCCTTGAGATGTTTTGACATGCCCTGACATTTGTGTTTTTTTTTCAGTTGCTTATAAACATATTAATGGCACAGGTGTAATTACACTCTATTTAGCACAAACAGGGCTACCATAATATGTGAGCAACATGTATGTACATATTTGTATTTTTGAGAGAATATTGTTTATGCATGGTTATTGAAAAAACTAAAAATTTAAGTTTCTGAAATAAGGCCACAAAACACGTATTGATTATTTCTTCACAATACTTTTGAAAATTGTATCACATAGCCTAGAATATTTGCTCCAAAACTATGTGAGAATCATCCTGACTACTCATTCAGATAAGACAATAAAGTATTTTTACTTTTTTAATGACGTGTTTTGTGTCAGAAAGCTTTATGCGAAGGGGCATGATCTTTCATTAATATGCATTTCACACCAGAGAAAGACAAAGACCCTCCCATAATGGCCCTATTAGGTGCTATCAGGCCATATCATTACGAGGAGCCTTGCACAAAGAATGAGAAGATTTAAAAAAGAATGGCTTTTAGATTGTTTGGATTTATTTACAACACAACATAATCCAAAGATACATAACAAAGGACAAAAAAGCACATTAGTAAACACACTGATCTAAAGACAGAGGCTTGAACAGTCACACAACTTTGTGCCATTGAAACATAGTACATACCTGTCATTTCCAAGGTGTTTGATTTTTCATTTTACCATGTTCATGTACAGAGACTGTTGAATGTTGAAGTCAGCAGGACTCATCAGTGGCATCTCTCCCTGTAAAAAAAATAAAAATAATAAATAAACACCTTTGAACATGCTGATATCAAGAGAAACTATATGGCTGCACAACTTTGGGCATGCATTGTAGATTTTTCTGGTTAAAATTGTGATTTAATTATATATATATATACACACACACACACACACACACACACACACACACACACACACACACACACAGTGCTTAGAATAAGTGAACACACCCATACTAAAGTTGACTACCCTTCACAATATAGTCATGGTTTTATTTCAGTTAGCCTAACTGAATAACTGAACATTTATACATAAATAATATATTGTATTTAGACAGTATCACATATTTTACCGGAGGCTGAAATATATTTCACTAAATCATTATATAACCTAAGCAGTTATTCGCAAACAAAATAAATTACGCATAAGGCAGTATTTTAGCATGATAATCAGTGTCATAAACTAATCTCAAAACTGAGTGAAATATATGTAGTAGGCTAATATCACATTTAAAAAGTTTACACGCGCGTATAGGCCTACGTATAGGGATATTGTGACTGTGAGGTATTCTTTCCTATACGTCAAAAGCTAGCCAAAACTAGGCAAAATATAGTCTGAAAATTCATTTCAGCTCTATAATCAGAAAAGGAATTATATAACACTAAACAGCTTACTCCGAACTTGTATCCTCGGCGGGGTCAATTCGTTCTTCAAAATGCAGCCGTTCGTCGTTCGAGTTTAAAATTCCTCTGAGGAATAGGTGAAGGAGGAGCTCATAACTATCTGAAGGAGTAGCGTGCCATTCTCAAAACGCGATGAACTATCAGTGAATCTGATGAAGAAACTTTGTGTTTTTATGCCATTGATCGCTGCTGGGCGTGTGCGATGCATAACGTTAGATCACTTATCTACCATGTGAAAAGCTCTGGGGGCGTGGCGGCCTCAGCTCATTAAAGATAATGAGGGGAGAACGAAAAAACTGTACCTCTCCTTGGTTTCAAACGGATTACATAAACTGGAAATATATATTTTTTTTAAATAAATTATTTCATTTAAAAGAAGAGAATTTCAGCTTCATAAAGATAAATCTCTCGTATCTCTGTGACAAGTATTGACTGAGTTACAGTTAATTTTTCTGACGCGTTTCAGAATGGACTTTACTGACAGAGAGAAGGCAAAACGCGCATCAGGTTTATTTTTCTTTATTTGATGAAAAGCACAACACTTTGTTTTTATTGTGAGTACCCACAAAAAAAATAGTCAATTAACAGGATCTAATGATGTACAACACTTATATATAAGATCAAAATAAACAGAGTAATTTGATTCTCTTTTGCACTGATAAGGAAAAAAATCGAGCTCGTCGCAAAAAACAAAGCAACCCATTCAAAGAGACATCATTTTATTTTGTTACACAGAATCTTGGCACATTTTAACAGTTAAATAGAAAGGGCCAAAACAGAACCTGACCCCTCAGTGGTATCTTGGCTAAGGGTGGTGTTCTTAGAACCAGACTCCTCGGTGGCGTCCTGGCTGAAGGTGGCGTTCTCAGAACCAGACCCTTCATCTGCATCCTGGCTGAAGGTGGCGTTCACAGAACCGGACCCTTCATCTGCATCCTGGCTGAAGGTGGCATTCACAGAACCGGACCCATCAGCGGCGTCCTGGCTGAAGGTGGCGTTCACAGAACCAGACCCTTCAGCAGCATCCAGGCTGAAGGAGACGTTCTCAGAACCAGACCCCTCAGCAGCATCCAGGCTGAAGGTGGCATTGACAGAACCGGACCCCTCAGCAGCGTCCTGGCTGAAGGTGGCGTTCACAGAACCAGACCCTTCAGCGGCATCCTGGATGAAGGTGGCGTTCTCAGAACCAGACCCTTCAGCGGCATCCTGGATGAAGGTGGCGTTCTCAGAACCAGACCCTTCAGCTGCATCCTGGCTGAAGGTGGCGGTCACAGAACCGGACCCGTCAGTGGCGTCCTGGCTGAAGGTGGTGTTCACAGAACCAGACCCTTCAGCTGCATCCAGGATGAAGGTGGCGTTCTCAGAACCAGACCCCTCAGCAGCATCCAGGCTGAAGGTGACGTTCTCAGAACCAGACCCCTCAGCAGCATCCAGGATGAAGGTGGCGTTCTCAGAACCAGACCCCTCAGCAGCATCCAGGATGAAGGTGGCGTTCTCAGAACCAGACCCCTCAGCAGCATCCAGGATGAAGGTGACGTTCTCAGAACCAGACCCCTCAACAGCATCCAGGCTGATGGTGACGTTCTCAGAACCAGACCCCTCAGCAGCATCCAGGCTGAAGGTGGCATTGACAGAACCGGACCCCTCAGCAGCGTCCTGGCTGAAGGTGGCGTTCACAGAACCAGACCCTTCAGCGGCATCCTGGATGAAGGTGGCGTTCTCAGAACCAGACCCTTCAGCTACATCCTGGCTGAAGGTAGCATTCTCAGAACCAGACCCTTCAGCTGCATCCTGGCTGAAGGTGGCGGTCACAGAACCGGACCCATCAGCGGCGTCCTGGCTGAAGGTGGTGTTCACAGAACCAGACCCTTCAGCAGCATCCAGGATGAAGTTGGCGTTCTCAGAACCAGACTCCTCAGCAGCATCCAGGCTGAAGGTGGCGGTCACAGAACCGGACCCCTCAGCAGCATCCAGGCTGAGTGTGGCGTTCTCAGAACCAGACCCTTCAGCTGCTTGTTTATCTCTCTTGTGATTCATTGAACTCCCTTGAATGAAAACCCAACAACACATGCACATACTGTATTATTCCACATCAACTGGTGAAAAAGCACCAAATAAAGAGGACAGAAATAGTTGTCTTATTGAAAAAAAAATGCTTAGTACCAAATATGTATCTAAATTATATATTTTCTCATGCTTTCTCCAGACACACTCAGTCTAAGCCTAGACTGAAGACACATCGGCTAGACATACAGCAGACCAGGCAGAGGGTGAACCAACTCTAGTGTAAGGCTAGTTACGTGTTGTTTAGCAGCAACCTACACATCCCAGCATAAACGCTATGATCGTAAAACACAATTTTAACAGAAAAGCAAGCATACTGTATGCGTGATTTAGCATGGCAGCCAGTTTGAATAATAAATAACCATTGCCTTACCTAATGTAGCAAAACAAACGTTTTATTTAAATTCTGAATTGATTAACTTATCATCTCGAAATTGCGCAAAGAGCACTCCCTTTATACTAAAAAGCTGTCACATCAATTCATCCCGGTGGACAAAAACTACTGTTTTGAGCGATGAGTGGATTCCAGCTTAACCCCCTGGGGTCGGCTATCGCGCCGGCGCGATAGGCAGACTTTTTTTCTTATCAGTGCAAAAGAGACTCAAAATACTCTGTTGATTTTAATCTTACATGTAAGTGTTATACAGCAGTCGATCCTGTTTAGTGTATATTATTTTTCTGTATACTCACAATAAAAACAAAGTGTTGTGCTTTTTGTCAAATGAAGAAAAATAAACATGATGCGAGTTTTGCCTTCTCTCTGTCAGTGCAGTCCATTCTGAAACGCGTCCGAAAAATTAACTCTAACTCTGCAAATACTTGTCACACAGGCACGAGAGATTTTTCTTTATGAAGCTTGAATTCTCTTCTTTTCAATGAAGTAATTTATATAAAAAACAAATATTCTCAGTTTATGTAATCTGTATGAAAAGAGAGTGCTGTCAGAATTTTTTTCCCCAGCTCATTACACTTCATTACGCGTTAATCTGACACGCCCACGGAGAACGCGCGCTATTCAAACGCAAATGTAGAGGAAAGCCATGACAACGCCCACATCAGCTGTTCCACCGCGGCGGTAAAATGTGGGGTGTATTTGCTACCTTTTACCGCTAAGAGGCGCTACAATCATAGACTCTGAAAAGTGTTCGTTTATTCTCTCTAATGCGTAATCTGCTGCTCATTCAGAGCGATTGAAAGCTGGTAGCAGATGAATTCAACAAGTGAAACGTAGTTAAAATAATTCATTACCACAATACTGAAATTAGGCTGAAATACTGAAATGAAATTGAATAAATAATGAAAACATAAAACATTGCAATAAAAACATTTAGGCTACATCAATGAAGCTTTACAAAAGCATAAGACTTTAACTCTAACAGCGTACAAACGGTGGCTCAGTGATCAACGCATCAACACGAGCTTCAGGGAGCTTCAATCGACCCGAGATCGAATCTCAATGTGGCATACATGTTGTTAACCGATGTTGGCCAACAGCGTTTATATTTTACCTTCTTGATGCTTAAATAGCTAACTGTTTATAACTGTTTACTTATTTAAAGTCAAGAGTTTTGTTTAATTATCATTACAACATAAATTTGCTACATTCCAGTAGAACCGCAGCCGCTGCACAAAGGACACAAACTGATGAAGGAAGATTGTCAGCCGATTGCATCAGAAAATGAAAATGAAGAAGCTCGTCTTTAGTCTGCTAAATTATTGTGTAATGTAAAAGAACACTAAAATTACTTAAGTTTGAAACCAAGTTCGAACATTTCAAGGTTTAAATAAAGTGTTTTTTTTTATTTAAAACAGGGTTGCATCGGGTTTAGAGTTTATTTCTTTTGCGATGCAAAATAAGAAACACTAGGCTAATATTATTCTTGCGACATTTTAAATTTGTATTGCCAAATAAATGACATTAAACAATTAAAACAGTAGGCCTACAAAACGAAAATTGTCCAAAGCAACATAATTAAATTAAAACATGCGTTTTTCTTTGCCTCTCTCGCGCTGAATCTCTTTTTAACAAGTTTATTTAGTCTCCCTCGCTCTCCATATGAAAGAGGAACATTAACACCTAGGCCTATTGTCCTGCGCGCACAGCACTGAACTGTCCCCCAACCCCCCACAGGCTATCGGAGTCTGAGGCTGATTTAACACAAAGAGAAGTCGTAATTCACACTTAAATCGCTATTCTAGACAGTGTTGATAATGAAGGAATTAAATGATTTAAGTTACATGTAGCCTAGTGAAATTTCTGTCATAAAAGTTTATTACTAAATATTTCATTATTTCAATAATTGATGAAATAAAACTGGTTTGGGCCAGCTTTTTCCAAGCAAAACTAAATATAATCTGAAAAAACGCATGTTCATTTGTTGTCATGAACAAAATGTTCAACTTAATATTAAATTCTACAGGGATCTTTGGATCCTTTCAACCAGGCATGCAATTTGTGAATTAAGTTTTTATTATTTTTTTTATTATTCAAATAAATATCGAACCACGGTGCTTCGTGGTAATGCTGCTAAATTAAATAACATGTAGGCCTATAGAATAATTATGAACTTAAATGAAACAATATCGCAACATTTCGACAAATACATTATTTGATCTGTTTTTACATTTTAATTCAGGGCGATTTAGCCTGCTACATTTCATTAGAGCGAGATTTTCACCCTTGTCATTTTCTCATTGGGAAGCGCTTACATAGGCTACATGTTTGAGTAGATCCTCTGTACCTCTCGTTTTCATATGGATTACATAATCAGATAACATTTATTAGCCTGAATATTTAGACATTTAAAGGCATTAGACAGAGCCGATTTCTTATAGTGACTGAGCTGAAGTGGCTTTCGGTTCATTTTTGTGACGCGCAGTTCCCGGAGACAGAGACGACAGATAAACTTTTGTCGTTAGCAAAAGTTCGAATAAAACCCGATTTTAGAAAAATGCATAGGGCCACTCGGCGTGGTCTGCCAAAACACTTAATTATAAACTTCAATATTTCATTCAAAATAATCTCAAAACGCTTTGTGAAATTTTGAAAAGCCGTGCATGCATTAAGGCCACTTGAACTATGGACAACTGAAACGCTGGTTTTGATTTTATTGTTTATCGTTGTTTAAACGTGCTTGTTCTGTTGCATATCTCTATTTTATATTTGATATGGTCTATTGGTGAAGTAGCCTATAGCATTGATTACTGTGGAGGGAGGGGTGTGGGGATTCAAATAATTCAGCAGAAGCAGGGATGTTTAGACCAGAAGGAAATCCCCGTCCCCCTGGCAAATCACACTTTACTTAAAACCATGTTTTTAAAAACTCTAGGTTGTAGGGAATCAAAAAAAATAATAATAATAGGCCTAATAAAATATATATATATATATATTGGCTATATATATAAAATTACTTTTTTTACAGAACTGCTTTTGAAATTACGATTGGCCTCATACGATTGGTACAGATGCAAAGTCGTTCTGTTGGATACTATTGTTCCTTAGTGTAAAATGGAAATGCATGGTAATTTTATTTTATAAATATAAGCAAAAAACTGTATGGTGTACCAGAGTTTTAGAGCTACACAAATCTCTCTGCATTAATAAATATAAAATTTACAATAGACCATGTTTGTTCGGGATTTGAACCCGTGTCATCTTGATGATCGAACCGTAAGTTCTACCACTCGGCTATGAATTTTCTCACTGAGAAATGCCCAAACGTTTGTTTGTCATGAGCGAGAAAACGTTTTGTCGTTAGCCTGTGAGTGTAGGCCTACTTTAGCCTACATGAATAAAAGTAGACCTTTTACAGTTTTAAAAGATGATATCTTATCTGTATGACCAACAATTACGCAGTAAGTTCTTTTAGCTGTTATGAGAAAAATAAATTCAAATGAACGCGCCGCCGCGTTTGTCAAACTCTAATTCAACATGCCAGAATAAAGCCAGATTTTAGAATAATGCATAGCCACTCGGCGTGGTGTGCCAAAATACCCTAATTATAAACTTCAATATTTCATTCAAAACCATCTCAAAACGCTTTGTGACATTTTAAAAAGCCGTGAATGTATTAAGGCCACTGGAACCCGGATCGTAACTGCAACGCGCTGCATGTCTCAATACAGGAGCAGAAGCGCTGGTTCAGATTGTATTGTTTGTTGTTTAAACGTGCATGTTGCATATTTAAAAATATTTGTTTAAAAATAAATGTTTGTTGTAGGCTTATTTGCAAATTACCATAACTTGTAGAATTTCATCCTTACTGTTAATTGACATTAGCCCCACTTACGTTTTGATAAATGTCCCTTTGCGCCACCTGGCGGTCATTTCGCGAACGACTTTGAAATGCGACTGGTTTATTTTTATTGTATTGGTCTACTTTAAAAAATAATACTTTATAAGACATTTATGGAAAAAGACTATTTTCTTTTCAAGATTCTGTAGAATGGCCCATATAGCATTTGACTAGAATTTGTTTCCAGGTATGACTAAAAATGTGCTTTTGGCTTTCATTTATATTTTGATTGTTTGTATATATATATATATATATATATATATATATATATATATATATATATATATATATATATATATATGTGTGTGTGTGTGTGTGTGTATATATATATATATATATATATATTTAGGCTATATATATACAAGAAAGAATGCAATGACAATATATATATATATATATATATATTGTCCTTGCATTATTTCTTGTGTGACACCCCTGAATGAAAGGCTCATTATTATGTAGGGTCACTGTCTGAGAACCACTTAATATTCATGATAGGGGTTGGGCCGTTCCGCCCATCTGCATATTGCCTTGGCAAACAAAAAAATGTTTTTCACAATTTAAAACAATCTATTGGTTTATGTGAATGATTAGGAAGGATGATTTTCAGATCATTTTGAAGCCAGAACTCGAAGCGTCAACATCCATTTGTCAAAAGTCTTGTGGACACATATTTAGTATTTGTTTTGTGGTCTTATTTCAGCAGCTTTCATTTTAATTTTTTTCAATAACCACGCATAAACAATATTCTCTTAAAAATACAAACAATGTACATACAAGTTGCTCACAGATTATGGTAGCCCTGTTTGTGCTATATAGAGTGAATTTACACCTTTGCCATTAACATGTTTATAAATAACTGAAAAAAGCACAAATGTAAGGGCATCACAGAACATCCAAATGGCCCCAAAAACACCTCAGACCCCAGAGGGTTAAACACGTCTGATTGGCCATTACGTTAAAAAAAATCAACGGATATGTTTGTGATACTGCTCAAAGCTGCAAAACACGTTGTCAATAGAAAACTTTCACGCTCTCAAACACCAAATCCGTTTTGCCAATATGCTATTATTATTTAGAAAACCGATCCTAGACCAGCAGTTATGGGCAGTTTTTCTCACACACAGTGAAACAACTTAAATACTTGAATTAATGAACACATGAATCATACAGGTTACTTATGGATCCATTATCATTTAATGTGCTTTTTGGTTATGGAAAGTTACAGACACAAACCTCCCCTCCGGCCTTGTGTTTCATGAAAACATAGGGCTTTAAGCCAGGAAATTTATAGTGAGCAAATTACAAACTATTCCTTCATTCTACGTCAGCAAAGCAGTAGGACTTTAATCACTCACTTGTCTTGGAATTTTGCAATATCTGCAAAATATTGCAGTCAATATCCTATCATAGTCTTCAAAGAAATTAAAAATAAAATAATCAGTGTTCACTGAACTTCACACCGCAAGATTTGTTGGGCAAAACATGACCTAAAATGAAAGGCCATCTGTAACCCACATTTTAATAAAGTCAACTAACCCAAGTGGCTGTACAAGCTCTTTAAGCAATCTACGAGCAAAGTGGAGTTAAGTTGATGTCAAACCAGGATTGCCTTGAAGCAGTGTTTTAACCCAACACAGTGTTTTGTTTACCTTTGCTGTTTATTGTGCAAACAAAAATGTTTGTTCTGCCCCCACTTTGTGTTGCATTAGAGACATCTAGTGGTGTAAAGTTGTAATGCATTAGCTTTCTTTTTAGTCCCTCCTCTCTTGCCGTTGTTTTCCTGTTTGCTTCTGACTCTGGTCTACTGAGAGGTCATGCAGCAGTTACTCTTTTCTCTTTGCCTTTGGTAGTTTTTGAAGGTCTAAGTCTGTAAGTATTTCTTTAGGAAGTATATCTACTTTGCTATAGTCTTTGTGTATTGTCTGTTTTAGCAAAATATGTTGTATTAATAGATGGTAATCGTGATTAGCATTTCTCCATAGACATCCATATTAATGTTAGCTTAAATGCTTACTAGTCCTGCAAGTCTCATTATAATGGCTAATTTTTCTTATGGGATTGATATGTTAGACTTGAGTTGCATATTCATGTAAATGGGCAGTTTGTAATGTCATTGTTATGTATAAAGCGTTGTTACTTTAAGACATAAGTAATGGGTGGAGTCATGTGATGATGACGAAGTGAATGCGGCAGATATAAGCAAAGTGAGCATTAAAGAGAAGCAAGTTCTTTTGTTCCTGAATTTATGTTTCTGACTCTTCATTAGTGTCCTCTGTCTTTATAAGAAGGGAAAGACACGACAAAGTGGCGACGAGGATGTTTGAAAGAACCTCTGCGTGTTTGAATTGCCGAATACAAGTGTAGTGAAGTGCAGAAAACAGCTGAACGAGACGCGAGCTCGGTGCCTGTGAATTGATAAAGACGTGATGGCTGGCGTCATAGGAAATATCGGACAATTCGACGAAAATGTTGAACAATGGAGCTCATACACGGAGCGATTTGAATATTTTCTGCAGGCAAACGCCATTGAGGGTGAGAAGATTGTGCCTACGTTCCTCAGTGTGATGGGTGCAAAGACTTTCACTTTGCTACGCAGTCTCGTACAGCCTAGAAAACCAGGTGAGAAAACTTATGCTGAGATTGTGGCAGTGTTGAGCGCACATTTTTCACCTAAACCGCTGGTGATAGCGGAACGATTTCGGTTTCACAAGAGAAATCAGGAAGAGGGAGAAACTGTTACTATTTTTGTGGCTGCACTGAAGAAACTTTCAGAACACTGTGAATTCGGCGATGTTTTGAATGATACCATCAGGGATAGGCTCGTTTGTGGATTAAGAAGCGAAGCCATTCAAAAAAGGCTGTTAAGTGAAAGTAATCTCACATTGCAAAAAGCCACTGAAATAAGTGTAGGCATGGAACTTGCTGCTAAAGAAGCACAGCATTTCAGTAGCTCAGATAAAGTCCATAAATTGTCTGCTGACATGAGCACAGTCCAGAATTCCCCTGGCAAAGCACCTACAAATGCAACATGTTTTAGATGTGGCAAAGTCGGACATCTTGCATCTGAGTGTTGGAGTAAAGAGTTGGTGTGTCGTAGTTGTGGAAAAAAAGGCCACATAGAACGTGCTTGCAGAGGAAAACAAAAGGTTGCAAAACAAAAATTCAGCAAAACACCTGGCACATCAAAGAACAAGAGGAATGTGTATACAATGCAGTCAAATTGCAAGTACACAGATGACACCAATTCCTCCGCAGAGGAAGTTCCTTTGAATATTCTAGCTATGGAAGGAGACTCCAAAGGCTATTTGGTGACACCTATCATTGAGGGAGAGCCGGTGTGTATGGAGATAGACACTGGCGCTGCTGTTTCTATCGTGTCAGATGCTGTGTACCACAAAACCCTAAAACATGTCTACTTAAAGCCATCCAAGATAGTGTTGAAAATATATACGGGGGAGCCTGTGACTATTAGAGGGGTAATGGATGTGGAAGTGGAATTAAATGGTCAATCAGCAACGCTGCCACTGTATGTGGTAAAAGGGAACTACCCAGCTTTACTTGGTCGAGAATGGCTGGAAACTATTAAACTGGACTGGCCGACGGTGCGGATGGTGTCAAAGGGAAACTCAGAGCTCAGGGATGTTCTAGAAAAACATACTGATATTTTCAAGGATGAACTGGGTACGATGAAAGACATTACAGCCAGGCTCGACATTAAGCCTGATAGTAAGGCCAAGTGTTGCAAAGCCCGTTCTGTGCCATATGCTATCAGATCAAAAGTTGAGACCGCTCTGGAAGATTTGGTAACCAGTGGAGTCATCATACCAGTGAGTAACAGTGAATGGGCTACGCCTATTGTACCCGTACTTAAAAAGGATGGTTCCATTCGAATTTGTGGTGATTTTAAAGTCACAGTAAACCCTTTACTGTCTCCTGACCAGTATCCACTTCCCCTCATTGATGATCTGTTTGCTGGCTTGGCAGGGGGGAAGCGGTTCAGCAAACTTGATTTAAGTCAAGCCTACCTACAAATGAAAGTCGATGAGAATTCTAAGGAGTTACTGACAATTGTCACACACAAGGGGCTTTTCAGATACCAGCGTCTTCCCTTTGGTATCACATCGGCCCCTTCGCTTTTCCAGAGGGCCATGGACCAGGTGTTAAGTGGCCTGTCGGGGGTGCAGTGCTATTTAGATGACATCTTGGTAACAGGAAAAACCGAAGCAGAGCATCTGAGTAATCTGGATGGTACACTCCAGCGCCTAAAGGAATATGGTTTAAGAGTGAGGAAAGACAAATGTGAGTTTTTCAAACAGTCAGTTGAATATCTTGGTCATGTGATCGATGCTGATGGACTGCACAAGGCACCTTCAAAAGTAAGAGCCATACTAGAGGCTCCAGCACCGCAGAATACCACCCAGCTCCGCTCGTTCATTGGTCTTCTGAATTACTATGGACGATTCATCAGTGGATTAGCCACACTGTTGAAACCACTACACCAACTTCTGTGTAGTAACCAGTCATGGGAATGGACACAGCAATGTGAGACCACTTTTCAAGAAGCTAAGAAAGCTATGGTGAAGTCCGGTGTGCTAACCCATTTTAACCCAAAGCTCCCCCTGCAGTTAGCCTGTGATGCGTCACCTTATGGGGTGGGAGCTGTGATTTCCCACATCATGCCTTCAGGAGAAGAAAGGCCAATAGCATTTGCCTCACGCACGCTGAACAAAGCAGAGAGCAAGTATGCGCAAATTGAGCGAGAAGCTTTGGGAATAATTTTTGGTGTTAGAAAATTTCACCAGTATCTGTATGGCAGGCAGTTTATACTGCTAACTGATCACCGGCCTTTAACCACCATTCTTGGGCCACACACAGGTATTCCCTCGCTGGCAGCAAGCCGAATGCAGAGATGGGCTCTGCTGTTATCAGCACACACATATGAAATAAGATATAGGAAGGCAGAGCAACACGGAAACGCAGATGGTTTATCAAGACTACCATTACCCGTGACTTGTCCCGAGAGCAAGCAGAAAGATATTTTCTACTTTGAGCAAGTCACAATGGCTCCGGTGACCTCCACACAGGTGAGAAGATCCACAAGAAATGATCCAATTCTGTCTGCAGTCATGGAGATGGTAAAAGATGGACACGTGCCTAAGGACACCACCAACTTGAAGCCATACCTGTCTAGAAAGGATGAACTGTCATTTCATTCAGGATGTCTTCTCTGGGGACAAAGAGTCATCATTCCCCCATCGTTGAGAAAACCAGTCCTCCAGCAGCTCCATGTAGGCCATTGTGGTATTGTGCGAATGAAGGAAATAGCTCGGAGTTATTTTTGGTGGCCAGGTCTGGAGATGGACATTGAAGGAAAAGCAAAGTCATGTCCGTCCTGCCAGCAAGTGAGAAATGAACCTCAATTGGCCCCATTACACCCGTGGGACTGGCCAGAAATCCCTTGGCAGCGTGTACATGTGGATTTTGCTGGTCCAGTCGAAGGAAAGATGTTGTTAATAACGGTGGATGCCCACAGCAAGTGGCCTGAAGTTGTTGTTATGCAATCTACGACTGCAGAGAAAACAGTAGTGAAACTTGGAGAAATATTTGGCCGCTTTGGCTACCCTGAACAGCTCGTCAGTGACAATGGGCCGCAGTTTACATCACAAGAATTTGCTGTGTTTTTACAACGATGTGGGGTACAACACATTAAATCAGCTCCGTACCACCCAGCCACGAATGGTCTCGCAGAGAGAATGGTTCAAACCATCAAACACGCCTTAAAGACATCACAAGGACAAGGGAGCCTTCAGCAGCGTCTGAATGATTTCCTGTTGTCATACCGAAACACCAGCCATGGGACAACAAAGGTTTCTCCAGCTTCTCTGATGTTGAAACGTCCACTGCGCTCTGGATTTGACTTACTCAGACCTTCTACTGTCAAAGAGGTGGTAACTCATCAGCAACAGAAGCAAGTTCACAGGAGAGACATGAAGGCTAAAAGCAGACTGTTCCATCCTGGACAAAATGTTCTGGCACGCAACTATACTTCAGGACCAAAGTGGGTACCAGCGACAGTGATAGCTCAAACCGGCCCAGTGTCATACACTGTACTAACATCTGACAAGCTTACCTGGAAAAGACACGTGGATCAGCTGTTGCTGGGATCTTCTACTGAGGTGGAGTCTGCTGTTGTCACACCTACTGTTTGTTCGGACTATCCAATGGTTCCAGAAGTGACTGTGGACACCCCACTTACACCAGAAAAAGGACCTGAGACTGAAAACTTTCCGCAAATGCAAAGCTTGGAAAAACAACCAGACTCAGGATCCAACATATCTGTTTCAGAGCCCATGTCAAACGCAGAACGCCGTTATTCCACTAGGGAAAGACGTCCACCTAAAAGACTTGATTTATAGTGAAACAGAAAAAAAGAAAATGAGTGACTTTGAAATCTCATAGCTTAAGTTCTTTATTTAAGTTCAGTAATTGACTGAAGATGTCCTTGTGTTGACATTTGTTCCTAAAAAAAAAAAAAAGGAAAACAAAAAGAGGACATTCTGTTTTGGGGGGAAGGAGTGTTATGTATAAAGCGTTGTTACTTTAAGACATAAGTAATGGGTGGAGTCATGTGATGATGACGAAGTGAATGCGGCAGATATAAGCAAAGTGAGCATTAAAGAGAAGCAAGTTCTTTTGTTCCTGAATTTATGTTTCTGACTCTTCATTAGTGTCCTCTGTCTTTATAAGAAGGGAAAGACACGACAGTCATATTATTATGTTTTCACAGTTTTACAAAATTGGAAAGATCCTTACTAAAGGCCTCTCTCTACTCCGGTTTCCTGGGTCTTTATTTCATGGATCTGATGTTAGCTATCTGCTACGCTAACCTGTCAAAGCAAGAGCAGAATAATGTTCATACAACACTGAAATTGATTAATAAAAAGTATAATCCACTAGTTGAGAACCATTCCATTAAAGGACCAGTTTTAATCTAAACTTTTCTATCAAACAATGAGAAACACATAACTTGCTTTTGTCATTGTGCAACAATTAATAATATAACCTATTTTACCAAATATTCTACTGCTAGAGCAAACTCTTTGCAATTCTGGTCAACTACCATTCAAAAGTTTGGTTTGGTTTTTGAAGAACATTTTTGAGATGTCTCTTATAAAAATAAAATATTTTTTACATATTTGTTAAAACTGTCATTATGTCCTGACAGTAGAATATGAGACAGATAATGAAATGTGAAAAAATCAAGCTCCTCTGGCTCCTCCCAGTGGTCCTATTGCCATTTGCAGAAATACACCGCTCCCGGTCAGAAACAACCAATCAGAGTCAGAAGGAATGTCTTAGCAGTGTCAATCACGCTCGTGTACGTGCTGATCACACCCCTCTCTTGCACAGCGCGTACTGTCGTTCAAACCAAACTCAAGATTGAGGGTGTGCTGCAGCTGTGCTAATGGCGGAGAAACAACCTAAACTGCCAATTTCTCGAGTGGCACCTGCTCATAAAACAAAGACAGGTAAAAGGAAAAAAACTGATGACGATAAACAAGCGAAAAAGAAAGAATTAGACAGAGCCCATTGACTCGGTGTCAAAACTCTAGCCGCGTGACATGCAGATAAAATGTTACGCACTGTGCAAAGCAACAATTGAAACCTGCTAATTCACTGGCTTGTCATGTTGCTGAAATAATATTGTGGCGAGCAGGATGAGGCCGAGGGACAGGGACATGAGAGCGGCGCGAGGCTGGTGGCGTGAGTGATAATGAACGACACTTGTGTGACTTTCATTTTGTATTTGTTTATTTATTATTAAACTTGTTCAACGTTCGCCGGTTCCCGCCTCCTTCTTCACATAACAACTGAACCCCGTTATAAATGTACTAGCAAACCTTATCTAGCATTAGGCCTACATATCGGTATAATAATTACTTGAATAATATCATATATGTTACGTTAGTTACCGTTATATTATCTTACTAGCTACACTGTTAACAATTTTCTTGTATTTGTACAGTACAGTACTGGCAGCAAGGTTGCCAGCAAGGTACTGTATTTCGATTTACAGTAATGTACTGTAAACTACAAAACAGTATTGTACTGTATTTTTTACTGTATTTTGTCATTTTTGTCTGCTTGTGTTGTAATTTATACGATATTGTACTGTAATATCTATATTGATACATTATTGCAAAACATTGTAATTTTCAAATTACTAATGATATTATAACTATATAATATGTAGTTATTACAGTATATAAATCTATAGGTAATAATATTATAATGCAACTTCAGAATAACAGCAAATCAAAAGACAATCCAAACAATGTTCTTGTCAAAAAAAAAAAAATATTGATCAATTACACAATTAAAACCATGTATGGTGAACGCATTTAAGAGAGAGGTTGAGAAACTGCATGACTTGCAGCTGTAGCTGGACATACTTAAAGGGATACTCTACTGGATTTTCATATTAAACTATGTTATTCCCTTAACTAAGACGAGTTGATACATACCTCTCTCGTCTCAGTGCTTGCACTACATCGCTGTCTTGCTTTGAAACTTTGTTAGATCTTATCTCAGCCCTGTTCATTCAATACGTGCCCAGAAGAGAAGCGACCAAACACCTCCACGTTTTCCCTATTTAAATACAGTTACACGAGTAGTGTGACTCGACCTAGGACGGTGACACAAAATAAAACGTTGCGCTTTTCTAAGCGTGTAAAATGGATAACTATATTGTATGGCAGAATACCATAGCAAGTGCTTGAGAACACTTCGACTCGGCGCAGTAATATCATCTCTCGTGAAAAGACCGCTCCCGTTGAAATGAGAGGGAGAGCGGGAGCGGTCTTTTCACGAGAGATGATATTACTGCGCCGAGTCATTTTATTTTGTGTCATCGTCCTAGGTCGAGTCACACTACTCGTGTAACTGTATTTAAATAGGGAAAACGTGGAGGTGTTTGGTCGCTTCTCTTCTGGGCACGTATTGAATGAACAGGGCTGAGATAAGATCTAACAAAGTTTCGCCGCAAGACAGTGATGTAGTGCACGCACTGAGACGAGAGAGGTATGTATCAACTCGTCTTAGTTAAGGGAATAACATAGTTTAAAATGAAAAACCAGTAGAGTATCCCTTTAAAAACTTGGCTGGGATTTTGAGGTGGTACTGGAACCTTGGACCGATGACCAAAACTGAAAAAGACATGACACACAAAAACACATGACAAAATCTGTTAGCCACAGCACCAAAGATGAGCAGACAGACAGTGGAAGAGAGAAAATTCTGTAGAAATAACAAAAACAGCCACAAAAAAAAAAAGTAATCTTTAGATTTTAAAACTTTAAGTTTAAAACATTGTATTAACATGGCTAATACTTACACAAAACTCCTTCCCAGGCTGCAAATTGTCCCACACTGTAGAGCTGTAAGAAATCAAAATAAATAGTATTCAGTTAACGGTTATGTGTTTCTTGTTAAGGAAATATCTCATAAATCTGCTTACAATACATCTAAGTTAGGTTAATAAAACATAAGCTTCACTTGACCACTCTAAATATTCTAACTTGATTTTTTGGCATGCAGTTTACTTGTCTTTGTTGCCTAATAGATCATTAACTCTGATATGATCCCCTCTCTCTAAGCCCAAATAAATCACCCATTTTGCGTTGCAAAGGAAAGTGCAGTATTTTTAAGCCTTATTTTCACGCGTCTTATTTTGTGTCTAAACGACTTCAATTTGGTCCAGTATTGATCATAAAATCATCAAGTTCGTCATTCGGGAAACGGACTGCAAATATAGCAGTTTGATCAAAATGTAACGTTATGTCTTTTATAAGTGCTTGTTTTTACCACTGACAGGCTCGGGTGTTCCCTACATAGATAGGACTAACAGTTAGACTAACATGTCAAATGCAGTAATTTTATCTCGCAGACCATCGTAAAACACATTTAATTAAAACTCGACAAAAACAAAATAAAACTCACAAAAGACCATCTCGATTTGTCTTTCCACCGTTCCAACAATCACCAAATCTGTTTTGGTCGAAATAAACCGTAAGGTAATGTTAATTCACGGAGTTATAACGTTAAATTTGAAAATGTCAGGACAAGCAGCGGGGTGAAAGAGCAGATAACGTTAACAAACTTAACAGTGTTTTTGCAACCGTCGCTGGCTAAACTTCCACTGTCATTTCACATTAAAAGCTATGTAGGCTACACACTATAGCGTAAAATCCTAAAACCTTATTATAAAATTCAAAATTAACTTACCAAATTTCCAGATATCCGCAGAGTGAGATATCTGCGCTGAGTGAGTGAACTGCCGCAG
Source organism: Rhinichthys klamathensis goyatoka (assembly GCF_029890125.1). Lineage (NCBI taxonomy): Eukaryota > Metazoa > Chordata > Actinopteri > Cypriniformes > Leuciscidae > Rhinichthys > Rhinichthys klamathensis. Next base: position 3,238,278 of record NW_026606714.1, on the reverse strand, counting down.
TTGTGCTCTGACGTCACTCAGGCGGCGCGCGCGCTCTCTGTTTACAGCAACCCTGTATATTTGCCTGGCATGTTACAACCAGGTTACAGCTAGGTTACAGCAACACTAAAATGTACTGTAAAATGTTCCCGCTCAAACAAAATTACCCAGAATGCAATGCAAATTACGGTATTTTACTGTAATATAGAAATGCAGTATTGTACTGTAGGTTTTTACAGTACTGTGCTGTTAAATCTACAGCGAAAGTTAACAGTGTATTTATAACTTATGGAAAGGGTGCAACGTTACAAAGTTACATTACATGTATTGCAAAATACGTAATGATTTGAGGACCACGTTTGTAGTCAAAGTATGGGCAGGCCTTAGTCAATGTAAAGCATATTGTTGATGTTTCGTCCCTACTAGTGAATGTGCCATAACTGGTTATCCGCCATCATCGGTGGCCCTGCTTACTGGCCTGCGCGTTCACGACAGGCTCTGCTGTGGGGGAGGAGCTGTGGAGGGAGGGCTGTAGCGCAGCAGAGAGCAAGGGGGTGGGACCTGTAAGTTGTGCTTGTTCAAATTTTCAGGCTAAGTCAACGTTTTCTCAAAACTCCCTATTCCAGCTTTAATATTAGATAATATGATATGTTGCCTAATATTTTGTGGAAACCGTGATATTTTTTCTTTAGAATTCTTTGACTCTGTCATGGAGTCCACCAACACATCTTAGAGCACCAGGTCCTTCAGCTCCACCCATCCGCTCACAATCACCCGGATTCTAACCAGTCGCACCTGTCTCCACTTGATTACCTCTCTACATATACTCACCAGCCACACACCCCTGTTGGCTGCATGACTGGTCTCATTGATCCATGTGAGAATGATCATGCCTGACTCATACTTACCTGCATGCTCACTTTCTTTCTGCTACAGGCTCCCTTTGAGCAAAGTTCCCCAACTTATCTGTGTGCTCCTTCATAACCTGCAAAAAGAAAGAAAGATCAGTGAGCTAAGTGTAACTCTCTGCAACTTGTCTCCAAATTACTCAATTACCTGATTGTCTGCTGTTCATGCGATCTGCTACCTGTTTAATAAAATTCCTGCTTAACGATACCTGTGTTCCTTCTCCTGTTTATCTGACAGACTTTTTTGATTCTTTGTATTTAAGTCTTTTAAATATTAGAAGTCTTTTGATCAATTTAATTAATCCTTCCTGAATAAGGGTAACTTTTCTTATTATTTTTTTTTAAATTATAGTGAACCCAAACTTACTTTAGACAAGTCTCTTTTTCTTTTTTTTTAAACTATCTGTATTGATTTTGGGCTTTCATATCCAAAAATCTGAGTATGCATGCTGTGGTCGTTGGAGCCTCTACTGTCCTGTTTCCTACTGAAAAAAATAAATAAATACTACTGTGTCTATCGCTGACAATAAAATAATCGACATAGTCTGAACACTTACTCATTGACTCGTTCTTTCACACATACCTTCCTGGTGATTCATTTATTCAGCACTTCTCTCATTTTATCCCTCATTCCGAGAGTCTCAAACGTGAGTCACTGCAGCCTGTATTGTATCTGTCAAAGAGGACTCTGAAGTGACAATTAAGCCTCCTGAAATAGCTCCAGCTCACTCTGTGGTTATGAATTGGGTATATACACTTAAGCTACTGCAGGGATCAAAGTCTCATATTGATTTGAATTTGTTGGACAATAGGCTAATGCCTCTAAAGGGTATGTATCTCTTTTTCTTGCTTTAAGTTTTCAAAATAGAATGATTATCACAGCCAAAATTCTTAGATCAATACCGTGAGTTGAGGATGCTAATATAGTTCTCTTTATAGTTATCATTATTGGTTTGATTGGGCCTTAACTCCTAAATGTATAATATAGCAGCAAGAACACACTAACACACACAATGACATGGTCAACATGTACAATAACAACAAACAACAGAAAGAGAGATCTTTTCAGAATTCTAACATAAGCTTGATTAAACCCAAGGTTTTGGGAAGCTTGACAAATCCTAATACTGGGTTGCTATCGGTGGAGATATATTGAAGGTGTTGGATCCCCTCCTGTGATTGGTTGAACATTAGGGCCTCAGGTAAAATCAAAGATTTAGGTCGGCCGTGGGCTGCTTGTCTGTTTGTGTGGCATTCATATACAGGATTTTGTTGCCGTAGGCTAACTCTTACTTCAGCTGTTTGACTCTGACTTGCCTGGTATCCACCTCCACCCCCTCGTCAAGGCAGGCCATTGTGTTGCCTATTTCCTTTCTTTTTAACCCTCCTTTCTTTCTCTCTTCCACTCTCTTGAGGCTTATAGCTCACATATCCCTGGGAATCCCAAATTTCTCATTTATTCATGTGCCAGCCCACTCTCTCCTTCTCCTTCCATTGCTTTTTTCATTTTTTTTCCTCTGCTCCCACACATATTTCACTTTCTCCTTCTCACTCTCTTCGTGTTGCCTTGTTGCAAAATTACAGTCTGTTATTGATGACTAAAACACAGTTTTAAAGCCAATGTTCCCCTTGGGTCACCCTCCTTTAGTTAAATCTATCAATCACTCTCTCTCTCTCACACACACTGACAGTACGACTTGCCAGAAGCAGAAGTTTTAAAGTGAACAAGCAAGCCACAAACCTCCGTGGAAGAAACACCTATGAGTACGCAAAAGAAGAATGTAATGATTAAAATTAGAAGAAAACGAGAGACACCTCAAACCCTCACACAGCCCGCGGCTCATGTACAACAATCTCTAACAGCTCAAATCTCTGCCAACGCTTTCCAATTGCTTGTCCTCATGAACTCATTTCACAAACAGCAAAGACAATCGCTCATGTTTTTCCTTTCCCTCTCGACTTCTCTTTGTTGGGGGGACCCTGCTGAAATGAGATTACGGCGCTTGGTGTTGGTCGATTTTGCCTACAGGGGGCTGGGGTTTGTGAGAGGAGAAGATATGAGGAAAAAGACTGAGACGCTGAGGGACGGCAACCACAATCGCCTCTCTGTGCCATGTAGCACCGATTGGACACGGCCCTTTGTAAGTGGGCAGAAATGACGACTTGTAGAGAGTCCGGTATTATTACACTTTTACAATCAAGCAGCCCAACTCGCCACAAATGGCTTCGACACAACATCAAGATGTCTTCATTTGCCTCCAGTCCCTGAAACCAATCCAGAGACACTCCATAGCACCTTCATAAATAAGCAAAAGCACAAATAATACAGATAACATGAATTATTCAATGTTCTACCAGCAAAACAGAGAGGCAACCTAACAGACTTTGACAGAGGACTCAAGATACACAAGTGGGTGGGGGGAAAGTAATAAAGATTCAAATAACCTTGCTTAGGCTACAATCAGCTAAGCCAAAAGATGTTGTGTTTTTTTTACTGAGTACTGACAAGTACTGTATGAGACTTTAAATTAGTGTCGTGCGGTACCCTGAATTTTTTAACAGGCTGCATGAGTGTAGCGCAGCAGGCCTTGCATCGATCTGCTCAGGCCGCAATAGTCTCCCTCAGCACTTTTAAATCACTTAGCATCGCTCCGTCCCATTATGACTCCTATATGTGCAATTCATAAATGATATGTCAAAGAAGTCTGATGCAAACCCTCCGTTGGATCAGTAGCCTCCCGGAGGTGCTCACATTATGATTTACAGTCTGGTTACTAAAGGCAACCACTTGGCTTTCAGGCTTAAAACTCCTGCATGCAATGATGTAATGAGGATGACGCAGAGATAGATGGTCAAGCTAAATGGGTCCTGTCGGAAAATCAAATGAGCTCATGTCTGAATGATGCCGTGGTCTCCTCCTCTGTGGTTATCAAGAGTGTGGCTACACAGGAAGTAAAGTCACAGACACAGACCATCGCTCTTCCTTCAGGATTCATTGAATGTGAGCAATTACTTTTGAGTAAAGAAAGCAAAAATGTATTGATTGCCTTTTAATAGTTTGGATAACCTTCCAGCTTAAAATATACAGCAACACTCACATACACAGTTATCATCTTTTTGTAGTTGATACTGAATATTGTAACAAGATTTAAGGCATTTTTGTACGTTTTGTACGTTCCCTGTCAAAAGCTACTCTCGATGCTGCATATTCTACCGGTAGTGCAGCGCAGTCTCATCCCAAGACGTCATATAACTGACGTCTTGGGACGTCTTTTGACCATACGTCAATATCCGCCTTTTTAGGGTACCCTTAAACGTCGGTTAGATGACGTTATCGGATCCTAACTCTACCCCAGCCCTTAACCTACCCCTAAACCTACCCCGTCACCTAACTGACGTTAAAGGTAAAGCGTCAGTTGTATGACGTCCCAGGATCGTCATAAACCAACGTTTAAGGGGACCCTAAAAAGGCGGATATTGACGTATGGTCAAAAGACGTCCCAAGACGTCAGTTATATGACTTCTTGGGATGAGACTGTGTTAGGTAGTGAAGCATGTGTGGCAAACACGCCAAGACTTGGCTTTAAATAACCTCTGACGATGACGTCATTGGAATGTGCGTTCGTGAGAGGCTATAAATAGACGTAAAACAGGTGTGCCTTCAGGTTTATTTTTTCTCAGAATCCGCATTGTGTATATGTGTGTGCTTCCGTAGTTATAGTTCCAGTTGTCAGTGTGCAGACTTTTCTGAGAGTGAAAAAAGGGTAAAAGAACATTATGTCCCAAACAATCAGGGGATGCGTGCCTCTCTGTTCATCGCGTGCCCATCCCTGAGTACGATACACATGAGTTCTGCTTTGAGTGTTTGGGGGAAGATCATGCTGCTCTTGCATTCAAGCATGGCGAGTGCGAGCACTGTGAGCTATTCTCTATTAAAGTGCTTCGTGCTCGTCTCTCTTATTTTCAAGTGCAAGCCCCCACGTTAAGATCGTGAGGAAACCATATTCATCGCGTGTCTGTGTGCCCTCGACGTCTACTTATTAGACTTAATTATACGATGATGCTTCAGGTGGACGAGATGCTTGCGGGCTATCTCTCCCGGGAGTTCATTGTCATTTAAAATAGCCAGCGCTACCCACCAACCGTGCAGAACAACATCCACACTGGTGGGGAAATCGTTTCAAACTGCCGTTCATGCTGAAAGATCTGAGTGCATGCAGAGTATAGATGAGGCGGCCTTCTCAGAACTAAGCCAGGGCACAGATCTGTCTCTCTGGGCAACAGTAACGTGCGGTGAAGTCTTGTCATGGGTAGGCTGTGACCTATCAATGTGGCATATTCACAGGGGCGTAATTTGCCGCTGCGATCGGTGGCGCGGTTACAGTGTATCTCGTGGCTCACGCAGTCTTCACATGCACGCGCGGAGACTTTTTGTTCGTTCCGGTGAAATCACAAAACAAAAATGTACACAAACGTGTCCCTGCTTAATATAATACAACCACTGATGAACATATTCGGTTTTGATGAGAAAAAAAAAAATACCTATACGAGTGCGGATTAGAACCCCGAACCTCTGACATGCTCGGCAAAAGATCTACCACTGGACCATTAAAGGACTCACGTCAACTTGTCGGATCTATATATTTATTCACGTGATTCATTCATTTATACACACATACGTGCATACACATACACCTGTCCCACCCACTTTTTAAAACAAAGTTAAGCCACTGTATATTCATTCAGGTAATTTAGCAACCCAAGTTAATATCAGGCATCACCACATCGCTGCCTGCATACAGAGCAAAGTCAGAATCGCGGATTGAGTGAGAGCGAGTGGATCACGTGATATGAAGCAGTCTCGGTCTCTGCCTCAATGTTGATAATTCAAAACAGCATGAGAACTGACTGCGCATGCGCAAATCTCCGTAAACTACGTTCTATGGACCAAAGAGGCACTGCGAACCTCTGCCTCAATGACCATGGCCTTGAATTTCCTGCATGAAACAATGGTTTTTAGGAGCAAACTATGGCAAAAAGAGTATTATATAAGTATTCCTGATTTTTTTTGTTACAAAAATTCATATTTGGAATAAAATAAATGCAATTAATAAGGTGGTGAATTAATAAAGCTCTTGGGATTAATAAATGTAATGTCAGCATTTCCTTTGGTGAGGCACTGCCTACCCTGCCTACCCTGACCGCACGTCCCTGCTGGGCAACTAAGCAGACGGCCTGTGCTATCAGCCGTTCTATGTTGGCTTTGGTCGCCATCTGTGGCTAAACCAAACCTCACCGCATCAAGGACAGGGACAAAGTGTTAGAGTTCTCAACGGGCCTGAAAATTACAACCCGACCCGGCCCATGGCTTTTAAAGCCCGGACCTGATGTAACCCGACACATCAACATGAATTATCTGCCCGAACCCGGCCCGAGGCCCGACGCCACCCTTTTGATCGGTGAGTGATGTAGAATAGAATGACTGCTGCGCTTGACGCAGAGAGAGAGAGAGAGAGCCCCGGCCGCGCGGTCCCGTCGGGTATGTCGGGCCTACCCGACCCGTTGAGAACTCTACAAAGTGTTCTTACTTGATGCCCCCATCTCACCTTCCAGAATGTTCGGTGACTCCATAAACAGTCGTCAGAGGCACGAGGAGACCTCCGTTAAAGTGCCCCTATTATGCTATTTTAAGGTTCCTAATTTTGTTTTGTAGGTCTCCTACGACAGGTTTACATGCATCTAAGGTCAAAAAATACTTTCATTTTCCCATATTATATACTGCACATCAGCACATTTTTCAATGATCCTCAAACCACTCGTCCTATGATTCAGTCTCTCTAAATCCCTTCTTTCCACGAGCCTACTCTGCTCTGAAACGAAACTCCCATTACCATAAATGAACTTCAGCTCCAGAGGCTTCCAAAAGCTCAGCGATTGTACAAACTGTAAAGACAGTAACGATGGCATCGATTTTACCATATCAATTCAAGCGCAAGTCCGATGAGGAAACCTTGGAAGAACTAGTTATTCAATCCAAACCTCCATCACAAGGATTCAATCCAAACCTCCATCACAAGAGGACACAAGCAGGACGTTCCTCTGTGATATGCTACTCAGTTTGACATGCATTATGAGATGTTGCAACTGTAATTCCTCCCCATCAGCGGTTTCCAGCGAAATGTTGAATGTTTAGTTGTTTCCTGCTATCTCCCAGAACACAGAACATTTTACATCCTCCCAACAAGACAAAGTATCAAAAACAGTACCATTTTCATAGAAACTACTGCCAAGTATGTGCCCTTGGTTCTTAAAGACAGTAAAATGTACGACAGTAGTGGTCCCCACTACCATGAAACAGGAGCAGGTGCATTTGCTGAAAACTGAGCTGCAAACTGTTCCGGGCAAAGGGGCCATAGGACATGTTCCCCTCCCAGAGAGACAGTCAGGCTATTACAGTTGGTACATTCTGGTTCCCAAAAAAGATGGGGGATTGTGTCCGATTTTAGATCTCCGTGGTCTGAACCATTCTCTCAGAACATACAAGTTCAAGATGCTAACGATCAAGATGATTGTGTCTCAGATCCAACACAAAGATTGGTTTGTCACAATCTATCTCAGGGACGCATATTTTCATATAGAAATTCTGCCACAATACAGGATGTTCCTGAGGCTCACTTTTGGTGGCGAAGCTTACTAATATCGGGTTCTTCCATTCGGTCTAATCTTGTCACCCCGAAGTACACAAAAAGCATGGATGTAGCTCTTGCTCTGTTGCAAGTCCAGGGCATCCGCATTTTAAATTACATAGATGACTGGCTGATTTTGGCCCAGTCTCAAGAGCTTGCGCTTCGACTTTGGGAAGTCGTCCTCGCTCATCTTGTATCTCTGGGTTTAAGACTCAACCCCAAGAAAAGTGGTGTCTCTCCTGCCCAGAGTACAAGATATTTAGGGGTTGTATGGGACTCGGTCACCATGCAGGCACAGCTGTCTCGTGTCGAGTCCATCTTAAACACCCTGAGCAATGTCAGGTTAAGTCAGGAAATTACTTTCCATCACTTTCAAAGAGTTCTAGGTCTAATGACAGCTGCGTCCACGGTGATACCTCTGGGCCTTCTGCACATGAGACCGTTTCAATTGTGGCTCAAAGCATGGGGATTTCATCCAAGGGCCATTTCCCAGAGGCAAATAAGGCCCACTCTATGTGTGTGTTGTCATTGCAAGATGTTAACAACAGATGCTTCCCGTATGGGTTGGGGTGTGATCTTAGATGGCCGTCCAGCCCAAGGGATCTGGAGAGGTCATCATCTCGATTGGCACATCAATTGCCTCGAATTCTGGCCCTGAAGTACTCCCTCCAGCAGTTAACCCCCTGGGGTCGGCTATCGCGCCGGCGCGATTGTCTCGCTTTTTTTCTTATCAGTGCAAAAGAGACTCAAAAAAATCTGTATGAAAAGAGAGTGCTGTCAGTATTTTTTTTCCCAGCTCATTACACTTCATTACGCGTTAATCTGACACGCCCACGGAGAACGCGCGCTATTCAAACGCAAATGTCGAGGCAAGCCATGACAATGCCCACATCAGCCGTTCCACCGCAGCGGTAAAATGTGTGATGTATTTGCTGCCTTTTACCGCTAAGAGGCGCTACAATCATAGACTCTGAAAAGTGTTCGTTTATTCCGGTTTATTCTCTCTAATGCGTAATCTGCTGCCGCACCGCGCTGATTCAGAGCGATTGAAAGCTGGTAGCAGAAGAATTCAACAAGTGAAACGTAGTTAAAATAATTCATAATCACAATACTGAAATTAGGCTACTGAAATGTAATTGAATAAATAATGAAAACATTTCAACATAAAACATTGCAATAAAAACATTTAGGCTACATCAATAAGGCTTTACAACTTTATCAGCGTACAGACGGTAGCTCAGTGATCAACGCAACAACACGAGCTTCGAGGAGCTTCAATCCACCCGAGATCGAATCTCAATGTAGCAGGCCTACATGTTGTTAACCGATGTTGTCCTACAGCGTTTATATTTTCCCACCTTGATGCTTAAATAGGTAACTGTTTATATCTGTTTACTTATTTAAAGTCAAGAGTTTTGTTTGATTATCATTACAACATGAATTTGCTACATTCCTGTAGAACCGCAGCCGCTGCACAAACGACAAAAACTGATGAAGGAAGATTGTCAGCCGATTGCATCAGAAAATGAAAATGAAGAAGCTCGTCTTTAGTCTGCTAAATTATTGTGTAATGTAAAAGAACACTAAAATTACTTAAGGTTGAAACCAAGTTCGAACATTTCAAGGTTTAAATTTTTTAATTTAAAACAGGGTTGCATCGGGTTTAGAGTTTATTTCTTTTGCGATGCAAAATAAGAAACACTAGGCTAATCTTATTCTTGCGACATTTTAAATTTGTATTGCCAAAGAATTTACAGCTAAATTAAACAATTAAAACAGTAGGCCTACAAAACGAAAATTGTCCAAAGAAAAATAATTAAATTAAAAACATGCGTTTCTCTTTGCCTCTCTCGCGCTGGATCTCTTTTTAACAAGTTTATTTAGTCTCCCTCGCTGCGCGTGCGGGTCTCTCTCTCGAAATTAAACATTTCAGGGTAAAAACACATCATACAGCTGATAATACTGTATGTCGCTGCGTGTCAGCCATACAAATCACGAAAAAATTATTTAACCTTTAAGGAGCTACCATGTCCTAGTGCGGGTGGACAACACTACGGTAGTTTCCCACATAAATCACCAAGATGGACTGCATTCACGCTGTCTGAACAGGCTAGCACAGCAGGTTCTACCTAAATTTAATCTGTTTATCATATAAAGTGATCGTGTCTCTTCAGAAAATTTTGGACTAAACCACTTTCACGAGTTCACACTTACATCAATTAAACAGAGTAAAGATTATGCGTATTTGGCGTGCTGTCCGGGGGGAGGGCTCCGAGCTCGGAATTTTGCCCGAACCCAGAGTACTCCCCCCGTTGTTGTAAGAGTATTAGGACTATAAGTGAGGAGATGGGGTGGTGGAGGGATGCTGTTAAACTGTCAATGAACGGAGGTAAGTTTGCTGTATATATACACAGCGCTTAACTCGTTGATTAAGCACCACTCGTGTCTAATTAGGTTTGATTATCTGAATGTGCTCCACGTGTGTTTAATTAGGTTTAATTATCTGAACGTGCTCCTCCCGAACTTTGTTAATAAAACATCATTTCACGAGTTCACACTTACATCAATTAAACAGAGTAAAGATTATGCGTATTTGGCGTGCTGTCCGGGGGGAGGGCTCCGAGCTCGGAATTTTGCCCGAACCCAGAGTACTCCCCCAAAAGGCAAAAAGAGCAAAGGACAGCCGCCAGACTAAAGACCCCCCAAAACGCAGAGAATTTGGCGGGCTGGCGTTTTGAGAATAAGCCTGGTTGCTTGACCAGGAGGGCCTGCTGGCTCACGAACGGGGAGCAGTCGTAAGTTGGAACAACAGTTGGGAGGGCTCGCACCGTTTCTCGACGGGAGCAGCTCACAGCGTCAGACAGGCGAGCTCTACCGGCCGATGAACAGCGTGATTTATGCCGCCTGACCAGGAGGGCCCGTGTTGCCTCTGGCGGGAGCAGCTCACTGCGCTGGGCGGACGGGCCCTACTGGTTGACAAGATTTGGGAATGCCCAACCAGGAGGGCCCATGTAGCTTCCGACGGGAGCAGCTCACAGCGTCGGGCTGATGGGCCCTACCGGCTGACGGTGGAGTGGCGCGTTTTTTGGAAGCCCGGACTGGAGATTTCTTGCTGTCCGCTGGGAAATCGATACCTGTTGGATGGGAAAGAGAAAACATAGATGCATGCAAAGTCCGCTGGGAGACCAATGCTCGCTGGACAGAAAAAGAGAAAACATAGATGCATGCAAAGTCCGCTGGGAGACCAATGCTCGCTGGACAGAAAAAGAGGAAACATAGATGCTTGCAATGTCCGCTGGGAGACCAATGCTCGCTGGACAGAATTATGCAATGTCCGCTGGGAGACCAATGCTCGCTGGACAGAATTATGCAATGTCCGCTGGGAGACCAATGCTCGCTGGACAGAAAAGAGGAAACATAGATGCTTGCAATGTCCGCTGGGAGACCAATGCTCGCTGGACAGAAAAAGGAGAAAACATAGATGCTTTGCAATGTCCGCTGGGAGACCAATGCTCGCTGGACAGAAAAAGGAGAAAACATAGATGCTTGCAATGTCCGCTGGGAGACCAATGCTCGCTGGACAGAGGAAGAGGAAACATAGATGCATGCGACGTCCGCTGGGAGACCAATGCTCGCTGGACAGAGGAAGAGGAAACATAGATGCATGCGACGTCCGCTGGGAGACCAATGCTCGCTGGACAGAGAAAGAGGAAACATAGATGCATGCAACGTCCGCTGGGAGACCAATGCTCGCTGGACAGAGAAAGAGGAAACATAGATGCATGCAACGTCCGCTGGGAGACCAATGCTCGCTGGACAGAGAAAGAGGAAACATAGATGCATGCAACGTCCGCTGGGAGACCAATGCTCGCTGGACAGAGAAAGAGGCATCACGTAGGGGTTTTAACAGGAATATTAATTCTGAATAGTGAGGTACTGGAGAGGAGACATCACTGCTGCGGCAGTGGAAAAATAGCCAGAGAAACAGAGCTCCTGCGGGAGCAGAGGAGACATCACTGCTGCGGCAGTGGAGAAAATAGCCAGAGAAACAGAGCTCCTGCGGGAGCAGAGGAGACATCACTGCTGCGGCAGTGGAGAAAATAGCCAGGGAAACAGAGCTCCTGCGGGAGCAGAGACATCACTGCTGCGGCAGTGGAGAAAATAGCCAGGGAAACAGAGCTCCTGCGGGAGCAGAGACATCACTGCTGCGGCAGTGGAGAAAATAGCCAGGGAAACAGAGCCCCTGCGGGAGCAGAGGAGACATCACTGCTGCGGCAGTGGAGAAAATAGCCAGGGAAACAGAGCTCCTGCGGGAGCAGAGGAGACGTCACTACTGTGGCAGTGGAGAAAATAGCCAGGGAAACAGAGCTCCTGCGGGAGCAGAGGAGACGTCACTACTGTGGCAGTGGAGAAAATAGCCAGGGAAACAGAGCTCCTGCGGGAGCAGAGGAGACGTCACTACTGTGGCAGTGGAGAAACTTACCTGGAGAAAAAAGAGCTCCTGCGGGAGCAGAGGAGACATCACTGCAGCAGCAGTGGAGAAAATAGCCAGAGAAACAGATCAGATTATTTTATTTAATGCCATGTCAGCATCCAGAGCTATTTTCATGGCAAAAATTCAATCACAAAAATACAAATATCATATAAATACAATAAAAACAAAGCAAATATAAACAACAAGTCATATTATATAATATATATATTTAAATTAACATGATAAAAAATCTAAAACCTTTTAAGGCATAATCTCATTAAATATGTCCTTCAATGAAGAAACTTCATAAAAGAGCATTCTGCTTGCATGAAGGGCAGAACAATCTAATAAAACATGTTTGACAGATAAGGGAATTTTACAAAACATACACAAAGTTGGGTCTTCAACTTTAAGCAAAAAGCATGGGTCAAACTTGTGTCCAGAGAAACAGAGCTCCTGCGGGAGCAGAAAACTTACCTGGAGAAATGAGCTCCTGCGGGAGCGGAGAAGACATCACTGCTGCGGCAGTGGAGAAATTTACCTGGACAAATTGAGTTCCTCTGGTGTGAGGCTGAGCAAAGGGAGGAGTAGGTTGGGGCCTGGTGGGCCGATGCTCGTCTTCTTGCGCGTTAATCAAAAACGCGAAGAGGTGGTGAGAGATTAAATCCTTGCAGGATTATGCGCATCTGAAGTTTAAGTGGCCGAGCAAAGATAGCAGTTCGCGTTTTAGAACAGTGGGAAGGTGGGCGAGATCAAAATATCCTATCGATTTTTTCTTGTGCAGTGAGGCCTGGAAAACAACTGTATCCAAGTTAATGCCCAGAATTCAAATGGACGAGGCTGAACCCATGGTTTTAACCTGTGCAATTGGAATCCCGAGCTCAGCAGAAACTGTGCGGGGCTGAGAGATCGATTATTAAACGTACGAAAATGTTCTTATTTTCTCCGTTTATTTCGTTTATTTTGATCATTTCTATGGGTCATATTACCTGCCGATTTGTTCGTTCTGAATCAGAAAAACCAATAGTGAAACTGTGGCTTTAAACTAGCCTACCTACTTCAAAAAAATAAAAATAAAAATAAAAATGCATTTATGCTATAACTTTAAGTTTCTAAGCGATTTTTGTAAATGAATTGCAGGACAGTGTTAACGAAAGGTTCTTAATGATTCTGTGTGCAATCTGCACGTAATGTGCGACCTATTGTTTACGTGTGAGTTTACCAAAAGGAAGCATCGCGTTAATGAACGGCAAATCATTTGTACGGAAACTATTTAAAACGCGCGTTCCCCCGATCAAAATTAGTATCCAGATAGCATAACTTGCTCGTGGTTCAACAACTGAAGTGATACGAAGTTCAATTAGGGACAGAAAACGAAAAGGTTTTGAGCCAAGCACTCACAGAGTTGACCCGGCAGATGTTGAGTGTGGACTGACCGGGACTGAATCTGCAGCGCGGCTTACTTAGGGCCTGCTGGGGCGGCCTGACGCTGGAGGAAGACCCGTTCCTTCGAATTAAGAGGGCGGCATTGACTTATGACCATTTCTCTATGGCAGGAATTATTGAATGGGACAGTTTAAAGAAATACGCGGAAGTAGATTGCTGATGTTTCGCCCGCGGTGGCGAGGACCCATTTGTTTGGCCTGACGCCCACGAGATAATACCAGAGGATTGTGGCAAAGATTCCTAATCCTGAAGGACGAAGATTCTTCATCAAACGGGAAGCGCTCGATTCGGGCATGTTAGGAAGGTACTGCGGGGCCAAATGCTGTTAAACTGTCAATGAACGGAGGTAAGTTTGCTGTATATATACACAGCGCTTAACTCGTTGATTAAGCACCACTCGTGTCTAATTAGGTTTGATTATCTGAATGTGCTCCACGTGTGTTTAATTAGGTTTAATTATCTGAACGTGCTCCTCCCGAACTTTGTTAATAAAACATCATAAGTTTTACAATGTTTTACGATCTCTTTATGTAATTTTTGAAGAATGAAATTTTTAGTTGTGTGGCTGTCTATGGAGGGAGAGAAAGCTCTTAGATTTCTTAAAAACAATCTTCATTTGTGTTCTGAAGATAAAAAAAAGTCTTACAGGTTTGGATAAACATGAGGTTGAGTAATTAATGAGATAATTTTCATTTTTGGATGAACTCTCCCTTGAAACGGATGATCAAAACTTCATAAAGTACGCTTTCATTAGGGGGTCAAAACTTTAACACAGTAACTCTAATAGAGTATTTAAGCTCTGTCAACTATGTATCTATCACTAACAAAACTTAGCAACTAGATTGGAATATTTTAGCAATGTTTAATCATGCTAGCAACATGCTAATTAATGCTAGCAATGTGTTAAAACATGTTGGCAACTTGCTATTTCATGCTAACAATGTGTTAACACATGCTAGCAACATTATAATTCAGGTTAACAATGTGTAAAAATCTGTTAATTAATTCTAGCAAAGAGCAAAATCATGCTAGCAATGTGGTAAAACATGATAGAAAAATTTTAATTAATGTTAGCAATGTGTTAAAATATATCAGCAAATCTTGACATGTTACTACAAAATTAACATTACAGCATGACAGCATCTTACTACCATGAATTAGCATGTTGCTAACATGATTTAACATGTTGCTAGCATGATTTAGTACGTTGCTAATGTAGTAATTCATGTTAGAAACATGCTAATTTGTGTCAGCAAATGTGCAAGAACCACACTTTACGAACAAATACCTAATACTAATGAGATCATTTTGTTATCCATGATTTATTGTCTCTCTACTGTACTTTCTTGACAAAAATCTGCAAAATATTTCTTCTACGTGCTAACTTGCTGTATGGATGCTGTTTTCTCGGGGTGCTGGGGTTTGGGCATGACTAATTATGGTGGCATTGTTTGACCATTTGCCATTTTTATTTACATCACTGCTGATTTTGCTGTCACGTTCATAACTTGTTGTCTCGCGATGTCTGGGTGAGTTTGTTCATCCCCACAAAGTAATCTGTTGATTGTTACCCTTGTCATCTTTCAGGCAGCAATTGATAAGGTCTGTGTGGCATTCATGTGTGTTTTATCTCATGAGTGTTCATGTGATGAAAGTTTAAATCACTTTGCTCTCCATTAAAATGTCTTAAAAGAAAACATTAAATGAATCACATAATATTAAAAAAGAACATAAAGAGAAAAGTGCATACTAACTTTTAAAACTTGGCCTTTTAAGTTCAGTCAGACGCTTTTAAAATAATGAATTAATTTCCAGAAAGTTGTGCAAAATGTTGCCTTCATTGTTCTAAAGGTCTATGAACACAGCTTTGCACATTTCAATGCTTGCCTTAATGAAACCGATTGAAGTGACAGTTGTATTTATGATCGCAGTGATCCCACTGGTGTCAATTACTGACCAAAGGCAAGAGTTAACAAAATCTCAAAACAAAAGAGGCCAATTACAGTTTATCACAAATATTTCAGCCAATTTGCATTAGAAGGGAGATGGGTGGAATATTACCCCAGAGAGAGAGAGAGAGACAGAGAAGACAATCATGAGCATGCATGCAGAATAACAAGAAAGTAAACATTAATGTTGGATGCCTTGCTTAATTAGTTGCACATGAAGCATACAAATGCATGTTTATATACTACCATTATAAGGAGAATGTCAGTTGAGTTTATGTAATTCATTAGTTCATCCCCATACAAGTCCTATTTTTTTAGTGTTACAATTGTTACAAGTGTTAAAATTAGATTAGTGCTTGTTTTTCCCCCAGATGTATAATCCTCTAGCAAATTTACCGTGAAACCATTCGGTCTTTTGTAATTAATTTTAACAAAATACTTTTGAAAAGTCAATAAGTCAGCATGAAATGGAAGTTGTGTCTTTTCTTCCCAATTGTGACGTATATCCGAGTGAAACAGCTTCTCGAACAAGAAAAAAAAAAGTAGAGCTTTATTTCATCCATCTGGAATTTATTGGATGGTTGTGGTTTGCTATTGCTGTGATCTCATGTGAGTGACAGGTTGATCCCGCCCTTGTGCAAGTCAACAGGGAATAGAAGAGCTGTTGCTGCAAGGTGGGGAAGTTTTTTTTTATAAAAAAAACAAAACAATGATGTGCACGGAAACTAGTAAATAGCCTACTGCAATATTCAATAAAAATATGAATTTTCAATTTTGATTTCAATGTGACTTTAGGTTTGTTATCCAACTTATTGTAAAATATATTATTTGATTTTTCAAAAAAGCATTGGACAAGCTTATAACAAGTTTACCTGCAGAACAATGTTAACTCATTGTGAGGGACCAAGCAGTCAAGGGCAAAGGACACAGGATCTCCAACCAAAAATGATTTATTAAATACAAAAAATAAAATTACAAAATCAAAATTGAAAAACTGAATGAAAAATAAAGTCAGGTCTGGGCCCATAACGGAAAAGGGTCCCCAAAAACAGTACCCAACTTAACAGAATTCAAACTAACCAAACCAACATGACCACCCTAATGACACACATGGAGAACTTATATATACAGAGGACTAGTCCATTAAACACACACAGGGGACACCACAATCATCACTTAACCACTTAACACAATTACAATAAAATAAAGTAATTGACTCCAAAATTATCAATAAAGAGGTCATAAAATACCTTACTCAAATAATTATAATAAATAAAATATAAATAGAATGAACAAAACTAACATATAATCAATCATCCCCCCCGCTAATTGGCAAAATGGATTAATCCAACAGCATAAAATGGCAGCCACTGACGCCAGCCCGTCCTTTAATGGACCTCCACCGGAGCTCTG
The DNA here is from genome assembly GCF_029890125.1 of Rhinichthys klamathensis goyatoka. Taxonomy (NCBI): domain Eukaryota; kingdom Metazoa; phylum Chordata; class Actinopteri; order Cypriniformes; family Leuciscidae; genus Rhinichthys; species Rhinichthys klamathensis. The sequence continues at coordinate 3,221,423 of NW_026606714.1, read as the reverse complement.
CGTCCCAGGCAGCACCAAACCTCCACTTTCCACATGCAGGTAACTTAAACTCAAAGAAATAAACTTTAACACAGTATACCACTGACAACTGGATAGTGTGCACCCAACCCAGTCATGCATGATACAAGTGTAAATGATAAATAAACTGAATGTAATGAACCAAATCTGTGTCTGTCGTTATTATGAAATGTATATAAAGTGATCGATAACAAAATATTGAAGGATGTAATGTACTAAAATGTAACCAAAATAACATATAAACAAACAAAAGAAAAAGATGCATGTTTTTGCATAGGTTAGTTACCGCCTTGCTGTGTGGCCACGTTGTCGGCCATCACACAAAAGTCTTGTGGACAGATATTTAGTATGTTATTTGTGGCCTTATATTAGAAACTTTATTTTTTTTGTTTTTTCAATAACCACGCATAAACAATATTCTCTCAACAATACAAACATGTATTAACATGTTGTTCACATATTATGGTAGCCCTGTGTGTGCTATATAGTGTAATTTCACCTGTGCCATTAATATGTTTATAAGCAACTGAAAAAAGCAGAAATGTCAGAGCATACCAAAACATCTCAAGGACCCTGAAAACACCTCAGACCCCAGAGGGTTAAGGAGGGATGTGACTTGATACTGTAAAAGTTGTCCTGAGTGTCAGTCTCCATGAGAAGTCCTTCCAGATGCCCCAGTCAACTTCAGTGGTCAGAGGGAGCAAAGATGGCTTTCCAAGACATCCAGACTGCCCTGGGTGAGGACCCTGTGTTGCATAATCCTGATTTTAATTAACCCTTTATTGTGCAAACAGATGCTTCCGAACGAGGCATTGGAGCGGTGCTACTGCAAGGGACAGGTGACGGACGACAATTGGTGGCTTAGCCGTAAACTTTTCCCGCGAGAGGTCCGGTATTCTACCATCAAAAAGGAGTGCTTGGCTGTAAAATGGGCTCTGGATTCCCTGACATATTATTTACTGGGGAGAGTTTATTGTGGAAACTGACCATAAGGCTCTACAGTGGTTGAAATGGATGAACGACACTAACTGCAGGATTACTCGGTGGTACTTGGCCATGCAGCCCTTCCGATTCAATGTCCAGTATGTTCCCGGAAAAGACAATGTCACAGCTGACTTCCTCTCTCGCTGTGTTAGGGAGATTTCTGAAGTGAAATGTTTGAATTTACTGTCGAATTTGAACCACTGAATTTGTGGAAGCGAATTTGAAAGCGAAATAAAATGGACCGAAACCCGCCTGTTGAATATTATAGGTTGTATTTTTAATAAGTTTGAATATTTTGTATGTGAAATATGAAAAGTGAAAATGGATTATTGAAATTTTACTAATGAAAATGTGTTTGAAATGTTTTGAATTGAAATATTCACAGCCTAAATATTCAACCATGCTAAATTTCAGCCCATTAAAATGCAAGCCCTAAAAATACAATGCATTAAAATACAAGCAGGGTTAATGCAATGCATATTTTTTTCAAGTAGTACAATTCAACAGGCTTTTTGTTTCAAAAACATTTGTCCTTATTTTACTTCCATATCAGAGTCACTTAACTTTTCTAGTCTGGGTTCCTTGATCCAGGACTGACCTCTGTCTTGGTCCACGTGGGGAAGTACTCTTTCCCTCCTTTCCGGAAATGGTCGTTTAAGATCAGGGTCACCATCCTGCCCTTCCTCTGGACTTGGATTCATCGAACGTGAATCAAGGGTGGGTGGAGTAGGAATACGAGCTTGTACCTCCATCTGAAGTAAGCCAAACTGCTGCTGCAACACCTTAAATCGTCGTTCTTGTTCCTTTTGTTCTTGGGCCCTCCCAAGCATCCATCTGTGCCATGTGGGCCCGGAACAAACTCGTCAAATCTGCCAGTGTTGGCTCCTGCCCTCCAAACTCCTCAGGGACAATCTCCTCACCATTCTCTATGGTCTCCATATCTCCTTCCTGTCCTTCCCTTGGCATCATCCTTTGGGCCCCTCTTCTTCCAGGCCGACTCATGGCTCAAAAAAGACACAGGGAGGATAAAAATGGGGAAAAACAAAAAAAATAGGAAACCTGCGTCCTCTGCGGATCCCACTTCTGACACCATATGTGAGGGACTAAGCAGTCAATGGCAAATGACACAGGATTTCCAACCAAAAATGATTTATTAAATACAAAAAATGAAGTTACAAAATCAAAATAATTGAAAAACTGAATGAAAAATAAAGTCAGGTCTGGCCCCATAAAGGAAAAGGGTCCCCCGAACAGAACCCAACTTAACACAAATCAAATCAAACTAACCAAACCACCATGACCCCCCTAATTCTTCTTCTTCTTCTTTCAGGATTTAATGGCGGTTGGCAACTCATCTCAAAGGTGCATAACCGCCACCTACTAGACTGGAGTGTGAGCATTAAACTGGCATCCAAAAGAGATAGAGGAACTCCTATTAAATTATTTCGCCTAGTCCAGTGTTTTTAAAAAAACAAAATTAACAGCTTATGTATTTTCCCAGATGTTTTCCCCAATAAACACTCAAGTGTAAAACTTTGTTCATCCATTTGTGCCTTTAATTCTATTCTATCTTCTTCATATTTTTTGCAGTCTAACAATATATGTTTCACTGTCTCTTGTACATTACAATAAGACCATAATCCAGTGGGGTGTTTTCCTATTTTATACAATGTTGCATTTAAACCAGTGTGACCCATTCTAAGACGTGAAATTAACATCTCCTCCCTTGAGCTTCTGCCCTTCCTCATGCTTGTGACTACTTGATTTTGAATACTGTATAGATGACGTCCTGTATCCGCTGTGTTCCAATATTCCTGCCATATTTTAAGTGATTCTTGTTTTAAAATGGTTTTAACCTCTGCTCTACTTATTGGCATGTGCACATCTACTGTTTCATGCTTTATAGAGTGTTTTGCTAGCATATCTACAACTTCATTTCCTTCCACCCCTACATGAGCAGGAACCCAAAGGAAAGAGACAGCTACTCTTTTATTATGAAGTATGAGGAGCATGTGGAGTATTTGATAAATGATGTCTTGTCTACATGATGCTCTCCCAAATTGAATGCTTAATAATGCTGATAAACTATGACCACCCTAATGACACACATGGGGAACTTATACATACAGATGACTAGTCCATTAAACATACACACAGGGGACACCACACAATCATCACTTAACACAATTACAATAAAATAAAGTAATTGACTCCAAAATTGTAATTGACCCCCCCAGGTAATTGACCACCCACACTAATTATCAAACCTTTAAAAAGAGCATTTTCCTTCATTTCATAATCAGAGCTGTCATATGGGAAATAAGTGACTAAATATTATCTGCTAAAATTATAATTATTACTCAAAGATCCAGTTTCTGCTTTCGAGTTTGTGCTTTTTCCATTCATTGTCACTTCTCCTAGAACATTGCCACAGGCGAGAATGACATGGTCCACCCTTGCTCACAGATGGGTAATTGTAAGTGGGGGAACTATGGAATGATGGGTAGAAATCAATAACACTAAAAGACTTGTTCAAGCTAGGGATGTGAGATACCATACCAAAAAAAGGTCTCTTTTCAAGAGCACTCTTGAGACATTCTTCTGCTTCAGCTCCTTCAGTGAAGAGAAAGCAGAATGTCACTGACCCATAGTTCTCCGGCCTCCTCCGGAGGAACACATTGTGTTTTATGCATTCTGCTCAGCGTGACAATATTTCTACTATAATATGAGAACATTAAACCAAAATACTGCTTTTTGAACGTGCCCTCGCACAACATTACCATTTAAATGCTGTATCTTTTATAATTCTTCCTTCAAAGGGAAGTGTTACAGTCTTTTTTGACATCTAGCACACAGGCCGTTTACTCATCCATTGTACCTTTCTGCCAGCATACAACCATGTGTCTGCTGCCCTCAGTAACATCCTCTTTCTTCACAGGCATATTAGAATGGATGTGTTTTTGCTAATGGCTCGCTCTGCACCTCGCCCCCACAATGTGGAGAAATGCATTAAAACTTCACCAATTCAACTTACATTTGATGCCAACTGTGGGCCACATGCTTTTCCCTTACATCCACCCCCTTCCATCAACTCTCTCTTCAGTGATGAGTGTCATCCAGTTAGACTGGCAATTAGAAAAGGAAAAGGTGCATGTGCATTTGTTCTGAGAGGAATTTGATTAAACAGTGTTGGGTGCCTGGGATTATTGTACTGTTCTTTATAATACATTGTTTCACTGCACAATGTGTGTGTATACTGTATATATATGGATATCTGGGTGAAAATAGAAACATAAAAAAAGGAACAAAGCTGCCCATTAAGTTTGTGCTGGGATGTTAAACTTTTACATGAGCTGCAATAAAGGTGAAATCGAATAAAAAGAGTAAATGATGAAGTGATGTAAACTGCATGTTCTGTTGTAAGTTGCTGTACTCTTCACCAACACTAAAGCACTGTATTTTGAAAGGCTGAACTATTTGCTATACTTGATTTGCAAGGGCTGATTTGCACATTTAACTGGATGATGCTTTGGGTTTAATTGTAAAGCTGCCAGAGTGGCACCAGGGTGGTGATTTATAAATGTTTTGAAAGTGTATAATGATTTGCCTCATTCAGAAGACCATTAGCATTCTGGTTGAAGCAAAAATGGTATAAGAGAGACAAAAATAAATAAAATGTGAAAACTCAAACAATGCATCAAATGAAACAAATATCAAGTTACACCTAGATAGGTACATCGCTGCAGAGAAAGAACTGAAAGTTGCACTGCATGAATGTGATGTCATTCTTTCAGCTACATGTACATTTTGCTTTATTAATTCATAGTGTCTTTCATTGCCAATATATTAAGTATTTATTTGAAAATATTTGTATTTTGTTTACTGGTCAATGACTTGCTCTAATGCTATTTTTTTTAAAAGTTAAATCACAGATTTAAACTATGATGCGCACATGTTTAAAATGTTAGATTAAGTAAGAAATTAAAAAGTTAAACGTCCATAATTTTATAATATTTTCCGATTTTTGGGGGGCTTAAAATAAAGATATTGTAAACTATATGTATTAACTGTAATGAGGTCTTTAACATTTCTATTAGTTTGTATTTATTTAAAATATAACATATTTATTCAAAATATGAAGTTCATCATTTGCACTTGACCCACTTACGCACTGCTCGTCTCCTTTCTCTCTCTCCCATTACAGACCTCGCGGAACCACGCCCCCCTCGCCACATACCCCCACTGCCCGACTCAGGCCAGGGAGCCATCCGGCCTGCAGCCCCCTCCATTCCTGGAGAGGAAGTCAGCTACAGCCATTTACGCCACCAGCCTGTGGACCACCTTGAACTTAAAGGGCTGTAACGCTAGATACCAACGGGTGATCTTCGCGTTGGTATCCTTCATGCGGTGGAGCCAATGGAGGGGCGCGTGGTCCGAACAGAGAGTGAATTCCCGTCCCAGGAGATAATAGCGGAGGGTGAGGACCGCCCACCTAATCGCTAAACACTCTTTCTCTATGGTGCTGTAGTCTTTCTCTTCGAGAGCTTCCGACTGATGTACAGCACCGGCCTTTTCTCATCCTCTATCTCCTGGGACAGGACCGCTCCAAGCCCCCTGTCCGATGCCTCAGTCTGCAACAAAAAGGGGAGAGAAAAGTCAGGAGAATGTAAGAGCGGCCCGCCACACATTGCAGCCTTTACCTGGGTGAAAGCCTGCTGGCACTGCTCCGTCCACTGGACCGGGTCTGGCAATTCCTTTTTAGTGAGGTCAGTCAGCGGGCTGGTGAGGTCCGAATAATTAGGTACAAACCTTCTATAATATCCCGCCAGCCCCAGGAATGGCCTTGGGTCTCGGACAGGTTGTAACTGCTGCTGTCTTATCAATTTGGGGACGCACCTGTCCGTGACCCAAGTGGAAGCCCAGGTACCTGACCTCCACCCGCCCAACCGCACACTTTCCCTCTCAGTGACCTCAGGACAGCCCGCAAATGCTGCATATGACGCTGCCAGTCGTTACTATAGATGATAATGTCATCTAAATAGGCAGCGCCATATGCAGCATGCGGCCGTATAATTTTGTCCATGAGACGCTGAAAGGTGGCTGGAGCCCCGAACAACCCGAAAGGAAGTGTCACAAATTGGTGTAATCCAAACGGTGTTGTGAAGGCTGTTTTTTCCTTTGACATAGGAGACAAGGGGATCTGCCAATATCCTTTTGTTAAATCGAGCAGTTCCCAGCCGATCAAGCAATTCGTCAACCCGTGGCATTGGATATGCGTCAAACTTCGACACAGTGTTCACCTTGCGATAATCCACACAGAACCGAACCGAGCCGTCCGTTTTAGGTACTAAAACTATCGGGCTCGCCCAATCACTGCTGGATTCCTCTATTACTCCCATTGCCTCTAATTCGCTCTGAACTACCTTTTTTTTGTGTTCAGGCAAGCGATATGGCCGGCTGCGCACAACCACGCCCGACTCCGTCTCAAAATTGTGCTGAATAAGGTCCGTTCGCCCAGGCAGGGACGAGAACACATCGGCAAATTCTGCCTGTAACTTAGTCACATCAGTGAGCTGGGAGGGTGAGAGGTGATCTCCTCCTGGGGGCAGGCGAGAGATTGTTTTTTTGTGTTCGCTTCTGGCCCGAGATCTTCCTCTCCGCTCACCACCATCGCCAGCATCTCTGATTCCACCGCGCTCCATTTTTTGAGGAGGTTGAGATGGTAAACCTGATGTGCCCCGTTCCTGTCTGTTCGAATCACCTCATAATTGAGATCCCCAACTCGCCGTGTGACCTCAAAGGGTCCTTGCCACTTCGCGAAAATTTGGAGCTAGAAGTTGGGAGCAATACAAGCACTTTATCTCCCGGTGCAAATTCACAAAGTCTAGTTCCCCTGTTGTATGGCTGGCTTTGTTTGTTCTGGGCCTGTAAATAATTCTCCATAGAGAGCCACCCCAAAGTGTGGAGTTTTGTTCTCAGGTCCAGTACGTATTGTATTACACCCGCAAATGGCGTTCCTGGCGGTGACTGCATTTTGTCATTTGACTAGAATTATATTGTGATGAGGTTAAGGTGTTGGAAGGAAGAAGACAGGTCGGCGTGACTGGGACTCGTACAGTTTTATTGAATAAGACATACATACAAAATTATTTTGTCAAACATTTATGGATTATGGGGATTTTCATGTTATAGCACAGATGGTTTTGAAACCTTAAATCAACTTGTGAAAGCCACACAGTATCAGAGTGACATCCCCTTATCCTTTGCATTACTCTTGGCGAAATGAGGGCTGTCATGTACTCAGGGCAATGTCATAAGTACTGAACCGAGGAATAGATGACATGACCATTATTGTTGTTGGCAATACGTATTTATATAAAGCCTTTAGTGTCTTTTTGCACCAGGGGTGAAAATTAATGAAAGCCTCACTTTGCGAATCAGGGCAGAAACAAATTTACACTTAGCAAAGTTCAATTTGTTGCACGACAAAAGAGGTTGCTGTGGTAAACCATTATCATAGATTATTATGCAGAATGTATCTTCCAGGGGTTTATGATCCATGCAAATGGAGGCATCAGCATATCGTTGCATATTTCTGTGCCTAATGGATGCCTACACATCTATGCGATAATAATGATTATAATGCAAAATTTCCCCCCTCCCTGTCAGCTTAGCCAACCTTTGGCACCTTGCATATCAACCCAGTGTGAGTCAGACTGGGCAGGCCCAAAAACAGAGAGATCTCTCTATGTGTGTGAGTGTGTTGAAATAGAGCGAGAGGTCAGGGATGGCTGTATAGAAGGGCTGGATAGGGGTGCAAATGGTGGTCCAGAATTTGGCTGTGGTGATATTTTACAAAAGTGAGAGGAGGAACACTCACGCAACAAATGCTAGTGAACCTCCAGTAAACTATCCACAGAACAAATCTAATCTAATGCTAAATCACAGAACAGTTATTTATAGAAAGAGAGAGAAAGACAAGTATAAATTATTTCATGGCCTGTACTGAAAACATCTCAGCTCATATGAAGAACAAGTATGTGTCAGTAATTAGCAAAAATGTGTTAAAAACATAAAAACGCACTAGAAAAGGTCAAGTCATTTGGGACGACTTCATAATTAGTTTTGTTTCTTCTTGCTGAGCAAACGTGTTTATTTTGGGAAATAACATCAGAAAGGTTAGTTACACTGTCATGAAATTCATCAAAGCAAATTAATATGTTTTTATAAATATATATCAGTGGACTTTTATGTATCATCTATTTTTATAGATGTATAGATTTTATAGATGTTTTTTTTTAGATATAAATATTGTTTTGTCACTGCTTCATGCTATCAATAGTGGCTCTGGCAGATGAGAGCAGAACGTTTAGACTATACTGTACTTAAATCAATGCTTTCATTTCACTTTTAACAAATTGAAAAAGTCAAACTGACATAAAATTAATATATTTCAAGTAAATAAGTACCTTACCAGTGTGTATTACAGTACATGAACATCTGTGCTGCAGGTATTCACAGCTATGTTAATGTTCAGCCGCATGACTGTGAGCATTGCTACAAAAGTTAAATTAACAAGATGTCAATATTGATTGACTTACATTTAAATACAATTGTCAGTTACTTTGTCTATTTTTGATTTGCCAATGAAAATATTTTCAAACAAAGCTACAGCAGAGTTTACCGTTGGGTGTCTTTTAGCAACATACAGAAGCCTAGGGGTGTTTCTTTCCTAATTGAATCAGTGTTTTTGAACGAATCACTTAAAGCAACACCAAGCAACTTTTCCTCTGTGGTCGCCCTACAGGTTGGAAGCGGAATTGTCCATTACTGTTGTCGTAAATAATTTAGCCTACCGCATCCTACTGTCACACGCGCACGCACATGCTCTCTGTTTATCCAGCACCGGCTTTGGAATCAACAATGGCCACAGACAAGGTAGAGAATGATGCATGATTTTATGAAAGTATGATGTGACGCTTGCTGTAAAGCAAGTCAAATTTGTAGTTTTCTTATGTCTCATTCGGACTACAAAAACGCGACCCGATCTGGCAATCTTACATAGCGTGGATATATCAGATAAAGGACAGCAAAGCGGTGGCATAAGTGCATTTCACCATGTCACGACTTGATGAACCACTGAAACGATTTTGAAAACATTATTTTAGGGTAAAAATTCTTACTTAGTGTTGCTTTAAGTGAGCAATTCAGTGATTCAATCACTATTTATACTAAAATGTATTTATACACTATTTATTCTACTATTTTTACTAGAAAATGGCTTAAAATAGTGCACAATTTTTTTTCCTTAAACGATTCATTCAAAAACACTGATTCATTGAGTAATTAATTGACTCACTCATAAACAGTAATTTACTGATGTAACATAACAATGTAACATTGTAGAAAGAGTCAACGAAATATCCTCAACAGTAATTCACAGACGAGCAGATTGATTTAACTGTTGTGTAATATAATATAATATAATATAATATAATATACAAATCAACTATTGTATAATATAATATAATATTTAGTATTTGCACACTTGAAGTTAAACTTAAAATGCCTGTATGCCATTGCATGCAAGACAATCATTTTCTTTAAATGGCTAAGGGTTCAAATGCATGCATTTGGGGCCACTGTATACGACATGATGATTTTTATTGTTATTGTATTGATGATACTATAACATAGCATTGATCAAATGTCGGCTCCTTCTGATAACAGACTCAGAACTACCTGCTGTAAAAGTGTATCAGCAGAACAGAGGGTGGGGGCACAGGAAGTTTTTTCTCCCCCTTCATGAGCAGAAACATATCAGTCATTTAAATGAATGATCTCCCTCACGGTGCACAGACAGCCAGGACCCAGCGGGAGACCCTAATGTGCCTGATTGAAAATGAACAGAGCAGGAAGCTCGCTACAGTGCAGAATCATAATACAATTAGCCAGGGAAGATTGCCACATTAGTCTTCCTGCCGTCATAGAGCACAAAAAGAAGGCCCTCTTTGTTTCTCTCGCTCTTCCTCTTTTATTGTTCATATACAAGAGTCATTATTGCAGTTGGACAAGAGAACAAAAATATTTAAACGAAAAGTGAGAGTGCACAGGTTTCACCTAAGGAGAGTGTATAGAATAATGGTATGCATTTGTGTGTGCATTAAAACATGGCTGTGTGCCTTTGAGGTATTTGTCATTTCAATATTTATTTGTGCCTGAAATGGAAGCCAATTTCATTATTAATTAGATCAAATGTGGCTTGTGAAACACACCACACACCACTAAGCGGTAGCGGTAGACTTTGAGGAGTTTTGAATCTCGCTTTTTCCTCTGAGACTGAGACATAAAGAGATTATCAGACTGCTGATAATCATTATTCAACCTGCTGGCACAAGCAATAAAATTTGTTTCTCTTTTCACTTTTTTCATTCATCCCTTTTTTTTCTTTTCACTCTGAGATTTCAGTCCTTATCGGTTCAGGGGTTTTGGCTGCGAGCCAAGTATGGGAATCTTATTAACTCAGCTTCCACTCTCTGGTTATCATGGTGAACAATCTGAATTCTCTTTGTCATTGAATGACACATGTTGAATTGTCCTAAGTGAAGAAAAGGTACTTTTGTTGCTTTCAGGGCTGTCTTTGAGTGAGACCGCTTCGATTCAAGGGCGCTGTGTTAGACCTTTTTTGTGTTACAGTGCATAGCATGATGGGTCTAAAAATGTCAACATTAGCGACAGATGTGACTGAAAACAAATGACAGAAATTTTACATCAAAGCTTCATTTTTTGACGCTTTAAAACTTTCACAGAAGCGTTCTACCCTGCTAAGAGAGCAACTAGTAGGAGAAAGAGAGCAGCGTATAGCATCCTCCTGTTCTACTAACAATTCCTCTGCAGCTCTATCTTTTGGTTTATACGAGAGTCTGATGCTTGCTAACTACTCATTGTCAGCATGTGATACCAGGCCTCTGCCATGACTGCAGTAGTTTGAGGGTTGAACTTGAATAGCCCTGGAATATCCATTTATCACTCCCCACAAAACTTTTTTTAACAGTTTTAAAAAATGTATGCCTTTATGCCAAAAAAGTTCTATATAAGTACTATACATGAAGCACCTATGGATGCGTTTTTCTTGCACATACGACAACTTTGTCAAAGCAATCTCCGTTCACTTGGATCTGTAAAAAAAACGACCAAAGACACTGTATTATGACATGCCAGTAGTTGGCAGTCACTTTGTAAAGAAACACTATGCGTCTATAGACTAAACACGTATTATGCATATGCATGACGTCACTATTTTCACAAATTCGTATTTTGTGGCTTACACAGAGACAGAGAGTGAGTCGGTTCATTTTATTGGTTCAAGTTATTGGTTCATTCATTGGTCTATTCATTAATAAAACATGTTGCTTGGAGACGCAAAAGTTGTACTGTGGCTTCTACTAGCAACATTCTGTCTATATGTAAGTCTTTAAAAAAAAGTACAATGCAAATGTAAGTCTAAAATACAACAGCCCACATTGTCAAGGTGAGAAAAAGAAAACTGAGGAAAGTTGTGTTAGCAAAAGAATGAACTTAAGATCATAAAGACATTTAAAATAACATGCACAGATGATCCTCAAAGCCCCTGTAAAAATGACAACAAATAGGGCCTTCAATTGTTAATTTTCAGAAACACAATTCACGGAAAAATAAAGCACAATATTTTAAGTGTCTCAAACTCATAGCCACAAAAGAAATAGTTTCAGATGAAAATACTGCTAGTAATGCCATGCTATGATTACCAACCATATACATGTATTGTTATTCACTGTGCTGTAATTAGCTGGCTATAGCTCACTGTGCTCTAATTAGATTAATATCTTCAGTGTTTCATTATTTTCAGAGTCATTAAAAACAGTGTGTTTATCATATTTTGGTATTTACTTAGTTCCTAATTCTGGCATGGACATTCATTTAAAGCATCTTACGATTCTGTCAAAAAAAAAAAACCTTTATTAATATTGTAAGAAACATGAATGCATTCCAAACACTTCAGAGGTTTGATTTCATTTTGTGAGACTAGCAATTCAGTTGAGGCTACAATATAAAAACTGAATTGTTTGCATATGAGTTTGGTTCTTTGTTGCAGAAAATCTAAATTTACAGAACGTAAAAATAGTTTTTGCCTTTGGTCACAATTGCCTTTGTTTGTTTTTTAGCTTAATTACACAGGTTTTTCGATGTGACGTCATGCAGGGATCCTCAACATGACTAAAAGGCATACATTATGCTAGCTTTCTGTCTCTCTCTCTCAGAAGATATCCCAGGGCCACCACTACTTTCATCATAGATCAGCATTAATATTCATGTTCTTAATTGACAAGGACATTGACATATCGGTGTCCTCCAGCAGTGCATTTAATCTGCAATGTTACAAAACAAGATCTAAAGTTCAAGGTCTTTTAGATCTGTATCAAAAGCTCAGCTGAATAAAAAAATGATGGATGTACAGATGTTCAAGTGTTGAGTTTTTATGTTCATTGCATATGCAAAGACTGCCTATTATAGATAAATAATTATTTCCATTCGTTTTACAGAGTTTACATTCCATCTTCCATTTTAGAGTATTTTTGCAGCCTCTATCTGTGGAGGTGAAATAACAATGCTGCATATTTTACAGGAATCAATATGAGCATTCATCAAAAACCTTGGCAACCTCTTGAATCAAAAACTATACTGGAACCCTTCAAAATGGTGCAGAGACAACATCATTTTGACTCTCTTTAAGGCTTTTATTCACTTTCAGTCTTATGTATTCTCTCCTAGTTGGGATTTTAGGATTTTATTTTTTTTATTTTTTTTGCTTGTTCACTTTACAAAGTGTTGTCTTGTCGACTTTCTGTGCTAAACGTAATAAGGTTAGGGAGATCTGTCTTGAAATATTGATACATATTGATTTTATTGAGAGTATGCTCTTAAAAAAAAGGTCCAATGCAGGACTGGCAATCATTTTGTCCGGTTAAACAACACCCCACAACCTTGTGTCCATCTGCCTATATCTGTTGCTTCTGTTTCATTGCAACTTTAATGTTGTAGCAGTTCTACCAGAAAGACTCGGGAGATAAGATACTGTACAATGATGCATTTTATTAACAGCCCAGCAAGCCATACAGTATATGCAATAAAGTTCTTTGGCGTAGGCCCCGTCCATAGCTCGCAATCCAAGGGTCCGGACTCTGCATTTCCTGCCTGAAGACGAAGGCAGGGGCGCAGCCGACCCCCCGGGAGGTATAGGAAGGGACCATCCTGGTGGTGGTGGGGAGGTTGGAAGGGAAGGAACCATCTTGGAGGTGGTGGGGAGGATGGAGGTCAATGGAAGCGTCAGCATCTGCGAACTCAAACACGTGTAAGTACCGGTCTTTTATACCGCAAGTATTAGACGCGATTGGATAGATGAGAAGGTAATACATGACGTAACAATTGAGTCTTCCTGGCGGAACTTACGCTACGCTTTCATTTCTACCAGAAAGACTCGGGAGATAAGATACTGTACAATGATGCATTTTATTAACAGCCCAGCAAGCCATACAGTATATGCAATAAAGTTCTTTGGCGTAGGCCCCGTCCATAGCTCGCAATCCGAGGGTCCGGACTCTGCATTTCCTGCCTGAAGACGAAGGCAGGGGCGCAGCCGACCCCCAAAAATAGGTGGAAGATAATTCCACTGGACGAAGCCCACCCCCAAAGAACGTAAAAGAAAAAGTATACCCACCAGCCATATGTTATGTAGTCCTAGAATAGAAGAGAGAGAAAGAGTTAGCAAACAGCTGGTAGACATGGATGTATCAAATTCTATGGATAATAGGATATTATACTACGTATATTTACGCATTTGCTGATGCTTTATTTATTGATTTATTTTAAAAGCTGTGCCGCACTGAGAAGAGGCCGCGATGAGCCACGCAGAGACGAGGCCACGCGGAGACAAGGCTGCGCTGAGCCACGCAGAGACAAGGCCGCGCTGACCCACACATAGACGAGGCCGCGCTGAGCCACACATAGACGAGGCCGCGCTGAGCCACATAAAAACGAGGCCACACTGAGCCATATTGACAAGGCCACGCTGAGCCACATAGACAAGGCCACGCTGAGCCACATAAAGACGAGGCCACGCTGAGCCACATAGACGAGGCCACGCTAAGCCACATAGACGAGGCCACGATGAGCCACATAAAAACGAGGCCACGCTGAGCCACAGAGACGAGGCCACGCTGAGCCACATAGACAAGGCCACGCTGAGCCACATAGACAAGGCCACGCTGAGCCACATAGACAAGGCCACGCTGAGCCACATAGACAAGGCCACGCTGAGCCACATAGACAAGGCCACGCTGAGCCACAGAGACAAGGCCACGCTGAGCCACATAGACAAGGCCACGCTGAGCCACAGAGACGAGGCCACGCTGAGCCACAGAGACAAGGCCACGCTGAGCCACATAAAAACGAGGCCACGCTGAGCCACATAAAAACGAGGCCATACGCTGAGCCACAGAGACCAGGCCACGCTGAGCCACATAGACAAGGCCACGCTGAGCCACATAGACAAGGCCACGCTGAGCCACATAAAAACGAGGCCACGCTGAGCCACAGAGACGAGGCCACGCTGAGCCACATAGACAAGGCCACGCTGAGCCACATAGACAAGGCCACGCTGAGCCACATAGACAAGGCCACGCTGAGCCACATAGACAAGGCCACGCTGAGCCACATAGACAAGGCCACGCTGAGCCACATAGACAAGGCCACGCTGAGCCACATAGACAAGGCCACGCTGAGCCACATAGACAAGGCCACGCTGAGCCACATAGACAAGGCCACGCTGAGCCACATAAAAACGAGGCCACGCTGAGCCACATAGACGAGGCCACGCTGAGCCACATAAAACGAGGCCGAGCTGAGCCCCACAGAGACAAGGCCGCGCTGAGCCACATAGACAAGGCCGCGCTGAGCCACATAGACAAGGCCACGCTGAGCCACATAGACAAGGCCACGCTGAGCCACATAAAAACGAGGCCACGCTGAGCCACAGAGACGAGGCCACGCTGAGCCACATAGACAAGGCCACGCTGAGCCACATAGACAAGGCCACGCTGAGCCACATAGACAAGGCCACGCTGAGCCACATAGACAAGGCCACGCTGAGCCACATAAAAACGAGGCCACGCTGAGCCACAGAGACGAGGCCACGCTGAGCCACATAGACAAGGCCACGCTGAGCCACATAAAAACGAGGCCACACTGAGCCACAGAGACGAGGCCACGCTGAGCCACATAGACGAGGCCACGCTGAGCCACATAAAAACGAGGCCACGCTGAGCCACATAGACGAGGCCACGCTGAGCCACATAGACAAGGCCACGCTGAGCCACATAAAAACGAGGCCACACTGAGCCACAGAGACGAGGCCACGCTGAGCCACATAGACGAGGCCACGCTGAGCCACATAAAAACGAGGCCACGCTGAGCCACATAGACGAGGCCACGCTGAGCCACATAGACAAGGCCACGCTGAGCCACATAGACAAGGCCACGCTGAGCCACACAGACGAGGCCACGCTGAGCCCCACAGAGACGAGGCCGCGCTGAGCCCCACAGAGACGAGGCCGCGCTGAGCCCCACAGAGACGAGGCCGCGCTGAGCCCCACAGAGACGAGGCCGCGCTGAGCCCCACAGAGACGAGGCCGCGCTGAGCCCCACAGAGACGAGGGCGCGCTGAGCCCCACAGAGACGAGGCAGCCGCGCTGAGCCCCACAGAGACGAGGCCGCGCTGAGCCCCACAGAGACGAGGCCGCGCTGAGCCCCACAGAGACGAGGCCGCGCTGAGCCCCACAGAGACGAGGCCGCGCTGAGCCCCACAGAGACGAGGCCGCGCTGAGCCACATAGGCAAGGCCACACTTAGCCACATAAAAACGAGGCCACGCTGAGCCACATAGACAAGGTTTGCTGAGCCACTAGGCTGCTAGAGCCGCGCATAAACTGAACGTGCATAGAAAAGCCTCTAGGCTGCGCAAAGCAGGCTCCCTAAGGACCGTATAGCCGGCGATGGCGCGAGGCGAATTATTCAAGCTGAGACTATCACCAGATAGATAAAGCATACACCACCACCAGTAATTGCATAGGAATTTACCTGAATCGTTACTGCAATGCTTGCTGAGCTTCGAGAATGATCTTTAGATCGGGTCTTATTTAACTCTAATGCAGAGGAAGACAATCTGCCCAGGATCTTAATAGCTGAAGTGGAATGCCACGATCAGCTGCTGTAGTGGCTTCCCAGATCCTGAAGGGATGACCAGTATACTGGGAGGGAGTTAGACTGCAGCTATTGAGGACAGAACTGACAAATCCTGAACCAGGTTAAAGAGTAGTCCTCCGTTAGTTATGATAAATAGAAATTGATCATAGATGAGAAGGGACAGAATTTAATCCCAATTTATAAATTGATAAATGCAAAGCCTTTATAGTCATTCTTAGAAGGAATTAGAAAAGACCATGGGAGTATTTAGCACCTGGAGTGAATCCTCTGGATGCATGAGCCATGAACGCTGTAACAGACAGCTATAATCTGAATAACAATAAGAAAGAGACCACTGCAGACAGAGGTAATCAAAAGGGGTTGAGTGGATTTTGCTTTCTGACTTGGAGTGCAATGCTGCGGTTTTAAGCATAACCAACATCTGCAAGGTTAAACACTCAAAGTTCAAACAGTGGAAGAATTCATTTGAGAATTGCTTTTTAAAGAATACAACAGCGCTGGAAGGAGCTAGTGACATTCCTCCTGGGTTAGTGCATCACGGCCTAAATTTAATTTATCTGTACATTAATGTGAAAATACCCCTCATTAGAGTTCTCAACGGGCCTGAAAATTACAACCCGACCCGACCCGGCCCGTGGCTTTTAAAGCCCGGACCCGATGTAACCCGACACATCAACATGAATTATCTGCCCGAACCCGACCCGCGGCCCGACGCCACCCTTTTGATCGGTGAGTGATGTATGTAGAATGACTGCTGCGCTTGACGCAGAGAGAGAGAGAGCCCCGGCCGCGCGCGCGCGCACTCTCACGTCTCACACATTCCGCCCATCCAGCTGACATAAACCACATTTCAATAAACGAAAAAAAACTATCCAGTGATTAAATGTTTTCTGTATTGACGCAAATCTTGTGCGATGTCCTAAACTGCCGAGATAATCACACAACGTGTCGCGCCGCCCCTGAGCAACGGTGATTTCACCTGCAGCAAGTTTACTTTTCACCAACTCAATCTTCTTCTCCGGGCTAAAGGCGTGCACGCAGCGGCGTCAGGTCTGCCCTCGCGTCGCGATGCACGTTGCACGCAGCAGCCAGACTTTCTTTACAGTGAACAGCAGCGATGAATAATAAATGTTTTTTTTTTCTTTCACTGTACAATTCAAAAGATTAAGCCCGAGGTCCGACCCGACCCGAGTCATTTGCAAATATTTTCGACCCGAACCCGGCCCGAACCCGCGGGTCCCGTCGGGTTTGTCGGGCCGACCCGACCCGTTGAGAACTCTACCCCTCATATAAATGACTCCTATAACACATATCAGTAGATTAAGTAGCCACCAGAAAGTTGAGTATTACATCGATTATACACATTTCCAATGTTATAGATCTAATTTGAAGTATAAAGTGACTTTATGAATTTAAAATAGCCTATTAGGTGAAATATTTGTTTGTGAAATTACTATTACACTAGTGATATGCAAATTACTGCCATTCTAGTCCACTGCAGCATACAGCCAATGACAACGTGCTCTTTAGCTCGGGTTTTATTTTATTTTTATTTATTTATACACACGCAACCGAACTGTGGTGAGTGAGCAACGTTATGAAGAGCGCGACCCGTGATATTGCATATGCATAAAGCTCTTAAGCACTCTTAAGCTTATTAGATTTATAATCAAGACAGTTGTTAGTGGGTATTTGTAAACTGAGCGTAATATTGACAAGCTGATATAATTAAATAACCATAGAACTGTGGAATATCGGTAACGCGAAACTTGCTTAGGCTTGCTACGAGCATTGAGGCGAGCTATCCGGCCCCTCTGCAGTCTGCAGTGCAGATCAGCCGTAATAATCAGATCACGCCACGTCATCGTGGACGCCAATTTCAACTCAGCCGTGTAGGAAGCGACGGAGAAATACTTACCTGAATGAAGTTTAATCTTGTAGAGGAGACACATTAACAGTGGCTGCTGGAAGCGCCTACCAAAAAAAAATAAAAAAAATTGAAAACTACTTGAAAGCCTTGGAAGTGGAGTTTGAACTTGAACCAATGAGAGATTGTCTCGTGATTTGCATAGTTGTTCATTTATGTCGGTGGATCGGTGATCTGCGGGATAAATGGCACCAGTCTAAGGAGCAGCACTTTTCATGAAGGCTTGGCTGATCAATACTCTCCGAAGACCGCTGTGCCCACGGGGAGATGCGAGACTGAACGCGGGAACCTCGACGTGCAGCAGGAGGTAGGGCGGGACATCGTCGGATGTCGATAATTGTAAACAATATGCGTGTCCTGAAACATGTTGGCTGGCGACTGAACGAGAGCATCAATGGAAGCGTCAGCATCTGCGAACTCAAACACGTGTAAGTACCGGTCTTTTATACCGCAAGTATTAGACGCGATTGGATAGATGAGAAGGTAATACATGACGTAACAATTGAGTCTTCCTGGCGGAACTTACGCTACGCTTTCATTTCAAGAAATGTATTGTAGTACTGTATTATAGCTGAAGACTTTACAGATAATAAGTGTATAATGAAACATGCTATGGCTAAACAAGGGAATAGCACAGCAAATTTAAATAATGATTTATTGTTCCACTGAGTACTGCTGTAATTACCTTTGGTTATTTGCTCACACTGTGTTAGGGTCTTCTAGTTTTTATAATAATTTCCATTGGCAAAATAGGTTTTTTTTTTCTATTCTCTCTTATTTCCTTTCTTTTCTCTTTTGTTTAATTTTTTTTTTTTACTTAGACTATTTTACCATATTGTTATATGGCAGAAGTAATGTGGTTCCTAATTCAGCAGGAGTGCAGCGACAACTAAAAACTTGAATTTTTCTTTGTTTTAAGACGAATCATAAAAGTAATGGCCATTGCACACATCCTTGAAAATTCTGCCACTAACACCCTCTGTCCTGACCACAAGACCGATGACTTAAAAAAGGTCATTGTATTTAGGGGTGGGCGATATCTCGATATTTAAAATATATCGAGATATTTTTTAAACACGATATGGATTTTGACATATCGTATATATCGATATATTGTTTATATTTAATCCTGATTTCGCCACTTTGCTTGTTTGCCTTCTCTGTGCTGTGCTCGCCCCCGCCTCCTTGCTTTTGTTCCCCCTCACCTCGCGTGTTGTCTCATTCAACAATTGTCTCATCCGCAACCAGCCCGGAGGCTACAGAACTCCGAGTGTGTCTGCGCGCGAGCGACAGAGCACGATCAGAAACCGAGTGTGAGCATTAATTGCATTAGTAAATTGGTAGCCTACATACTACAATATATAATTACTATATAAGAGGCATGGAAGTTCGATTAATGGACTCCAGTAATCAGAAGGCTACTACAAACGTCTTGTATATTGCAGGGCTCGAATTTCGGCGCGGGTATTGCGCATAATTCTAATCATTCCCGCAGGTCTCCCATTTATAATGCGGGAAATTCCCGCAATCGTAATCCACACAGATTATAAAATCAAATCATTCTTTTAACAACTATCTGCCAGACGCAATTTCACAAACAGCGTGAGTGTTCAGCGGTGCCGCTTCTTTCTCGTCTCTCATAATGTGTTGTGCAAGGCAAGCATCAAGCGCTGCGGCGATAAAACACACTCGCGTTTAGGAGTCGGGACATGATGGATATTCACTCGCACAATCGGGCCAGCAGTGCATCGTGACTGAAGTTTACCATTTGCACGTCTTTTTAAGTCTTACCAGTTTAAACATTCAAGCGATTTTAAACTAATCTCGCGCGCTCTCTGAGAGATTATTTTCTATGCGCACATTCATAGAAAATCCGCCTTAAGAACAGCTGGCCAGTAACAAAAGTTATTTTTCGCGGATTATATTGCTTTAACACGCAAAATTGTCAATTTCGGTCGTCGTGAGTATACTCTAAACATAGTCGGTTTTGTCTTTAATAAGCATAAAACGCATGCCAGTATAATGAACACAGGATCCGTGCACTAAGTTACCTCTTAAAGTGACGGCAGCCATATGTGTCATTGATTTTGTTGTCAATACAACAAAAGATAGCTTTAAGTTAAAGGAATCAGGATTAATAACCTATGTATTTAATTTATTCAGGACTAAAATACTACTCAGTGTTATTTTCCATTTGATTACTTTATTCAGTTTCTGTATATGAATCACGTGATTAATAATGATGACGAAATTCAGGCCCTGTGTTTAATTTGTCTCATTTGGTTACATTCTGTTATGGAAAATTAATTTTCTATTGATTGTAGGCCTATATTTTGAGTTGTATTCACATCCATTTTCCTGTAAAGATATCGAGATATATATCGAATATCGAGATATAGCAAAATATATCGAGATATATTTTTTGCTCCATATCGCCCAGCCCTAATTGTATTGTAATTCAAAAAGAAATCTGAGAGTCTATTAAATGAGGGGATTGACCGAGACTTGGTCCAGTTCCAGCATCACTGACAAATTTGTTCAATGCTATATTCATTGTATTGTTGTGTTATGGATAATGGATAGCAGTAGAAAGACCACATGGGGAGACTAGCAACTCTTAATCAAGAATGTGCAATGTGCAACGTATTGGTGGTGAGGTATTGTCTCAGGACTATTCATCAAACTTGCATCTGATGATCAAATGCTGGCCTTTGCACCTGCCTTGGGAATTTTTCATCATTAATTTGCTTGCTATTTACATTCTATTGTGCCAGTGGAGGCTCTGGCTCAGTAACACCATCATCAGACTTTAAAATCTTTCAATGTGAATTTTATCATAGTGGGGTTGACCAAGAGAGGCTATTTATATAAATGTTTACCTTTTTTTTGGTATATAGGAGGTCACATTCAAATAGTTTTGGAAACTATTGTTCTACTCCTAAAAATGCCTTTTATACAAAGATTTTGCTTTATCCCAGTTCCAGACCATCAATCTTGAATAAAAAAAAAGAAAATCCGTTGTAAAAATATATATTTTTAAAAACTATGATAATCTAAACAAATATAAACAAAGTTAAATAAACTAACTATTTCAATGATTATGTGAGCATTACTTGTACTGTACACTTTTGCACATACATTTCCTTAACTGTGTTAGTCAGATATTTGAATAAATTAAAGAATTGGTAAAAAAATGTAATTTATTTTTATGGTGTATCATTTCCAGCTGTAAGTTTGTCAAATTATTATAATACTTTTTTAACAATACCAGTAACACTTTTGAAGTTGAGATATCAAAATAATTAGAAAGTGGAGCTGAAAAAAAATTATTCTGTTAAATTCACCAACGCATTTCGGCACAAAGTCTTTCATCAGGGCTAAAATATTACAGGTGCACAAAGACTCATTTAAATACAAGCAAAGACAAAATTCAAACTTATAAATAACCAATAAGAAAGTCAGATGGTCTTGCATCCACCAATCACATAACACATCTGGCAAGCGATCACACATCAGGCCGATAGCCTTGTTCTAATGTTCTAATATTCAAGGCAAAATAAAAGACATTGTGATTTTAGATATATATTTTTTTATATAAAAAAATGGAATTAAAAATAAATGTACTTATTAATTACGTCAATATCACATCCTAGTTTGTCAAATTATGCATAAAATGGGAAAATATTATTTTAATATGTGTATTAATATTATGATACATACTTTCCAAAGATCCACAGAAGTGCCCTACTAATCAGTAGCACAACCGAATGTGTATTTTAAAACAATCATTCTCACTTAGTATGCCAAAATGCTCCCACAAAACCATAGTTACAACTGAAGGCTATAGCTACAGTACAAGTGGTATTTTAATATGGACAAAAACAAAGCGTTCATTGCTGACTTAATAGCCCTAAAGGGATTCTACATGGCATTAAGTACGGATAGAGAAACAGTAGGAAAAAAGCTTCGTCAGGTTTCTCTGTCTGCAGGTTGCAGTTGTTACCTTTAGATAGTGTTTGAATTACGGCAGGGGGTGCTCAAGGGGGCCGAGGCCTCCTAGTTATCGCTAAAATCAGGCCAATAGGGAGCTACCAAACTGCTCCTCGGAATGTTATTTCAATTTTTTATGGCAGCAGAAGGTCGACACCTCCATGATGTCGGACTGCTATTAATGATTTAAACTCATTTTTAGAATTGTTAATATTAACTCTAACTAAAATAGTCCTGTCATAGATATAGTCTAATGGCTCATACTGGTATACATATTTTTCCGTGTTTCACTCCATCTCGCTGTTTCAGACTGCTCCGACTACAGACTCTTCAATTTGGGATGAAGATCCACATTCAGCTTTATTGGGACAATCCAAAATCTTAATCAATATTACAAGCAAAAGGTCAAACAATCTAAAACAGCAACAGGGCAGAAAACACAAGCAAAAGGGTAACCTAGAAAACATCCAGAAAATCAAATAAACCAAGACACACATGAAAGCAGGATAATGCAACATACAAGACTTTGCAACGAATGAGTTAAAACACCGGGCTTATAGGCAGAGCCAGAGCCGTTAAATATGAGAGTTGTGACACTCTTTGATCTCGCCGCCACGCGGTCACGTGGTTTGTGTAGCTCTCAATAGTTCCAAACAGGAAATGTGTTTCCGCTGTCAACCAGTTTGAATGATTTAAAGCGGGACAGACAGCATCAGCAGCAGCTATATTTGCAGCAATTATCGGTAAATATTGACGCATAATGTACATTGATTATTATGTTGACGCTTACTTTAAATACATATAATTGCATTTTTTTTTCTGGGGAGTGACAGAAACACAGGATTAATAAGTTTTTGTGTTTAATTTTGGAGGGAAATTGACTGCTCCCATAACGTAGAATGCATTAACAGCAACGACTATATTTGCAGCAATGTTCGGTAAAATTTAAACTTCATAAAATGAAACTGGAGAGATAGTTAATGAGTGAATTAACTATGTTCCTAAATACGATCCATAACATGTATGTTTTTAACATACGATCCATAACTGTTAACGGGATTCATTTCAGTATGGCTAATGTATCCCTTCATCCTTCCTAATCATAGATTAAACCATTCATCAGAAAACACCCTACATGTATACAATGCACTGTGTACAGTACACATGTATATATATATATATATATATATATATATATATATATATATATATATATATATATATATATATATATATTATCACACATAACTAACCCTAACCCATACACATAATATATTGTGTATGTATATATACTATATATATATATATATATATATATATACATATATATATATGCATGTATATACGTACGTATGAATGCATGTATATTTATGTATATGTATTACACAAACACACATTTTGACATATATATATATATATATATACATAACCCTAACCCATTTAATAAATCATACATACACACATAACCCTAACCCATTTAATAAATCACACACACAGTTCCTACGTTTCCGGGTATAGTGGAGTCACTTGGCCTTGTTTCCATGTTGGAGGTGTGGCTTTTTGGCCCCAAGTCTTCCACCATGACAGCCAGTTCTGACCAGACTTCTCCAGACAGTAGATGGTCCACTGTCTTCTGCAGCTCTGAGCTGATGGCACTACTGGACATCTTCCGAATGCAAGGGATGATACATAATTTTGGCATAATGTGCCTTTCATCTGCTGCAGCAAGTTTCTTTCTTTACGGTCCTCAACGTTGTCAGTTTCTTTGTGGTTCTTTAAAAGAGCTTGGACAGCACATCTGGAAACCCCTGTCTGCCTTGTGTCTTGTTGTGCTCAATCTTGCCATGGTGTATGACTTTTGACAGTTAAAACGGTCGTATGCAACCTTGTTAGCGGAGTTTGGCTGTTCCTCACCCAGTTGTATTAATGTTGTGTTAATGTTCATATTGCTGTATATAGACAAAATTTATTTTGATGCTTTGGAAAAACATTGTTCTTGAAACTTTCATGCCAATAAAGCCTTTTGTATTGAATACATTTGTGTGTGTTTAATTTTTGAGCGAAGGGGGACTGCTCCCATAAGGTATAATACATTTACAGTATGTACTGTATATATTTTTCTTGTGCTTCTATGGTCATAATCACCAACATCCTTACGTTATGTTAAAAACATTCACATAAACATGCAACAACAAATTTAATACATAAGATAAACGTTGTATGCCAACGAATTTGAAGAAAATTTGAGGTAAATGTGGCCCAACTGACATCAGGTTACGGTAAATTAGCTAACGTTAGTGAAGTGTTGGTCACGTAAGCTATAGCTGCAATTAACCTATTAGCTTCCAATAAACATTAACTAAAACTGGCTACATAAAATATAACTACAGACTAGATTCACGAGAGGTCAGCTAATGTGAGTAAAAGTAAAAAAACACAGTAATTTCATTAACTTACCCGCGAGCGTACCTCGGAAACACTGAAAATGAATGGGGTTCAATGCTGGAACTATCAGTGTTTGGAACTATTGGCCACTCCACGACACGCGTTACTTCCGCATTCCAAAGTTCCTATGGCGGTCTATGGGAGTGTCACAACTCTGTTTTTCAACGGCTCTGGGCAGAGCTAACCAGATAATGACACACAGCTGAATGTAATGTAATTACACATAATGAGAACAGGCCATGGATGCTGGGAAATGGCGTCCATGATGAGATAGCCCAGGAGACTGAAGGAGTGGTTATCACGGACACTTCAGCGGGCAGGTGTAACGCTCGCACAGTTTAGCATGCAAACCTTTCAATTATTTGTTTGACCTTGGCTGCATTAATATGGATACTTCCCTAACAAATAGTAGGTGAAAAACAGTTAGTGAAAAGAGTAGTATATCAGAATTCACAGTATTCATAAAACAGTATAGGCGAAATGTGCCCGATGACATTCTAATTCCGGCTAGATTCTGAAATGCGCATCCAATGAACTCTTTACTATCCTAAGTCCACGGGAGAGGTTTTGTAAATGACTTGCTTGATTCTGAACTGCATACTACTTTTACCATGTTGTTATATGGCAGAAGTAGTAATGTGTTTCCGAGTTCAGCAGCAGTGCAGCGACAAATAAAAACTTGAATTGAAAAATGTCTTAGAATGTTTTGTCATTTGGTA
This sequence comes from Rhinichthys klamathensis goyatoka, assembly GCF_029890125.1. Classification (NCBI taxonomy): domain Eukaryota; kingdom Metazoa; phylum Chordata; class Actinopteri; order Cypriniformes; family Leuciscidae; genus Rhinichthys; species Rhinichthys klamathensis. The sequence continues at coordinate 3,196,041 of NW_026606714.1, read as the reverse complement.
TGTTCCCCTTTTGCTTTATTAACTGCTGTACTCAAGCTGCATGAACAAACCTGATGATCATGTTCTCTAACATTATTTTAAAATGATCCTGTAATGATGGTCCACCGAAGCCAGGTTTGTAGAGAACCCAAAGCAGATAATTTACAGAACATGATTAAACATAAAACAAAGGCATGACATGGCATGAACTCAAAACATAAACGTGGAATTGATGCTTACCAACAGTGTTGCTGCGTCCCAATTCGCATACTATCCGTCCTAAATAGTATTCGAAAATAGAATTAGTACGTCCCAAATCGTAGTATGTTGAAATGAGTGTCCCAAAGAGACCCGGATGGTCTACTATATCCGGTCAGAATCCGAAGTGCAGATCGATGCGCACTCTAACCCAGCTATTGCCCACAACCCATCGCACGTTGGACGAGGATTCGTTAGAACTACAAACACGAATGAAAAGTGTTCAAAAACTACAGACATGGAGGACGCGCAAGTCCGACGGTTATGTAGAGAGGTTTAGATAAAGGGGTTTGAGTGATTAATTATCAGTATCTAACCTGACGAAAATGTATTTATTCAATGTTGTCCACATTGCAGCAGCATTGTGAACTTTTGCAAAGATACGTTTAGCCATTAACTTTTAAATGCATTATTATATTCAAATTCCAACACATGAGGAGAGTCTCCGCATGAAAGACCCATGACTGGCAGATGAACATGCGACAACAATTCTCTCCGAAATGGTCAGAAGTTATATTAGATTGAATGGAGGATTTTAACTGTGACGAGATGATTGACAGAGCAGTTTACGGTGATAGGATGCACGCGACAGATCTGTCCGTTAAAGATGACGAAGTAGTATGTCCCAAAGCTTGCCTACTCTTTTGCTACACACTCAAAAGTATGTACTTTTTCTTCACAAAAAGAGTACATACTTTTAGGGCGTAGTATAAGTAGGCGAATTGGGACGCAGCATGTGTCTTTGTCAAGTACTGTTTCCTGTTACCATTCTTCTTTTTTCTGGTGGTTGGGAAACAGCTTTTAGGTGCATTACCGCCACCTTCTGAATAGGAGTGTGGGTCTGAATTCTACATCGCTACACTCTATGGAATAATCCTGTTGTTTTCAAGTAATAAAAAAATACGGTTACACTTTATTTCGATAGTCACTTTAGACATTCTACTAACTATAAGTAACTTTTCAACAACATGTCAACTAACTGTCATTAGAGTATTAGTAGAATGTAGTAGACTGTCAGTAGACTGGTAGGTTATGGTTAGGTGTTAGGGTTCGGGTTAGAAGAACAAGTTGACTTGTAGTTGCTAAGTTACTTATAGTTAGTAGAGTGTCTGTTGGGGGACCAACAAAATAAAGTGTTAGCAGATATTAAGCAGACAGTCTACTAATACTCTAATGACAGTTAGTTGACATGTAGCTGCTAAGTTACTTATAGTTAGTATAATGTCTAAAGTGGACTATCGAAATAAAGTGTTACCAAAAATACATCTAAAACATTGTTCCCCAGAATTTCTTTGCAATATATCATTAACATTCAGTTGTATCTTTACTTCCGCTAACTGTTCTTTAAGTGTTTGTCTTTCCTGATTGTATTTAGGACAATGTTCTATAGTATCTTGATTACCACATTCAGTTACCATCAGCATGTTTCCACATTATGAAGTTCCTAAACGTAAGTTAGGGAGGAGCGAGCCCATCCAATCTTTCAATCAACAGAGTATATAAGCAGCCGCTTACCTCTCCCTAGTATCAGCTGTTCCAGTATGCATTACTGCCGCAAGGAATAATGTCCGACATCCCGGAAATCCAGCTCTTTCCTTCAGACGACGAACTGACAAGCCTTCCTGGGTCACAGTCACACCCCGCGTGAGATCGAATCTTACGGATCATCTTCATGAGCGTTCTGATCGAGAAATCCAGCGCTCACATAAACCACTTTCCAAAAGGCAACGCTCTCCTCTATCGCTTTTGGCTTTCATTTAAATTTTGATTGTTTGTATATATATATATATATATATATATATATATATGTGTGTGTGTGTGTGTGTGTGTATAAACATTTATTTATTTATATACACTACCGTTCAAAAGTTTGGGGTCGGTACGATTTTAAATACTTTTAAAAGAATTCTCTTCTGCTAACCATGCCTGCGCTTATTTGATTAAAAATACAACAAAAATCAGTTATAGTATTAAATATTATCTCCAGTGTAAATCAGCTGTTTTCTGTGTGAATATATAGTAAAGTGTAATTTATTCCTGTGATCAAAGCTGAATTTTCAGCATCACCAGTGTCAGGGTCTTCAGTGTCAAATGATCCTTCACAAATCAGTATAATATGAGGATTTGATGCTCAAGAAACGTTTATTATTATTATCAATGTTGAAACAGTTGTTGGTCTGTCAGTTGTACAGTTTTTTTGTTTGTTTTAGGATTCTTTGATGAATATGAAGTTCAAAAGACTTTTGTAACATTATTAATGTCTTTACTGTCACTTTCGATCAAATTAATTATTCCTTGATAAATAAAAGTATTGTTTTCTTTCCTCCAAAAAATAAAAATAAAATTCTCACTGACCCCAAACTTTTGAACGGTAGTGTATATAAATTGTCCTTGCATTCTTTTTTGTGTGACACCCCTGAATGAAAGGCTCATTAGTATGCAGACTGCTCAGGTGAGAACTGCCTAATTATTCATGAGGGGGTTGGGCCGTTCCGCCCATCCGCATATTGCCTTTGCAAACAAAAAAATGTTTTTCACAATTTAAAACAATCTATTGTTTTATGTGAATGATAAGGCAGAATGATTTTCAGATCAATTTGAAGCAAAAACTCTAGGCGATAACATCCACTAGTCAAAAGTCTTGTGGACAAATATTTAGTATGTTATTTGTGGCCTTATATTATAAACTTTATTTTTTAGTTTTTTCAATAACCACGCATAAACAATATTCTCTCAAAAATACAAACATGTACATACATGTTGTTCACATATTATGGTAGCCCTGTGTGTGCTATATAGAGTGTAATTTCACCTGTGCCATTAATATGTTTATAAGCAACTGAAAAAAGCACAAATGTCAGAGCATGCCAAAACATCTCAAGGACCCCGAAAACACCTCAGACCCCAGAGGGTTAAGATCACCAGTTTTAACTGAGCCTCGTCCATCTTCTCTCCATTCTTCCGCTGCTAATACACCGATTCCACCCATTTCAAAATGTTCAGTCAACAGCCTACGTCAAGTCCTCTCCAGCTCCGGAATCCATTTCTCCTGCAGATCAGCAAAAGCTCAACTCTACGATCTTTTCATCAGTTCTTACAGTTCCAGCATTCCATCAAACACTTCAACATCTTATAAAAGCAAGACTCGCTCCTCTTCTACCTCCGTTTCTCTCCCGGTTCGGCGTTCTGAACCCACACAATCCCAACGCGCCGATCCAAAGGCAGCCGGCGCCGCCGCGGCTCACACGTCCTTGTCCGCCGGTATTTCCACCCGGCCAGCAACAGCGGCCGCAAAAAACAGTTCCGCTTCTTCTCCAGCTCTCACAAACTTCATGCAGTCAGCCCCACTCCCCAGGCAAGAACCAAACTCACAAACACATTCCTCCGACTTCCCTCTGCTTCTCCAGTTCTCTCTAAACTTCTTTATAATAACCCTTGTGCCAGGTCACCCTCGCACACAGTTACATTTTCTCTCACCCTCAAACCAACCTACTCAAAGAGCGGATCCTAGCGCGAGGTTGCCTTCGCTAGCCATCTTCCCTCTTTCCTTCCATTCCAATTCGCCTCACCCCTTTTTCCCCTTCTATCTTCCAATTGTCTCCTAATATTCTTTCCAGTTCACATCAGAGCGTGAGGTTGCCTCAGCAAAGGATTTCTACACTTTTCCACACAAAACCTCCCCTTCCTCTCACTTCAGGCCATGCCAGCCATCTTGGACACCAGCAGTGTTCTTCTTCTTCTTCGTCTTTTACTGGCGACTTGCAACCATTTGGAGCATTATTGCCACCTACTGTATCTTATTTACTTTTGCTTAAATCCTTAGGTTTAGTCCAGTTTGTTGTAGATAAGATGATATGATTTTAAGCACCATCTTTCTGGATTTATTTGAGAAGATATTTGTAATGTTCATTTGTTTGATTCCTTCATGTTCCAGTCCATTCCTTAAATCCATTCTTGATTTGAGTATTTAATACACTCAAACAGCACATGTTCCACAGTTTCCACCAGCAGTGTTGGGGAGTAACGGAATATATGTACCGGCGTTACATATTCAGAATACAAATTATGAGTACGCCCATCTGTATTCCGTTACAGTTACAATTTAAATAGTTGGTATTTAGAATACAGTTACATTGTTGAAATCTTTGGATTACATTACGATACTTCTGTTTCACGAGTTTAGTGACTCTCTAAATAAATGAAGGCAACTCAGCATTTCCCAGAAGCCCCAATGTGAAAACGAAAAATGCGCGGTTTGCGTGATCAGTCACAATGAGTCAGAAGAGGAGCAGCGGGAGCTAGAATAGAGATGTAGCCGGAACCACAACAGAGACAGGGCAAGAATGCGTTTCGATCTCGGAAATTCAAACAGCATTTCACTTTAAAGAAAGAGAAGGGAGAACGAAAAATAGCCTAACTGTGCAGTGCAACCTCTGCTTGCCAGCAACCAACCTCCTTTCAGCGTCCAAAGCAAGGGGGTAATCCATCAGCCGGAAGTTGAATCTGCCTCCGGGGGCCGCCATTGTAGCTGGCTATCACCTGCTGTTAGCATCCCATTGACTCCCATTCATTTTGGTGTCACTTTGACAGTGAATAACTTTACATCTGAGGCGTCCAAAGACTCCATTTGTCCATTATTTATTTCTAAAGAAACACGACAATGTATAAAAGACTCCATTACTTTGTATCTTACACGTTATGGCCTCGTAGAAGCCATTCTTGTAAAAATAGGCTAACGATTGCGTCATAACCACGGGACGCTCTGTCGTACAGTAGAGAAATTACCGTGTAGACAGAAGTAGAAGCTCGTAGGCAATCGTTTACTGTCTATGAGGCAATCGGGTGGACATGGAGGCATAAAGTCAAGGGAGAAGCCCATAGATAGAGAGTTCATAAAAGCAACGGGACAAAATATTTCAACAACAGATTTGTTTCAGATTTCAATTCAGATTTGTCCCGGCACAGCTACTAGAAGGTCAGCTTTGTCCCAGCACAGCTACTAGAAGGTCAGCTCGTCGTCAAGCTCAGTTTGAGCCTGCGCAGTGCGCTTGGCTATCAGGAAGTGAGTGCCCATGTTGGGCTTCAACTCTCTCTGTTGAAATCAACGGGGTCGCTGTGTCCATTTCTTTTACTGTCTATGGTCCAAAGACTCCACCTCCAACCTGAAGAAGCATCTTAAAGTACAATCCGCTTGCCAGCCCTTTCACTCTCAACAGCAGTCCATCTTCCAGCTCCTAACAATGCAATCGCCATGGAACCACTACCAGTCCCAGCCCATCTCCGTTCCCTAATTCTATCAGGTGCAACTATCGATCTTCCTTCTCTACTGACTTTCGTCCCTCTCAATGAATCCCACCGCTCGTTTGACTTAAATCGTTGATCTTACAAATTCTTTACAACCTTCAAAACGAGTTCTCTCACTTTCAGAATTTTGCGTTGCTATTGCCAGATACACAGAAGTAATTTGCTCTTCATTTCCAGCCAGACGCAAGGAATTAAATGACTACCTCTCTACCATAGCAGAGCTCAGTCTCTCTTTCGGAGGTAGTAATTTTTATACATACCATAAGCTTTTTCCAGCTAAATCCTAAATGCGCCGCCCGCGACACACCCTGAAACCAGTGTCCTTACTGGGAGCCTTGGACCTCGAACTATATAACAGAGTCTTCTTAGGCGTTCGAAGCCCTTCTTGCGCCATCTGCAGGTCTATCATTCATTCTACTTCAGAATGTCCCCAAACCAACTCAGATCTTCCGAACCATCCAGCTCCTTTCCAAGAAAAATCCACTTGATATGTCCCTCAATCAAGGAATGACCGTAACCAGATTTCTACCTCAGTTCCAGGCAGACAAGTGTGCAACAGCTTTAATTCATCACGTTGCAACAGCTTTAATTCATCACGTTGCAACAGACAACGATGCCACTTCCTCCATGTCTGTAATTTCTGTGGCGGAGCTCACGCCCGTTCTATGTGCCCTGTGCGCCGCTCCTTTAGCTAACTTTAACCGTCGACATTCTTAGCGTCTGCCTAACCACTCTCCGCTCAGGTCTTGTTCTCCTAACAAAACAAGAGCCCCAGACGCCATGTTCAATTTGGCTTTCTTCCGATCAGCAAATCAAAATGCTAGGTTGATGGTCGTCCCTCGCCTTCGAAACATACGTACGTTCAGATCTGCATAACATTAGACAACCACAGCAAACACTAGCATCCCTCTAAGTCTGGACCGCTTCTCCCTACTATTTTGCATCTCCCCGCTTACCTAGCCCCGCAGGGCGTGTATTCATCTGGATGCAGTGAGAGCTCTCCCTTTTCAGATGTGCGTGACCTACCACTCCTGGAGTGGGGTCTCCCATCTGAATCGCCGTGTGGGCTCTTCCGTTCAGAAGCATCATAGGCTCTCCCGTTCGACTTGCTGTGTGGGCTCTCCCGTTTTGATCGCCGAGTGAACTCCCTATTTATACATATGGGGGGGCTCTCTCCTTCGAAACGCTGCGGGAGCTCTCCCGGTCGAATTGCAGTGTGAGCTTTCTGTTCGGGCGCCGTGGGGGCTCTCCCTTTCCGAATCGCTGTGTGATCCTTCATGTTTTTAACCATGGAGGCTCTCCCGTTCGGATCGCAGTGTGGGCCCTCCTATCCGAATAAATCAGGACTGGAGGTACCAAGGATCGTACGTCCCTCGAATGCGACGGGCCATTATGTCTTTATGTGATCTCCGCCCCCTGCGTCAGAAGGATGGTAGTTCTGCATTTCCTATGTATACCGTAGACTCCCTCTTGCTGCGTAGGGAGTTTCGCTTCAGACACCGGTGACCCGTTTGCCTTTAGGGACGAGGACTTTCTTACCCATTTGTGACATCTGGAAGCCTCATGTTCTCTAACTCCATGGAGCTCCATGTCATGGATGTGGCAGGGCGTTCTCCAACCTCGTACTCAAACCTCCAGTCCCAAGATACTCCCGCAGGAGTAATTTCTGAAAGTCACTGCCGCAGCAGTGCAGCGGTGAGATGTACCCCAGTCAAATTTCCACAAGCCCATGTCGTTTCACTCCACAACGAACGCAGGCACACTCTTTCAAACACAGCTCCCGCCGGAGCTCCACTCATAGCCCCACATGGTGGGCATAGTAGGGAGACGCAGTTCCAGCCAGGAGCCCCTTTAAACATATCACTGCCGCAGCAGTGTCCATCCATGCTCCATACAGCTTTCAATTTCCACTCTTTTGGGGGGTAACATACTTTAAGCTTATAGGCATCCTGTATTTGATCACGTTATTCTAACTTGCTGTCCCAAATATTTATTCAACACTTTTGGGGGGTATATCAGAGCTCGAAGCTGCTTCATCGAGCCCCTCTCCAGCGGACAGCAAGCCAAATAAGTTTAACCTAATATCTTAAAGATTTTATGGGCAAACGAACTCGTTAAATGAAGTTCCTAAACGTAAGTTAGGGAGGAGCGAGCCCATCCAATCTTGCAATCAACAAACAGAGTATATAAGCAGCCGCTTACCTCTCCCTAGTATCAGCTGTTCCAGTATCCCTCCACCTCCCCAAACTCCACCTTCATCTTAGGTACCTTGCCCTTTAATTAACAGGTCCTACATTTAGCCACTGGGGGGTATATCAGAGCTCGAGTTGAAGCTGCTTCATCGAGCCCCTCTCCAGCGGACAGCAAGCCAAATAAGTTTAACCTAATATCTTAAAGATTTTATGGGCAAACGAACTCGTTAAATAACTAATGTGCTGTTCAATCCTGTATGTCCATACCTCATTCTATAGACAATATCCTCATCCTGCTTGCTTCTGCTGGTATTTCTACTCCCTCCAACATTCTTTTGAATTGTATATAAATGAACTTTCATTATCCCATAAATATACCCTTATTTTGTTTTAATCACTTTAAATTTCTGCTTTACTGTATTGTACTTGAATATTAATTATTTCTTGCTTTGTTGCCTGTTTAGCATATTTATCTGCAATTTCATTCCCCATTACTCCTACATGGGCTGGGACCCAACCCAACAGAATATTGACTCCTGACTTTATCAATCTACTCAAATGCATTATATCATAAACAATACCTTGCCTGGATTCAGAATGCATATTCATTACACTTAGTAAAGCTGAACTTGAATCAGACCATATCACTACACCTTTCGATCCATATTCCTCCACCCATAATAAATCAACCATATAGCAATTAACTCAGCTGTATACACAGCAAGATCATCACTAATTCTATTAGACAAATACACATGGCAAACATGAGGTCTTAAATACACAAGACTAATGACTAGACAAGGGACTCCTGTGAACAATGAAACAATGAACCAATGACAGCATGACAAAACAGAACACATGGCAAACAGCAGGCCAGATATATTGTCATACAATTATGTTTCTTAAAGAAACTGATTTAGATAAAAAAAAAAGTAAATTTTTTTTTTTTTTTTTTTTCTGCTTAATATCTCGTTCCACACTCCAGTCCAGTTGGTAATGCATTGTGTTACGACCCTTCGTTGATTTTAAAAGTCTAGGGAGTTAGAAGGGGAACATTGATCACCTATCAACAATAAAAGAACACTGGGAAGTAAGTGAAACCAAAGGCAGTAGGACGCTTACGTGCATTTATTGCGGACCACAACTGGTCAAAAGAGCTCTCTATAAACATATGTATATTCATATATACATACATACATACATACATACATACATATGTAAAGAAACAATTCAAGCAAATCATTATTTCCAATCAATAAAGTAAAACAAACATACCAGCAAATAATATTATTCCAAACCTGGAAAAGAAAAAGGGAATAACTGGACAGTGCCAACTCAAAGAAATGAATAAAAAGAAAATAATCTTTCTAACCTGTTTTCAATTAACCTAACTAATACCAAAGCAAAATGTAGAAAGGAAAAGTCTCCGACGCCCGAGACGCCGTATACTTCCCTACTCTAACTATCCAAAACAAAAGTACAACAATGGCACATGCCCCTAAACCTAGTGTGTCTAAACAGAGAAAAACCCTAAATGTGCAAAATGTACGTCACGTGACATCTTACCTGACCCTTTCCTTTATCCAGTTTTAACACAGCATAATTACTCAATTCAGATAACCACCTAAGGAGTTTAGGTCGTAAAAATAACACACACTCACATGACAAACTAAACATGAACGAAGCTTGATAAGTAATCAAACAAACATCAAAACAAGCGTAACAGAGAACTAAACACACAGTAGCCGTTCACAAACAAAAGGCTGGCCTTTTCAATTGTGTTCAGGTGCTCTTTATAGTTCCTGGATTTCTGATGATCCATATGATTGGATCCCGCTTTCCCTCCTCTCCGACGATGACCAGCAGAGACGAACCAATCAGTACAACCAATCCGCGCGTCACCTGCGAAAGAGAAAGTAGGCTATGGCAGAAACACGAAGAAAATACAAAGACACCAAAGTCGCAATCTCTTTTAATCACCTTTTATCGTAACACACTGTTAAACTGGTTTGCCAACCACCATTAAACCCCAAAGAAGAAGAAGAAGAAGAAGAACAGATGGCAGGATCACATGACTAGAACAGGGGATCACATGATAGACATGAAACAAGAGCATGAAACAAATCCAAAACAAGACAAGACGTTACAGATCCAAAGACAAGTTTGTACTTCAATGGAGACATTTATGAACCAAATCCCAGCTTTTCAATGTGATATCAGACTTTATATGAAAAACAGTGTGAACAAGTGTTATTCATACATACCACTTTCAGTTTTTACACTTGACATGGCAAAAAGAAACAAAGTCCCCATATTTGATCCATTGAGGAATGTATTGCCTGCCAAAATATAAATAGTGTTGCATCAATGAAACTTCAGCAAATTGGAGGAGTAGTTATACACTGAAAACATACAAGCATATAAGATATCAGGTCATTACAAATTTAGGAAGAAACTTACACTTAGATTCATTTTGACATGTTTTTGTGAATGTGCTGCTGTGTACTATTTTCAACCAGAGCCTGAACCACCCTATTTAACAAACCTACTTGTTATGATGCCGGACAGAATTTTAACAAGTTTTTTTGGCTGCCAAGAACAATCTGAAAACAGACAAAGAAAAAACATGAATTTATGCAACACTGAAATACGCATGCTAACAACAAAATAACTGATAACTCAACCTTTACCTTGAAGTACATTTCTGCTTTTTAAGATGTTGATTTTCTTTATTCAGGTCCATTTAGCTGTCAAAGGATTGACTAAGTGAATGACACAGCAGGAAATAAGAGGGAAACAGATTGTAAGCATGTATGCTCCCTTCTTCAGATTTTTGCCAAAATTAGATGAGAATTTTGGCTGAAGTTCTGCATAAACAGATTCTAAAGGAAGGAATGTAATTAAAGGTGGGAAACCACCACTGTGAACTCTGCTTTCACAACTTTAAACTACTCTTAAAATGGAGAAGAAACAAACAACTCCTAGAGGAGATACATTGAAATATAGAGAGCAAAAAAAAAAAAAAGAGAGAGAGAAAGGGAAGGGGAATATTGCAAATTATGCATTTAGTCTTTTTCAACCAGACACAGACTTTCAGAGATCAAAATATTGTTTATCATAATAAATGTCTGTTTCACAGCACTTTTTTTTGCTAATAGTTTTAGCTTATCGCATTCACACTGTGTGTAGTGTTGCATAGTCAGACCTTCAAACTGACGGCAGAAGGTCTGGACTCATTCGCAGCTTTCATAGAGAGCCTAAGTCCCTCCCCTCCACTTCCGGCTCATGGGACCTTATTTCGGGAAAAAATATGTATGGTAGTCAATGGCGAGAGACCAGGCGCGGATTTATGGGTGGGCCTGGGTGGGCACGTGCCCACCCAGATTGACAGGTGGCCCACCCAATCAGATTCATAAAAACAATTAATTTTAATAATATTAATGAATTAAGTTTGGCCATATATGACCCGCCGAACACTTTATATGATATATGACAAGCGCTGAGCGCGTCCATCTCTGGCTCAGCGCCAGCCAACGCGCGAACGCACAGTTTGAATCTGGCAGTTATGTCATTTCACTGTACTGTATTTTGTCCAGACTTTGAAACCCTTGCAAGGAGAGGCGACGAGGCTCATTGTTCACATGAACACCATGTCTTGGAAAGACAAAGACTAAGGGCCCGTTCACATATCGCGTCTTTTGCGCGCTCAAGTTTGTTATTTCAAATGTACAAATGTTACAAATGTATAAATGTTATTTCCATTCATAATGGAAGCGACGTGGTCAGGCGTCTGATTGACTCGTCAAACGCGTGCGTTTCGACAGCCAAGGGACGCACGATTTGCATTAAAAGCGTGCGTTCTTAATGTGCGCTTTGTGGTCACGGAAAACACGCGTCAGAAACACGCGGTTTTTGCATCAAAACGTGCGTCCTGGAAGTGTGATCTGCTATTTAAATGAGATTGTTTCTGTCTGCAGGTGTTTTATGCATCAGAAGTGTTTTTGTGACAAGAAAAGAAAAACAACTCTCGGTTTGGCGTTCACTGTTTTTTTATTTCAGCACCTCGGACCTAATCGCTTCATTCGAGACACATCTCGCAAATTTTCCAGTTGTAATTCTGGTAACACTTTACAATAAGGTTTCATACGTTATTTTTTATTTATTTTTTATGCAAAAACCACGAGTTTCTGACGCGCGTTTTCCGTGACCACAAAGTGCACGTTAGCGTCAAATTCGCGCCTGCCGCGTCTAGTTCTACGCGTGAACACTTTGAATCCATTCACGCGTCAAGAGTTAACAAAAGTTTAGACTGGCTGCCTACACATTCACTGTTCTATAAATGTCCTCGCGGCTGCGGCTGCTGCAACTTGAGGGGGCGGGCTGCAGGACGAATCGTCCACGGATAGATTTTATATCAAGATTTTGCTTTAGTATAATTTTCGGGACAATTAAAGCCTGTTTTGGGATTCGGGACAACAGCTTAGATTTCGAGACTGTCTCGAATTTTTCGGGACTTCTGGTCACCCTAAACAAAAATAAGTAGTCTCTGAAAGTTTTGGAATACAGGAATACGGAGTTACCTTTATTTTTGAAAAACTGTGTGACATACTGTCGACTTCGGCGTTCTCTGTCTTCCCTTTCCTTCTTTGCTTTCCGTTTTTGATGCCCTGAATTTTGATGTGCACTGTAAACCCTAACGCTCAAAATACTTAATTGGTTTGAGTAGGAAAAACTTAAATTAAACTAATTAGTTCAGTCAAATTAACTTTTATGAGTATTTAGCACTTTCTTTTTTTTCAAGTTCACAGAATGGATATATTTTAAGTAAACTGAACTGTTTCATTGTTTTGAGTTTTATGAAATTATTTCTTTTAATTTAGACGAACTTAAGTTTAACTGAAACGGCTGGGATGTATATTTCCCAGCATGCTTTGCCGATGGCACTCGAAAGGAAGAGTAAATGCTAAAATTAAGTGTAATACAATGTTTTTTTGTGCAAGATTAATGTTAAGCGGGTGATTTAGTAATGATTAATGTTTCGTTATGCTAATTTAGAAGAATTTCTGTTAATGTTGGTTTTAGGATAGTTACCATCATGGTGACAAGTGGTGCATGAGCTTGATTTGAGAGCAAATAATACCTTTATATTGCTGCAAGTGTTACTGTATAGCATACTATTGTTAAGAAGTTAACAAAATAGTATGTTAGCAAACTATCTTGTTAAAGCTAGCTAAGTTTATACTAATTAAAGTGTTCACATTGAGATTACATGAAATTTTAAGTTAAATGTATGAATTAGTGTACTCAAACATTTCAAGTTAAGAACAATTCAAATGTACAAATACAAAATAAAAATATGTCAGTTCTGCTTACTTAAACTTTGAATTTCTTAACTTAAAAAATTTGAGTGATGCCTGCGTGTGTCATTGTCTGTAGCCTACTGTCTGCATCGTAGCAAGTGCAATCACTAGCGATCGTAGCTCGTACAGCGCAGGTGGAATGAACCATTCTGAGGGGGAGGGGTCTGACTGAAACAGTAAATACATCATTTGTTTTTAAAATATTAAATCTATGGTCAAAACGGACAAAATACACATTTAGTGCATGAGAGGGCCTTGCACATTTAATTTAAGTATAAAAACGAGAAAATAAATAAGAAAAGAAAAAGGGGGTCTGCTCTTCTGGGCCCTAAATCAGCCTGGGCCCTTAAGAGTCGTCCTAACCTTCCACCCCTTTACGGCGCCCCTGGGTGCAGGCTGCAGCGCGCTCGTTTTTCTATGCCGCGACGAGATGAAAACATCTCAACTTTTCAGAGAGTGCCGCAAGTAGGTCATGTGATGTGACAAAAACCAACCGGTCAGCTTCGGCCGTATTCAGTTTCCGTAACAACTTCGAAAGCTCGGCCAAACAGCTGATCATAGCTGTACAGTGCGGTTTTTATTTCTCATCGCCATAACTATCTAGTAGCTAGTAAAGCTAATACAAAATCTAGAAACCCTAGATTCAGGCCCACCTCGACTTAATCCAGGCCCACCCATCTGTCACGTTCTGCATCCGCCACTGCGAGAGACAACTTATCTTTTTATTCCATCTGAACTGTGCCCTGAATTACACATATGATGTTTGTCAATTTAAAAGATAATTATGAAAGTCAAGAAAGTTTGTCATAAAGCAGAAGAGTAACATTTAGTTTAATGTGAAAATCGCTCAATGAACTACATCTCCCGGGAAGCGAAACAACGAGCAAGATCCGCTCCTCGTGTGTGTGCAGTCTGGTACAAAACTCTCAGGCATGACGGCGTAACGTTGCGATTATAACGTAAGACTATAGAAAAAAATGACAGACGTTAGCTTCAGTAAAGTTAGCTTCATTCATTGAGAGAAAAGGTATGACGTCACATGTGCGCCTTTTGGGTTTGTAGTCTTTGTAATTATGTATTTTCACAATCTTGTACCTCAACAGTTTTACATCAAACTGCGACTTTCTTGACTTTAAAATGTATCTTTTAATATGACAAACATCATTATGTGTAATTCAGGGCACAATTCAAACAAGATCAACATTTTTGTTGTCTCTCGCCATTGACTACCATACAATATTCTTCCGAAATAAGGTCCCATGGTGGTCCACCGGAAGGGGAGGGACTTAGGCTCTCTACTGGCCAAGGACCGCCCAAGAGGACGTATGACCAGCATTTAAAGTAACCAATCAGAGTTTGTTTTGTTCCGCGTCATGTTTAGGGGTGTCCTAAACATGCCAATGTCCCTATACGATAACATCTAATAAATTACTCATTAAAGAACGATGTTGCAAGTTTACTACAACAGTGGCACCACATACTTCACGTACTTTTGAAAATCTAGCATTTAGTTACATGATGTCTTTCCTTTTCAATGAAGGGGTTTGGCGTCATGACCATGTTCACGGTGGCTTTGTTTCCAGGTAGACCGTTAAAGAATACGACATGCACGTCTCCCTGAAGTCCTGTAGAATTCAACCAATCAGATCACGACTTCAAAACTCCTTAAGTGTTTCCGATTTTGTGGGCCATATGCATCAGACGTTCAGCCAACAGTCTGTGGGCATGACGTCTGGCTGAGACTACACTGTGTGTGTAAACAGTTCAGTAATTATAATAATAGTAATAATTCATTACATTTATATGGCGCTTTTCTCTGCACTCAAATCACTTTACATGGAAGGGTGGAATCTCCTCAACCATCACCAATGTGCAGCATCCACCTGGATGATGCGACGGCAGTCATATTGCGCCAGAACGCCCACCACACAACAGCTTATTAGTGGAGAGGAGACAGTGATGAAGCCAATCAACTATATAGTGCTTGCTAGCAGAAATGTAGGTGTGTTTTATAATATTATTAATTTTAATATTAATATATTATTTTTAATATAAATGTTTATAATCATGATTTTAGTAATAAAGAAGTAGACAATACATTACATTTTAATTGTATTATGGGTAAATTCACCCTCTCAACCACAAATATTAATTTAAAAAATAAAATAAAAGTATCCCTGTAAAAACCATATAAAGGCATCCTGTGTTAGTGAAAGGGTTTTAGATAACTTTCAATTGTATATATTTTTTTTTTTCTGTTCTATCTGTATAATTGAGCTTTATTACATCCTACTGCTATTAAAAAAAAAATATATACAATTGAAAGTTATTTAAAACCCTTTCAATAACACATGATGCCTTTATAGGGTTTTTACAGGAATACTTTTTTTTATTTTTTAAATTAATATTTGTGGTTGAGAGGGTGAATTTACCCATACTACAATTAAAATGTGATGTATTGTCTACTTCTTTATTACTAAAATCATGATTATAAAGGCATCCTGTGTTAGTGAAAGGGTTTTAGATAACTTTCAATTGTATTTTTTTTGTTTTGTTTTTCCTGTTCTATCTGTATAATTGAGCTTTATTACATCCTACTGCTATTTAAAAAAAAAAAAAAAAAAAAAAAAAACATTGGTGCAAGCACCAAGACTGCGAAAACTCTAATGCAGCAGAAACTCAGTCAAGCCTGCGATTGTACTTATAATGATAATCTTGTGCATAAACTACAATCTTCCACTCATTCACTCATTGTGTCCAACCATGACCTCTGCCATGCATGTGAGTCTTGTCAACCTTTTAATTTTCTCATTTCATTATATTTTCAAAAGCTGCTTTTATCATAAATCTGTTTTTACAGTAATACAATATGTTGATTATAACACTTCTTAAAGCCAGTCTTCCTGCTTAACTCCTATTTGCTGACCCTGAGCAGCTTGGCACTCACTAAGCCTGTATTGTAAAGGGTTATACCAGACATGTGGATCCAGATGCTGAAAGTTAGAGAACAGATTGCTTTGCTGGGAGACATACAGAAGAGTGGGGGCTGGGACGTGTCTAACAGCTCTGAATGTCTAAAGACCTCCCTCCTTTCCCTCTGTTCGATACGAATTTGAAATACAGCAGATGTATTACTTTATAAACAATATCTAAGACCTTTTCATTGGATTACATCAATCACTGAGGCAATTGCTGAATGAACATGGTGAGGAAAACAAAGCAATAGCGTTCCCTAATCCAACTACATTGATTTGTTGGACAGCTGCTACATAACAGCATGTTTTTTTATTCCCTTATTGAATCTGCCGATCTCAACAGTGACATATAACCAACAACTCTAGCAAAATGTCCGTGAGCTACTTGGAAGCCAATTGGAAAGTACTGCAATTAATGTAGGACATTAATGCAAAGAATACTAACACATATCAATCAGTTACCATTAGATATAAGGCACATAGAAATAGGATTATACTGCTTGTTTACATGATTCAGACCTTGACAGTAATATTTCAATGCTTAAAATACTCTACATATTTCCTATATATAAAGGGATATTTATTTAATTTTGTATTAAATTGCAGCTTTACAAAAAACAACACTGAGGTAAATAACATGTCTGTGAGATGTTGCAAAATTGATTTGAAATGTTTGGTTGATACATAAACTTTTATAAATGCATATACATTAAGGTAAGAAAGCATTTGCCAAGGATGTAGTTGTAAAAATAGTTTGAAAATATACAACACACCTCGATTGCCGAATTCTTAATTTAAAAAAGCTATATTTCTATTTTGAGAGATAACCTGGGAGAAAGAGGGCTTGAAGTAAAAGTTGGTTAAAAAAAAAAACATTTTCCAAAGGCAGTGTGCGAGTAAACTCTCGTTTACGCCACTTTCTGTTGGTTTAATCATGTGAGCTCCCCCTGAGTACTCGTGTTCTTCCCCATTTACCCAGACCAACATTGATTTGCTCTTTCTTACAGAGCCAGGAGCTCATCAATGCCACACCCCCAAGAGAGAAGAGTCCAACTTCTGACTCCAAAACTCTTTTCTTCTCACAATTAAAAGACTGGTGATGTAACCTTTAGTGAAGAGAGGGAGCATTGATCAATGAGGACACATGGGGAGCAGTGGTGTGAAAAAGCTTTGATGAAAAGAGAATGCCACTCTTGCTGGTACTGATGATGTATCTCCAAGACAATTAATATCAAAGGAGCAAATGTGAGGCAAGGCTGTGAATCGGCTGCAGGTTAAATGCAAGTTTGGCAGGGATGCAACTCTGGCCTGGCCTGGCAAGTCGGAGGACCAAAACAGTGTTAGACAATGACCGGGTAATTTCTAGACATCACATTTTCATGAAAAGCATTCCAAATGTTACAAAATATATTTCCATTACATCATATTGCTATCATTTGTCATTTGTTACATGTTTGCTACATTTAAGCTAGGCTATTTTATTTTTCATAAATATGAAGGCAAAAGGAAGCTGTAATTAGAATAAATTAAAGTCTTAAAATAATAATAATCTTTAAAAAAATCTCTAAAATTCAAACATGTTATTAGCCACCATGTTTGTTGGGGATTAAATGTCTTTGATGATAGCAAAACATGACAAAAAAAAAAAAAAAAAAAAAAAACTGTAGAGAATAATAAGAAGAGAAAGTAAGTGTTTAAACCAATGAATTAGATACAAGATGCATACTGTCAAGGTAAAACCTCAACAAAAAACAAAACAAAAAAAATGTGGTTGAAAGGATACCATGGTCGAACCTAGCCTACATGTAAAATAACATGGGACTGATTTTGATGGATTTACACTGTGGTACATGTCCAAAAACAACCAAACAACATTTGTTTCTTTTCCATGGTAATTTCGGGTACTATAGTCCTGCTTCGTGTAGTGTTTTGATTATGCCTTTACCCGAGTCGTTCATGCTGTACATGCAAGTGTTGATCTTAATAAATAGGCCTACCTCTTTCATCGCAAACGAGGATGCGATGAGAATGTTTTCCAGAGACTGTAAATATTCAACTTTATCTTGCGTCTTTTATACTTTGTGTTTCTATCGCGTTATAGTTTTACAGCACCTAATTATTCAGTGTGTGCATGAACTGTCTTAGGCTGAATTATGAATCGATTTAGAACATTTTACTATCTGGGGCTGAGTCCAACCCCCCTATATCCTTTAATAGAGAACTATTTGAAGGGACTGCCATTTGTAGTGATGTCCGAAACTATAGTGGAGTATACTCCAATGAGGCTACAGCATAATATCATACAGGCATAAATTCCTATTTAATTGATTATTACATTGTTTAATCAAGGTTTATACATGCTAGTTTTCATTACTTCCGGAGCTGACAGCTTGCTAAGTTTCAAATGATTATTAAACAGCAAGCTCAAACTACGCAAAAGTGGCACACTCAGTGTCCAAATTAACTCACTCGTTTTCATTCACTGCTTCAAGTGGACTATATTAGTCGAGTAATGTAGGGTATAGGAGGCAATTACGACCACAGCCTGGGTTTGACAGATTATTTGAACAGAACCGACTCGAGTGAATCATTCACCAGTCGGGCATTGCTTTCATTTTAAAGGGTGCGCCCTCCGAAGTTCACATACCTACACGTCATTGAGATCTCTAAAGAAAAGTAACGATTGTAAAACTGATATTTCCTCACGGTGTGTAAAATATTCTAATTATAATAAATTATTATTATTGTAGTTATTGTATTTTTCTGACTTCTACCCCTATAGTTCGAAAATTCTATTCAGGATAAACATGTATACAGTTGACAATGTGTAATATGAGGATGCGTTATACTAGACCCTTTATGTAGTGTGCTTCTCAAATGGAAGGACGAGTCCTGGTAAGGCTGCACATCTCGGCTGCCACATCATCAAGCGCTACTGCAGGCCGTCTCAATTTGAAGGATCCTTGGAAGGCAACTTTTGTTTTGCATCCTTCATTCAGCTCATTTTGAAGGATACATTAAGTTTATCATTCGCATCCTTCAATCACACACAATTCTTTGCACACATTCCAATTCACAAAAAACACCTGATGGAAAACGAGTCGACACTGAGCTTATCAATGTTTATTATGAAACTTAAAAAATACAAAAATGGTGTGCACATCCCAAACACCCAGATTGGGCTCAGGTGCAGGACAACTAAGTCATATAAACAAAAAAAGAAGTGTGAAGTCCGCAGACTGAAAATTACTGCTCCAAAGGATTTATTAAAAGGCAACGTTTCGACCCTCAGGTCTTCATCAGGCACAATACCAATGTAGAGTGAAGTCAAGTTTAAATAGACATAGGTGATCACCTTAATTGGACACACACACACACAAAAAAATCATATGACAAATACAAGTAACGTGACAAGTTCTTTTTTTTATGTGTGTGTGTGTGCCCAATTGTGCCTGATGAAGACCTGAGGATCGAAACGTTGCCTTTTAATAAATCCTTTGGAGCAGTAATTTTCAGTGTGCGGACTTCACACTTCTTATTATGAAACTTAAGACAAAACGATTTGTTTTGCAGATGAAGGCATACATGTTATATTTTGTTTTGGTGTAAATTAATCACTTAACACTAAACTGCCAATAATGTAAGCCAATGGGAGAGCAAAGACAGTTGTCATTCACTGCATTGCACTAATTAAAAAGCCAGTTAATATAAAGAATTAGGTGTGTTTGCCTTTTATTAGGATAGGCCAGTAGCTAGACAGGAAGTGAGGTGGGACAGGATTAGGAAAGGTCCATGAGCCAGGACTCGAACTCAGGTCTTCCGAAGCACAACGGCGCTACGTGTTGGCACACTTGCCCACGAGGCTATCGGTGCCGACCCAAAAGTAATTTTTAATAGCATTTTCGTACCGTGACCATGGGGGCAGGGATATGTGTGATGTAGCCATGCGCATTTTCTAAACCGTCTCAGTCGCTGAAAAATGCCCACCTGACAGACAAACAGATTTTTTTTAATGATTAAAGTGTAATTGATTGTTTTAGGAAACTAAAGTTCAACACAAACTATAATTTGCAGACCATTTGGCTAAATTGTTTGACATAAAAAAAAGGTAATGGAAAAGTGAAAAACCTTTTTTGTCCTAATAAATTATCCCAAAAAAAAAAAAAATTTGCAAACCAGTTCACAGTGGTTTACCGTTCAAAATCATCTGCTAAACAAAACAAACATATATTGTTCCTCTCCCCATCATCTCTTTAAGTTTTATAATCTGATGTAAGACACGCTTATTCATACTTGTCCTCATAATCTGATATCTGTGACCTGCTCCCCACACACACAACAGTGCCATAAATCCACAATGAAAGGCCTTCACAATTGGTGTGAGTAGATCTCTTGCTGTGGCTGGGTTGATAGGATAGCGTAGAACACCTTGTCGCCAACTGCGGGGTCGATGGAATTAACCTCACAAGGCATCAACAAGCCAGTCTTCTTCCCATTATTGACGTCTGTATTTGGAAAGGCAGTACTTATTGAAAAAGGGAGAAGACTGAACATGAATATCGATTGTGGGGGAGAGTGGAACCGAGGATGCGTTAAAAAGCTTCCTGCGGAGAAGAGATTGCACAGAATTTTTGTTTAGCCGCTCTAAGACAGTCCAAGCATCACTGAGTAAAGATCCACTTTTGGATGCGGTTTCCTGGCCAAAGGGACTACACTTTTTTTCTCTCTTTTTTTTTTTTTTTGAGCCCCGGGTGTTGACAAGAAGGTTTTGCCTGTTTGATCTATATTGGCTTGAAACTATATATTATGTGCATTGATTTTATACAATTATGTTTTTAAATGGGATGGAGGTCTATAAAACCTGGAGAAAGATGTTAGAGTTTACATTTATGTTAAGACTTTCAGAACCAATCATTGGCAATCTACTTTAATAACGATTTATAGTGCTTCTAAAAAAAAAACTGTATACGGACCATTTCTGAATGACAGTCAATGGAGAAATGTTTTTCCTCCACAGATAGTTACAGCATCTGTACTGGGAGGAACTGTAAATGGTGGCTGCTGTTTGTTTCTGGCACTCGGTGACTGTCTGTTTTCAACTCTGCATAGCCTTGTGGAACGTGCTGATGATGTGTGATGTCTGCGCAAGCATGGGTACGCGGAGGTATGGAAATACAGGTTGAGAGGCAGGTAGGACATCCTCGTACCGAATGAAAGAGAGGGTCAAAACAGGATAGAAACTAGCGTAATACTTCTAAATTAGGATGTTTTTTTTAAATGTAAAAATATTGATAACATTATAAGTGGACCTCAGAACACATTATTAAAAAAATGCAGTTCATGACTCCTTTATGGATAGCAATAGTGTCAAGGAACAGGAATAATTGAGAAGAACTGAAACTGTATTGCTGACCTACATGATTAAAAAAAAAACTCTTATATTGAATGGACTTCTCTACATCATCTGGCTTTATATACACATATGAATTATTGTCAGCAATTTCAAGAGAAATCCTTATTTATTGAGCTTAAATATGCATAATGCATAGTTTGCAACCTGTAAATGCAATATAATGAATTTACTGAACCTGAAATCATATCACACCTACTAATTATTGCAAGCAAAATTAAATTGCTTGGTTTTCAGAATATATTAATGCAAATTAATTAATTTAGTAGACAACTCCATGCTGTGGGAGGACTGTTGGCATCTAATAATGTGGTGCTAAATATTAAAACCAACCTCATATTTTGATGCAATTTATAATTTTTGCTCTCTTTATCTCTCTCTCTCGCTTTGCCTTGAAGAGGAAATAGTCAATGAAATTTCAAATCAGCTGTTCATGCAATCACAAACATAACACTTATAAAAGTTTCAAGATAAGAAAGTTTAATTTGCTTTTTGATTATAATGCTGCATTGAAACTTATAACACATGAATGTTAAACGCTGTCAATGTTAATTTGTTAAACCTCTCACATAATGATCCGAGACCTGTCATTGTGGATATATCTGCAAGTATTATAAAATGTAGCTACTATTAGAGCCTCAAAATAATGCTTCTATTTATATACGAAGATCATCAGGGGAAACTTGAAAAATGAGGAGACACACACTTGACATGCCCTAGACTACATAACACAACTCCCACTTGACCCTCCCTACAACAACCTTTTCTGATTTTAATCATGTACACACAAGGCAGTCTTAATCATTAATTAATCCCACTCCATAACTCTGAGGGGGATCTTTTTTTTAGGGACTGGCAACAAAAAACAGCTGGCACAGAAACACCTCCTGAGCAGATTGTGTGAGATTTTTACTGTGTATTACTCTCCCTGTGCTCTTCTCTGTCACAGCCAGAACAACGTGAGAAGGAGTAACATGTCCAGGAGCTATTTAGATAAAACCTGTCAGAGCTTTTAGCTCCACCAAACACACACTGTGCTACCTACTCATTTGAGGATCATTTGTGGTAGTGTGCTTATTTACAGGGTTTAAAAAATGCATTGATGTATCAGTCTGACAATGAAAAATTAGATGCATTTATTACAGAATAGAATGCATTATACACTATTAGAAGAAAAGGTTCTGGATAGAACTTTGATGGCTTCTGTCAGGTGCTTCATTTACTGTATAGGGTCTTTTTTTAATTCGTTTTTCATTTAAATGACATTTTATGAATTAAAAAAACTTTATCATACTAGCATTCTGGAATCATAAAAAAAAAACTCTCCTTATATAGAACCTTTTTACTATAAAAGTTATTTAAAATGGAATCAAGAACCCGACTGAATCTTTTCTAGGTTGAAAAAGGCTTTTGTAGATTACTATTAATCTCTTATTTATTTCTTATCCAAAATACCGTTCTTGACTCAGTTGTAAAAAATCTACCCATTCCATCTATTCCAATCTATGTGTTCAGTGGTGCTTCCAATTGCATTTGTGTTTTCAGCATATTTGTTTAAATAATTATGATACTTGGATTATAATTACTATAATTGACTTGGTATAGCAGGAGTCTTAAACTAAAACTACCTGGGTATATATAAGACTAAAATACAGCAATGAATGTTTAAAATGAAACATTTTCAGTCGTATACAGGCAAAATATAAAGTAGCTCTACCTGTGCAGTAATATAAATAGAAAATGTTATTTCCAGCAACTGAATTACAAGCGCATCACAAAGTGTTTACAGATCTGTTGATTATAATGGGAGCAATCTAGTTTTGTCTTTTCTGGTGAGATGCATGTAACTTTTTAGACGGATCCAAGCAAGCATGGATTGTTTAAATCCTTGTTATAGGGACAAAATACCAAAATGCAAATTAAATAAAAAAATTAAAGTAAAAAATAAAATAAAATAAAAAAAAATATATTAATTAACCGCATTCTTAAAAATAAAGATTATTTATTGTCATCACTGTTTCCAGAAGAAGAAGAACCTTTAATATCCACAGAACCTTCCATTGCACTACATTTGCTTTATAGTGGAAAACGTACTTTAGCATTTTTTTGTGTTTTTTAAATGTTATTTACACTAAGAACTGTTCACTGAAAGATTCTTTGGAGAACCAAAATTGGTTCTTATATGGCATCACTGAAAACACCCTTTTGGAACCTTTATTGTTAAGAGTGCAAATAGTGAAAACGTAGAAATCCTGAAATGGAATTTGATTAGCATTTGAAGTGCTTTAAAGAGAAAGGGGTTAATTCAAAAGTAGGTTGTATCAGAATAACAGAGCTCATATATAGCACCATGTAGACATAAACACCTGCTCAGGCGGAGGAGTGTGAGAGTTCAACACAACACCTGCTCTGTTGGAACAGGAATCATCAGATGGCAGTGTGGAAAGCTCGAGATGCAAAGACTCTTCGGTGTTCATTTGAATATAACACCACTCACAGATATTAATACATATAGCGCATGCAGATCAGTCCATCATGCAAACCACCTGTCCTATGTAGGGTCGCAGGGATGATGGAGCCTAAAGGCAGAGAAACACCCTGGACGGATAACCAGTCAGACTGCATATGCACATAGTATAAAACAGTATATCCTTTTCAACTGTGACCTTTTTGGACTTTTAGAAACATTAAGAAAAACTGAATTATGTCAGTTGTAATTTTTATATTTATATTTTTATATTGATAGAAATAATTTTTACACATAAGGGGTTTATGTTTAGTTCACTCTTTGTTTAGCTTATCATACACTGAACAAAATTATAAACGCAACACTTGTTTTTGCCCCCATTTTTCATGAGCTGAGCTCAAATATTTTTCTATGTACACAAAAGGCCTATTTCTCTCATATACTGTTCACAGATCTGTCTAAATCTGTGTTAGTGAGCACTTCTCCTTTGCTGAGATAATCCATCCACCTCACAGGTGTGGCATATCAAGATGCTGATTAGACAGCATGATTATTGCACAGGTGTGCCTTAGGCTGGCCACAATAAAAGGCCACTCTAAGGCCCTGTCCACACGGACACGGGTATTTTTATAACCGTGACTTTTTTTACGCGGTTCGGCCGTTCGTCCACACGAAAACGCACTGAAACCGAACATTTTTGAAAACCCCTGCCACGGTGAGGATTTTCAGAAACGCCGGTTACAGTGTTGTCGTGTAGACAGTGAAACCGGGGTTTTTGCCTTGCGACGTCAGAGTGTGCGCCGTTATCAGCTGTGTTTGACATCAGATTTGCGCTTCTGATTGGCCAACGTGGCTTTAGGGTTAAGGTTTATATCGCCGTCTGGTGGCGTGACATGCTCTTGACCGCGCTTGATTGCGTGTTTTTACGTTTTCATGTAGACAGATGTCATTCAGCATGTGTGGACGGGATTTTTTTTTAAAACGCTGTAGGAAAAACTCCGGTTATAAAAATACCCGTCTCCGTGTGGACATGGCCTAAAATGTGCAGTTTTATCACACAGCACGTAGTACTTTGGAGAGGTGTTCTCTTCAGGGATGAATCCCGGTTTTCACTGCACAGGGCAGATGGCAGGCAGCGTGTATGGCGTCGTGTGGGTGAGCGGTTTGCTGATGTCAACGTAGTGGATCGAGTGGCCCATGGTGGCAGTGAGGTTATGGTATGGGCAGGCGTATGTTATGGACAACGAACACAGGTGCATTTTATTGATGCCATTTTGAATGCACAGAGATACCGTGACGACATCCTGAGGCCCATTGTTGTGCCATTCATCCACGACCATCACCTCATGTTGCAGCATGATAATGCACGGCCCATGTTGCAAGGATCTGTACACAATTCCTGGAAGCTGAAAACATCCAACGCATTCTCATCCTTTGGCGTCATATAGGTGACGCCATATGACATTTCGTCGAAATCTTACGCACATGGCATCCTTTAGCGTCAATAGAACACGCACTGTTTTGGGTAGGTTTAGGTCTGGGGTAGGGTACGGTTTTGACGCCTTGGGATCTGCGTCTCATATTGACGCTAAACGATGCCATGTGCGTTGGATTTAGACGAGCGTCACCTGTATGACGCCTTGCGTTCTGCGTCTCATATTGATGCTAAAGGATGCCATGTGCGTAAGATTTCAACGAAATGTCCAAAGCGTCACATGTATGACGCCAAAGGATGAGAACGGGCTGAAACATCCCAGTTCTTGCATGGCCAGCATACTCACCGGACATGTCACCCATTGAGCATGTTTGGGATGTTCTGGATCGGCGTATACGACAGCGTGTTCCAGTTCCTGCCAATATCCAGCAACTTTACACAGCCATTAAAGAGGAGTGGACCAACATTCCACAGGCCACAATCAACAACCTGATCAACTCTATGCGAAGGAGATGTGTTGCACTGTGTGAGGCAAATGGTGGTCACACCAGATACTGACTTGTTTTCGGAATTGCTGTCTAATCAGCATCTTGATATGCCACACCTGTGAGGTGGATGGATTATCTCGGCAAAGGAGAAGTGCTCACTAACACAGATTTAGACTTTGAGAAATTGTGTTCAGCTCATGAAAATTGGGGGCAAAAACAAAAGTGTAGCGTTTTTAATTTTGTTCAGTGTAGTTTGAAAGTCAATCTTATTTTTTATAATGGTTGGGATTAGGGTAAAACAATACATTTTATAAAAAAAATAGCAGGTGTATGATGAAGAGATGGTAAAAACGTGAATATAACAGGGACTAAAAAATAATATTATTGAAATATTAAAACATAAAAGTGTCCATAGTTGAGGAAAAACTATGAATAATATTCAGAAATAATGTTAAAAGCAAATGCAAGTCCAAGGGTGCATGCAGACATGTTTGTTTTCCTGTTTTCAGTAAATTTATATTGGTAATCCTTGGCAGCGGGAACTAATCCTTTCCTGCAATCTCATCCAATCTGGTGAACTCAGCAGCTTTATCTTCCCTTCTTATTGTAATGATAATAATAACCAGTCACTGTCCTTTCATCATTCTCTCCATTACTATTGTATCCTCTGCCTTTTGCAGGATCAGAAGAGCAGATGGCCTTTTTGGCTTTGCTTAATGTAATCCCACTGAAAATTCACTTTAAATACAAGCTCAAAATCTTTAAGTAGGGGGTCTTAGGTCCAGTGCCGCATGTTTTCAATAAAACCTCAGTCTTTTTTTCTCTCCATTTACTGATAGTTAATGCAATGTCAAAATGCTGCATAAAGATATACCATAAATTATATAATATCTGGAGTAAGCTATCTGCTTCATTCCAGTTCATCTCAGTGACTGATGCTCGTCTGGCACAAAATCCAACGGAACTATACAATTTCACATAATTATGCAGGTTTCGCTTGGCAGTCGGTTCCACACTTTTTTCCCCCCAAATGTTACGTAAGAGCGCCCTCAAAAAAATGGCCACTAATAAAACATCTAATATAATTGAGTTGCTTTAAAATAAAATAAAAATAAAATAAAATAAATACACAAATACACAAATGAACACAAATACACAAATACACAAATAAACACTGCATTACAATATACAGCAATTTCTTAATGGGTATCAATGGAGTTTTTTTTTTTTTTTTTAGTTATCAGTTTCATCAAGGATTTATTGCATAAATGTATATAAGGTATTTGGAGTATGTATCCTCTCCTTATCTCTCTCTACCCAGAAGCCCCCTTGCTTTCCCCTATAAGTGAGCCTTCTTTGCTGGTGGAAAGGTCAGGCCTCAGCTAGGCGATGACCCGCAGGAAGCGCTTTCATTAGAAATCAATTGCTGGGACCTTTTCATGGGGAGCAGTTTAGCTTATGAAATGCTCAGAGTGAGAGAGAGAGAGAGAGAGAGAGAGAGAGAGAGAGAGAGAGAGAGAGAGAGAGAGAGAGAGAGAGGGGGGGAGAGAGAGAGAGAGAGAGAGAGAGAGAGAGAGGGGGGGAGAGAGAGAGAGAGAGAGAGAGAGAGAGAGAGAGAGAGAGAGAGAGAGAGAGAGAGAGAGAGAGAGAGAGAGAGAGAGAGAGAGAGAGAGAGAGAGAGAGAGAGAGAGAGAGAGAGAGAGAGTTGGCCTTGGTGGTATCTCAAATATGAGCAAATATGTGTTTAATCTGTTCATCCCACGACTTCTGAAGTGCTAAAACACACCCACACCTACACCGTCACACACTACAGTAATTCTGGTCAAGCTAGGTGGCTTTATAGGTTTCCTTGTTTTATTTTCTTGCCACATTCAGGGGTGTGTTACATTTTTTTATACATGTGGATGGGTGTAAAACAGATTTCCAGAGAAAATAATAACAGTATTTTAATCACACTCAACAGGATTCTCGAAATTCTATGTGAATCTGCCACTATGGTGACGCCTCTGCATTGTATATTTCAAATGGGAGATTGCTAGTCTGGGAAAACCCAGACAACTTCCGGCAAATTTAGATTTGCTCTGAAAGTTAGTCTGGCAAAGAGCTCATTCAAGCCCATTTCCAATCCGTCGAAATCGCGGCACCAATCAGAAACGTTGGGGTGGGCTTTACACGATGACGACAGCGCTGGGATTTTGAAGCAGATTTTGTAGCCTACATTACAAAGATGGATGGACTTTTTTAAATGGCTCATGTTATTGGTCATAATGGCATTTGATAGAAACCAAATTAATAATAATAAATATATTAAAATTTGATTTATGATGAAGAAGGTGATTATTATTATTATTATTATTATTTCTAAATTATGATGTTAGAGGTGTTGGTAAGTCAGTTATTTTGGTAGAAACATAGAAGTACTATTTTATCATTATTAATAGTTATATTGTTATTGACTATAATATAATGATGACATTATGAACATTATAATCCTCATTATGGTAATGATGGTGATGATGATTAAGCATTATTATTTCAATCGTTATCATAATACTACATTAAAATAATAAAATAATATATTATAATATATTATAATTATATAAATATAATAATAGTAATAATAACAATAATGATGATGATGATAATGATGATAATGATGATTAATTATCTGCTAATAGTCAATTGAATCATAGTGTGTTCCTCTTTTCACAGTTTTTCAGGGTTTTTTCAGAACAAAAAGTAAATAAAAAGATAGAGACTTTGTGTGTATTTATTCGTTCCTCATTATTATTAAAAATACTTGGCGAGATATACGTATCCAGATTTGAAAATGTGTCTACAATTCCGAGTCAAAAGTTTACCCGAGTATGAACTTAAGCACATCGACTCTCTCTTTCTCGTAAATGAAAGCAGTTTGCTCATTAACTACTAAACACAAACATCTTCAGTAGCCCCTTTGTTATTGTTCCCCACCATCCCATACTGCAATTACTGCTGGCAGTTTGTGATATTACAGCCCTGATTATAACTGCTATTCCACTTGTGCAAGAGCTTCTCGTCATAATGGAGCGTCCAGCAAAACAGCTCAGCCAATTAGGTTTCATTTATACCCTTATTGCAAATGTCACATGAAGAGCGATTGACCCCGGGTCTGCACCCTCCCTCATACAAAACTAGTCTTGGCACAGCCTAATACTTCTGATGCTCATACGGATACCAGCCTTGTATTCCCGCAACAGTTTCCAAGGGCAACTAGGCCAGGGCTGCCTGTCTGATCTGGTTAATGTGGCTGTAATCAAATGAGGGAAATGGCTCTTATGCAGGTCAATTATGTATCTGCCGCCCTGCCGAGGAGACGTGGCCTGAGTGGTAACAGGGGCTCGGATGGGGCCAACAGGGACGACGTCCTCCCACTCATTCTCTCTTCCTGCTGTGCATCAATATTCAGGCCGGGCAGGAGCAATGACAGGACAGAATGTAGTTGGCTGTCATTCAGTGCTGTTATCTCTCTAGTATTCCTTTTAATTGTCATCTTCCTGCTACTCATACTTTAATAAACACCTATGATGATTCCTTCTGTGGTTCATCAGGTGTGAGTTACTGTATACACTATATTGTCTTGCACTTGAGTTTTATGATTTGCAGGTGTCACCATAGATAGACCATAAAGCCCACCATATGGATTGCCCTGCACACCATACTGTAAGTGTATAATCACCCAAAGAGTGTTGGGCTATTATGATGACGGTCATTATTATTATTATTATTTTTAACGTTATTATTATTATCATTACCATGTTATTGTATTATCAGTAATATATTATATTAAATATTAATTATTTATATAAATAAGAATTATGATATATTATTTTAACACTTTTTATTTGTATGTATTATTACAATAATGATGGAGATAATAATTACAATTATTCATTATCATCATTATACATTATTAATAAAAATAATCAATAATAATAACAGTAATACAAATAAATTATATGGATATAATTAACAGTATAATTAACAGTGCTGGGAGCACTGCTATTATTTTTATATACTATTATAATGATAATGATGAATTAAATAATAATGCTTAATAATTATACAATAAAGTAAATAAAAAGTAATATTAGCATTGTCATCAATAATAATAATTATACAGATGAATCATGTGCAAATAGTCATAAAGGTGTGTCTCTCTTTTCACAGCCTTTCATTTTTTCCAGAAAAAAAAAGAGTTTTATAAATTGCAGGTGTCACCAAAGACCATCATACTCACCACACCAAAGGTAGGCCCTGTATAATTACCCAGAGAGTGTTGTGGGCTTTTATAAACATAAAATATGCTTATTTATGTGAAAGGGTGCAAATTGAATTAAGTTTTCATTTTTTAAGATTGTTCATGATCTTTTCCTAATTGCCGTCAGTGAATCACTGCCGCTGAATGCCACAATGAATTTAATCACACAAACCTTTAAGTCAATTACCGTCAAATCATTTCTGAATACACATGAAGTCAATTAGCAAATTATGGTGTTTAACAACAGCTACTGATATGCAGTGGCGGATCTAGAAAATTTTACATGGGGGGGCAAAGGGGTGGCAAGAGGTCTTGGCAGGGTGGCAGGGGTAGACGGTACATGGGAATCCCTATATGTGAATTGCTTTAACAAAACAAACACAAAAACACTTTTAATCATTATTAAATGATTAATGTTATTATTTAATCATGCCCTTACACACTACAAAGGTTTTTAGGAATGATTTATTAACAAATCCCTCTGAAAATATCTTCAGAATACTGCTAAGTGTATAACTGGAAAGTTTGGTGTACATAGGTGCTACACAGGCTGAGATGTTTGTACTGGAGAATGACAAAAAAACTAATTTTGAGAAAACAGCATTTAAAGATTTGTAATGTAAAAATTCATACTTTTTTTAGTGGAAACAACTATTTACAGACACAATATCTTATCAAATCATTAGCAACAACAATACAAACCACCTAAATCACAGCATTTATGGCCTTCAACTGGACAGAAAAACAGTCAAAAACGCATATCTAAATGTCAGAGCACGTCACGTGATGCATCTGAACGAATCACGTTGTCAGAAATTGACATCAGCCAATGAGATTTCGGTTTTAGAGTTAAATGCCCATTGTACTTTCACGATTGGTTGCTGATTAAAAGGAAATTACCATATTTGGATACGACAACAATGTACAGGAGAGAGAGAGCTTTCCAACGGAGATGTATGTGATGACTAGCCTCGTGAGACCATCCTGATCTCGCGAGCTTTCAAGGTTTCACTCGCAGATCAGTCTGGATACTTTCCGTTAAAGAAAATTTGGGAGCAGTTCACCAAACGAACGTCCAATCAGCGTTGGCTTTGAGGCGGGTTGAGGTGTGACGCAACGAGAAGCGCGTCAGTTCAGTCTAAAGAACATGTCGGCTTCAGCGGATGAAACTAGCATCAGCGTGGCTATCGAGCAAGTTTTATCGGAATTACAGAGTATTTCTTCACTGAAAGAAGAGCAAAACACTGCTCTGGAGGCTTTTCTCAGAGGAAAAGATACGCTCTGTTAGTACGTCATATGCTTCGTTGATCTGATTGGTTGATTTGGCCCGTCTATCACCAACATAGGCCAATCAGCTAACCAGTATTTTCGCCCCTTACCAAAACTACTTCAACGGAAGGTTTCCAGATGGATATGCGGAGCAAATCCATCTGGCGGAGTCAGGTTATGTGATGACATTGACATGCAGCGATCGCGGAGCAGCATGTTGATTTAGAACGACAACTTTTGTTGAATTTAGGAGAAATCTACTGACGCAAATAGACAAAGTGTAGTAAAATAAAGTCCTAAATGTGTTTTTTTTGGAATTTTTTTCACCACAAGTCTGAAAGAAGACATGTTATTGAAGACAAATAGCCCAAAATCTTAAAATTAACCAGTGAAAAGAAACCCGATGTTTTTGTGTCTCGCCTTAAGCTGTTCTTGTCTTTACTAAAATCAAAATTAGGCTAATCAAAGGGAAGAGTGCTCTTACAAATCACGAGGGAGCGAATTGACCGCTGATTTTGGCTAACGTAATAGACGCGCTGTTTTTCCTGATGCTGAATCGTCTTTAGTATACAATACATTCATTACAAATGTAACTTTAAGTTAAACGTGTGTGTTTAAACTACACCTGGGGAAACTCACTTCACCTTCAGAGGCTCTGGGGAAGCTCACTCTCTCCAGTCGGGTTGCAGGGTCACCTTACCGCAGCAGACTGTGTGTGTGAGCCGCCAACGCCGCCCGCTCTGCACGTTTGAGTCAGGGACGCAGGGGGGAGGGGCTAATAATATATTTAAAATAAAAAATTTAATTGTTCACTTTTGGTAAATGTATTGTTTAGTTCATTGTTTTGAGAAGCTTGTGGACATAGTGGCAGGTTGTTTTTACAAGTACAGTTTTTGGATCATCAAAGTTAGGGGGGCAGCTGGGGGGGGCAAGGCTCTAGAGTGGGGGGGCACCTGCCCCCCCTTGCCCCCCTGTAGATCCGCCCCTGCTGATATGTGAACAAATTTTAAAACATGCCTGTTAAAAATGGCCTCATGACACCTTTCACTACAAAAGCTGGAGCAGTTTTTGCAAACATTTTATGTCAATCCACTGATATTTTCCACTCTTTTTTTCTTGTTCTCGCCGTATGAGTCCCACTGTGATTGGATACCTGCTGCTAGTACACTGGGGCATCGGCTAATGATGCCGAAAGCTGACAGAAGTCTGGATATCGTCTGATCTAGCTAAGGATTTGGCAATGAAGCGTGTTTTGGCAGATAAGGTATTTTGTGATGTAGCCAGGGGGCGAGACATCTTCCAATTGGCTATAAAGTGCTCTGGGAGAACAGAAAGCCCCCATATGAAAACAAATTAGTGTCACCTTCATCCTCTTGACCTGTCGTTCCAAATAGACCAACACATTTTTAGTCAGCTGAGAAGATTTCCCTGTGCTTCATGCAGCGCTCCCAACTGGCTTCTCTCACAATCATTACACAGTTAGCGATTTCCAGGCGTACATGTTAGCATGCACAGCTAGCATGTCGGAACCCCAGGGAAAGCTTTTAGGACTAATGTGACAGTGATGCACTGATGTCCTACAGATGAAGTGACATTCATCATCCTGCCTTGAGACTGGGTGACCCCAAAGAGCTCGCTCAGGAAAAAAGATTGAGCTTCTGTTTTTCATGGGAGATCATTTCATAGCCCTTAGTCCTCTGGCTCCAGGGACAGTATTAGAACTGTGTCTGGAGAAGTCATTCTATATGTTGATATAAGAGCGGAGGTTCAGAGAAAAGGAAGAGTCTGTTAGGATAGGAAGCGTCAACAGTTCTGCATCGATCCGTTTGGCCTCGAATGGAGAGACATGTTTGGTCAGCAGGAACACACTATCATTCATCCATGAGGCCACATATAGAACGTCAATGGAATCAGCGGCCTCATAAACAAAACATGACATTTGATCTTACATAATATATTTATTGCAAATAAATGGAAATCTTTGAAGTTTTAACAGAAATGAAATTTGTGACCATGTGAGCAAATATATTTTAATCTCAAAAGCGATTTAGAAACGTTTAGTAGTTATGCCCATGGGGATATTTGTTTTTATTGAACCTATACAAGTTTGTTTAAACCATCAAAACATGAGGTAATTATTTAATGCTCTTTAAATATTTTAAATATGAGGGAAGATATATTATATTATATTATATTATATACACAATTATATATATATATATATATATATATATATACTGTGTGTATATATAAATTGTGTATAAATTGTCCATTGTATCAAATTATTAATTTCAATGTAAGGATAGTTCACTTTGAAATTTTTTTTTGGTATGTTTTAGCTTACCTCAAGGGCAAAAAAAAAAAGCGGAAAGCCCCGAAAGTGATCTCTCGCGCGTGTACTCCCAGATGAGTTCGCGCGAGGATAGGCAATTGTTTTCTTTTACAACGGTTTAAACATCCCGGATAAGCGCAAATTCGCACCATTTTAATTAGCCGTCTTACCTACAATCTCTGTTCTGTGTAAACAATGAGTGACGTACACGCGCGGGAGATCACTTCCGGGGCTTTCCGGCGCTTGCCGGCGCTTGCCGGCGCTTGCGCAGACCGAAGCGCCCGCGCCCTCAGAGTACTTGGACGTGACTGTGATTACAAGAGGTAAAAACGATATAAATACTGTTCGTTTTCTCACACAAACCGCTCGTTTCGTGTCTTAGGCCATCAATGTGTACTTACATTTACGAGTCATTAAATCATGTTTAATTTGGACTTCTCTGTGCATGCTCTTTGAGGTGGACCCCATAGACCTGCATTATATGACTGACAGACAAGAACGGTTTGACCTAAAAATATCAAAATTAAAACTACTGCGGAAACAAAAACACCTACGTCTTGGATACCCTTGAGGTAAGCTAAAACATACCAAAAATTATTTTCAAAGTGAACTATCCCTTTAAAGCCACTTCATATAAATTGGGACCAAATACATTATATATATATATATATATATATAAATATATATATATACATACATATAATTTTTTTGTAAATATATGTATGTACATTGACTGCAACATAATCAGTTATTAGTATTCCATTGGTTCTCTCTTGTTTTTGGATGTGTTCATTCCGTTATCACAAATAAAACTGTTGACTCCAAGCACAGCTACGTAATATCCTTACAATATTTTGTTTTATTATATTATATTTTAATAATATTTGGATAAAGGGAAAAGATGCGAGGTTTCCTATGGCTGGACATCACTTTTGGCCACTACTGTAATCGAATTTGGACATTTTCATTTTAGTGGGTGGATTATGCTGTTGCTAATTCGACAAGAAGGTTTGAAAAAGAAATGATTTGGTATTGTTTTCTGGGTCAAAATCCAACATGAATAAAAATTAGGTTAATGCGCTCAGGCAGTAAACATGTCTTCACATCATCTTGCATCATGCCTACTAATGTGGATCACAGCCAGACATGTATTTGTCTTTGAAGAGTTTTTGCTCAGCTGGTTCAAGTGTTTCATCATTTTCATTCTGTCGCTGCTGGCTCGGACGAGACACTTTTGATTCTTAAAGGGAAGCTGTTGTGAGCAAGGCCGTCGCCCAGTGGGGTGAAAGGTGGTGACAATTAACCGGGGCCTATATACAGTAGTATAACTGCTGGATTTTGTGGGGCCCCCTACAAAATCCAGCAGTTATACTACTGTATATAGGCCCCGGTTATATGCATAAATCTAATATTTATATTAGTTGTATGCCTGATATTTAAATGAAAACCACAAAACATGCAATTTGGTTAAATGTTTTTTCCAAATATCTGCTTCTCTTACCTCCCTAAAAATGGTTTAGTCCGATCTTAAGTATTTATTAATTTTTCAGTCAGTGACAAACATCAGATGAACCCAATAGTCCCGATGTAAGTCCCGATGAACTTGGTGGAAGAGCAGGAGACTAACTGACTGAAAAATGTCGGGGAAAAGAAAACATAAATCAGGGTACCAGAAACGCCATGAAAAGAAGGAGAGGGAGGCCAGGAGAGTTGTTGTATCGTAGTCGATCAAGACGTTCTTAAAGACAGGTTGTATTGTTATTTCGCTGGGAATAAGAAAACGACAATCGGTTACTAACGTAACCTCGGTTCTCTCTAGAAGAGGGAACGAGTGTTGCGTAAGCTAGCTTACGCTACGGGAAAGTCCCTTTTCTCGAGAATACTGAAGCCAAAAAATTATCCTTTAATTTTTCATTTGTTTAAAACGCATTGCTGCACAGAGCAGATCTAGGCGAGGCGACTCGCGCGCCTATTGGTTGCTCTGCGGCAAATTCTGCAACCCATCGGTGGACTGATCATTACGTAAGCACCAATGAGGGCGCGGGCGCCCTTGCGCGTCACATTCCGCCAAAATAGGCGTGGCTTATCCCTATATAAGCCGAGTCCAGAGAGGGTGTTCTTTGTTTTTTCATACTGAAGCGAAACCAGAACGCAGCACTAGCACGGCGGGGTTACGCAACACTCATTCCCTCTTCTAGAGAGAACCGAGGTTACGTTAGTAACCGAGTGTCGTTCTCTTACGAGAGTACTCTCGCATTGCGTAAGCTAGCTTACGCTACGGGAACCCAGTTTAAAGCGCCGTGCGTGCTGAGATCATCCACACACAGCCCCAAGGGCAGGTGCCCGGGGAACACATAATAATGAAAGATATCCGGGCCGACAAGAGTGGGCCCTAAATACATGATGACCATATATAGGGAGTGTCACATCATATATAAAAATGAGTGCTTAACACAATATAACAGTCAGTGTGGACGAAAGTCAGACTGACGCCCGTTTCACACATACTCCGTTTGCAGTGCATATGCGGTGCGTGTTGCGGTGCGTATACGGTACAGGAGCAGCATGCGCTATAGTGCTTTCACATATGCTGCGTTTGCAGTGCGTAACTGATCCGCGGCTGTACCACAAACACATACATACTCACAATTTTTTATTTCAAATCCAGAAGTTATACAGCATCTTTTATTAAACAACCTAGGTCTATAATTCCATGCATTACTTCTATATATATTAAGTTGCTCAAGCAAGTGGTCAAATATTTAACCGTGTTCTTTTAAAATCGCAAACATTTTAAATTAAAACTTAAAATTGACAAAAACAGCCGACTCTCATGCCTTTTCTTTTGCATTAAAATTTTAATACAATAAATCTTGCATGTCACAAAGAACTTGTTTTTCCACCTCCACGAATGAGACGAGTGTCGTTCATTATGTCCTTGTTGAGGTAAATTGTAGTTTTCCTTGCTTAAAACCCCAGTCTTAAAGTAAAAATATGAAAAGTAGTATTTAATTAAATACATTTATGGTGAGATTACTACATTTTATTGAATTAAATGCATTTTGTGGTGAAACTACTACATTTTCAGGTCAATCTGTGTTCATTTTGACCACGAACCGTGCACTGTCACTTTAATTCAGCGTTTGCAGCACAACAAAAATAGACTCGGTGCGTAAACGATCTCTGCACTGCTGTATAGGCACCGCACCTGGAACGGATCGACGGACCGCATCCGCGTGCAGTGTGAAAGCTCTAACCTGTTAACATGGGCACGGAAAAAAATACGCACTGCAAACGGAGTATGTGTGAAACGGGCGTGAGCTGTGTAAAAAGCAGAACTTAACCAGTTCGCCAGACAAGAATGGCCTTAGACTGAGAACAGTTTAGCCTGTAAGGCAGGAACCTCCAGGTTGTAAAACCTTATAAATGTAGACGGAGAGGCCCAGCCTGCCGCTCTACAAATATCTTGGAGTGAAACACCACTAGTCCAGGCCCAGGAATGGGAGGAATGGCCCAGGAATGCTTCTAGTGGAATTGATAGCTTCAACTATCCATCTGAAAATGCTCTGTTTCGAGGTAGCTAGCCCCTTAGTGCGCCCACCGAACGAAACAAAAAGTCACGTCATGGACACAGAGTCTAAATCTGTCCCCAGAAAGGAAATTTTCTGGCTGGGAGACAGCGAGCTCTTGGTCCAGTTGACTTGGAGACCTAAAACTCGCAAATGGCTGAGCAATAAAGCCCTGTGCGCAATCAGTTCTGTTTCAACTGTGCTAGAATAAGCCAGTCATCCAAATATGCCAAGTATGCGCATCCCCTGAAGTCTCAGGGGAGCGAGCGCCGCGTCCATGCACTTCGTGAAAGTACGGGGTGCTAAAGACAGGCGCACTGATGGCTCTGACCCTCGAAGGCGAATCGCAAGAAAGGCCTGTGATGGGGTATTATTTGAATCTGAAAATAAGCGTCTTTCAGATCCAGTGAAATAAACCAGTCCCTCGGGAGAATTTGCGCGAGGATTTGTCTGGTCGTGAGCATTTTGAACGATCTCTTCATCAGTGCTTTGTTCAAGTGCCTGAGATCTAGGATGGGTCTGAGACCGCCATCATTTTTGGGTACAAGGAAATACCTGCTGTAGAAACCTGACTGGCTCTGAGTCAGAGGGACAGTTTCTACAGCCCCTTTTTGTAACAGTTTCGCTATTTCGGCACGAAGTAGATGTGCTACGTCGTTTTGCACCGTAGTTTCGACCCTGGCTAGGAAGCGTGGGGGTCTGAGAGCGAACTGCAGTGAATAGCCTCACCTTATAGTGTTCAGCGCCCACTCTGACACGCCCTTTCCCAAGCTTTCAAACGCAAAGCTAGAGGGAGGATGATACCCGGGCTCTGGTCGCTGTGTGTATGTGGCACACAGCTCGCAGCGTCTGTCAGAAAGCACGTGCGCTCTCTGCACACAGAACACACTCTGTGTTTATTAGCTCTGAGTGAGTGTGTGTAGCGGGGCAAACAGTGTTTATGTGTAGGGGTGAGCACTGAACAGTGGGCACATTTACTACCTTTAGAACACAGGCGGCGTGAGCCGGCTTCATTGATGTGGGCCGTGTATGAGTGAGTGTCACTGAACGGGCCGTGCTTGTGTGTAGGGGTGGGCACTGGGAAGTGGGCACTTTTCCTACATTTAAGACACCTTCGGCATGAGCCTGAAACACAGATATAATTCTCTCTTTGAGATTTATCTGGGTAGCCGTGAAAACGGCCTTTGGGTACAGGCGAGCGGGTCGTGTGACGGGCTCATTGGCTGTGAAATACACTGCTCCAGCCGCCTCTGTTGAGGGAGCTGCGAGAGCGATGCGCACTGTTTTCGATGGCGGTCAGGCCGCAGCGGGACTTGACCATCTTCTTCTTCTCAGTGTGGTCAGGAAGACTTAGAGTCCTCAAGGGTCAATTTTGGGTCGTGGTCCCGGGGGGGAGGTGGCCCGTGACGGCTGGAAGAGCGCGAGCGCTGTCGAGAGTCCGCAGGACGATGGCGCTGTGGAGCTGACGGCTGAGGAGGTGGTGGCGCTGAGTTTCGTGCAGGCGGCTGTTGCTTTGAGCGACCTGTCACGGAACTAGAGCGGCTCGGAATAAAATGTTGCATGGCCTGCGACGTTTTCTGCACCTCCGTGAAACGCTCGGTGAACCCCTTAACCGCTGGACCGAAGAGGCCGGCAGGAGACACAGGCTCTGTCAGACTCCTTCATGTCGGATAGCGTCAGCCACAAGTGTCTCTCGGTCACGGTGAGGGACGGCATGTTCCGACCGTTGGCCTGCGCAGCGGACTTGGTGGCTCGCAGAGCTAAGTCCGTCGCACTCCTCAGGTCTTTCAGGTCTCAAGTTTTCAGGGTTCGGGCCCACCTCGTCCATTGTACGGAGAAGGTTGGCATGGTCAATTTGCAGAACAGCCATGGAGTGCAGTGCTGAAGCGGCTTGACCGGCGGCGGTGTAAGCGTGACCGATGAGAGCCGAAGTGGTCCTGCAGGGCTTAGAAGGCAACGTTGTAGGATCCACGTTGAAAGTGGCGAGTCGAGCCCGCAGGGTCGACACAGCCATGCAATCACATTCCGGGCAGCCGCCAACGGAAAGCACGCGGTCCGCGTGGTTCCTCCCCAGGCAGGAAAAGCCTTATGCCGAGTTCAGACTGCACGATTTTAGCCCCGATTTTGGCTCGCCGACAGGTTTTGAGAAATCGCCGACAAATGCCCGAAATCACAGGCAAATCGGTGCTCGTTCACGCGAGTGACAATCACGCAGTGTGAATGAGCAAAGACGCGATCTGAGAGAATCGCCGACGAGTCGCCGACGCCCGTGAGATATTTGGCATGCTAAATATCTGGACCTGTCGGCGATTCACAATCCTGCTGTGTGAATGTGTTCTGACTGAAAACTACATCGGCGATGACCGACAGCCAATGAGAGAGCAAGAGACAGGGAGGAGGAGGAGTTATAGACCAGAATATCAGTATTTTAATAGATAGGCTTATATTTACAATTCTATCAAACATAAACAAAGCACAAACATTTGCATGACCAGCAGCAACAGCAGGACATTTGCAAAATTATTTATTTACCCCCAACTCTATTTGCAAAACACAGTCCTTGCTCCGCTCGTCTTCCCAACCATTTCCTGCATAAACTGTTTATATATATTTTTTTTTCATTTTCGCTACAAATCAGTGCACAGACAATTTGTAGGCTATCATTTTTAATAACAAATT
Source organism: Rhinichthys klamathensis goyatoka (assembly GCF_029890125.1). Lineage (NCBI taxonomy): Eukaryota > Metazoa > Chordata > Actinopteri > Cypriniformes > Leuciscidae > Rhinichthys > Rhinichthys klamathensis. Next base: position 3,156,024 of record NW_026606714.1, on the reverse strand, counting down.
CAGTGTCGCGCGAGAACTCCGGTCTCACGCACGTGTGATCTTCCGTTATTTCCTATCACTTCTCGCGTTTGTTTGGTTGTGAAACGTAGTTTGCGGACCAGGCAGAAGTTGTCGGCGATTCTCTCTTTTGTAAAGTCATGCAGTGTGAAACCTCCTGTCGCCGATCCATCGTGCAGTGTGAACACAGCAGCAACTGAATGTTACCCCAGATAGTCATGCAGTGTGAAAACAACAGTGACCCGATTATTTTGAAAATCGTGCAGTCTGACCTCGGCATTAGGGTGCACGACACATTGCATTATGCACCTGACCTGCCGGCTGATGATGTATTTATTACATCAAAAAAACACGAATGCAACACACTGCACTTGAATGAATAAATGTATTAGATGTATTTAATAATATTACCAGTTACATATTATCTTTATTAAAAAATAAGACAATACATTATTTTTTTTATTTTTTTATTTGACTGCATTCCTGTCAATTTCTAAATGTTTACTTTTTGATTTATGAATTATAACGGACTGATGGGAAACAACAATATTTTGCTGTTACTTTTTTAGAATTGTTTTTATTATTATTTAACAATTTCTTGCTTTGTATTAGTTTTTATTATTTGTAATTTTTATATAAACATTTAACTTTTAAAATAAAGGTTTTACAACAACATCACCATCTTCTGTTATATGTGGGCCTCCATGCTCATCTATTGTACAGTATATGATATCGGTGGAGGTTGGTGGGGGCCCACATCAATATTTTTTCAGGGGGCCCCAAATCCTCTTGCTACGGCCCTGGTTGTGAGTCTAAAAGAAGCGCTAAACAACAATTCTGTTCTGCAATGGATCATTTACGAATACAAATTCAATAGCAAGTCACAGCTTTTAACATAATGCCATTCGACTTCCATCAGGCTGATCCACACAGATACAGTATACCAGCTTGTCATTAAATATGATCACTCCCTGTGCGCTATTTCATCTGCATGTAAATAATGACATCAGACAGCTATGACCATACTCCATTGCAAATGAATGTTGATTTCATCGTGAGCCACAAGCTAATAAGATTGTATTGTGTAATTGCTACTTGATTGACACGTAATCAGTCATTACAGAGAAATGTCTCCATAAAACCAAGTTTTCAAACAATACAAAGCAGATGATTTGGAAGTACCTGAGCCATTGTTAAGCCCTCTCTCGTTACTCAGCTTTCATTAGCATATACGCTGCGCAATGCTACGTGGTAGATTAGGGAGGCTGCTGAAGGGGATATAAGGGAACATAACTGTAATGAGTGTTAACCATGTAGGCTGCCAGGTCTTATTGAATAAATAAGTAAGAAGATTAGGGACTGCTTAAATATCTTTGTGCACCTGTGTGCCAGACTGCCTGAGCACCTCATAAGAAACATCCCTGCTAATAAATGAGCAGCTCTTATACAGGTAATGATTCTTCTTTCACATTGTTCACATTTAAATATTACCTTTATTCCAGCTCATATTCGCAAATTACTCTCTAATGTCTTTCTTGGCAGATTTAGCCTAGTTTTACAAAGCCACAAAATGTTCTTGTGGCCAGAACAATTCAATTTACCCATATGGCTTCATTGAATCAATGGCACCATTTGCTCTCATATGTGCAATGGTTTACATTAATGCTGAGGTCACAGGGCTTTTTATTAGGTTAATGCTACAGCATTTTGATCAATGCTGACACAGTCAGGATAAAAACAATTGTACTGTGCAATTCAACAACGTTGTATCTTTTCTTTTACATTTATGCATTTTGCAGGAAACCTTTTGCATTTTAAGGTATTACATTGCATATTCAAAAACTGAACTCATGGTCTTTGCTTTATAGTGCCATGTTTTAATGTCTGAGCCACAGAAATACCCTGTGCCTCATTCTGTAATTATTGATTGTCTTATACTTATTAGTGTGCGACACCTTAATGACTTCTAAGTAAATTTGAAAAGTTTTAAATTTGGTTTGAAAATTTGAAATACAAAATAAATGCATGCCAAGCTTTAAACGCACTCAGACGTGTTATTGAAAATAAAATAAAGAGCATAACAAAAAGGGATTGATGTGCACCAAATAAATATATTGATAAATACTAAACCTGTACAACTTATTTATTAGTATCCTCTGGTGATCTAATCTCAAAGTGGTCCATGGTAATACGCAGGCATGTTGATGTTAATTAAAAGTTGACTCATAAAAAAAAACATTCACTTTCTTAGATTGCATCAGTGATAAATATCTGGAAACCATAATTACCTTGGTTCACTTTTGAACAAGAATATAATGAAAGTTTGGATTTGGCCTTTGGTTGTGGGACTGAGTCCAAAGTACCCAGTAAAAACATTATACTGCCACCCACTGAATGTATTAAAATGCAATAAACGGCAATCTAAGTGAAGCTGAAGTAAATATTAATAATAGCAAAATAGCAAGAGAGTTACGCCATCTGTGTCTCAGGAACATAAAGCACACTGAAGCGCCAAATTATCTAAGAAAATCTGTGACTATGCTATGACATACTATTCGGAACTTTTAATAAGGCAAGCTTATATTCCCTCGTAACCAAAATTCATTAGCCTTTTTGAAATTTGAAGTACTTTATCCTTAATTTATTTAAGACATGAGTTAGTTTGGAAAGTTTCACTGTGCATCTTGTAAAGTATCAAAAAGGCATTGGTGTAAGTACTTGTGTGTGTCAGTATTGTCCTTACATGGGTGTGATCTGATGCTTTGCTGTCTGCTGGTGAGTTGAGTGTACCGTGGGAGCGTTTTTCCCCTCTCATTGCCTCCTGCTGTGAGGATTGTCTGTTTGACTAGAGATTCCCAGCATTTCTCTCTCCCGAGCTTACACGAGATGCTCCGCTCCATTCAAAGCCCATTTTCTGCATTCATTTCATGGTCGTGCTCCTGTCAAAGCTTGGATTTCAAGGATGAATCCATTCAGTTCTACCCGGGTTTACCAAGCTAAACTAAATTTCTACATGCTATGACTTGCCTATGTGTATGAATGTGTGTCTGTGTATGTGTGACATGCAAGTATAAAGAATTCATCAAGAAGGTGTTGGTCAGGCTTTCACTGCTAATGTACATCACTATTCATCTCAGATTGCTGTGACCTTAAGGCCAGATGTATTGTAAGTGTAGAATGTTAGGAAAAAGTGTGTTAAATACCACTGTTCTACTGAAATTATATCTTTCTTTTGGGTACTTTTGAGACCTCAACCCAGACAGAGACCTGTGGTCACGACCAAGGTCATTCACCCTTTGGATAGACTTTTAATGCTTCCTTCACTTTCTTTAAATATTGCTGCTTAGCTTTGCGCTGTATTTTAAAGGGGTCATATAATGGTACATGCACTTTTTCAAGTTGATTGTACTGAAATGTGTGTTGGCAGTGCCTGTACACAACCATCATATAATGATAAAAATCCATCCAGTGGTTTTGTTTTAATCTCCTTATATGTTTTCCCCCGTCTCAAATTGAGCCGTTCGACCGTGTGACGTCACACGGTCGGACGCCCCTCCCGCGATTGTTGATTGATAGGCGCGTTTCAACACAGACCCGCCCTCGCTCGTGAGAGCTGTCAATCATAGTCTGCGCGGACCGGCGCGGTCATGGTTGATATATGCTGGAGCACTGTCTATGAGCAGAATGGCGTCTAAGCGATTGTGGTGTTCTGTTCTTGGGTGTAATAACGAACACAGCAGTCATTTTAATGTTCCTAAATCCGAACCGCTGAAGACGCAGTGGCTGTGTTTGTTTTCGAAGGGAATATTCCCCACGAGCAACGTCAATGCTCTCATATTTGCGCGAATCATTTCTCACCAGACTGCTTTATAAACGAGGATCAGTATAAAGCTGGTTTTGCTAAGCAGCTGCTCCTGAATAAAGAATCGGTACCAGATATTCGTGTTCCTGCTGAACCTCTAGAACAACTGAAGTGAGTGTAACGTTTTATTAAACTTTATATTAATATTTATATCTTTGCAAATCGCTTCACGATGAATGAGTCTAAGGTTTACACTCAGGGTACATTACTGCATGTTTTCTATGTACGACGTTCTCCATATAATTCATAATCCCACGTTTATAATGAACAACACGTTATGGTATTGTGTTACAAACGTGTACGCACAGAACAGAGGGGCGGGGTGAGCAAAGCTCATGATCATTTAAAGTCATATGCCCTGAAACGGCGTGCTGAAAACAGAACTGTTTTTGACCAGGTAAAATAAGTGTTTTCTTACAATACTAATGAGAATTTTTAATTAAAGTATATTACAAACTTTTAATTTAGACCCTAAAGAATCATATTAGCTTGTACAAAAATGGCATTATATGACCCCTTTAAGATTATATAATGAATAGTGAAGCAGAGTATGTATTTTTCCCAAGGGGAAAAAAATAAAAAGAGAAAAATGGTAATATGAAATGTGTGGTTTTATGTATTGTGAGGTCAAGACGAGGTGTCATCCATTATCCTCTTTCACTTTTTCTCATTCTATCGTGCATTTGATTAAGACAGAGCTCTCGCAGAAGGATTATGCAGGGTTAGGCTGTTGAAACACTTCTTTATTCTGTAATGTAACATTTTGAATGTGTCTGTTCTCTTGCTCTGTCGGTTTATGATATGGTAAATCAGACAGTTTCAGAAAGTTAATAGAGTACAAAAAGTCCTATTGTTATCTGGAATTGTGTCTATACACACTGTATCATAGATAAATATAATTTAAAAACATGGAATTATCCTTTATTTTTAAGTTGAATAAAAAATACAAATATATTTCACACTTTTAAGACCCCCCCAAAAAGTGTCACTTTACATATTAAATACATGAAATATGTGTTAATGGTTCAGAGTGGTAATGTTATCTACCAGCAGGGGCTAACTGGGCAATGTTAGACAATCATGAATTGTTTTATGGGAGAAACAAAGGACACCAAACAAACAAATAAACAAATAAAAATATATTTATTTGGAAAAAACAACCCTTGCTCTCCTGCTCCAGACCACAGAATGCATAAATTCTGACACACCAGCGGTATTCACTGCAACACTCAAAAAGATGATTGTATAAAATCTTCGTACTGTGATGTGCTATGTCATCTTCTACAGGCAAGGACCTGGGTGTCATGCTTGAAAGCAATTTTTGTGTTTTGAAAAATACATTTCCAATGTCTCTAGAGCATCATTCTTCCACCTTATAAACATTGCTAAGTTATGACACATGTTCTCTGTTCCTGATGCAGAAAAGCTAGTTCATGCATTCATGACCTCAAGACAGGGTTACTGTAATGCATTACTGGCTGAATGCCCTGTAGTCTCCTTAAACAAGCTTCAGTTGATTCAAAATGCAGCAGCAAGAGTTCTAAGCAGGTCTAGAAATCTGATCATGTCTGTTTAAATGTTATTTTTTATGAAGCTAAAATGTCTTGCTCCTCTGTAATTAAGTGATCTTCTATCACACTATAATTAGTCAGAATATATCAGAATCCACAAATGGAGGTAGAATCCTTTTCCATGATCTATAATTATAATGTATTAAATCAACATGTGACTAGAGTTTTATACAAAGTATTGTGACATTTGCGATAAGAAAATAAATACATAATAAAATAAAGATAATAATATATATATATATATATATATATATATATATATATATATATATATATATTGCTTTGTCTTGTAATGTGAGTTAACTTAAATAAATTAAATGACTTGAATGAATCCTGAACATATTGCAATGTCAAAAATGTCTCCATTGAGAACTGTAATTATAATGGAATTGGCATGTTTTTTTTTTGTGTTTTTTTTTTTTGGTTTTCATGCTTATCTTTTGAAGTATGCATACAAACTTTTACTGTTCCTGAAAAAAATATAGGAATACCGATTGACTTTCTCACAAGTAGCAAGTTTCACAGTAGCTAGTGATAGACATAGTCAGAATATTAAAACTGCAAGGTCATGTTTTATTTATTTATTTATTTATTTATGTGTGACATTGTAAAGCACATTGGTCAACTTGTGTAGTTTTAATTGTGCTATATAAATAAAGTTGCTATTGCTTGCTATTGATAGTACTATCCAAACTGAAATTGAAAGCACTGGGCTGATTTATTATATAAGACAAATGCTCTCAAGTTCAAACAAAAGCAGTACATAGATTTTAAACTAAATCAAATAAGGTATGCTCTAGTAGATGCTGATTAAAGTTTAGTTTTGCCACAGTATCGACAATGATTTAATGAACAGGAGTACAGCAGATGTTAAAGGTTGACTTCTGTTTGTTAAATTAAATTGTGCAACCATTTCGCTAGTGACATTTAGGGGAACAGAAACAAAGTGGCTTGGCGGATTACAACTAATATCCATTTGCATCCACCCCTCCCCTCCCCAAAAGCTGGAAATATTACTGCATTTACAAATCTCTTTTGCCCTGACTAATGATTTGGCCTCATTATTTTGAAACAGTAGACCATACAGCTATCTTAAACGATGGCTCACTGAAGTGTGTGTTAAGCCAAACTTACAGGGTGCACTGATGTGTATTTTTTACAGACATATTGTTCCAGTGCTGTGCATTTGATCATAATTTCTGCGGAAATTAACCATGGCTTGTGTACTTCCGTACTGATGTTCTCAATTTCATAAATAGTTAAAATTTTTAGTGAAAACCAAGCGGCCATGACCGTGCTGTATTTTCATTCACTGCTTTGCACTGCAACACATTTTATTGTTCTGTTTACTTTGGGAAAGACTGTGAAAAGAGCAAACCAGATTATCAAATCAAAGCACATGTGAATGAGACTGTCTGTCGCTTATGATCTTCCATCTAGTTTGTCATTTACCCCGTTCCTTTCTCTCTTTCTCGCCCACTTTTCTTTCCCGACTGCTCAGTTACTGTCTGAGCTCTAAACATAGCTGATTGATCTGGCCCTGGGGGCCCGGGCACCCAGCCTCCCTACGTGTGTCTCCATCTCTCACTCAACTTAAGCCTGCTGGTAGCTCAGCACTCGGAGTCATTGCTTATTAATCTCCAGCTCTACCAAAAGATCAGTTTTCACTCTCCATACCTGCCTCCCTGCCCACAAAGAGGAGGAGGTGGTAGAATAAATCAAAGCCCCCTAAGTCAGTGACACACACCATCCCAGCAACCATTCTCGACCTCTTAAAATTAACAGCGGCAAGAGAGTAACTGTGAAAATTGGTGGCCGTGGCTTGAGAGGAGTAACATGAGTACGGTGTAAAAAAAATAACATTTAAGTTATGCAAGAGTGCAGTTTTAGATATTTTAAATGTTTCACATCTCACTAATGGGATGCTAGTGAGCAGCTTTATATATTGCATATTTGATCAGTATCGCTCTTAATTATCTCAAAAGCCCTTTAAGCCAATCGGTTTCACTCAGTATATTTGCGAGGCATTTTTTCTTTCTACAAAAACCATTCATCTGCTTATTCAAATTAAACCTTTCTAATATCCAGACGAGGCAGAAAAATGCACAGGTATCGATTTCCCAGGAAAGTTGACAAATGGAAGCTGTGGTGCGTGGTATCGCTTTTACTCACTGAAGGAGCGAGAGGACATTTGTCAAGCTCTGGTGAGGCTGCAAAACTGTGATAGTATGGAAGGGAACATAGCCATGGGGACAGATCCTCTGGCTAATTAACATACACACACACACACACACACACCTTCACTGACATGTTGTTATCGTACGCCATTTCTAATCTGGACAGAAAAGAAGTTATCTCTGAAATTAATTACACCAATAACAGGAGCAGCCTGCAGGACCAATAAACAGGATAATTAGGAAAAGCAATCAAGCACTTATTAGATTGCCAAGGAAAAGAAGACAAGACCGCTTGAGAGTTTGAAGGCTGTAAAGACGAAAGAAACAAATGAAAACAAAAGAGGAAAAAAAAAAGAGAAATTCAATAAAAATGCAAGGAACAGAAGATAATTTGTCTGTTTTTTTTTTTTTCATTTCCTTTATTCAGTCAGATCTGAGATAGTAAAAAAAAGGTAGGCAATAAAATAGGAACTTAATTGCTGGAATTGGCAGAAAATTACATCACAATACGTACCACTCTGCAATAATAATAATAAAAAAAACACCTGTAGAGAAACCATACCACATGCAGGCCTCTTATTCAGGACCACAGAGATTGGCAAGATTGGCATGACCGATTCAGCACCATTGACCGCAACACTATGCACATTTAAGAGCCATTGGTGGTCTGGTCTGGCTTCAGTACCATGGACAAAGACAGAGCCTACAACACAAACTAAATTCAGCACAATGGACAGGGAAAGTACAATGGCTTTAGCTACTGCTAACCTGTAGGCCAGCAGTTCTCAACCTTTTTGAATAAGACAGTGGTTCCCAAACTGGGGGGCGCGGCCCCTGGGGGGTGGGAGAGTTATAAACACGGGGGCGTGGCAAGGGATAGTGTACAGTCAGGAATAATGCGAAATTATCCTGCTTATTATTCGGCTACTTGTCGCATAAGTAAATAATTGAACACAAAATATTAATTTGACATTTTATTACCTCAAGATTACTCACAGTACACACTTGAGCTGTCTGTTATCAGCTGTAACGGTTGTTGTTGTGGAATAACAGACCACTAGATGGTGAGATTGAAGAATCAGAACTGAGAATCACAGGGAGCCGTGTGAAATATCAATGAATGATGGTTCCCTTCCAGTCGAGAACGTCAGACGTAGTCGACGTCGACTGAATGGGGATCACGCTAGGGAGCCAATCGTCTTCGAGTACTATTGAACGAGCCAATGAAATTGGCGTGCGTGATGACATCACACACTACGCCCCTGCGGCACGGGTATAAATACGGAAGTGGATGCACGCACTAGTTGCCCTTCGCTTCGGAGCCGATTGCCGACCCTAGGAGGGCTAGGAAGACTTTGAGGCCTCGGACTTTATCTCAATCTTCGGCCGGGGCCGGCAGAGCGAGAGCGTGGTCTCTGGTCCCGGGCCTGGAGGCGCTGTGAAGCGGCGGCGGGCGGAGGCTGTGGCTGGGAGCTTCGAGCAGGCGGCTGTTTTGGGCGACCTGCTGCGGAGCTAGAGCGCTTCGGATGGAAGTGCTTCATAGCCTGTGACGTCTTCTGAACCTCGGCGAATCTATCCGAGAAATCCTTGACGGATGATCCAAAGAGGCCAGCTGGGGAGATGGGCACGTCAAGGAACACAGAGCGCTCCGAGTCCGACATCTCCGATAGCGTCAGCCAAAGGTGTCTCTCAGCAAAGGTGAGAGAAGCCATGGTTCGCCCAATGGCCTAGCAGGTACGGCGACCGAAGGCGGCGAGATGAAGGCCAGCGGCTTCAGATGCAGAGGCTCGTCCCGCAGAAGGCTTTTCTTAGACGGCGCGGCTTCTTCACTGAATAGATGAAAAATCTGATTATATCAGCCCATCGAGCTATATTTATAGGCCCAGGCCATGCCCGCTTTGCGGGAGGTGACGCAGTGGGCGCAAAAGCGCCCCCATTGGATCCGACGTCACCAATGGCCTCTCTCGATAGGCTGCTGCAGTTGCCGCAGGACAGCCAATAGGCACGCGAGCCGCCTTGCCTATGTCTGCATGCTGCCACAACGCGTTTTACATTAATTCAAAATTAAGGATAATTTTTGGCTTCAATGTCTCGTGGAAAAGAGGTTTTCCCTTAGCGTAAGTTATTACTGTAACGATCACCAGCTGGAGTGCCCTCGAGAGCCAAAAGAGGGCGCTCCACAATAGACTGATCACTTCCTCACAAACTACATTTCCCATACTCACTGCCTGGTCGGTCTCTGGCTGGACGGTCTCTGGCTGGACGGTCTCTGGCTGGACGGTCTCTGGCTTAGGAGCCACCGGACACGTCGTTGAGGAGGCCATTCTTCTCCTTCTCCGGACCACCGGACTCGGGACCACCGGAACTGGGACCACCGGAACTGGGACCAGCGGTGAAGGCCTTGCGTGACACGGTATGAAGCTCTCCAGACATCTGGAGAGCGCCTCTCTCCAGCCCAGAACGGAGAGATCGGGAAGCTCCCTCGGGTTGACCTCCTTAGCCCCCAGCCGATAACACAACTTTATTGCCTCGTCTCCGAGGGAGCAGGAAGCAGCGAGAGGGATAAACCCCCACGTGAACTGTAACAGATCGGGGCTATCCAGGGCTAAGGCCGCGATCTGACCCGCGAATTCCCGGCTCATGCTGGGAAGATCAGGTGAGATCCGTGCTGCTGAATTCTTGGGTTTGGTCGTCGCTGCTGGATCACGGTTGGCGAAGTCTTCTGTTATGAATGGTTGACACAAGGGGATCCATTCGCAGCATTTATTAGAGTAGTCAACAGGCAGGGATCAACAACAGCAAACAGGGCAACGGAGACAAGGCAGAGACAAACCAGATACAAGCAGAGGGTCGAGGCAGGCAGAGAAGAATCAGAGTCCAGTGAAACAGTCCAGGGTCAGGGCAGGCAGAGAAGGGTCAGCAACGATAAACAATCCACAGGTCAAACACAGGAATCAAACACAGGAAAATAACGCTCAGTAACTGTTACTGCAAATAAATGCAGTAACAGTACAACAAGACTTTGCGGTGAGTGAATGAATGAACATGGTATAAATAGACTGAGACTAGCAGGATGACAAGACACAGGTGAATACAATCAGTGACAATGAGGTACAGGTGAATGTGATCAGTGATGATGAGTCCAGGCAGTGAGTATGGGAAATGTAGTTTGTGAGGAAGTGATCATAGTCTATTGTGGAGCGCCCTCTGGTGGCTCTCGAGGGCACTCCAGCTGGTGATCGTTACAATTACGCAGTACGAGAGAACCTCTCGTAAGAGAACCAGAGTTAGCCTCTTATTTAGATGCAAAAAAGACCAGAATAATGTTGCCTATGAATTAATTAATATTGAGATGCTCATTCTGGATGCATTATGCATTATATTACTTATTGTAAAGATGAGGTTTGTTTCAAAGACTCTAATAGAGTAATGTAATGTCATCCCCCTCCTTCACTCCAGCAGTTCCTCGGTTATCTTGTATAAAACCTTTGAAACATTTGGACTAGATTTCACAGCCAGGCTGCCCAGAGGGAGGAAATCATAACAAAGAAATACACCAATTTGAGTCAAACTGTTTTCAATTACACCCAGCACACTAGCGTGCATAGATATAGCTTTATGTGCTCATTGGCAATTAACAATCCCTACCATACTAGGATGCAGAGTGAATGGGAACAGCTGGTGGTGAGGGGGACAAAACACACGCACACACTTTTATACCGCAAATGGAGTCACATTTGTATGCAGAGTATATTGATATCAGCATGATGCTATGTGGTCTCACACCAGGGTAGTGCTGGTAATATCAAACCCATGGTGGTACATAATGAGGATTAATATTACACCATACTCAGAGAGAAAGAGATGGATTGATGGGGAGAAGGAAAGAGGATGGAGGTGTAAGTGAGTTAATAGTTGAACTTCATTCACAACAATGCTTGCTTCCTATCTTTTAATTTATATTCTCTCCCTTTCTATTACTGTTTGGACTATCAAGAGCTTAAAAGTGCTGAACAATGCATAAAAGAAAGTTGTACACTCTGTTTGGACTTTTTCAAGCCATATTTGTATAAGGCCTTCTCTTAATCTCTTCTAAAAAAGCATGCATGCAAAGACCGTTTCATCATGATTTGATCACACAAATATTCCCATGATTCTTTCTGTCACAAAAATGAACAATTAAAGGGCTGGTGACAGATAGGCAGCTTTCAGCTACAGAATCACATTTTTCTGAGACATCAGACGGACAAGAGGGTTCAGTAGCCATGCTGCCTTTTATGGAAGCTTGTCTGCAGCATGAGTTTCCTGTCTAGGCTTGTTTTTTAATGATAAAGAAAGCATTTGGAGGATGATGGCTTTTGACAGGAAATGTGGTGTGGTGGGGTGGGGTGGGGTGTGGTGTCGGGCATGTCTTTATTTGAATGAAAAGAGCTTCAACGCAGTGAAAGCTTATCAAATACATATTTGTGTTCTTTTTGTGCCTTTTTGATCTCTCTGGTTTCAATTTGTGATGAATTGTGACAGGTTAAGAAAGATGTATAGGGTTCATGCTCACTTGCGCGCGCGCGCACACACACACACACACACACAAATATTATAACTATTATTTATCGGCTTATACTGGCCACTTTTCTTTAAAGCCGATAACATTAACATTATAAATGAACATATCGACCAATACCGATATGGTGGCCAATATATCGTGCAGAATTATAACGCAACAATCATAGTATACATTAAACATCTCAGCTGGAGTCTGGACTCATTACTTTAATTTCCACTGCATGCTTTTGGAGTTAGAGAGATGTGGCTTACTGGATGAGATGTAGAGTATGTCATATGAGCACCCAAGCTTATATTACCATATAATCATCTAAACACATTTCAACTATTACCTCATGCTTTTATGGGTCTCACATAACAACTCCTTGCTCTTGTAGCAATTTTCCAGATCATCCACCATCTTCAGCCCATTTTACAGCTTCTATCTGTTTTTATCTCCTCCTCTCTCTGAAACTTTAATTATGCTTTCAAGCAGCCGCAAACTATAGAGGCTCTATAGAGGCTGCCTGCCAATGAACTCTCTGTTTCATACATGAGCATGCATTGATGAACCTAAGGCTGGCCATATGTATGAGACACAACATTGCTGATATGGAAGCATGCAGGCACACACACACACACACACGCACGCACGCACGCACCCACCCACACACACACTTGGAGTGAACAAGCAGCTTGTGATAATCAGACAGGGGTACATCATGGAGGGAGGTGTGAGCCATTTTTTTTTAAATCACTTTCTACTCCTACAGTGTGTAAACTTGATAAATAAATATTGTGGTGAAAAGTTATTCGGAGTACTACTCCTTAAGGCCTTTAGAATCTCCTGTGCATCCATACAGCAATGATTTCCACTTTTGGTGACACCATACTCAAAAAGTTTTGCACCCCTTATAATCTGATTGTACCATAAAAGTTAAATAATAATAATAATAATAATAATAAACACATTTGCATGGATTATGGTATTTAAAATTTTTAAAAAGGAGCCTGTAAGTTATGGTAAAAGAATTTATCACAACTTGATAAATACAAGATTTTTCTTTTAGCTTTTTTATTCTGCTGAATAACTAAACAGTTTCATTTAAAAATGCAAAACTGCATGTTCTTTCAGTGTTTTGTTGAATAATGTTCCACTAAAGAATGTTGAATAATCACACTATTCTCTGTAAAAAAAAAAATTATTTTCTTTACACTTTGTGAGCAAAAATGTCCATAACAAATCATTGTTTTTATTAAATAAATAAATACATTTAAATTAATAATAATAAATGCAATGCTCCTTTGCAGAAGCAATATGAAAGAAATTGGATGTCCTATCAAGTGTATCAGACCCTTTAGTATGGGATGATTATAGTATCAAAATGATTAACACGTGCAAGCACACTTATCAATGAACTTGATACATGTTGCAGAAATGTTTTATCCATGCCTTTCAACTTGCGTGAGCAAAATTCAAAATTGAATGAATGTGAAGCAATTTGTACAAATAGAGACATTTTTGTGAATACAAATGTTTTCCTTTGTATTAGTGTATCATAATTTGCACATGCAACACAGAAGACGTGCATGTGTGGATCAGGTGACGCGCGTGCATTCATTGACTCGTTTCTGAGTCGATCCTATTTGATTCATTTGGATTTTGAGACTTTCATTTCGCGGGTTTCGCCTTGCACGATCCACACACAGCTGTCTGAGAAAAGCTGCTACCACTAGATGGCAGTATTCTGCAAAAACAGACAACGGCAGCATAATCAAGCGTTCTTCCGCATTTAAGACGCTTAATGAGAGTGATATTGAAGCACCAAATTTAGTACACAATAATATAGGCCTACCCTATTAATAAAGCATACTTTATAGAGGCAAACATTACGTCAGATTATGAACAACACCCATAGAAAACCATTATAAAACGCTTAACGTGCAATCGCGCGTTGCATGTTCAGTAAGGTGCACTGGCTACTTTTTTTTAAATATCACCGTCTTACTGCATTGACGTTAAGCTTTTTCTATATAATATGCTCTATGGGAGGAAAACTATATAGCCTACAGACAAGAGACTACATGAACGCAATGTACGGCGTTTCAAGTTAATAACATTTTCCTTCCCGAGCCTGTTAAAAAGAAAAAGCTTAACATGAAATAAAAATTCTGCAGTTGCGTTTAACTTTGCATGTGAATGGGAGAGCAACCGGTCCGAGAGTGCAGTGAAGTTTGATATTCGCCTCATTTTATAAAGGGACCATCTGCAAACTCCACTCACAGTCAAAAAAATATAAACGTCCAGTCATTCATTCAAATGAACATATTTCCAAGGTTATATTATAACCTTGGAAGTCTAGTGGGCAGACTGACTTAGCCTACTGTTACTGTACTATGTCCAGCCAATATCTCGATTGAACAGTAGCCTACAATTTTTTAATTTACTGTAAATTGTTTTTCTATTCATGTTCCAAAGGTTGTAGTACGTTCCTAGTGACAAGTCAGGTGAAATTTTACATTATTCACTTGTAGTAAGTCACCAAAAACCCGTTTGGTTAATTACAGTAATTTTTTTATAAAATAATAATTGTTTACTAAATAGGCTACATGAAGGGAGTTATTGGGGCAATTTCACCTGTAGTAAGCCAGTCTAGTCACTGAACATACTACAACCATTTTGAACATGAAAAAACCCTTTTGGTGAATTACAGTATTTTTCTGCAGAATACAGGCTACATGAAGGGAAGTATTGTCCAAATTTTACTTGTAAGTCAGTCTTACAGAAACCTTCTACGAGCTTTGGAATTTGAAAATGTCTGTTATTAAATTTAAAAAGTAATTTGAATTAAAACAAATTATACGTTTTAACCACTGATCTATATAGAATGACATTATAGATCAGTGGTTTTAACGCGGTTAGTGGAATTGGCAGACGTTCCCTTGTGCATCATGAGCTGTGGTTAGCGCGTCAAAGCATTCTCGTGTAGAAATATGCAGCTACTGGCCCGCTACGCCAGTTGATTTTCAATTAATATTTCATGTCGATATACAATGGTTGCATATTGTTAAAACTCATCGTGCTATAGTAAGACTATAGCCTATGGCTTAAGGGTCAAGGGAAAACAAATGTAGCCTACTGCGAAAATCGTCTTTAATATTTAAAAACAGACATTTTCAAATTCCTGCTTGTATACTATGTACACAATGTGTAGTCAGATAAAAATAAGCATATAATATGAACGCAACTGCGAAATTTCACCTTTTTTTAACAGGAAGGAAAATTGTATTAACTTGAAACGCCGTGCGTTGCGTTCATGTAGTCTCTTGTCTGTAGGCTATATAGTTTTCCTCCCATAGAGCATATTATAAAGAAAAAGCTTAACGTCAATGCAGTAAGACGGTGATGTTTAAACTCAGTAGCCAATACACCTTACTGAACATGCAACGCGCGATTGCACGTTAAGCGTTTTATAATGGTTTTCTATGGGTGTTGTTCATAATCTGACGTAATGTTTGCCTCTATAAAGTATGCATTATTAATAGGGTAGGCCTATATTATTGTGTACTAAATTTGGTGCTTCAATATCACTCTCATTAAGCGTCTTAAATGCGGAAGAACGCTTGATTATGCTGCCGTTGTCTGTTTTTGCAGAATACTGCCATCTAGTGGTAGCAGCTTTTCTCAGACAGCTGTGTGTGGATCGTGCAAGGCGAAACCCGCGAAATGAAAGTCTCAAAATCCAAATGAATCAAATAGGATCGACTCAATGAATCGAGTCAATGAATGCACGCGCGTCACCTGATCCACACATGCACGTCTTCTGTGTTGCATGTGCAAATTATGATACACTAATACAAAGGAAAACATTTGTATTCACAAAAATGTCTCTATTTGTACAAATTGCTTCACATTCATTCAATTTTGAATTTTGCACACACAAGTTGAAAGGCATGGATAAAACATTTCTGCAACATGTATCAAGTTCATTGATAAGTGTGCTTGCACGTGTTAATCATTTTGATACTAAAATCATCCCATACTTTAGTAGCAAAGACATTAGGGGCTTTCGCACCGGAGAAACCTTTTCATAGTTCCTAGAACTATGGAAGTTCCCGGATTTTGGTGTGTTCGCACCGCAAAAACTAGGAACGATTTTAGTTCTAGGAACTTCTTCTGGAGGAACTCATTTAGCTCCTACTTCATAGGGTCTAAACCAGGACTATAGGAACTACCAGTGTACGCTGATTGGACAAAAACACGCGAAACACCAGCACCCGCCATTTAAAAAAAAAGCTGTGTAAACACACAGATTATAGCCTATATATTTACTCCACAAACTAACTCTACGAACATGGACCAGCTTCTTAACCTTTACACTAAGGACAAAATCTAACGCAACTTTAGGGGCTCTCGCAACAGATAGTTCTAGGAACTAACCACCAGGGTGGTTCCCATAGGAACGTTTTCGTGGTTTCATTCGCACCGCCAGTAGGAACTCTGAAGTGACGTAAGCCGTGCTCGTTGTTGTGACTTTTATTTTGATAGCACTGAGAACCAATGAGCTCACAGTGCTCGCATTCTCCATGTTCATTACTTTACGATCTGTCTAACAGTCCTGTCTAATACGTTATTAGATAGAACTTTTATACATGGAAAGTAGAGAGTATATGAAAAGTTGTTAGCGTATGTCGTGTGGTTGATGTCCAGTGTTGCTAGCTGAGCAGAATACATAATCATAATACATATGATTATGTATTCATAATCATGTTTAGCTTGGTCCCCTCAAAGTTGCGTTGGATTTTCTCCTCAGCGTTGTAAGGACTGGGCTAAAAGGGTGAATCTGAAAGGACTAAATACATCCTGCTAAAGACCCAAAAAGCCTGGAATGTAAATTTACACACACACACACACACACACACACACACACACACACACACACACACACGCATCCCCCACAAGTGAAGCCTGCTCAGGACAGAGCGTGGTTTCCTGTTACGAGACACTTTTATGATTGACTTGGAATTTGATGTTCAAGAGAAGGAAACTTCTTTTTTTTTAAAGACATTTAACCAGATATATTCGATGTGTTTTTATGTGTGTCCATTTGCCCATGTCACATTGGAATGGCTATGATTTTATCGTAGCTTAAAGTGAATTATAAATACCTTCATTATGCATTTTATGAATAACTGTCTATTCCCATAACTGGTACACATAGTTCTGGACACCTCCAGAATACTTTCGGTGTGATCAATCAGAATACGTACAGTAATATCCAGTAAAATATAGTTTACTATGTTTTCCATCTTTGGAGTGAAAAGAGACCAAAACTAACATCACTGGGTTCTTAGATAACAGCGTTTACGACCCAAAGGAATGTTCACAGGACTGTGGCTCTCTCTGAATTCTAACTAAGGAGGAGAAATGAATCCTGTATCCATATATATATATATATATTATTATTATATATCCACTTGAGAATTGCATGAACAATGTATCTAAGTTCCCTATTTCATGAATTGCCTTTCTGTTGTTTGGTCTATGTTTCTCGACAACTCTAATGGGATAAGGTTTCAAACTTTGCCAACTAAGGTTTAACCAAATCCATTTGTGGCAAGTTTGGTCTCGATAAACTCCAATCTTAGTTCCCCATTTGTTAATTGACATTACATTTTGCTAAACTTTGTGACACATTAGTATTATAAGAATTGTGAAGATTCTTCTCTTAAACAACCGACGAAATTAGGGTGTCAAATGTCTCTCTCTGAGACAAAGAGCAATAAAACCCAAAGTCCCGCCTGTAAACTTCCAACCCTCTAATTGGCCAAGCCAACAGGAAGAGGCTGGATTTCTCCAAAAGTGATAAATGACGCTTCCCCCCTGACTGTGAACCTCCGTTCAACATGCGCGCCAAGCAGCACCACGTGACGCTTCTTAAAGGACTCCGCTCACGCACGCGGCCAGACAAGGCCGCGCAGGAATGCCGGACACAGAGAGACCAAAACTTGTGCAAGTATCTCTTTTGAAGCTTCTCAGAAGCATTAAGATTATGTGTTTCGTGTTGTTACAGAAAGGTGAAAGTCTAGGAAAAAAATCGTACCCATGCTGTCTCTCTCTCTCCCTCTCTCTCTCTCTCTCTCTTACTCGCTCACGCGTGTAAGTTATCCATTGTCCAAACTTTACGCATTTCTCGTTCATTGATGTCTTATTGTATTGTTCATTGATGTCTATGTGTTTGTAAATACATATATATCCCGTATAACCGTAGTAAATACATAAGTAGTCATGCCTCTATTAAATTAAATATATATTCATTTGATTGATGTACTGTCTCTTTGCTCAGTTTCAAGTCCCTTAAGTGCCAAAGATCTTATGCTACAAGCTTACTAAAATTAAATATACCTTAAAGAGTATGTGTTCATAGGGCGGGAAACCCAATTCTTCTGGCCAGAGAATTGCGTTTCCTGAAATCCTATAAAGTAAGATGATATTGTGGAGCCCCACAAATATTATCCTGACAATTGAGCTAATTCATTTTACCTGTTTTGTGAAACGTGGTCCGTGTAATTAATTGCAATCAACTTGTGGTTAATTTCAGGGATTCACATGCATGCATGCATGCAGGTAAAATGACAGATCCTCCCTTATCGGGAGATTTATTAACATGTAAGACTGATCTACTCCAAACATGTATGAATAATTATTAATTACCAATTATTAATTATGATATGCAAATTCCCCACGGATTAGATCCGCCCTGAATCCTTACATTATTATGGTGGAGAAATATGCTTGGCACACTTTAAACTTGTTTTTGAGCAAAAATCAGTTTTCAATCTATGTCTATATTGTGATTTAATATTGTACGCGCGCCTCGGGTGAGTGAACGCAATGCGAACTCACCGGCTGACTGAAGAGGCACAAAAGCCAATCCATGTCAGCGGAGCACATTACAAACTGCTAAATTCGCCTAAACGTTTTAGTCGTTGTAATTGCTAAAATGAATTGCAGTTTGTAATACTGATATTCACGGTTAAAGTATTGAATGTAAACTGTAGTTCGTAACAAAAAAGATATTACCTCTGTAAAGACGTTTACATGTTAATATATTTTCTTTTGATCAGCCTGTTTTCAAAACGAGAATCTTTTGAGCAGAGCGAGAGAGGATCTGAATTACAGTGATGCTCCTGTAATTCAACCTAAAAGGCCTGATATTATAGTCATTAGACTAACGAAAACTCCTGGTTTCAACTTTGATGTAGCTAACCAAATGTTAAACCAGAACATTTTAATCATAAAATGCTATTTGATAAATGTATTTGGATCCGAACGACAGACGTGTAATTCCTGTTGTCCCTATGCGTGTGTGTAGAGAAAAAATCCTGCCACGCCGTTGTGTGAAATATAGCATCGAAAAATCCAAAACCTAAAAACATTTTAATCATAAAATGCTATTTGATAAATGTATTTGGATCCGAACGACAGACGTGTAATTCCTGTTGTCCCTATGCGTGTGTGTAGAGAAAACAAATCCTGCCACGCCGTTGTGTGAAATATAGCATCGAAAAATCCAAAACCTAAAAACATTTTAATCCTAAAATGCTATTTGATAAATGTATTTGGACCCGACCGACAGACGTGTAATTCCTGTTGTCCCTATGTGTGTGTGTAGGAAAAATCCTGCCACGCCGTTTTGTGAAATATAGAACCGGAAAGAAATCCGTCGAGATTTAAATTCCGCACTATTTGTGATTTATGCAGCAATTGAGGCGTGTAATTCTTTGCTCGTCCTCTGAGACAGTCACATTTGAAAGCAGGCGGGTTGCAATGCTACTGCCAAACGCTAGGGCGCGCCCTTGAGTTTCCCAGTATCAGACTGCCTCCACGTCCTGACTTTACCCTCCATGAGCGAGATGTCGCCATCGTGTGGACAATGGTAACAAGGTCACCCTTTCCTAAATAATTCTCTCAGCACCATTTCAGATTGTTCCAGTGAATTCCTGAAATTGTGTTTCTAACTTTCAATGCATGTGCAAGTTCCAGTGTTACTAACATGATTTCACTACTGACTGTGTACATTTATTTTGAATTTAGTTCAAACCACGTTTGAATTTAAAATTCAAAAGTAGGTATTAGCAGTTTCTGATGACTACTTAGGAGGAGGGCGGCCCCCCTTGTGGCCTTCCCCTGCTAAGTCAGCTCATCTCTTAGTTCCTAACATCATTCTGTTCTGAAGTGGCTTTCTCCCAGCTGGCTTTATTTTGGTTTTCGACTATCACGACTATCACCATAGTCGTGATCATCATCAAATGTAATGCCAACCTTCAATTTCCTACACTTATTCAAATTTGGTTTGAAACAAACAAATTTCAAGATTAATTTGAATTAAGTCTCCGTTCCTGTTGGGAATGGTTTTATGGCTTTATTTCTATATTTCCTTTTTCAAATTATTTTTAATAATTTTGATTCGTTATGACAACTGTATCCTTACTTTCTAGAAGTTACTTAACATCTATGCATATGCTTGATTTGAATTGTAGTTAAACCAGTTTGAATGCAATTTAAATCAAGGTCTCTGTCAGCCAGATTGACCAGCAGGAGGAAGTTGCCCAAACCCTTAGTGGCCCAAACGCGCCACTGCAGCTTGCTTCCTCCTGTGCTCTTCCTGCTGCACTTAATCTCTTCTCTGAATGGAGGCTAGGTTGTTCTGATAATTAACATCGTCATAATTTCCTTTTTGTTTGTACCATAATTTTAGTAAAGCAGTTGCCTTCGATTTTTTTCTACAAAAATAGACACTCAATTTGATTTAGATAGAGAGAGCTTTAATTCACGTTGAGGTTCACTTGTCCTTCATCCTGTTTTGTGTTTGTAGGTAGAAATTTCTCTCGTGCTGTGGTGATTTGACAGTCATCTCTGCTTGGGGTCCAGCAAGCGGGTTTGTCTGACCTGCGTCACCAGCGCTGACTGAGCGCGAGTCTCGGACTTTCCCGTATCTCTCCGTTAGTGCGGCCCGCAACACAACATCACCACTTTGGCACTGCCGGTTGCGTGAGAGGGCGCACATCGGTACAGATGTACGGAAGGGCCCGGGACACTGCTGTCAAGTGTTTGGGGATGACAGAAAGACCAACCACAATGCTGACTCCAACCCGAATGACCTCATTTCACCCCAGGCAAACTAGAAAAAGGTATTAAACCCATCCACTTAGTATTGGCCACAGAATCTATGAATTCCCCCGGTCATTGAAGCGTTTGGCTCCCTTCTCCTCTCCGAGCCACAAACCGCAGGCTTAGGCCTCCTCTTCCCTTGTAACACTTCCTGTGTACTATTGACGCCATTACATTACAGACCTTTCCATCTTTGATGGTTGCATGTTACTTCAAACTTTGCTATCTTGCCATTGCTCTTTTCTGTTGTGCTCTGTTCCTTTCAGTTCACCTAGAAGACAGAACCTATCTGAGACAACAAGGAACGCTGAATAATAGTTTGACAAACCAAGCCGTTAGCATCAACAGGTGACCCCTAAGCTACCGCCCTGTTAAATTTTATTCAGGCCCATGCTGACCTACCTAAATTGTCCCACCGAATGATTTAACTGTCTGCATCAGTTAACCAAAATTTTCATACACGGCATAGCCCGTATTATAGCTCGTTAAACGTAGAACGAAATTGCACTGGTCTCTCTGCGTGTGTTGTGTTCCTCTCGCCCACAGTGAAGCCAGTATGTTCCGGTCCTACAGTCCCACAACCCGCTGGGACAACCTCGACACATGGCCGACGGCCATGACGGCTAACTTCCTGCCCGAGGACGCTAGTGACTCAGAGCCTCGAGCCAAGAGCATCGCAGACGTGGACAAGCTGACGGCGCACAAACCAAGCCAAAGCTCCTACGACAAAGACCGGTCAGACACGTCAACCTCACTTGCCAGCTCATCACACAAGGACGTCTCCACGAAAGGAGCCGCATCGCCCTGGTGCACGAAGTTGCAACGCTAAGGATGCAAGCCGAGGATGACAACGACCCCTAGCTACAAGAAGGAAGTGGAAAGACTTCAAACTGCCCTGTCTGATTTTCATCTGCACAATAGACCGAAGAGAGCAGTCAGAGAAAAGAACCAGAGAGGAACTCGACGAGAAACTCCGACAAAAGTGAAGCCCCTTGCAAAGAGCAGAGACTGAACTTAAAGAGACTCAAAAGCCTTTCCAGGAGAGGCCTGCCACTAACCACGGCATGGCTCCCAAAAGACTTAACAAGCTAAAAGAAGCTTACACCAAGCAAAAGACTATGCACGACTCTTTTAAAAACAAACATTTGCGACATGCTGGTTGAAATGACACTGCTAAACATTAGTTTCCATGACAATGAAGGGTTACGAGAAACACTAGCTCCAAATAGAGCATACGTCCCCTTTAACGTCAGAGTGTAGGAAAACTACCCCAGTTTTAAACTACTGTTAACCTACAGGCGTGCTTTTGGTCGTTGCGATCCAACCTGAACACAACGTGCAATACGCATTTTTGATCGCTGGCTTGTAGGGGTGGGCGATATGAGCAAAAATTCATATCACGATATTTTTCACTGTCCGGACGATATCGATATTATATCGCGATATGAGAAAAAAAAAATTGGAATCACATTTTAGTACACCTTAGTTAAATTACAGGCAAAATATGTATTTTAACACTAGATAACTAGAAAAAGGTGAGGCATTTCATTGGACATAGACCTGAAATGTTTTTTTTTGTGCCATTTTTTCTCTCAAAAAGTGCAAACGTGCAACATGAGGTAGGCCTGAATGCACTTGTTATGTTTTTCCACTTTTTGCTCGTCTTGTCATAATGAGAACCGGCAGCGAATGAAGACTTTATTGATTTCTGAGTGAGAGCCGTCTTCGGGTGTGCTCTGTCTCCGCCGGGAATATCTGTTGTTATAGTTTTGCTTTTTTAAATTAGTTTTTATTTTAATATCGTTTTAAATGTTGCTTTAAATTTCAGTTTAGTTTTAGCTAGTTTCATTAATGGTTTTGTTAGTTTTTATTTTGCAAACACATTTCTATATATCGTTTTTATTTTATTTAGTTTCAGTTTTAGTAATTATAGTTTAGCTTTAGCAGAGCGAGCAGAACACTTCCAGTGTAGACCAAAGCGAGACGTTTAATTTAAGTTTAATGTTTGCACAGATTACAGTTAACTCTTGTGCAGACATCTTAATAATAAAAATAAAATAATGGTTTGAGATTGAACAAAGCACCAAATAAATAGAACTTAAAAGTATACAAGAAAAAAACAATGAAAATTTTCATACAAACTAATTCATTAGTGTAAGGAGACAGAATAAAGGCCTACAGTTTGTACAGTATAAAACCCATTACGTCTATGGAGAGTCCCTACAAAGATAGTGGACCAGTGTGTGTGTATGCGCGCTTATGTGTGTGTATGCGCGCGCTTATGTGTGTGTCGTGTCCTGTTATTCATAGCCTAACGTTACATTGCGGGGAAATGTCTCCACGTGGATAATATTATTAGCTGTAAATGTTTTGTAAAAACAAAGATAAAAATAGCAGTTTTTGGCCTTTCAACCTTCATGAAAACATGACATCTCAAACATACAGTAGCCTAGAACATTAACGTTTGTTTGTGCTTGACGAACTTGTTGTGGTGTTGCACCCGCGTCTCGCAAATGAAACGGCATTCTAAAAATACTGCGCTCAAGTTAAAAGTCAAACTTGCGTCTCATTACCTTGTTATTTCCCATTCCACCGCAAAAGATGCATCCTTTATGAACAGCCGCTTAGCACTAGCGATGTGTTCTACGTTACGGTCCTTCATTGAACACGTCACAGGACAGCGGTTAATCGCCTCAGCAACTTCACGCGTATGAAGCGTCAAATCAGCCATTTCCTTAAACAGCGTATTCGATTCTGTCTGTATCGTCATTAGTGTTAACAGTTGTAAAGAGTACCAAATTGAACAAAACAATATAACTGCAAAATTTGAATTTATGAATAGCCTACGGTATCCTCGGTATCGCAAAATCCATATCATGGCACAACATAATACCGGTGTTGACGTTCATACCGGTATAGCGCCCACCCCTACTGGCTTGTCTAAATGCAGATAAAACGATAGCTGGAATTGACATCTCTACTTTAAGTAAAATAGCCTTAGATTTCCAACTAAACTTAGCATGTTCGGCAGTAAAGCGTAAGTCTGTTTGACGAAGAAACCCCATCTCAGCAGCTTGTAAACTGTACCGATATCTATTCTGCTTTACTTAAAAGAAATCCAAATTGTAATATGACTAAACCTGTGTCTAACAAAGAAAGCTCAGGAAAAAGTTATATCTAGGTAGACCTGGGTGATGCTCCCCTTTCTACAAATGTAAAGGCCTTACAAATTATTGTTAGATTGATGTAATTCATCTAAATTTTAGCTGCATCTACAAACAGAGAGCTACCTAGCGATCAAAACAAGTCACTCGCCGAGAAGTCAGCATTTATGCACGAGAGGGACATAACTATATATGCTTAGACAAGCTTTGACTTCCAGCAAATCTATTTACTTACTCTGTAAACAAATAGATTAAGTTGCGTAAAATAAAGAGAACAGTTCCACGAGTAGAATTAGAAAATGCCAAAACACATCTGCATTTTACTTAATGTAACACCAAGTTCTGGAAGGTCTTAAAATATAAGTGCCTCCTGTTAACCCGTTTAAACATGCATAATTCATGTAAAATGTACAGACATTTTTCAGGGACTGTTGAATTGTCTGACATGCTCTGGTTCCCATGACAACAACCTGTCACAGGAAGTGCTAACTTGTGATGTCACTTTGTAAACAAACCAGCCTAGGAAGCTAAGCTAACCTAACCTAGCTTCCATCCAGCTTATGCTAAGCTAAATAATAACTTCTACAATTAGCAGTTAGCATCATTTACTTGAACCCTTAATCACCGCTTGTGTTCACACAATGCAACGTATTCTAGAATACTTTCCTTAACACCGGTTAGGGTTTCCAAATATTCACTTTCCGTGTTTGCAATTCCTCTTAGCTAAAGTTTACCTTCCCTAGTTCGGGCATAGTCCTTACTAACCGTCGGAGGATAACTTCGCAGATGACCTGTTAATTAAACTTAAGTTTAACTACATGTAAACTGTGTAGCTAGAGAAGAATTCATATAGCAATAGGGATTTTCATCGGCAGGTGACTAACCCTTCGATGGGACACACACGGTGTGGTCTGGAACACGCAATCGCCGTAACCCACTATGAAGTGTTGACCCAGGTAAATCCAAAGTTTAGTCACTAAGGCCACTGATTATTCTCGCCTTAAGATCATTCCCGTAGTTTTGATCACTTTCATTTCTTTTCGCTTTTAATTTTTTTTTTTTTTTTTTTGCTCTTCGTTAATTCTTTAATTTCTTTGACTTTGATAATAATAGCACTCAGCTATTCCCTTGGCTATTCGATCATCTATATGATTTACTTTTATTTCCTCTCTTATTCAAATGTGGTTGCAGTCCCCATAGGGCCCAGAAAGGAAACAGAGACACCTGTACTTGTGATTGTGTTTATTTTCAACAAGCGCACTCATTTTTGTGACCCTGAAACACAAGTATTTCAGCACTTTACTAGGGCACAACTATAGTCCAGAGGATTGATAATAAGCATTATTCGAATAGGACAGCTGTCCTTTTTCCCCCTATCATTCACTTCGTCAAGCCGTAGTGACCCACTAGTTAAGTCCAGAGAAATAATTTCGTCTAAAGACAATTATTTCATCTCGGCTATCCCCTTCACAGGACATACTCTCGGAACCACATAAAGTCTTGGCCTCCTAACATCCACAGCAAAGATAAGATACAAGACACACTTCACTAGCTAGCTACACTTGAACACCTAGCTTATGCTACATACCTAGCGAACCAATTAAACCGTGGTTCTGAACTTTTAGGGTCATGCATTAGTCTCTCCCCACAAGTGTGACAAAATGTCACAGAGCCTCTGCTTAACCTGACCTTAACCTGACCTTAACCTTCCAGCTTACCAAAGTCTATAACAACCCAATGGACATTATGAGAAACCACCTCTCATACCCCTCCAACCACCCACGAACGCCGTCTGCACACACCGACAACCGGTGCCCCAGACAACCTACGTCAACAAGCACATGCTGCGTGCACTAAACAACATTCAGCGTTCTGCACCTGAGGCCATCACCGCGCCACAGCTTGTGATGCCACAGTGCAAAAGGGGGGTAATGCCAATGTATGCCCTAGGCCCATGATGCATCGTGCTGCACGCTGCAGCACCAGAGACACTTGCAAGACACCGAAGCAAGTGGCATACCGGCGTTCTCAAAGCGGAAAGACTGTCCTAGGCAACCAAGGACGAGACTCGCTGAAATTTTTCCTCCCTTTCTCTCTTTCTCTCTCCCTTTCACTTTTACCAGGATGCTGCTGTGCCTCCAGCCAACCAGAGGGCAACCGCAATCGGACATCTCACCAGGTCTGGCACCAGGACTCCTTTTCTGCCGGACCCGCACTCAGAAAGTGAATGTCACCTGATCCTCACAACGCCTACAGAACACACTACCCCAGCGTAACAACACAATACAGCTGGGTAGGTGCCGATGGACAAAGGACTCCCGCACTCACGCTGAGACCGTGGTTGAACACATGCTCAAGCAACTTGAGAAAATGACTGTCACGCTAGCGGAGCCAGGTGGCCACAACCACCGCCGCACTGCCGTCAGAACTCTGTTTAACACTTGTATGTCCAGCATGAATGCAGCAAACCTCGCCAACGTGGGACGGCATGTAGCCGAAATTCAGACTGAGATTCCACAGATAAAGGAGCACTCACAACAGAGTGCATCCCTGCAGACCATCGACAAGACACTAAAGGGAACTGTGGTAACTTTCAACACTCACAGCGTTGAACCCCATGCACTCCAACACTCACTCCATGAAACAGCTGTTTACTGTCTTCCAGAATGACTTTGCTCAAACTCAGCTGGTAACAGCCCTGATGACAAACCTGCTGCAGGGGGTGAACTCCAGGGGTAGAATTCCACCGCACCTGATACCCTTAAGCCTCGTGAAAACCGTGCTGGCGTCCGCCATCACCACGCCAACTGACTCTTTACAAATACACCTTTCCTACTCTCTGGGTAGTGCCATCCCTCTCTGCGTCGACTACAAGCAGAGAAGGGGGGGGGCTTTCTCCTGAACTTGCCCATCATAGAGTCAAGCCGAATCTACCGGCTCAAGAACATTGTCAAGGTCAGATTTTGAAAAGTAACATTCACATCAAGATCCACGCGCCGGACGGGGTTGACTGCAACGACAGCAACACAAAGCCGTCCTAAGCTCCGAACCCGTACGTGTGCACATTGACCAAAGAAATTCACTATCTCTGCCCTAACAAGCCTTTCCTCAGAGACAACACTGACGGAATCTGCGGGCTGCAGATCAGCGACACCCGCTGCCCTGCCGAAGCCAAGCCGCGCACTCAAGGCATCAAGACCCAAGCAGAGTGTAAGTGACAGGCGGCTCGCTAACACTCCTGTGCGCACAGCTGCACTCACTTACGGCCAGAATGACACTGACACCTGTGTCACCTCGCTCCACTGAAGCCTGTGAATCCAAGCACCGAAAAGTGCCATCCTTCACCTTGACGACCTGGCATGGTACCATCTTCCATGCAAAGAGTACAAATTAAAACTGGAAATCCCATCCTTCTCCAGGAACCACACTTGGGGGGTCCCAGCGAATTGACATTTATCCTATCGACACAGCCCTCCAAGCTTTGTCTCAACTGCCCGCTTTAACTGCCGCACCTAGTGTCCAATCCTGGACTGCGGCCGATCCTACGCTGGGTAACTCTATCAAACACACCGCGACACTCGACAGTCATCCTGCACAGGAGGCTCAACGAGATGCGAACACCTACAGCCAAGCCCACGGGACCCTCAGGAAGAGGGTACCACGCTGGAGGCTGCGTCGAACTTAATCAAGCTGAGCCCTCAGCCTCAGCCTGAGAGCACCTGCTACCCGATCATCATGATTCACCTGTCATCCGTCCATTGTGATGATTGTTGTCCGATTAAGTCCACACAGGGACTTCATCAGACAAAAAGGGGGACTGTAAGGACTGGGCTAAAAGGGTGAATCTGAAAGGACTAAATACATCCTGCTAAAGACCCAAAAAGCCTGGAATGTAAATTTACACACACACACACACACACACACACACACACACACACACACACACACACACACACACACCCACACCCACACACACACACGCATCCCCCACAAGTGAAGCCTGCTCAGGACAGAGCGTGGTTTCCTGTTACGAGACACTTTTATGACTGACTTGGAATTTGATATTCAAGAGAAGGAAACTTCTTTTTTTTAAAAGACATTTAACCAGATATATTCGATGTGTTTTTATGCGTGTCCATTTGCCCATGTCACATTGGAATGGCTATGATTTTATCGTAGCTTAAAGTGAATTATAAATACCTTCATTATGCATTTTATGAATAACTGTCTATTCCCATAACTGGTACACATAGTTCTGGACACCTCCAGAATACTTTCGGTGTGATCAATCAGAATACGTACAGTAATATCCAGTAAAATATAGTTTACTATGTTTTCCATCTTTGGAGTGAAAAGAGACCAAAACTAACATCACTAGATAACAGCGTTTACGACCCAAAGGAATGTTCACAGGACTGTGGCTCTCTCTGAATTCTAACCAAGGAGGAGAAATGAATCCTGTATCCATATATATATATATATTATTATATATCCACTTGAGAATTGCATGAACAATGTATCTAAGTTCCCTATTTCATGAATTGCCTTTCTGTTGTTTGGTCTATGTTTCTCGACAACTCTAATGGGATAAGGTTTCAAACTTTGCCAACTAAGGTTTAACCAAATCCATTTGTGGCAAGTTTGGTCTCGATAAACTCCAATCTTAGTTCCCCATTTGTTAATTGACATTACATTTTGCTAAACTTTGTGACACATTAGTATTATAAGAATTGTGAAGATTCTTCTCTTAAACAACCGACGAAATTAGGGTGTCAAATGTCTCTCTCTGAGACAAAGAGCAATAAAACCCAAAGTCCCGCCTGTAAACTTCCAACCCTCTAATTGGCCAAGCCAACAGGAAGAGGCTGGATTTCTCCAAAAGTGATAAATGACGCTTCCCCCCTCCGCTCGCTCTCTTCCTCCCTTGTACTCGTGTTATAATGTAACGTCTCGCCTCCGGGCGAGCTCTTCGCCTTTCTTTTATTTGTTTCTAGTTTAGTTTGTGTTTTTCAGTTGTAGATAAGTCTCTGTGTTTAATTCCAATCGACGATTGAAAAGAAAACCCCGTGACATATCTCTTCAGCAAAACCATCTACAAGGGACCTTTAAACGAGCGCGCGCTCGCTTTGAAGGAGAAACACGCGCACGTGACCGCGTGACGCGCCGGACCGAGCGACGCACGCGCTTCTTCACCAGCCATGCAAAGATGTAACGTTAACTCCGCGTGATTTCCCCGTAGAGATCTTTATTTATTTTCTTTGTTAGTCAAAGTTTTGTTTTCCGTAGTCGACTCAGTTCACTTCCACGAAGTGAAACGAACTTAGCCGAACTATCTTCCTTTGGTAATGTTACCCAAAGACTGTGAACCTCCGTTCAACACGCGCGCCAAGCAGCACCACGTGACGCTTCTTAAAGGACTCCGCTCACGCACGCGGCCAGACAAGGCCGCGCAGGAATGCCGGACACAGAGAGACCAAAACTTGTGCAAGTATCTCTTTTGAAGCTTCTCAGAAGCATTAAGATTATGTGTTTCGTGTTGTTACAGAAAGGTGAAAGTCTAGGAAAAAAATCGTACCCATGCTGTCTCTCTCTCTCCCTCTCTCTCTCTCTCTCTCTCTTACTCGCTCACGCGTGTAAGTTATCCATTGTCCAAACTTTACGCATTTCTCGTTCATTGATGTCTTATTGTATTGTTCATTGATGTCTATGTGTTTGTAAATACATATATATCCCGTATAACCGTAGTAAATACATAAGTAGTCATGCCTCTATTAAATTAAATATATATTCATTTGATTGATGTACTGTCTCTTTGCTCAGTTTCAAGTCCCTTAAGTGCCAAAGATCTTATGCTACAAGCTTACTTAAATTAAATATACCTTAAAGAGTATGTGTTCATAGGGCGGGAAACCCAATTCTTCTGGCCAGAGAATTGCGTTTCCTGAAATCCTATAAAGTAAGATGATATTGTGGAGCCCCACAAATATTATCCTGACAATTGAGCTAATTCATTTTACCTGTTTTGTGAAACGTGGTCCGTGTAATTAATTGCAATCAACTTGTGGTTAATTTCAGGGATTCACATGCATGCATGCAGGTAAAATGACAGATCCTCCCTTATCGGGAGATTTATTAACATGTAAGACTGATCTACTCCAAACATGTATGAATAATTATTAATTACCAATTATTAATTATGATATGCAAATTCCCCACGGATTAGATCCGCCCTGAATCCTTACAGCGTAAAGGTTAAGAGCTCCATCTATCACTGTTTTCCATGTTCGTATAGTACGTTTGTGGAGTAAACATATAGGCTATAATCTGTGTGTTTACATAGCTTTTTTAAAAATGGCGGGTACTGGTGTTTCACGTGCGTTGACCAATCCGCATACACTAACCTCAGGGAACCCCTATTATGAAGTAGGAGCTAAATTAGTTTCCCCAAAAGAGTTCCTAGAACTAAAAGCGTTCCTAGTTCCAGCGGTGCGAACGTGCCGACATCGGGGTACTTTCGGCAATAGTTCTAGGAACTATGAAAAGGTTCCTCCGGTGCGAATGCAACCAGGAAAATGTTCCTAAGGGAACCATTCGTTTTCGGGGAAACTAAACATAAATGCCTTGACTAGCACTGTTGTCATGGGAAATCCCCTTAACTAATAAAATAACAAAGACAAAGATTCCTTAGCAGCCATTCAAACTGATTTTGTGATTATAACTTTGGCCTGAAGAATATCAGCTAGATGCATGTAACGCCCTTGCTTAGACTCTCTCTCTCTCTCTCTCTCTCTCTCTCTCTCTCTCTCTCTCTCTCTCTCTCTCTCTCTCTCTCTCTCTCTCTCTCTCTCTCTCTCTCTCTCTCTCTCTCTCTCTCTCTCTCTCTCTCTCTCTCTCTCTCTCTCATGTACAGTAGAGTATTATACTCTACACAATACAATAAGCTTCAATGAAGCCAATCAGCGTTCCTTCGTTGCTAGTACCGTATTAGAATTAGTAACGGAGGCTTGGGCTCAACTGTTAAACTATCAACTGAGATTTTAATCTGTGGCAGAAGGAAGTAGTTCCCCATAAATGAGAGTATTTAAATACACTTTGTTGTTGTTGTTTTTTTATTTATTTACACTTAAGCCTCCGTTACTAGCTCTAAAATGACGCTTTGGAATTAGCAACAGGCTTGGGATTAGATGCGTAAAAAATTAGTCCTACACAAGAGCATTTTACGGACAAAAACATGACAAATGTCTTGAAACACATTATCTGAACAATGTTTTGAGCTGTGGTTAATGTATAAGCGGGAATAATTGACTCCGCTTCGCATCGTGGCCGCATTACCACCTCGGGTGTGAATTATTTTTCTAATAATTCTAATAACGGCCCGTTGTCAATTATTCCATACATATATCACGTAATCACCCTATCTTGGTTAATTTTGCAATATAACTGGCAACCTGTACATTATTGCTTACATGTTTGTGTTTGTTTGCATGGAAGACATCTTAAAATTAATACATGCATGCTTTTGTCGGTGGCCTGCATCTGTGTTCACTTTCATCCAAATCTCTATGAATGGATGTAGACACAATTGGTGCTCCTGATCTCTACACTTTGATTCATTCATTCATTCATTCACAGGTAGTTCTCACTGTCCGTTACACATTTACCAAAACCTCTATATCAGTCTTAATTTTTCATGTGGCAGTCAACCCAGGGTTGATGAGGCTCTTTTTTAAAAGTGAGCATTTTCCATCTTTTAGTCAGGAGCTTAATTAACACGGCCTCCATGGGGAGCATGTGTGTCGAGCAGATGGCACAGGCTAGCTTAGGCAAGATGAAAAATGCTAATTTGTCAAATGCAGCTAAAACAACCTGATTGGAGATCTCATTAGGAGGCGGTTTGAACTCCCATCTGAAGACACATCTTGCCGGAACACACACCTTTTTTCTCTCGTCCGCTCTCTGCACTATTTTAATCCTACTTTACCTCAATTCTTCCCACTCAGCTCTCTCTAACTCACCACCCCCTGGGAGGAGGTGTCTGCTGTTTCCTCTGCTAAACATGTTGTATGATTATGACGAGATGATTCTATACAACATGTTTTGTTTACTTATTTGTGCTGAGTTCTAAAGCAGACTTCATTTTGCTTGCTAATAGTTTTAGCTCTTTTAATATCTGTTTTAAATGCAGTAACTTTTAAGCAGATTTTATTGTAATTTGCGTTTTTTTGTTTTAGCTAATGTATGAATTGTAAATCTTGGTCTTCAACATTAGGTGAAAATATTAAATGCTTATTTAAACTCAGTGATTTTGCTTTTGTAGTGATTACTTTTCAACAGGTTTTTAAACATTTCCCCAAATCACTGAGTTCAGTTGGTGCACAAATTTGTATATCTTATAACATAACAAATAAAAAATAAAAACATTTCAGTTTTAAAAAGTTTGTGTTCAACCTTGACCTGAAAGTGGATCAGACCAAGCACCACAACACACTTGCAGCCAATCAGCAGTAAGGGGCGTGTCCACTCATTATGGGGGAGGAGAGTGAGTGAGCAAGAGGGAGATTTGAAGAAAGACTAGAAAAAGAGATGTCTGAGAGACATTACAAAAGAGAAAAGGTCAGAGGAATATCACTGGAAAAATAAGGGATACGATCAGAAAAGAGCTTTAGGACCCACATTAATATTAGAAAAGCTTTCCAGCGCTGGAGAAGCTGAAAGGCTTGAAAAAGGACGCAGTGATTTAGTTGTTTCTGCTTCATACGCAAGTGACATTCTTTTGCTGGGTTTCACAGAACCAAGATATGCTATTGTTGTAATGTCAAATTGTGCAAATTGAAATTGAGAATTGAAAAAACTCAGAGAAAAAATAACGTTTTAGTCGCATAACATCAGTCAATGGAAACGTCGTCATTTCACAATTGTTTTTTTTTTTTATCGACATTTAGAAAATATCTGTAATGGAAACAAGGCTACTGTTTGTCTGGAGCTGGTGTGCTGCTGGCAACTAACAACAAACTCTTGCTTATATAGAGTATACTCTTGTAGACTCTTGTTATTTTTTGTTCTTCTTTGTCGATCGTTTGTCATCTTTGCTTTATTTTTCGCAAAGCATTATTTTGTTTCACTTCACGCTATGATAAAGAGACATCCACTCTTGCATTGCGTGTTTGTACATTTTGGAGGTGGAGCAATGAAGAGAGGGTGTGTTTGTTTGGGTTGATTTCAAATATTAACATTGTTTCTCAGAAATCGTTTACTGTCTGCTCCTTTGTATGTAAACCTGCCATCTGTTAGTCAAGTAGAAGCTATTGGTAGATGTTGTTTCATTATGTGACCTGATCCATCATTTTGAGTCATTTTTGACCCAGCTTTATATTTTTCCACTGAATATAAAAAGGAAACTCTAGTATTTTCTAATGCTATACTGTAACTGTTTATTTAAAAAAGTGCAAACACTGGACGATTAAATTAGAGATGATATATTTCAGTAAGTTTCTTTCAACAAGCATTCTGATGTTTAAGGTCTTTATTGTGCTGTAACTATTAGTAAAGAGTTACAGCCCTCTTTATTTAGTTCTGACATTTGAACTGTGGTAGCTACAGCACTCTGTCCCACCACATTAAAGAGTGTCAGAATTACATTTATTGTTTCAATTTTGTAATAGCATTTACATAATTTGCAAGCTGAGACTTTGTTTTATCTAAACTAACATAAAACAGCAACTAAATCTGAAAAACTTTCACACAGATACATATGACATGGTTCTAAATCAGCATCTCACGTTGAGCTTGCAGGGCTCCTGCTCTATAATTAATAGCCAAGTCACATTTAGCTCTACTATTTTAACATTCGGTAGATTCAGGGGGTTCAGCTTGATCTCTGAGCGAATGTGTGACACACAGCTTGAGGCATTCATTTTAATAAATCCATAGCAATGAATTAGACCGCACAAAAAAGACCTTGCCCACCTTGTTGTGTCTTGAAAACAGAAGAACAGACTGTTTTCTTACAATCACAGTGTAAGGGACAAAAAGGTGGGAGGAAATATGAAGGCCAATAGCATTCTCTCTGTTTTTCATCTTGCTTCAAATAACAGTGCAGGAAACAACAATTGACTGACAACAGGATACCTTCATGTTACCTCAGTCTGTGGCATCTCGTACACAAACACAGTCACAACCAATCCCTTCTCTCTCATTTCTCCCCCCTATCAATTGTCATGGAAGCCAAAAATGTTTTTGTTGTCATGTTTTTACAATTGCCACCTTTTTTCCGCTCTGCCTATTTCCGTAGTATTGCCGAAAAATGAAAGGAATTCAGTACAAGATTGACTATTTTAAGCTCTTCACACCATAATTCTTCATCTGATTCTTTTCTTTTTTGTTATTCACTGCTGTAAATGTGTTTACTATCTGCAACTTGTGCTTTTATTTGCTGTATGCAAATCATCCTGTAGCTGCTGACTGAAATCGTACCCCCTTCTTGTCCTCCTGCGTTGGGGAAATTGAGACAAACCTGTAGCTTTCCAGACTATTATTAAAGGGGCTATATGCAACTTTTTCCCCAAAATAAACGTAACAATAGCCTTTTTATTTGACCATTTATGACTTAAAGGAACACTCCACCCATTTGCATTAAGCTTTCCATTGTTAGAAACCCAGTCATACTATTGAATGGTCGTGAAACACTCTCTCATTTTCCCCTCAGAGGAGAGAAATCCTCTATTTACCTTTTTCACTTCCTCCTACAATGACGCAAAAATCGTCATTTTACGTCATTGTAGGAGGAAGTGTAAGAGGGGGGGATTTCTGTAAAAACTACAAGCACTAGTTCAAACCCGCCCATAGGGGGTTGGACCTAATGCGCTAACAGAGCTATCACAGATCAGTGGGTGGGACTTCACTTGTAGATACTGAAATCAATATCAGCCATCTTGTTTATAAGCTAAGCTAACAAGCGCTGTGGAGATAGGAAGTTATGACAATGACGGAAGAAACTAAACATGATATGGAAGAAACTAAACATGATATGGAAGTAGAGGATTTTGAAATTCTGCTGCTCGAATCCGCTGTTCGTGGCTATCTTTACGAGCCGCAATTTAGTGAAGAGCAGCTGAGCCTGATGGAGGAACAGGAGGCGGACGAGGAGCCCGGACTGGGCGGACTGCTGGTGCCTGTGCTCTCGCTGTGCGCTACGGACACAGATAGAGTCCGTCTGCTGCAGAGAATTTCAACGATAGCAATTTCTCCTGGACGAAATCTCTGAATCAGACGAGCACACGGACGTTTGTGTTGTGATGTGAACCATCCTAGTGTCGCACCGCATATGTTCTGACTGAACATCCCGGTATCATGCAATAATTCACCATATAGAAAGAAATACAAACGAGGAGTAATTCACTAATGAGTTTGCCAATGTAACGGGGTTCGTTGTCGTGGGAAGGAGGAGGCGGGAACCGGCGAACATTTAAACATTTTAATAGTAAAATAAACAAATACAAAACAAAAGTATAAGCCAGCTGGCCACACACAACAGAAACAAAACATAAAATGAGGCCTGTTCCTTTTGTGCTTCCGCTCCTCCGTGAGAGATATGAGACCGCTGCGTCTCACAGGTGTCATTCATCATCACTCGCGCCGTCCTCTCACGTCCCTCGTCCTGTCCGCCACAGCCAACTAACTAGACATTTTGTGTGAAATGAATTTCAAACTCTTTTGGCAGCAAGTCTTGTAGACGGAAGAGTGATTTCTCTGTTTGCGCTGTTCTGGATTAGTGGGAGTGGCTTGCGGAGCTGTGCAATGTGGTGCATTGTGGGAGTTGTTGTCTTATATACAAATGCGCCCTAAAGTTATTTTCTGTCTTTTCTCGGTCAAGAGGGCACCAAATTCAAAATTTCTTTTACATTTCGACTACATATATAACCCACTTTCAATAAAGATTAATGTTGAAATGGGTGGAGTGACCCTTTAAACATCTCCTGATGAGCATACTGACACCTTGTCCGCTCACATTGGGTGCACCTAAAGCCTGTATCCTATTTTTCCTATTTTCTGTCGGGTCGGATTTGTCCCGCGGTGTTTGCGGATGTGACGTCAAGCGCGTTCATGTTAAACGTTTCAGATCACTCTGCCACCACCGCTAGTCAGCAAGTAGCCTACACTCTCAAGCAGTGCAATGGATTTTGCGAATACACAGAAGAGACCCAGGACAACTCGGACACCAACAGTAACTCCACAGAAGACTAAAAAAGTTAAACCCCTGACAAGTGGCCGAAAAAGATCGAAGATTGAGAGCGACCGACGCCGAGCAAGGACTAGAGTGAACATCGGCTTCGGATTTGAGCCTTGGAGGGCGCTCAGATCTGTGTTGGGAATACGAAGTGACCCAGAAATGGCTTTTTTTTCTTCTGAAAAGGTAATACGTGATAAAACTGTTCATTGAAATAGCACTGTGTTGTTTTCAGTTCACTTGTAAATGCTGTTAGTGAAGTGTGCACGTACGAGCGCGCGCTGCGAGAGTGAGCAGAAAGGAAGAGCAGTTCTGTTTTTTGGCCACAGGTGACAGTCGCGAGTTTAAATTTCAGAAAAACGCATATAGCCTCTTTAATACATACATAGTTAAACTTTAGTTAATTTTGGAAAAAAGTAGCTATATTGCAAGTTGCTAAGAAAAGTAGCTAACTACTGCAGGCTACAGTAGTTAGCTACTGTTATGCTGTTATGTAGCCTGTTATGCTATTCAAAGAGTCAATATGTATATATATATATATATATTGATGGAATATATATAAATATTGACGGAAGTGCCGCCTTTAATCACAGGAGAGTGAAAATTTGTAGCATTTGCGACTCTCATTCGTGACTCTCCTGTGATTAAAGGCGGCACTTCCGTCAATATTTATCTTAAGCGCACAATTTGAATACATAAGCTAGAAAAACCAAACAGTGATCCCCTTCAAGCTATTTAGGCAGGTTATGTCCAATGAGGGAACAGAAATGGGACTGATGTACTCAAACATATAACTTTATTAAACACCAGACAACAGAGCTGCCAACTCTCACGTATTGGCCGTGAGACACACGCATTTGATTGGTTTCACACGCTACACCCCCGATTTCTCACGCTGAAGTGTCAACCTGGTCGGTCAAATCTCTGGAAGATGAGTTTATATATATCTACCTGTTGAGCCACTCGTGATCGACTATTTATGCCGCAAATTAGTTAAAATCTCCCGGAATCTAGAGCGTAGCGTTGCGCCGCGTAGCTATGAGACAATAATATACTGGTTGGCAATCAGAGCAAGCAAATGTTCCCCGTAGGTAACAGTGGACGAAATTCTACACTAAAAAGTCACAGTGAATAAAGTCTCATAGCAGATGAGTTACAGTGAAGTCTCATAATACATAGGCTACAGTGAATAAAGTCGAATAAATAGATACTGTTCACATACACACACTCCAACACTGCAAGAGACACGTCACACCAAATAGGCTGTACACACACTAACACAGCGTTTCACACTTCACACTAGTGAACACTGCAAAATAAGCACTGTCCCCACAGGAGATATTGCACAATGCCCATAGGCCAAATACGGTGATACAATTATTGCCAAACAAACAACACATTTGGGTTAGCAGGCTATCACCAGCAGACCTACACCCTAGGCCCACCTAGTTCCAGGTCCGCACATAAATATGGTGGCAGATTTCCGAGGCACGCACATTCATCCAAAGAAACGCAGGAAAAACAGTGGCTAATTGGACAGACGAAGGCAATCCTCCTGTAATCACAAGCATAAAGGGTTTATAATGCTAGCATTGTGACAATTTAAGACAATATTAGATCTCTAATTGAAAGACTATAACTAAAAAAAAAAGGATTAAATGAACTTACATTTTTGAAACCAGCCTAGATAAATTAGAGCTGTCTGCACCATACCAATAAAGTTCAACAGTGTGGATGACTAATGTGCACACTCTCGCCAGCGTTGCTTCTATTAATAGGCAATATCAGACAGGAAATGATCAGAGCTATAAACACTACACGTCACGTCTAAAGGAAAAAGGGGCCAGTAAACTTACGTTGCTGCAAACCCGTGTAGAAATCACTACTCGCTATTATGCGAGCAAAGTTTCTGTTGACTCGTAACTGCGTGTACCATTTACTGGTCACCATACGCACAGACGCCAGGCCGAGCTACAAACAAACAATGGACCGTGTTAGGCGCTTCTCAATTGGGAATGAGTTTAATGTATGGCCAAATAGGCTTAACCTTCCAAAAAGACTCCCGTTCTCACAGCTGATAATCCAAGAGGCTCACTCTTCAACTCACACCGCACTAATGTTCTCCTGTCCATGTCTCACGACATTTAAAGGGACACGTCACTTATGCCACCTGATCCAAATAATCAGTGACAGTGGGCAGGCCTTCAAGCTACACTTCCCGTCTCAACCACCCTACATACACTCGCCTAAAGGATTATTAGGAACACCTGTTCAATTTCTCATTAATGCAATTATCTAATCAACCAATCACATGGCAGTTGCTTCAATGCATTTAGGGGTGTGGTCCTGGTCAAGACAATCTCCTGAACTCCAAACTGAATGTCAGAATGGGAAAGAAAGGTGATTTAAGCCATTTTGAGCGTGGCATGGTTGTTGGTGCCAGACGGGCCGGTCTGAGTATTTCACAATCTGCTCAGTTACTGGGATTTTCATGCACAACCATTTCTAGGGTTTACAAAGAATGGTGTGAAAAGGGAAAAACATTCAGTATGCGGCAGTCCTGTGGGCGAAAATGCCTTGTTGATGCTAGAGGTCAGAGGAGAATGGGCCGACTGATTCAAGCTGATAGAAGAGCAACTTTGATTGAAATAACCACTCGTTACAACCGAGGTATGCAGCAAAGCATTTGTGAAGCCACAACACGCACAACCTTGAGGCGGATGGGCTACAACAGCAGAAGACCCCACCGGGTACCACTCATCTCCACTACAAATAGGAAAAAGAGGCTACAATTTGCAAGAGCTCACCAAAATTGGACAGTTGAAGACTGGAAAAATGTTGCCTGGTCTGATGAGTCTCGATTTCTGTTGAGACATTCAGATGGTAGAGTCAGAATTTGGCGTAAACAGAATGAGAACATGGATCCATCATGCCTTGTTACCACTGTGCAGGCTGCTGGTGGTGGTGTAATGGTGTGGGGGATGTTTTCTTGGCACACTTTAGGCTCCTTATTGCCAATTGGGCATCGTTTAAATGCCACGGCCTACCTGAGCATTGTTTCTGACCATGTCCATCCCTTTATGGCCACCATGTACCCATCCTCTGATGGCTACTTCCAGCAGGATAATGCACCATATCCCAAAGCTCGAATCATTTCAAATTGGTTTCTTGAACATGACAATGAGTTCACTGTACTAAAATGGCCCCCACAGTCACCAGATCTCAACCCAATAGAGCATCTTTGGGATGTGGTGGAACGGGAGCTTCGTGCCCTGGATGTGCATCCCACAAATCTCCATCAACTGCAAGATGCTATCCTATCAATATGGGCCAACATTTCTAAAGAATGCTTTCAGCACCGTGTTGAATCAATGCCACGTAGAATTAAGGCAGTTCTGAAGGCGAAAGGGGGTCACACACAGTATTAGTATGGTGTTCCTAATAATCCTTTAGGTGAGTGTATATAAGGTTTGATGCTATAGTCGGTGTTACTGGCATCACACATCACATATTATATATATATATATTATGAACATAAACTAAAGACTTGACTATGAAACTCATCAACAGAGGTTACAGGTTACAAAGCTAAACAAATGCCCCGTTTACACGAAGGGAAGACACAGATATTTCCCTGCGGTTTGGCCTCTCATTTACGCAAAAACCCAGTTTTAATCACAGAAAACGATTATTTCTAAAAACTCCGGTCAAAGTGGAGATTTCTGAAAACGCCGGTTATGTGTTGCCGTGTCAACTGGGACAAACGGGGTTTTAGGTTCTCAAAAGTCACATTATGCACCAGAAAATGCTTAACATCATGTGAGCGCCCAGTTTGGCATAGTTATGATGGCGCTTGACGGTGTATTTATGCGGGTTGATGTAAATGACAACTTATTTGAAAACGATGTTGTGTGCACAATGTTATTATTGAAAACGGAGAGGGAGGGGGGGAGAGAGAGGGAGGGGGGGAGAGGGAGGGAGGGAGGGAGGGGGCATTATTCGTTTCTCTACATACCCGGCTTGTAAATGTGGCCAAAGATGCATGGCAAACATAAGGGCTTAAATACACAGACTACTAATGACTAGACAAGGGACACCTGTGCACAATCAAGACAATAAACCAATAAGAACATAACACATGCGACTAGGGGAGCACATGGCAGGATCTTATGACAAACAGGAACACATAACAAAACCAGAAACAGGACAAGGAGCATGAAAGACATGAACACACACAAAACCCCAAACCGTGACAGCTTGTTGGAAAAAGTTGATTATTACTGGAAAAGTAATTTGTAAAACACCTGAGTAAAACAGGTTTAGTATCTCTTCTTTTAGTTTACTCCCCAACACACACAGTCCTCTTATCTAGCTCATTTTCGTATTTAATGTGTCTTGAGGAGTTTTCCTCCTTGATCTTTCTTTTGAAAAGTTGCCCAGTGTGTTGACAGACATATTAAAGTTTTAGCAGGCAAAATAACTGCAGGCAGTTATCAGGCTGAGACACCCGACAAAGCAAAGGAATCCTTCTGTTACGCAGTATTCGTCATGATGTATTTCTAAAACCACTCTCTGTGTTCGATTTCTTCCTGCTGCGGATAAAACTGTCAAGTGTGTGTGTGTGTGTGTGTGTGTGTGTGTGAATAAACACTTCAGGAGTGTTGCTCTGGCATCATCTCGGTATCATGTTAAAATTGCTCATCTGTCATGTCCTCTGTCTACTTGTCAGGTACACTAAGCTGGGGCAGGGCACAATGATTATCGCTGAAGTGTTTTGTCAGCCATTTATTTGTCTCCCTATGTATTTCCAATGCTCAGCGGTGTGTTGGATTTCCCAGCGTGACCTAGAATGATGACAGTAATGGAGAGAAGAACAGAATAAAGCCTGCATTTATCTGATAGGCAGAGTACAAAGTGAGGTTAGGACAAGGTCCAGTGTGGTAAAGTAAGTATCCACGGGTTAAGAGATATTATGTTACTTTATGGTCACCAGGGTTTATTTAAATTATTATTATTATTATTATTATTATTATTGTAGGCTCTCATAAGCAGAATTGTACCTTGAGGGACATTGACTCAGTGTCCAGAGCTGTAGGGTACATTCTTCAACACAGCCTCATAAGGAAACGTCCATCTAGAGACTTTTATCATACACCACCTCTAGTAATCAGATGTCAATCTGATGCCATTTTTAGGTTGTTTCTGAGGATTCCGTTATACTTTACCAATGGCTTTACTTTTAGAGTTAAAATAAAAATGTAAAGAATGACACAATCACACAATGATGGATTGCATCATGCAAGTTGGAATGTACATTTTGAGTGACATTTGAAAGCCATGGTAGAGGGGAATATTTTCAGCAAAAAAAAAAAAAACATCTCTGTTTTACTTATGTTTCACACAAAGGTATGTAATCAGAATACTTTGAATATAGTGTTCCCACTTTGAATTTCACCAATGAATGGAAATATAAAGGGCTAGATCAACCAATGATCAACCAGTTCTCTAAAATAGCTTCAGATGCATCTCATGACGCTTCATTTGGTCAGACAGAGAACAACACTGTTACAAGTTCTGACAATGGAAGAACAACAAGGTGTGGATTTATATTTGTTTAAAAAAAAAAACGAACGTAACTTTATAAAACTGAACGTAACTTTTTAAAACTGAACATAACTTTTTCAGAAACTATCAAAAATATGCCAGAATTACTTTTGTGCCAATAATAATTAATATAATAATAATTATAAAAATAACTTTTCAAGAAACTAATGAAAATATAAATTGAAACGGAAAAAAATATCTTTGAAACTGAAAAAGAATAAATCGCGGGCACATTTTTTTACTTCGTCCTTAATACACTGCATGTTTTGCAAACTATCATATTTCTTTCGCTGATCTGAACTTACAAATGCGCTTCCAGAGTTTTCAGTTACGCTTCTGAAGTTTTCGTTTACGCTCCCTGAGTTCTCTTACGAGAGTATCTCTCGTACTGCGTAATAGCTTACGCTAGGGGAAAACCTCTTTTCCACGAGATATTGAAGCCAAAAATTATCCTTAATTTTTTATTAATGTAAAACGCTTTGCAGCAGCAAGCAGACACAGGCGATACAGCTCGCGCGCCTATTGGCTGCTCTTGCGGCAAATGCAGCAGCCTATCGAGAGAGACTCTGCGTGACGTAATGACCAATGGGGGCAACTCGCGCCCATATCGTCACGTCCCGCCAGAAAGGGCGTGGTCTCACTCTATAAATATGCTCGTTAGGCTGGTACAAGCTGATTTTCATCTCTTCAGCGAAGCACACGCATCGCTGGATCCGGAGTGAGAAGCCGCGCCGTCGAAGCAAGCTTTTCAGCGGGACGAGCTCTGGAGTCGCTGGCCTCGCCGCCTTCAACTCCCGTACCTGCTGCGCTTTCTGGCGTTCTATATCCTTTTATATCACTTTGTATCCTTACTCTGCTGAGAGTGTTTGCTCGCTTACTTGACGCGACTCACACTTCTCATCACAAAAGAGCTGCGTCTTTTTAAAGATGCCATCCTGTGGCTCGTGCCGCGCCCCACTCAGCGACGGGGACCGTCACGTCATCTGTGTGTCCTGCCTGGGTGAGGATGCCCTCATTGCGAGCTTTTGCCTATGGTGACTCTGAGGACTCGCCTGGCATCATTCTCCGAGCCTTCACCACAGCCCGCCGTGGTGCCGCGCCGCAAGAAGCGCCGCGCCCAGCGCGCTCCCGAGCTCTCTCCAGCCCGCCAAAGCTCGCCGGTTCGCCCGCCAGCTTCGCCGGCTTCGCTCAAGTCGCTCACTGACGGACAACGGCCGCCGACTGCCGCCGCGTCCGTCCACGAGTTCGACGAACCCACCGAGGCTTGTTCTCTTCTGGCATCTGATAGCGAGGATTGGGCGAGCTCCGTGGACCTCCCCTCCGCTAGCGTTTCCCGCCGAACCACTGGTAAGAGAGCCGGCATTGAGACTGAGCTGATGCGTCTGCTCTCTCAGGCCGTGGAAAGCATCGGCCTCGACTGGGAAGCGCCCGCGCAACCGCCGCGCGAGTCGTCAGGGAAACGGGCCAGC
Organism: Rhinichthys klamathensis goyatoka; assembly: GCF_029890125.1. Classification (NCBI taxonomy): domain Eukaryota; kingdom Metazoa; phylum Chordata; class Actinopteri; order Cypriniformes; family Leuciscidae; genus Rhinichthys; species Rhinichthys klamathensis. Next base: position 3,112,237 of record NW_026606714.1, on the reverse strand, counting down.
ATCAAGACCGCGAGCCCTAAAACCGCGGCTAGCTTTCTTTACGTTATAAGAAATCTACCCCGCCCCCCATGGGCGTGCGTCACCGGCAAATGAGAAAAGAGTGTGTTTTAGTCCCCGCCGAGGCCGGACTAATCTCCATTTCTCAAACATTTCTCAGCTCCTAGTTTGAGCGGCTGAAAATGTCATTATTGCAGCAATGAGCCTGTTGTATAACACGCACACCTGCATACAAACGGCGACACACACAAAACTGTGATGACACTCTCTTATCTGCTTGCGCTAATGTAGTTCTCCCTGTGGCCCAGTGGCAGAACCGGAAGCCTTCGCGCGAGAGACCCGTGTTCGATCCCGGCTCTCGCAGCAGATAAAAATTTAGTCTCGCCGCGGCCAGACTTCCACCGAAACTTTTCGCTCGTTCAGTTCCAGAAAATGCGACTGTTCCAGTGTATTTTGCAGTAAACAAGCTGGTTCCACGGCCCGCTTGCCTGCACATAAAGGCCGTTTCCACGGCGACCCAGAAAAATCATGTAATCATTGTATTTCTGGTTTTCTGGCCACAGCCGATGGTGTTATAAGTGTAATAAAATGCTCACAGCCCAGTGTTCATTTCTACACACAAACACAGCCCGCCACGGTACAGGGCTCGCACAAATGAAATCGACGCATGTCAATTGTGCATTAAATGTAGTGAATGTGCCCACAACCCAGTGCCCACAAACACTACCACGGTTTCTGTAAAACGAAACCAACACAAGTCTTCCAAGCCTCCTAGGAAATCGACGGTGTTTCAGTCTCGCCGTGGCCAGACTTCCACTGAAATTTTCGCTCGTTCAGTTCCAGAAAATGTGACTGTTCCAGTGTATTTTGCAGTAAGCAAGCCAGTACCATGCCCGCTTGCCTGCACACAAATGCTGTTCCCACGGCGACCCAGATAAATCACATAAACGGTGTATTTTCTGGTATTCCGGCCACAGCCGATGGTGTAATGAGTGTATTGAAAATGCCCACAACCCAGGGCTCATTTCTACACACAAACACAGCCCGCAAAGTTGCAGGGCTCGCACAAACAAAATCGCCTCATGTCGATTGTGCACTAAATGTAGTGAATGTGCCTACGTCTCAGTGCCCACAAACACTACACACCACATGTCCCACGGGTTCTGTAAAATGAAACCAACAGGCATTCAGTCAGCTCAGGCCGACGGTGTTTTTCAGTGCAGTAAATGTGCCCGCTGTCCTGCGCCCACATTCACTCACAGACATGTTAAGCCCCACGGGGCTCACCCCGCTCTCTCTCCCTCAGCAAACTGCTATAAGGGTTTTGAGCGCGGCCAGGCTGCCCGCCGCGATCGGCGCGCCCCCCGCCTCACACACTGTAAACACAGTGTCTGCGTTACAGCACGCCGGAGCTCCCTTGCCGTCACTATGTCTCGGCCAGAGCCCAGATCTCATTCTACCCCTAGCTATTCACGCGAAAGTGTGGGCACAGCTTCCTGGGGTATCAGAATGGGTGCTGAACACTATAAAAAGAGGCTATTCGCTACATTTCGCTCGACGTCCCCGCCGTTATACGGCGCGCGTCGAGACGACGGTGAAAACGAAGTATTTTATCTACTTCGAGCCGAGATAGCGAAACTACTGAGCAAAGGTGCTATAGAACCTTTATCTCAAGCTCAGAGCAAAGGGGGCCTACACAGCAGATATTTTCTGGTACCGAAAAAAGATGGAGGTCTCAGACCCATTTTAGATCTGCGACAGCTGAACAGAGCGCTTGTGAAACGCCAGTTCAGAATGCTTACGACCAGGAAAATCCTCGCGCAAGTGCGCCACGGGGACTGGTTTATGTCAATAGATCTGAAAGACGCCTATTTCCAAATACAAATAGCGTCCCATTCACAGGCGATTCTTGAGATTCGCTTTCGAGGGCCAGGCATATCAATACACAGTCCTGCCGTTCGGCCTGTCCGTAGCACCTCGTACATTCACGAAGTGCATGGACGCGGCGCTCGCACCCCTGAGACTTCAGGGCATGCGAGTCCTGAACTACTTGGACGATTGGCCGATTCTAGCTCGATCACGATCGGAGCTCATAGAACACAGGGCCGCATTACTCGAGCACCTCGAGGAGCTGGGCCTCACAGTCAATTGGGCGAAGAGCTCACTGTCTCCCAGTCAGAAAATGTCCTTTCTGGGAACAGTGTTAGACTCGCTATCCATGACGGCACGCCTGTCACCAGAGCGCGGACTAAATATTCAGCGCGTCGCGAAATCCTTCCGCCACGGCTCGATAGTTCCGCTCAAAAGGTTTCAGAAAATGCTGGGGCTGATGGCCTCAGCGGCCTCTGTACTCCAGTTGGGCTTGCTTCGCATGCGCCCACTGCAGATGTGGCTGAAAGCGCGGGTTCCACCCAGGGCATGGACAGCGGGTCTATTTCGCCTCAGGGTCGACCTACAGTGTGTTTCAGCTCTGGAACCTTGGAAAATAACCGACTGGTATCAGTCAGGTGTGAGTCTGGGGACCGCTTCGAGTGTGAAGGTGGTGTCTACGGACGCCTCCACCTCGGGGTGGGGAGCGCTGCTCGAGGGCAGACCGCTAGCTGGCCTGTGGTCAGAACGGGAAAAGCTCCTTCACATAAACTGCTTGGAGATGATAGCAGTCGACAAAGCGCTACGGCGTTTTTGTCCCCAGGTAACAGGCCACCACGTCTTGGTCCGGTCGGACAACATGTCAGTGGTGGCATACATAAATCGCCAGGGCGGCGTCAGGTCACGAAACCTTCACAGGCTGACGGAACGCCTCCTGGTCTGGGCTCAGCACAACCTGCTCTCACTGAGAGCAGCGCACGTGCCTGGTCACCTGAATGTGGGACCAGACAGACTGTCCAGGAACAATGTTCCAGCAGGGGAGTGGTCGCTGCACCCGCAGATGGTCCAGCTGCTGTGGAAAATATTCGGCAGAGCACAGGTGGACCTATTCGCGTCCCACGAAAACGCTCATTGCCCGAAGTTTTTCTCGAAAAGCAAGGACGCGCTGGCTCATGTTTGGCCCCGCTGCCCCCTATATGCTTTTCCTCCTGTCTTGCTCCTGCCTCAGGTGTTGGAACGAATCAGGGAAAACGGATGCCCAGTGCTGCTCGTAGCTTCGCTCTGGACAAACCAGATGTGGTTCCCTGCCCTGATGCAGCTGACCAGCACTGCCCCATGGCCTGTACCATTGAGGAGAGACCTCCTCTCTCAGGCGGAGGGCTCGATTTGGCACCCTCGCCCGGAGCTGTGGTCCCTGCACGCATGGGCCATCAACGGGTACCCGCTAGCCTCCCAGAAGGAGTGTTAAACACGATCGCGCAGGCTAGAGCTCCGTCTACCAGGCGGCTCTACTCCTCGAAATGGTCTGTTTTCTCTGCATGGTGTCAAGCCCAGAGTTTTTCACCTGTGGAATGCGGGGTTTCGGAAGTGCTTTCCTTCCTTCAAGAGCTACTGGATAAGGGCAGGACCCCATCCACGCTCAAAGTATATGTGGCGGCCATAGCAACGTTTGCAAAACCGGTGTCTGGCCAGTCGCTGGGGAAGAACGACTTAGTCGTGCGTTTCCTTAGGGGAGCTCGGAGGCTAAACCCTCCCAGGCCCCCTTCAGTCCCGACGTGGGGCCTTTCCACGGTCCTGGAGGCCATGAAAGGCGCCCCGTTCGAGCCAATCCAGCTGGTGGACATGAAACACCTGTCGTTCAAAACAGTGTTTCTCATGGCTCTCGCTTCAGTGAAGCGCATAGGGGACTTGCAGGCGCTTTCAGTAAGCGCGTCATGTATGGAGTTTGGGCCTAATGACTCGAAGGTCATTCTCAAACCTAAGCACGGGTATGTGCCGAAATCCCTCAATACACCGTTTAGGGCCCAGGTAATTTCCCTGTCCGCCCTTCCGGTTCTCAATGAGGAGGAGGACGCGAGTCTCCTTTGCCCCGTCAGGGCATTAAGAGCTTATGTGTCGCGCTCGTCTGTTTTCAGACAGACTGAGCAGCTTTTCGTTTTGTTTGGCGGGCGCTCCAAGGGACTTGCCGCCTCAAAACAGAGCCTATCCAGATGGATAGTGGATGCCATTGCACTCGCTTACACTGCAAAGGGCCTGCAGTGCCCCTTGGGTGTCAGAGCGCACTCCACGAGAGGCGTGGCCTCTTCGTGGGCATGGTCTAGCAGGGTTTCCCTGCAAGATATCTGTACGGCCGCGGGCTGGGCCTCGCCGTCTACATTTATGAAATACTATAACCTGGAGGTACCCGCCTTACAAGCTAAGCTTTTGGCGGTCAAAAAAAATCAGTGCTATCTGCCCCGCTGTGCGGCCCAGATGCTGAGTTTACTGCAGCCCCATGAGTGTTGACACACGTATGGCCACCCAGATCAGGCTGAAAGCTTTCACCCTGGCTGCGCGTTTTATTGTCATATGATAGCCCCGCTGGGTGCTATTTTATAAGGAATGACGCTTCCAGCCTCTCTTCCTCCACTCTATGTGAGTTTATGGTGATTATGCACTATATGAGCCCTGGGCTTCGGCCCCTGGGACTTTGGTGTTGGATCCCTGTACGCACGACGTGTTGCATTGTGTTCCCCTAGCGTAAGCTATTACGCAGTACGAGAGATACTCTCGTAAGAGAACGTACTCGGTTACTAACGTAACCTCGGTTCTCTCTAGAGAGGGAACGAGTACTGCGTATCTTGCCGTGCTTGGAATACGCTCTGGTTCGCTTCGGCGATGAAAACCAGCTTGTACCAGCCTAACGAGCATATTTATAGAGTGAGACCACGCCCTTTCTGGCGGGACGTGACGATATGGGCGCGAGTTGCCCCCATTGGTCATTACGTCACGCAGAGTCTCTCTCGATAGGCTGCTGCATTTGCCGCAAGAGCAGCCAATAGGCGCGCGAGCTGTATCGCCTGTGTCTGCTTGCTGCTGCAAAGCGTTTTACATTAATAAAAAATTAAGGATAATTTTTGGCTTCAATATCTCGTGGAAAAGAGGTTTTCTCCTAGCGTAAGCTATTACGCAGTACTCGTTCCCTCTCTAGAGAGAACCGAGGTTACGTTAGTAACCGAGTACGTTTTCGTTCGGAGTTCTGACACATATCTCTCGTGGGGGCGGGGCTAGTAGCAGTGTGTTCTCATTGGCTACTGAGTTTTTGATTGACAGCGCCTTCTTGACCTGGAAGTGAAGACGTCAGTGTTGTGTTTACATGTTTGAATGTGAGCGTCTGTAAGCGCAGCTTTCTATTTCATTTTACTGATAGACCTTATTTGCAAACACCGGAAGTAGCTAACCGCGGCCATATTGTTGACATGACAACTGTCCTGCCCCTAGCTAGCTGCGCGCAGATTTGAGTTGAGGGGAGCAGTAACGTTAGCCTAATGGCTTTGTCTCGTCGGTATCAAGAGAAGATAAGCTTGATTGGTGTGGACTAGGGGTGGAATGGTACACAGATGTCACGGTTCGGTTCATACCTCGGTTCAGACATCACGGTTCGGTACAATGGAGGGAAATTTTGTATTAATAAAGGCATAGAACCAGTTTATTTGTAGTGCACTGACAATAGTTTTATATAATTAGTTTATTAATTAAATTAATAAAAAGACAAAAAGACCTTGCAATATGTTATTGCAAAAATTATTTTGCTATATTTCAGATCAATATATTTGTTTTCCTTAATTTTAATTAACATTATTAATTAACAATGTAACATTATTCTCATCTGAATTATAAATGATAAAAGATGGAACCCACAGACTGTTTTGAAATGGAGTTGGATAAATATGTTGTGCTTTTAAAACAATGTGTGTGTGTGTGTGTGTGTGATTTTGGTTGGGTGACAGTTGTAGGTTACACTTTGACAAGAGTTTACAGTGTGACAAAAGCACAATGTTGTGTTTTATTGCGAGTGTACACAAAAATAAGTAAACACTTTGCAGGTTTAATGATCTGTATGAACAAAATGACAGAGTATGTTTTTTATGTTTCCACTGTTCGATCGCGCTCGCGCCTCTCTCTCTAGCGCGCACACACACACACACTCCAGCATCGCAATCTTGACATCGCAGCGTGTTCATTATGCCGTCACACCAAACGCGAATAGAGCGTCAAATTCGCGTCTAGTTCGACGCTAGTCCAAAGCGAATAGGACGCGCGTATAAAGCAAAACGTTTGAAGTGAACGCGCGTTCAGAGCTAAGCCGATGGTACAGATTATGTGTCCCTAAAGAACCCGCGTATCTAACAGTAGTTCCGCATTGCATTAATTAATTTGCACGCGAGTTTTATTTATTTTTATACCGTGTATTCTCTGTGTAAATTCGTGCACCGAACCGTGACGCCCGTACCGTTTCGGTTCAATACGAATACATGTACCGTTCCACCCCTAGTGTGGACCCATATCAAATAGACCCAATAGCCTTAAAGGTGACCTATAATTCAAAATTGATTTTACCTTGGTATAGTCAAATGACAAGAGTTCAGTGCATGGACATGACATAGAGTGAATCTCAAACTGGACTGTTTTCGCGTTCTCATTTAATTCACGTTTATGAAAAACACCCCTGAAAAACGGTCGGTTCTCCACACAATACCGACTGTGACGCAATAGTCGGGATCATTAATATGTACGCCTCCAAATATTTGCATAATGCCAGCCCTCAATGCCAGGCGGAACTGCGCAGCCGAAGCATGGCAGTTGCTCAGTGTGGATGTACACATGAACACAAAAGTATTTTTTAGTTCCTTCATCTGAGCCTCTGAAGAAACAATGGGTTAATTTTATTTTCTCTGGAAATTTCCAAACATTTCACTGACTGTTTCCTCAACTTGGGCCAATACAGAGCTGGCCTCGGATCGAGCTACCAAGCAACACTTTCTGATGTGTAATTGTTCAAGTTCAGACAGGTAATCTTTCTCTCAAAATCGTTCAATACTGTTTATGCATCAGTAAGTCAAGCCAGTGACTAAAATATCAGCTTCACATCGTTTCTTTTAGTAGGATGAAAATAATCGTATTTAAATTGTGAACAAATTATATACAGAAAGCGATCAAAGAACAATCTTTCCACACAGCGCGAGTTTATCTGGACACTTGCCAAACTCGTTATGAAATCAATGACGCACGTTACTGCACAACGAAGCTCTTACTGTATTTACATCATCGTGTTTGCATTGGTGAAAGCAGAGAGAGTGCAGAAACTGCTTTGCAATGATAAGATCTTCATTCTCGCGATCAACACACTGTCATCTGCTCAATGCTCATCACGGCAACATTTTATGTGATGGGAATAGATCTAAATACTTTAAAAACATCTCACGATTCGTTAATCTCGATAGCTGTTATAGTAAAAACGTATAATAGCAGTAGTAAAAGTATTCGGGAGAGAGTTTCACATGTAATGCGTAGCTATTTCATATGCAAGCATGTCAGCCAATCACAGCAGTGGCCGCGGTTACACTGAATCCCACAGCAGACACGTTCAAATCAGAGGCTAAAAGCAGGCTAGGAAAAATGCCATTTATTTCTAAATTATGATTATTTTTTATCTAAAAAACATACTAACATTATAAGGGTAACCCAGGAAACATTATTAAATAATAAAAAAAAACATTCTAGGACACCTTTAAGTAAAGATCCGTCCTTATTGCCAGCCGTAACGTATCCGGATAACTATCTCGTTGATACAGTATCCGCATACACTTCGCAAGGCGGTGTAACAAAATAACACATCATACAAGACCGGGTGAGACGGGCCGGTGGTGCGCCCCCCTCAGGGCTATAACAGCCATCTACTGGTTACACAACAGTATTACAGATGATAAATGGTACATGACTCAGATGTAAATATTTAGTACTGTAAAATCCCTTAACCCTCTGGGGTCCTTCATTTCAGAGTCACACTCAGGACCTTCGGGTCCAAATGGGCCGGAAGGGTGGGATTAATATTTATTAAAAAAAAATCATCTTTTTTTTTTTTTACTTGTTTTTTATAATATTTTTTCTTTTCTTTTTTGGTGTTTTGAGATAATTTCAAAAATAAAAATGATTTATAATTAATATTAATGCAATAATTATGACCCATTTTTTCCCCATTGAATATAATAGAAATTTTAAAAAATATCTTTTTTATTTTTTTATTTTTTTTAAGCTGTATTTCATTTTAGAGTCAAGCCTAGGCCTCATGAAAGCAATTTTTGAAATGAGATGGATGCCATCTGGTGGACAAACTGAGCATTTTAAAAATTCAAAACCCATATGTAATCTGAATTTATTAGTGTGTATGTGTATAAAAGTGTGTTTGTGTGTGTGTGTGGATGTGTCTGTTTTGCACTCTTGATGTTTTATAGATTCACCCCTTCACTGTTGTGTGCTTTTTTTCTGGATCGTGGCTGATTTGTAGTTTGTACGCACAAAATAACTCTGTATTTTCACATTTTTGCCAATTTCCTATTCATTTCCTATGCGGGTCCATTTGGACCCGAAGGTCCTGAGTGTGACTATTTTTTTTACAACCACTTAGACTATTCAAATCCTGTCCCCAATTTTTTGGGGTGTTCATATGCCAAATACCAACAAAGTCACCAAATTTCGGACCATTCCGATAAAGCAATGATTTAAAAAAAAAAAAAAAATTTAAATGCTTCGGGTCCATTTGGGCCGAAGGACCCCAGAGGGTTAAAACATTTATATAATTTGTTTGAAATAATTATTTTAAGTCTTCAACTTGTTACTGTATGTGGGAGTTCAAATCAGTTTGTATTGCTAGATTATAATAATGTTTCCTTTCTCATTTTCCAGGGAGTTGAGCAACTTTTCCATAAACAAAATTCTGATGCTGACAGAGGATGGAGTGATTGTACCAGAGATCCACTGTCCACATCAGACAATAATCTTACTTTGTTCAGACACATCACATTTGAATGACTGGGATCTTGATCTTCAGACACCTGATTTATTTTATTTTTTATAAAATAGCAAATATTTTAATTTCCTCTAGATCAAAACAATGACAGTTCACAAGTACACAAGAGGTTGCACTTTATTCATATTAGGTTATGCTGATCATGGATTAGCATACCAACAGCATATGAATGTTAAGGGGATAGTTCACCCAAAAATACAATTCTCACTTATTTTACTCACCCTCATGCTGTCCCAGATGCATTTTACTTTCTTTCTACAGATAAACACGAATTAAGATTTTAAGGAAAGTAATCCATCTCTTTAAAAACCACACACAGTGACCGTGATGTCCATGCGACCTCAGTGGATGAATCAATGCCTTCTGGAGTGAAACAATAGGCTAGACAAGAAAAATACTAATAATGTAAACCGTTTAAAACTATTAAATCACTTCCGACCAACTGTCATACGTGCATGAATTACAATCCACTTGTATTATATGGACTCACAGAGATGGATTATTTCCTTAAAAATATTTGTTTATGTTTATGTTAAGAAAGAAAGTCATATACATCTGGGATGGCATGAAGGTGAGTAAATGATGAGAGAATTCTCATTTTTTGGGTGGACTATCCTTGTACCCACCCAGTCATTGCTTTGTTACTTTTACTATAACAGTAACTGTTCAAAGGATCATAGCATCATTTAAAATGTATATGAATTTTAAATATGTATTCTGTATTTTGTAATTGTGCATTTTGTATAGTAATGTATATCATGATAATACTGTGCATTACATGTATAGTATGCAGGTTATGTTTTGTGGATTCTGCTCTTTCCTGTCACAACATTATTGCATCCAAGACTTTCACTTTGATACTTGTGTATATGCCCTATTGACAATAAAGAATGTACATTTATTTGAATTCATATTTTTAATTACATTAATTTAACTGGTTGTATAAGTCACAATTTAAACTGTTGATAATTGTTAAAAATTGAATTTTAAATTTACAATTTTTAATGTTAGAAGATAATATTAACTAAATTAAATAACTAAATAAAATTATCAGCATGATAAAAAACATTCTTTGACATAATGAAATGCCCTTTGAGGTCTGTATCATTTGACAGAAGGCCACGATTGCAATTTTCATATTGTTTAAATTCCTCTTATGTAAGTGATAATTACTGTTGATGGTGTAAATGCATATGCTAACAATGAGTAATGTGATGGCCATGGTTGCCAACCTTGATTACCTGGTTGAAGTGAAACTTTCTTCTTGACGGCTGAATATATCACACACTATGCGAGTATTATTTTTAAATTGTAACAGCTCAACCTAATCAGAGCCTAACATGCAAAAGAATCATCAGGAATAAACAAATATTCTCCGAAAACATTGGACACTATACAATATTTGCAGTATTATATACAGTAGGCCTATTTTAATACCTGAATAGACTGAATAGATCTCTTCCGGAAGTTCCGCTCATAAAAGCTTCTGTCGACAAAGTAGTAGAAGCAGGTAAATACAGATAAAATTCAAAAACAAACATAACTTAATATCAGTAAAATTAAATACAAAACCTGCGCTTAAAGACGCTCACATCCACACATGTAAACACAACACTGACGTCTTCACTTCCAGGTCAAGAAGGTGCTGTCAATCAAAAACTCAGTAGCCAATGAGAACACACTGCTACTAGCCTCGCCCCCACGAGAGATATGTGTCAGAACTGTGAACGAAAACTCAGGGAGCGTTAAAGAAAACTTCAGAAGCGTAACTGAAAACTCTGGAAGCGCATTTGTAAGTTCAGATCAGCGAAAGAAATATGAGAAATAGTTAGCAAAACATGCAGTGTATTAAGAATAGGGATGCCCCGATCAGGTTTCTTTGCCCTCGAGTCCGAGTCATTTGATTTTGAGTATCTACCGATACCGAGTCCCGATCCGATACTTATACAATACATAAAAAAATAATAAAGAAGAGAGAAAAATCTGGAAAAATCAGATCCAGGATGTTCCTTATTTTTTATTTAATTCACCTTATTTTAACATTTAACAACTCTGTTAACAAACAGAGCACTTCATTGAGGTATTTTGAACAATCAAGTAATAAATAACATAAAATCTTCACTTTTGGACTTTAGTGCAACAGTCAATATAGAAAAAGTCTAATATAAAAACAAATAGCACCTCAACTTAAAATACTTAAAATACCCGGCAGGCATGTAAACAAAAAATATATATTTTTTAAAAGTGTATAAAAAAATAATGAGAATATATATATATATATAAATTTCCTATTTATTAAAAGAAAAACTATTTTTAAATAAGTTTGAGTTTTCCTACATCTTGGAACTTTCAGGTTTATAAATGGGGGTAATCTTTGAAGGATGAACCAATAATGTTTTGGTAATCACATTAAAAATTACATTTAAATATATATTTATATAATATTTGAGTTTTGAAGTGCAACATTAAATCCATCACGGCACAATGTTTATCCTGGTTCCCACGTCAGCGCTGTTTGATCTAATTGAGATCTACGGTTAATAACGGAGAAATTTGAATGCTTCTCACTAGATCTCGCAGCAATGTTATTACTTCAGTGGCGAATTCAAATGTTTTCTTCACTGGATCTCTCAGCGCTGTGTCGCTTGATCTCGCGCTGCACAGATGTTGCTGGTCCGAACTGATAAATGGTCCGAACTGATAAATGGTCCGTTAAGCACAATATAATGAGTAGCGCAGTTTCGTTGGTTGATGTAATGGTTTCGTTCATTACGTTTGCCATTTGATGTTGCGCAACGTTGTGGTGATCGCGCCGTCGCGGATTTTGACGGCAGGGAAAATGGTCCTAGGAATCATTCGGTTTGTATGCGTACCGAACCGGAAGCCTCGTACCGAAACGGTTCAATAATTACGAATACATGTACCGTTACACCCGTAATTTACATATATCCGAGTCCTGATCGGGAGGTGACGTCCGATTCCGATCGAGTCTGAAACCACGTGATCGGGCCCGATTTCAATCGGGTTTCAAAAATCGGGTGATCGGATCGGGACATCCCTAATTAAGAACGAAGTAAAAAAAATGTGCCCCCGATTTATTCTTTTTCAGTTTCAAAGATATTTTTTTCAGTTTCAATTTATATTTTCATCAGTTTCTTGAAAAGTTACGTTCATTATTATTGGCACAAAAGTAATTCTGGGACATCCCTAATTAAGAACGAAGTAAAAAAAAAATGTGCCCACGATTTATTCTTTTTCAGTTTCAAAGATATTTTTTTCAGTTTCAATTTATATTTTCATCAGTTTCTTGAAAAGTTACGTTCATTATTATTGGCACAAAAATAATTCCATATAGTTGTAATGGTCAGGATTAATGGCACACATGATTCTTATACATTCATCTTTGAATTTATCAATAAATACAAATACATTACTATATTCATTGGTTTGGTTTAATATCTTTATTTGTCATTGTACTGAATCAGTGAGGGCTTAGTTATTTGGCTTAAGGTTACAAAATTAAAACCAGTTAAATATCCTCTTTGGCTAAACTCTTTTTTTTTAAAACAACTCTTGCACTAATGTACAGTCGCGAGACTTTTTCTTTTAGTTGTCCTCTTTCATAGACAGCTATTTTCTTCTTGCTGTGTAAATTTGTTTAAATTCTTAATATATTTAATACTTTTATTTAATAAGTGAATTGCGCTGCTTCTCTTGCGAGGAATTAATTAAATGAGTTTCACTCTTTCTCAGCATGTGATTGGCTCTTCGCTACTGAAGTCACACCTAAACTCCTAAACTCAGGATCAAAGCCTGAGTTGACAGAGAAAGTTGATGATCAGCATCATGGTACCAACAAAGCCTGGTTGGATTGGTTTGGTTTTGTCAACTCTAAACTAATCCTGCAACCCTGAGTTTGTTCAACTACCATCATGATACAGGCCTCTGGTGACAAAGAGCTTCATGTAGCAACTTTTATGTATTAGAGGGTAAATGTGATGTCCTGATCAATGTGATTTTTGTCTAATATATATATATATATATATATATATATATATATATATATATATATATATATATATATACATATAAGTCAAATTTATTCTGTTTAGTTAAATGTATTATTTTTTATGGTTATTTTTGTGTTGTTACCAGTTTCAGAATATGTATGGTTTTGTCTTTTTATTTATTTTTCAATGGTGCTGGCCACCTCCTGTAAATTCAGATGTACGTCTTGTCTATGTCACTGTGACACCTGTCTTGGACTTTGTTTTGCCTTCTGCAACAGTCCTCAATGAAACATCCCCTCCTAACTTTACTTTTATGAGTGTCTTTTAAGAGGCGGGGGCTTAGCTGCTCTTTTTAAAGATGTCTATCAATGTAAGCAAATATCATTTGGGAATTACCCGTCTTTCAAATATCTGGGTATTGTGTTAAAAGGTGCTACACGTATTTTACTTATCATTAGAGGCCTCAAAAATACTCTCCAGCCTTTGCTGAGGACTTTACAGAACTGTTATCAACAATTTCCTCAGAGTTTGACTGTTTTGCCATTGCTGGAGATTTTAACATTCACATAGATAATGCAGAAAACAATATGGCAAAATAAATCAAAACTGTTTAAAAAACTTTTGATCTGACTCAGCATGTACATGGACTCACACACAATCGTGGACACACTCTAGATTTACAAATCAGTAAGGGTCTAAACATTTCATCGATTGTTATTAAGGATGTAGCACTGTCTGATCATTTCTTATATTGATCTCTCCTGCTATTAAAGCTAGATTTTCTCCTTGATTCTTTTAACTCAAAAGTTAAAAGTGTAATTGATGATATTGGTCCTGTGAAAGTCAGGAAGAAAAGTGGTAGACAAAAAGCACCTTGGGGAACCTCAACAGCAGTGCAAAATATGAAAAGACAATGCAGAAAAGCAGAGCGCATGTGGCGGAAGACAAAACTTGTTGTCCATTCTAACATCTACAAAGACAGCATCCATGCTTTTAATATGGAACTGGCAAAGCTAGACAGACTTTCTTCTCGAATATTATAAACAGCAACTTAAACAACACACGCACTCTTTTTGCTACTGTAGAGAAACTGACAACCCCCTCAAGCCAGATTCCCAGTGAAATGCTCTCAGACAGCAAGTGCAGTGAGTTTGCTTCTTTCTTCTCTGAAAAAATCAATAATATCAGAAAGGTGATCAGCACATCATTGAGCCGCACTGGGGTCAGACAGATCAGACCACAACCTGAGAAAGTTACTATGTCTGTTTTCGAAGAAATTGAAGGCAACATTTTGGAAGAAACTGTACAGCACCTTAAAACATCAACCTGCGTCCTTGATGCACTTCCCACATCTCTTTTCAAAAGTGTGTTAAACAGCTTAGAAGCAGATCTCCTAAAAGTGGTTAATGCCTCACTTCTCTCTGGGAGTTTTCCAAACTCCCTGAAAACTGCAGTTGTCAAGACCCTCCTGAAAAAGAGCAATCTGGATAAGACCATATTAAGCAACTATAGACCGATCTCAAATCTTCCTTTCATATGCAAGATCATTGAAAAAGTTGTCTTCAATCAGCTGAACAAATTCTAAAGCTCGAATGGATACTTTGACATTTTTCAATCTGGTTTCCAATCGCATCACAGCACAGAGACAGCGCTCATAAAGATAATAAACGATATTCGCTTAAATACTGATACAGGCAAATTATCAGTACTGGGACTTCTCGACCTCATAGGGATAGTCTTAAAATGGTTCAGGTCATATTTAGAAGGGAGAGGTTATTATGTGAGTATAGGAGACCATAAGTCTGAGTGGACATCCATGACATGACATCCTTGAGGAGTCCCTCAAGGCTCAATTCTTGCGCCACTCCTATTCAAACTTTATATCCTCCTAATGAGCCAAATAATGAGAAAGAACCAAATTGCTTACCACAGCTATGCAGACGACACACAGCTCTACTTAGCCCTATCACCTAACGACTACAGCCCCATTGACTCCCTGTGCCAATGCATTGATGAAGTAAACAGTTGGATGTGCCAAAACTTTCTTCTGTTAAACAAAGACAAAACTGAAGTCATTGCATTTGGAAACAAAGATGAAGTTCTTAAGGTGAACATATACCTTGACGATTGGGGTCTAACAACTAAAAATCAAGTCAGGAATCTTGATGTGTCTCTAGAGTCAGACCTTATATTCAGTAGTCATGTCAAAGCAATAACTAAATCAGCATACTATCATCTGAAAAATATTGCAAGAATTAGATTGTTTCCAGGCAAGACTTAGAGAAACTTGTGCTTGCTTTTATCACCAGCAGGGTGGATTATTGTAATGGACTCCTCACTGGCCTTCCTAAAAAGACCATAAGACAGTTGCAGCTCATACAGAACGCTGCTGCCAGGATTCTGAGCAGGACCAGAAAATATGAACATATCACACCAGTCCTCAGGTCTTTACCCTGGCTCCCATTTACATTTAGGATTGATTTTAAAGTATTATTACTGGTATATAAATAATTCAATGGGCTAGGACCTCAATATATTGCAGATATGCTCACTGAATATAAACCTAACAGATCACTCAGATCATTAGGATCACATCAGCTAGAAATACCAAGTGTTCACTCTAAGCAAGGAGAGTCTGCTTTTAGCTATTATGCCAGCCGCAGCTGGAACCAGCTTCCAGAGGAGATCAGATGTGCTCCTACAGTAGTCACATTCAAATCCAGACTCAAAACACATCTGTTTAGCTATGCATTTACTGAATGAGCACTGTGACACTGTTTAACCGACTGTTTTTACTGTATTTTATTTTTTTATTCTAAACTGTTTTAATTATTCTTATTTCTTTTGATTATTTTAATTTCTTTGTAAGGACTGGGCTAAAAGGGTGAATCTGAATAACTAAATACATCCTGCTAAAGACCCAAAAAGACTGAATGCAACACACACACACACACTCTCTCTCTCAGGAATGGCCAGAGTCATAAAATGCTTGAAACATTCCATGCCCTCCCCCATCTCTGCAAGAGAGATAACAGAACTCTAACACACACACACACGAACCAACACACACACACACATAATGGACCTTTACATTACACGCATAAAACGAGCCATTACCAATTGTATACGATATATTCCTGTATGTCTGTGTGTTTCCCAGTCCATGGTAGTTTAGAAATGATCTCCTAGCGTATCAGTGAAACTCTTGAGAGTTTAAAAGTTATGTATTAAGATGTATCTTCATATTCCAATTATGTGTAAATGTTGTGTTTGGTACCGTTTTAATTATCTCGTTCCAACTGATTTGGTCAGATACAGAAGATTACAGTAAAATGTATGTTTTCTATGTTTTTATCATCTTGTGGAATGATTCTGACAAATTCTGACTGGTCATAAAAGAGGCGGACACGGCCATAGTTTAAGACAAAGAGAATTTGGCCGCCAAAAGTTTCGTTGAATGTCATTGGCCAGTTCGCACCTCAGAGGTGTGGACTCCAGTTCCTCTAAAGAGGACTGAACCTCCCTCTGGACTCTCTTCCTCCCGTGTCCTCGTGTCATGATGTAACGTCTCGCCTCCGGGCGAGTTCTTCGCCTTTCTTTTATTTGTTTCTAGTTTAGTTTGTGTTTTTCAGTTGTAGATAAGTCTCTGTGTTTAATTCCAATCGACGATTGAAAAGAAAACCCCGTGACATATCTCTTCAGCAAATCCATCTACAAGGGACCTTTAAACGAGCGCGCGCTCGCTTTGAAGGAGAAACACGCGCACGTGACCGCGTGACGCGCCGGACCGAGCGAAGCACGCGCTTCTTCGCCAGCCATGCACAGATGGAACATTAACTCCTCGTGATTCCTCCGTTCTACGAAGTGAAACGAACTCAGCCGAACTATTTTCCTTTGGTAATGTTACCCCAAAGACTGTGAACCTCCGTTCAACACGCGCGCCAAGCAGCCCACGTGACGCTTCCTCACACACAAAGGACTCAGCTCACGCGGCCGGACAGGGCCGTACAGGAATGCCTCGACACAGAGAGAGACCATAACATAAGTTGATTGCAAGTATAATCTCTTTATAGAGCTTCTAAGAAGTTTTAAGATGATGTTTCGTGTTGTAATCGGAGAGGTGAATGTCTTCCTGCCAATGAAATTCTCCCAATTTCTCTGTTCTCTCTCTCCCCATCCCCTTTCCTCTCTCTCTTACTCGCTCACGCGTGTACGTTATCCATTGTCCAAACTTTATGCATTTCTCGTTCATTGATGTCTTATTGTATTGTTCATTGATGTCTATGTGTTTGTAAATACATATATCCCATGTAACCGTAGTAAATACATAAGTAGTCATGCCTCTATTAAATTAATTATATATTCATTAGATTGATGTGCTGTCTCTTTGCTCAATTTCAAGTCACTTAAGTGCCAAAGGTCTAACTTATGCTACAAGCTTTACGAATTAAAGATACTTTAAAGAGTAACGTTATGTGTTGATAGGGCGGGAAACCCAATTCTTCTGGCCAGAGAATTGCGTTTCCTGAAATCCTATAAAGTAAGATGATATTGTGGATCCCACAAATATTATCCTGACAATTGAGCTAATTCATTTTACCTGTTTGTGAAACATGGTCCGTGTAATTAACTACAATCAACTTGTGGTTAATTTCCGGGATTCACACGTATGCATGCAGGTAAAATGACAGATCCTCCCTTAGAGGGAGATTAAATTTAATGTAAGACTGATCTAATCCAAACATGTATGAATAATTATTAATTACCAATTATTAATTATGATATGCAAATTCCCCACGGATTAGATCCGCCCTGAATCCTTACATCTTCTATGTAAAGCACTTTGAATGACCATTATGTATGAAATGTGCTATATAAATAAACTTAACTTGCCTTGCCTTGCCTTCTGTGTTTGTGCACCATGTGTTTCATTGTTAATCAGTTTCACCTGTAACCTGTCATAATCCTCATCACATACATCACTCACTGTGCAGCTGTTGTCACTTGGTCTCCTCATTTGTCTGTGTATATAGTCTCCCTAGTTTCAGTTCTCCCTGGTCAGTTCTCGTCTTCAGTTTGGTATGTGTCTTGTTCATAAATAAATAGTTTAAAGGGACAATGTGTACTTTTTTTCATGTATTTTATTATTTAAAATCAATATTTTTATTCATAAATATGTCCTCAATGGTGTACAAATACCTCTGCCAATTATTTGACTTATGCTCGTGAACGAAGAATTTATAATCTTTATATACATGGGACGGGTAGGTCCACGGAGGCTTCCATGTAGTTCCGCCATCTTGAAAAACTATAATAGCAGAGAGGGACAAAAAGTACTAGGCCAACGCGTTTCCACAGCGTGTTTTCGTTCAGAGCCAGCGTGACGTAACTGAAAGCAGCAGAAACAGAGGAGCAGAGCAGTGAGATGCGCTTGTCACTGCCCCAGCAAAATAGATCGTAAAAGGAAACGTGACCGGAGATTACAAAAAACACGAGTTAATGTCGGGATAGCTTTTTCCAGGTGGATAGAGCTAATGCAGGAGAAAGATTTCCAAAGAGACACTGAAGTCCTGCTTTTTCTTCTCGACAGGTAAGTCAATGTTACAGTCTTAATTACAAGCTTTTTTTCATTGTTTGGTTGTGTACTTTATTTTATAGTTGAACATTTATAGTTAAAAGTTGATGATGATATCTAACA
The DNA here is from genome assembly GCF_029890125.1 of Rhinichthys klamathensis goyatoka. Taxonomy (NCBI): domain Eukaryota; kingdom Metazoa; phylum Chordata; class Actinopteri; order Cypriniformes; family Leuciscidae; genus Rhinichthys; species Rhinichthys klamathensis. The sequence continues at coordinate 3,093,594 of NW_026606714.1, read as the reverse complement.
ATGCACGTACTTCAGAAATATAACGAATAAAGAAGGCATAACTACTTATTACAATAGATCATGTTTTTCACAGTCAGTAATTCATACTGTAACATTCGTTTGTTCGTTGTGTCAAGATGCTGTTTGTTTGAAATAACAAACCTGTTCACCCGAAGGAACACTCGACGAAGTGCTATTAGAAGACATCCTGTCATAGATTTTTGGTACATAATGGCTACCGTAGATGCAACGCGCATTTGAAATAGCGAGGCGCTGGAGAGCTCAATTCGTTTGAATGCAAAATACATTTTCACCAATAGATGGGAGAAATACATACACAATGTCCCTTTAATCCTGACCCGTCTTTCTTAATGTGCCTCACGCAGCCAGTGACCGTATAGTGAGTTTTCTTTGTTTTTTTGTTTTTTTCATGTTACTTATTGTACCCTGGAAAGGTGCTGTTTTTTTGTCCTCTGTCAGAGTTTTTTATTTTATTTTATTTTTTAACGCCAATGGTACAGATGAGAATGTCAAAAGGTGGTTAGGCTAATAGTCATTATAGTGATGTTTCCCTTATGATACTGCTCTGCATGCTTCTTTGTACAACACACTTTCTTCTGATTTCAAGATGTTGTATGATTCCCACGGACCCTCACACTGTCTGTTTATGGAAATACATGTCAAATTACAGCTGAGGGTTTGAAAAAATTAATACCGGTATGTGCTTGTATACATTGTTTCCGCTTTTTTGCCTTCCTTTTCCTGAAACTCTAAATCAATCTTATGTCCAAACTGTATGTTTAATACATTTGCACAATTTATTATGTAGGAGTAGTTTAAAACTAGATTAAAGACGCATCTCTTTAGCCAAGCATTCACATAATGCTTACCTTTTATACCACTGTTGAATCAGATCGAATGCATTAATATTATGAACCGCAGCTATGCTAATTATTTCTCATCTGCTTTTCTGCTGTTTATCTCGGGACGCTAGTCCCGAGGTAAATAGCGTTCGTCAGCTCCAGTTTGTATCCAACCTCTCACGGAGACTTCAGATGCCCCAACACCTGCGATGAGACGACTCGACGCCGGCGATATGTTATGCCCTAAATTAATACATGATTAACAAACTGTATTTTTCTATGTACATTTCTGAAATGCACTTTCTGTAAAGCTGCTTTGAAACTATGTATTGTGAAAAGCGTTATACAAATAAATTTGAATTGAGTAGAGAAAAATCCATCCACAGCTGTATTGCTCCAATCAAAAGAAAACCATCTGCAGTAGATGTCTCTTTACATGCTGTGTTCCTCAAGATCCATGGGGAACATTAAAAACGAACAGACAGACTTGCCCTTGATTCCCCCAAATAGAACATCAATATGATGCATTGATTTGAAATACTGATAAATGTCATCCTCAGAACTGCCTGAGGTATTACAAATTTGTAGAATGAATGAAGAGATAACACACATGTTATCTTTGTGAAAGGGGAAAAAGTAGGGATTTTTTTTAAGGAATACAACAAACGTCTAATAGGGACTACACTAGCTTCCTCCCGGGTTAGTGACATCACAATATTTTGAGCTAAATCTTCACATACACACTCTGGGGACATTTCATTTCTAAATCACACAAGGTCCCAAGATAATACTAATCCAGTGCGAATAGGGATTTATTTTACATTTTGTAAAAAGGGGCATTTTACCCCCCCTTTAAAATAATGAGCTGAATAAAAGGCCTGAATGATTTATTCAGTGAGGTTCAGATGTAATTTATTTTCTGCTTGAAAGCCTAATTTATCACCTTTTAAAAACTTACATTTTAGAATTGAACTTTCATCTCAAAACCAGTTACAGGCAATTTGGTTACAATTAATATTCTGTTTCAAATATTGGAGATTTCTGGTAATCAGCCCATGCAAATGTTGTATTAAGAGTAAAATATTTACCAGTTTTGTCTTGAATACTAAAGATCAGAAATGAGTAAATAACTTAATGTGAAATTTTGTCTGTGTACATGCTTGGTGATTTATTGATACAGGGTTACGGTGCCTTTTCAGATACATAAACAGCATATTCTGAATTACATATTATAAAAATGATATTTTTGACTGTGCTTGTGATTATAATTATTGACGACTCAACCCATCTATTATGTGGGACATGTAATGTACTTGAGGCATGGATCCTTGTAGCTTATTTATTTATTTATAGGAAAGCTATAACTTACTGTAACTGGCTTTTTCATTGGCAGTAACTTAACTAATTGTTGTTTCTATGTAACTTGGTTTGCATGTAGCTTTAAATCTATGTCCGGGTTGATGTGATAATAAAATATGTACACTCTCAGTGTTCGGTTGCATACGATTTGTAACTTCATGAAAGTTCTACAGTGATCCTCATGATGCTCTTCAGGTGCACCGACTGTAAATGGACTGGTTAAATGGTTAAACAATGGTTATAAAATGTGAGACCTTAGTTTTATAGAAAACTATTTTGTTCAATGGTGCTTTCACCTCAGTCATATAAATCATATTGTATAATAGAGAAATTGTGAGTTTTAGTTTTATCTGGTGTATTTGCACAACTATCAAGGGTTTTTTTTATTTAAAAGATTTTGTTTTATTTTTACCAAAAACATTTCAAATAAATGCTGTTTTTTGTATTTGACTAAGTTAAATTCTGTTCATTATATTGTATATTATATTACCCCCTAAAATTGCTTAATTGTCAGTAGCTTGTACTGCATTTCATGAAGGTACAATTTTCAAAGCAGCTTCCCATGACACCGACCTTTATGACATGGTGGATTTTATTTGGATTCTGAGAGACATAATTTCACTAATTAAAATTACTTTAATACTGTAGCCAATAATTTTAGTAGAGTGAAGACCAATTAAACAAAGACTGACAAAACAGTGACATGTTGGCAAACATGTCACTTTTCTTGTCTTCTTTCTTGTCACACAAAGGATTTATAATTTAGGGGCATAATTTGTTTACTGCAGCAAGATAACCATAATGTTACAAATGGCTGATTCTGTGATGATTTGGCTATTATTGTTGCGAAAACTCTTAACTGACAGCAAGTCTGTTGACCAAAACACTGAACAAAGTTGTATTTTTTTTAAGCATGTCTTGTAAAGAACCTGTTATTAGTTGAATGTTGTCTTTCTTGCTTTCTTTCTTTCTCTCACACTATCTATCCATCTATATCTCTATATCTGACAGTGGTCTGTATTTTGAGCTAATTGCCTGCCCGTCTCAGGGGAGATGTAAAGGATAATTTGACGTAGAGCCACAGCCGGAGCTAATAATCCATCCACTATTTCAAGGTCTGTGGCACCTGTCAGATATGTCTCTTATGCTTAGGAGAGGAGAAGATCGTTTCCATTGCTACAGTACCTGCCACTCGCATATTGCTCTTGCCAAAGTGAGAGAAGATTATATAAGCCAACGTCACTCTATCCCCAATGACCAATTTCCACCAAATAATGGAACTGTAATAAAAATTTATAATGCATTAAAGACTGTATAATATCATTTTTTACTGATAAAAACATGCAGTTAACCAAGACAAATTTCTCTTAAGCCAAATGCACACTACAAGTCAAAAGGTCTTCTGGAGGTTGACAGTTTTTTTTTGTTTTCCGCTGTGTCGGTGTGCACTTTTCACAACTTATCGCAATCTACATGTATCCCCACCCCGTCTGTAGTTACAGAACTGAAATTCATTCTCACACACATAACATGAGAAAATGTGGCTGACACAGAGCGGGTGAAATGTGCGGCAGTTTGATGGGCTTTTTTTGGCTCCTGCTTCCCACTGCCTTGGCCTCCTCTTTTGCTTTTGCAATCTCATTGGCTGTTGCTCGTTGCTGTTTTTTTGGTGGTCAGGATTGTGCAAACCACTCAAAACGTGGTCAGCTGTATTTTAAATCAGTGTGTCAGCGTCTGTGGCTTGTCTAACAGATGAGCTAAGTTGGTGACAGAAAGGCAGTGCAAGTTGGCCACAATGTGTGTGTGTGTGTGTGTGCGCGTGTTTTTTTTTTTTGTTGTTGTTGTTTTTTTGTCTCAGACTACGTCAGAAATCAAAGAATGATGTTGTTAAGAACAGATTTGTGCATTACAATTCTCCAAAAGACTTTCACAGTCCTAGCTCCAGAAAGCTTATTTTTCCCTCATACATCTTCTCTCCAGAGGGATGGTGAGTGGTGTAAAGGTGGAGGTCATTTTAACAGTTTCCACCTTCTTTAAGCTAACGTATGCTTCAATTAGAAAAGCAATTAATGTCAATATTCCCTCAAATCCTCTGCAACAAATCATGTGCACTATCCATATTGGCTTTGCAAATATCTGGTAAATTGGATGAGAAAAAATAGCTTACCTTGAAAAGATGACTTAAAAGGGATAGTTCAACCAAAAAATAAAATTCCTTCATCATTTACTCACCCTCAAGTTGTTCCAAACCTGTATGAATTTCTTTCTTCTGTTGAACACAAAGAAGATATTTTGAAGAATATGGTTAACCAAACAGTTGATTGACCATTGACTTCCATATAATTTATTTGAATTGAATGGGGTCCATCAACTGTTTGGTTACTGCAGTCTTCAAAATAGCTTATTTTGTGTTCAGCAGAAGAAAGAAATGTATACAGGTTTGGAACAACTTGAGGGTGAGTAAATGATGACATCATTTTTGGGTGAATATCCCTTTAGCATTCTAAGGCTCGAAACACTGACCATGCTGAGAATTTATACTTTCGGATTGTGCACACTGGCATGCAGGGACATCATCCTCCCTTTTCTAAACTTTACATCTTTCCTTTATCTCTTAACTGTACAACATTTATTACATTAAATAAAAAAATAGATATGAATGAATATAATTTAATTCTCTGCATAAAGAACTATAATTCTGTCTGAAATTTTAAATTTTCAAAAATCTAATTTAAAGGAGTCATAAGATGCTTTTTCATGTTTCCTTTTCTTTCGGTTTGTTATGTAGCTGTTTAAGAGATCTGCAAGGTTCCAAACCTCAAAGTCTTCCACAAAAATATTTATTCTATCTAAAAGAGAAGGCAGATCCAGACCTAGCTAAAGTGCCTCGATTGAATTCTCCCTCACACACATATGTCACTATGTGGAAATATTTGCATAAATGGGGCAAAAATTGGCAAAAATTCCAACTTTTGCTAGGGCAATCTAGCGCTTCTGAATCAGAGTCTGTAAATATGTTTTATTATTTGTTAAAGTATTTGCTATTCACATGCAGAGTTTTGTGCAGTGTAGAGTAACACATTGTGGCGAGCAGGACGAGGCCGAGGGACGTGAGAGAACAACGCAAGGCCTGTGGCGTGAGTGATAATGAATGACACCTGGGAGACGCACCGTTCTCTCACGTCCCTCGGCCTCGTCCTGCTCGCTACACACATATTCTTTGTCGTTCTCTGCAAAAGTGCAGGGATGGGTTTATGTTTACAAAGATCCTCTGTTCTCTGCTAATAACTTGTGGTGAAAGGATGACAAATATAGATGCACTATGTGTTGTGTTTCACACAAGGCCGCTCAAGCAGAGCGTACAACTTACCACTGTAAAACGTTCTGTGTAAGTTGCACTTGCAAAGTTGGTTCCGGTCGATCGGCTTGATCATCTGCATTTTCAGAATCCGACTCGGGCTTGAACTGATATGGTAATGCTGACGACATTATTAACTGTCTTTATAGTTGCTTTTGATGCTGAAGCTCACGAATATGATAAGAGACACTTGATTTCCAACACAAGCTTGAGGGGTTCGACCAATCACAACACACTGGATCAGCTGGCCAATCAGTGCACACTGCGCTTTCCGAGAGGTGGGGCCTTGTAAAAATAGATGTGTTTTAGAAAGACTGGGCGTAGAGGAGCTACAATAATGTACTGTACAGTATGTGGAAAATAATGTATTTTTGAACATTAAAGCATGTTAACATTCTATTACACCAAATACACAAAATAGTGTGATCTTTGAAAAAAGCATCATATGACCCCTTTAGGGCATTATAAAACATTATAATTATTGTATGCTCATCCAACATACTGTATATTCCAACTTAATTACTGTATGCTTTATTGTACCTTCTTTTGGCCAAATCCTAAAGCAGCTTTGCATGTATCCTTAGCAGTAAAGAGAAGACAATCCCAAAATACATAACATCATGCTCATTTAAAAAAAATAAATCCAAGATGGCAGACAAGATAATTGTTGATTCATTAAAAAGTGGCTGTAAAAAAAATACAAATATAATGTTATAGATTATCATCAAAACTAAATCCTGTTTTTTTAACATTCTATTTATCAAAGAATCCTGAAGTATCACAATTTCCACAGAAAATATGAAGCAGCACACCTGTTTTCAACATTGATAACAATAAGGAATGTTTCTTGAGCAGCAAATCAGCATATAATGATTTCAGAAGGATCATGTGACACTGAAGATTGGAGTAATGATGCTGAAAATTCAGCTTTGCCATCAAAGGAAAAAATTACATTTTAAAATGTATTAAAAAAACAGAAAACAGTTATTTTAAATTGTAATTATTTTTTGCTGAATTTTTGATCAAATAAGTTCAGCCTTGGTGAGCATAAGAGACTTCTTTCAAAGACATGAAAAAAAAAAAAAAATCTTACTTACCCAAAACTTTTAAATGGTAGTGTAAATGCATTTCTTTCAATCCTGAAAAATATAGCTGAACATAATTAAATAAATAAATCCCTCCATCCATTCTCCATATTGCTTATCCTCTCTAGGGTCGAGGGAGGCTGGAGCCTGTCCCAGAATTTCAGGCGGCAAGGAAACACCCTGGACACTGGATAATTAAATGAATAATTACATATAGGTTAAATTAAAATTAATGAATTTAGTGAATTTAGTAAGTAAGGAGCACTGTTTGTGTGGTGTAACCATGTAGATGTGTGAGGCAAGGTTTGAAAATAAAAGTTCTATTATGAGACCCTAATATTAACTTGAACGAGTTTAACGAGTTTAAATATGTATAAACCTTATTCGCAAACACCGGAAGTAGCTAACCGCGGCCATATTGTTGACATGACACCTGTCCTGCTGCCCCTAGCCGCGCGCAGATTTGAGTTGAGGGGAGCAGTAGCCTAATGGCTTCATCTCGTCGGTATCAAGAGAAGATAAGCTTGATTGGTGTGGCCCCACATCAAATAGACCTATTAGCATTAAGTAAAGATCCGTCCTTATTGCCAGCCGTAACTTATCCAGATATTTATAACTAACTTATCTCGTTCATACAGTATCCGTATACAAACTACAATTTACCTCAACAAGGCAACATAATAAACGACACTCGTCTCATTCGTGGAGGTGGAAAAACAAGTTCTTTGTGACATGCAATATTTGTTGTATTAAAATGTACTGTAAATGCAAAAGAAAAGGCATGAGAGTCGGTTGTTTTTGTCAATTTTAAGTTTTAATTTAAAATGTTTGCGATTTTAATATAAGTACATGGTTACATTTTTGACCACTTGCTTGAGCAACTTAATATATAAGTAATGCATGGCATAATTGGCTTACGTTGTTAAAATAGTGAGTATGTGTTAAAATAAAAATAGTGAGTACCGGGGTGTTTGTGGTATAGCAGCATATAAAGCACTATAGCGCATCCTGCTTCTGTACCGTATACGCACCGCACATGCATTGCACACGGATTATGTGTGAAACCTGTGGTAAAATTATGGGAACAGACTTTTCTGTGGGGAGTTGGCTGAAAGTTTAGCCTATTATCCTAGCTAGCCTCTCCTGCGCTGGCTCAACTCTGTCTCCTTCCCTTCGCGTTTTCTGACAGTCGCTGTTATTGCTGTTGTTAGAACAGCCGTGTATTACACAACACACCATCACGCTGTTTAAAAAAAAAAATACAGTGATAATACCATGGATAATACAGATGCTGCCTCGCTTGTCAATTGACAGACTGACAGTTGCCGTGGTTTCTATGTCAACAATATGGCCGCCGCAAACATTGATGACGCAGATCGAATAACATCTATAGTATTTTTCAGGATTTTTTTTCTTTATTTTTGTATTGCTCGGCTATCTATTGTGCTTTAACAACATTGAAATCATTTGCAAAGTTCATATTAGGACACAGGGTTAGTTAGGGTTAGGACATAGGGTTACTGTTATCAAGTATGAAGTAGCACATGGCTTTTTCAGAAGTGACAGTGGTGCACAAAGCTCTTTCTTGAAACACTGAGGTTCTTCCTGCCAAACCTGGATCTGGTGGACATGATTTAGACAATAGCATAATCATTGATAAGAGGGGAACATTATTACCAGGCTATCAGAGCAGTGGACACTCATTTATCTCAATCATCTTCATTGTCTTTATTCTCTTCTGGACTTCAACCCATCATCAACCCTTTCACCATTACCTTTCAATCCATTCTTAAAGCCAAGTTTGGAACATTAATCCAACTTTTCTGCTCCAATTAACATGCCTTGTGGGTCTAGCAGGGATGAATGGTCAAGGACAATAATACTTAAGAAAAATGTTCAGAAGTTACATTCACCATGGTGGTGGAACTCATATTGTACAAGTTTTCTGGAAGGTTCTCGTCCCTGAGGAAGAAAAGCTTAGGTGACTCAGGAGAGAGTCATGTTGTTCATTTTAAGAAATCATTCTGAAGACTATGTTCTGCATCATGGCCTCTATTCTTCCTTTGTTCCGTTCATTTTTCCCCTCTATTTGGTCATAGCTGGTGGCCGATGTCTCGGCAGAGACACTTCAGTGATCCCTGGCCCCCTGGAGTTCGATCACCTTATCTGCCCAGGACACATTTCCTTGGGGAAATCTTTCACATACTACATTGGACCTTTCTCAAACAGGAAGAATGCTGCACATGTTCTCCATCTCCAGCAACCACTCTGTTGCTAATCAAGACAGCTAAACGGATAAACACAGTTTGATGCCATGGGTTCTTCCTCTCCTCTCTGATTCCCTGCTTGTTTTATTGGATATACTTATTGCCCTGAACTAGAGGTTAGCTTCGAATTGCCATTACTTCTTCCACCTCCGCATTTCAGTTTGGCACTGAGAACAGAAGCCTTGTGTTTAGAACCAGACGAGGTGAACTGTTTTGTCTGCTAATTAGTTAGTAAGGCCAGCAAGGGGCTAGCTGGGATTAAAGTCGTTGGCTCTCCTTTGCCTGTCTGAAGTTCTGTTTTAAGTTAAACACTGCTCTCTGCTATTTAACTTCACATAAGGTGGTGTGAAATTATGCTTCATTCTCCAACTGTTATACATTTTGTTTTAAAGGAGTCATAATGTGCAATTTTCACTTTTCCATGAGAATCAATGTATGTTATGATTGACTAACGATTATACATTGGCCGGGATGCCGATATTCAAAAGTGAAGCGTTTGTTTACCCCAGGGTTCTTAAACTAGCCAACGTGCACGCGCACTCAAATACGAGATTTCAATTTCTCCCCCGGCTTGACGTCAAGACGGGGCCAGATATACCATATATGGACACCGCAGAGGAGGCCCGCCCTGCCCCTCTCCCCATCATATTCAGTCAAGAAAGATGCAGAAACATAGTGCACACGTGAGTTGCTCTGTGGTTGACTGTCATAATCCACATTCTAATGTTTTTTCTTTACCCCAAACTGACCAAACTACAAGGGACAAGTGGATGAAATTTATTTTTAATGACGCTGTTCCATCATTCTATCATATCATTGTATTGATTTTTTTATATAATAGATAAGGATAGATAAATTTAAAAAACAGTCAAGAATTAATTAACATAAAGAAAAACATAACGTTACATGTCTGCAGATGAAAATTATTAAATATCTAAAAAACCACAACGTCAAAAAAAAGGCAAAAATAACACATTATAGCAAACGTTAATCTCTATAACCACTGTAAGCTGAAAATAAAGTAGACTACATCTCCGTTAATGTAATCTACATTAAATTAAAGCTAAACTTATGTGGGAGTAAATAGCAAAAAAGGTTTTAGCTCGTTACTGATGTTAATGTATGTCTCAGTCAAAAAAATTGTCTTTACCATTCAGAGACATGTTGATGTAGACGTCCTTCAATTGACTGTTGTTCCTCTTCCGTTTCCAGCTCTGGTTCAGAGTCTGGCTCAAACATATAGCCTACGGTTGAATCCCTTAGGTCGCGGCCAGGTCGCGTTCATTAACAACTTGCGCCATGATCTCTTTTTGGAATGATATGCTGAAGTTACCTGCGGTGTCAAGCCCCCTCCTTCCTGCCACCAATCAACGCGCCCCTCATTTGCATTATTAAAATGACCGTCCACGACGGCCAAAACCTCTCATCAGATCTCGCGAGACAATAATGCATTCAGAAATAAGGGTCAAACGAGCTCTGTGTTTATTTTTTTCCAATTTTTCTTTTTTAGAAGGGCATGAAATGACTATAATAGAGCGTGGGTATCAAAGTTAATACTACATTATGACTCCTTTAAAGTAAGGTAAAGTTTAGGCTATTCTGTATTTTCATTTAAGGAGTGATCGTTTTGATACAACATCTTTTTCTGAAGTGTCGATATCTGATAATGCTATACACAGCCAATTTGGGTTGTTTCCCAGCTGCCATTGGTGCAACTGGCATGTGCATATAATCATATCACATTGTGCAAAGCAGATGCAATGTTTTGCCCTTATTTTGGGTTGGTAGGCAGCGAGAACACTGAATATGTAAAAGCTTATTGAACTTCTGCTCGAGTGATTTCTCTTAATTATTCAAATAATCAGATTCAAGAGGACAGAGAGGCAGAAATTAATGGATTACAACAGCCCATTTCTCTGCGGGCACTCTCTCTCCTCTATTGTCTCACTCCATCCCACTGATGCTCAGAGCAGCTGGACTTGCTGTAACGTTTGTGCCATGATGGGTGGAGGGTGGGGGCTGAATAATGGCAACCAGGGAGCAAAGAGGTATTAGAAGAGATCGATAGCTGGCAACCCAGAGAGCCAGCCCATAATCTCCGTCAGCCATGTAGGAAAGTACATTATTGCGACTACAAAGCCTATTAACAAACCCACAGGTCGTGCATTATTGAAATGGTGGTGGTTTTATGAGGCTCAATTCAAAGAGGAAGGGAAGGAAAAAAGGGACTAACATAAATTATGCAGCCTCTCCATGATCTGTGCAGCAGCTTTCTCTTGAAAATATTGCTTTTGTTTTGGCTTTAATTGGATTCATAGTTTGAAAGCTTTGTCAACTGGCAATTTTGTTTGTTTGTGTGTGTGTGTGTGTGTGTGTGTGTGTGTGTGTGTGTGTGTGTGTGTGTGTCTAGTCTGTGTAGATACTTAAGCGGTGTAGCAGTATTGCCCATTAGTCGATTTTCTTGAGAGAGAAAGAGAGAAGAAAAGGTCCTAGAGTAGGAGAAACTTACACATTGCTCTCTTCTGTGGCCTGGGTCTTAGTGGTTAGTTGATATTCAAAAGAGATTTTTTTAACAATATAGATCTACCATTCATTATTGTGTCATTATATTATTTGCCGACTTGCCTTGCTTCATTTTGGAGGCCTAAAATTGTGTTTTCTTTCCAACACAGTTTGTCCAGCTCATTATTATGTTGTTCTGAGGAAATTGACTGAGCTGAATGACACACAAATAATCAAATTTCAAGTCTGCTGGTAACATAAATGTTCAAATTAGACTGAATTACAGACAAACCTACATTTTATTACAATTCTTAAAACCCTAAACTCCTGTTTAAACAGTCTCATATAACATCTTCACACATTAGTTGTTCGAAGACAGACATTTATAAATTCTAATTTCTCAGAATAGCATGTAACTATTGTAGTAGTTGACATTTATTATACACTTTTAGAAGAAATGTTTCTATGTACAGTACACACAGAAAAATGATGGGTTAAAAATAACCCAACTTGGGTTGTTTTATAACCCAACGGCTAGATCAATTGCACCAGACCAACAGTAGTTAATTTGACCCAGCAAGATGGGTTGGTCATTTTTAACCCAACAGATGAGTTAAATATTCTACACAAATGCTGGGTCAAATAAAATACAATTCTGGGTTGATTCAACTACATATTTGTTATAGTGTACCCAAATGCTGGGTCAAATTAATTACAATTCTGGGTTGATTCAACTACATATTTGTATAGTGTACCCAAATCCTGGGTCAAATTAGTAACAATTCTGGGTTGATTCAACTGCATATTTGTTATATAGTGTGCGCAAATGCTGGGTACAATTTAAGAAGATAAATTGCAATAGACCCCCCATAGCTATAAAACTGTTAAACTACAAACCTAGAACAGAATACATGCCAGATTTATGCATATATTTTATGCAATAAACACTTAAACAATACAAAAACAAAACAACATAATGGAATCGTTGAAAAAATGTATTATATTAATTAATATCAACAATATTGTCATGATTCACGTCTGTGTTCCCCTGTCTTGTCCCATGTTAGCAGTTCCCCATTATGTTGATTAGTCTCCCCAGGTGTTTCTGATTAGCCACGCCCCCTTGTTATCTTGTTTAGCTTGTTTGTGTATTTATACCTCTGTGTTTCAGTTGTGTTTTGTCGGTCGTTGTTTCCTGTAGTTGTCTCTCTGGTCTGAGTTTCCCTGTTTTCCCTGGATTACCTGTCTGTGTTATTAAAGTGCTGCAGTTGGATTCACTCTTCGTGTCACTCTTCGTTACAAATATAGTGGAACTGGTGCAGTTAATATCACCCAGGTAGGAAAACATTCAGAGCAAAACAACAATTACGAATGAACTGCCTGAACATTCAACAGGCCAACAGGAGCCATTAGCTCCGCTTGCAAGCAAGTATTCTACTTTGAATAAACTTTACCATTTTAGACTCCCCTCCTGGCATTTCATATTACAGTCTGTATGAATTCCCACACATGTTCACACAGCTTTGGCTATTTAATGTCAAGCACAAAGAATGCCTTGAAGCAGACATCAATGGCCTGAAGCAGTGCTTCTTGTTCCAGGGCCTGTCCAGCTATTATGACGAAGGCCTGAAATGCACTCTGATCATTTCCCAGCATCAGAATGTGGGGGTATGGTTTGCATGCCTTGGCCTCATGGAGGTACTCCACCATGTTTATTCCAGGCTAAAAAAAGAAAGAATACAAGAGAGCAAGTGAGAGAGTGCGAGTAAGGACCAAATGTCTACCAACTACTATAGTAGAATTAAAATATAGACATTGTGAGGACCATTTTCCTGGTCCTCACTAGAGAACTGATTGTTTTATGAAGTCGGAAAAGATTCCAAATCTTCTTTTTGGAAAAGGTTCAGTGCATCTCTAATTCAAAAAGTTGAACTGTAATAGTTTACATGTCATTGCACATAACAAAATATTCCAAACCTTTTTTGATTAAGTCTTGATGGTTATGGCTATAGATCACATTACAGAAAACAATTTAAAAAAGGATCCAGACCTCAATTCACCTAAAAAGCCATAAATCGATTGATGATCTATCATTACAATAAACATGCTCAGAAAATGCGTGCGGCCCACCTATCAGACTATCCTATCTGGCCGATAGGCAGCCGGGTTACGTGGTCAGATAGGTGGGCCACAAATGCTTTGTAGATTTAGAAGACTTCTTTAGAGTCAACCTCATAGAGTCCGGTCCAAATGGGTTAAAATACAAAAGTGTCAACCTTCTGATAAATATGTTAATTTCTGCACTCAATACTGTGTTGGTGCGTGTTTTAGAACAAATTACTGCATCAGTGCGGTGTGGTACAGAGGTAATCAGCCTGTGGCACTGCTGAGGTGTTCTAGAAGCCCAGGATTCTTTGATAGTGACCAACGCGTTATAAGCTTGTAGAATGGCTATTTTCCGAATTTTGTCAGGCTATATTTGATGCCTGTCCCCAAAAGGCTATAGTAAAACAAACCTGGATATGCATGTGTGCGCGCACACATTCTTGAGCTCAGATATGTTGATAAAATGAATAAAGTTTCCCCTTTAGATGTGCTTGAGGACTTACAGGCTTATGGTTGATGAAGGCCAAGCTGCATTCCTGAATGGTGTGGCGAACCACTTTCGCACTACGGCCAACTTTGTAAGTTGTAGGTGTAAGCAAGGCTGGCAGCTGCCTCAGGGCGAGTTCCCCAACGCCATCTGTAGGAAGACATAGGTGTCAATACAATGTGGAATGGCATACCTGTGATTTTGTCATTCAATATCCAACTAAAATAAAGCAGATTTCCGCGCAAAATATCCGGGGCTTGCATGATTTCATAATCCCTGCAATTTCATTGCATAAAATTGCATAAATATCCCGCATAATCAAGGAGTTTTGCCCGCAACAATCACAAAAAAACTCTGCGTTTTTCTGCAGGGACTGGTTAATGTTCTCTTACAAGAGTATCTCTCGTACTGTGTAATATCTTACGCTATGGGGAAAACCTCTTTTCCTCGAGATATTGAAGCCAAAAATTATCCTTAATTTTTAATCAATGCAAAACGCTTTGCGGCAGCAAGCAGACATAGGCGAGGCGGCTCGCGCGCCTATTGGCTGCTCTGTGGCAAAAGCAGCAGCCTATCGAGAGCGGCTCTGCGTGACGTCTTGACCAATGGGGGTACTTTGCGCCCATTTCGTCACGTCCCGCCAGAAAGGGCGTGGTCTCGCCCTATAAATATAGCTCGAAAAGGCTGGTAAACTGATTTTCATCTCTTCAGGGAAGCCTCACGCATCGCTGGATCCGGAGTGAGAAGCCGCGCCGTTGACGCAAGCCTTCAGCGGGACGATCCCTCGAGTCTGGAGTCGCTGGCCTTCACCTAGCCGCCTTCAGCCGCCGTACCTGCTGCGCTTTCCGGCGCCCATATCCTTTACTCTGCTGAGAGTGTTTGTTTGCCGTTGCAAGTCACACTTCTCCTAACTCTAAAAGAGCAAGCGTCTTTTTAAAGATGCCTTCCTGTGGCTCGTGCCGAGCCCAACTCAGCGACGGGGACCGCCATGTCATCTACGTTTCCTGCCTGGGTGAAGATCACGCGGCTCTCGCGCTCGCCGACGGCGGATGCCCTCATTGCGAGCTCCTGCCTATGGTGACTCTGAGGACTCGCCTGGCATCATTCTCAGAGCCTGCACTTCTGCCCGCTGTGGTACCACGCCGCAAAAAGCGCCGTGCTCAGCGCGCACCCGAGCTCTCTCCTGCCCGCCAAAGCTCGCCGGTTCGCCCGCCAGCCTCGCCAGCATCGCTCGAGTCGCTCACGGATGGACAACGGCCGCCGTCTGCCGCCGCGTCCGCCATTGAGCTTGACGAACCTACCGAGGCATGTTCTCTCCTGGCATCGGATAGTGAGGACTGGGCGAGCTCTGTGGACCTCCCCCCCGCTACCCGCCAGCCCCGTGGGAGACGAGCCGGCATTGAAGCAGAGCTGATGCGTCTGCTCTCTCAAGCCGTGGAGACCATCGGCCTCGACTGGGAGGCGCCCGCGCCACCACCGCGCAACAGACTCGGCGGTCGCTTTCTCAGAAAGGATGAAGCCCCGTCACAGTCTAGATCCGCGCCCTTCCTCCCTGAACTTAACGAGGAAGTCGCGAAATCGTGGAACGCCCCCTTCTCCGCCAGGCTGCGTACCTCTTCCTCTGCTGCATTCTCCTCTGTAGACGGTGCGAAAGATAGAGGTTACCTTTCCATTCCTCCTGTGGAAACGGCTGTAGCGTCCCATCTTTGCCCGTCCTCCGCTGGACGGCGCGCTCAGACGGCGCTACCATCTAAAGCCTGCCGAGTGACGTCAGCCATGCATGGACGCGCTTACACCGCCGCCGGGCAAGCAGTTTCAGCGGTGCACACAATGGCTATTCTGCAGATCTTCCAAGCCGACCTTCTTCAAAAATTGGACGAGGAAAGACCGGGAGCGATCTGCGTGGCGGACTTAAGAAGCGCTACAGACCTCGCTCTACGCGCCGCAAAGGTCGCCGCACAGGCCGTGGGGCGGAACATGGCCTCTCTCACCGTGGCTGAGAGACATTTGTGGCTGACGCTGTTCGAGATGACGGAAGCTGAGCGCTTTTCGGATCTGCCGTCAAAGATTTCGCGGACAGATTCGTCGAGGTGCAGAAAACTTGGCAGGCCATGAAACACTTCCTGCCGAAGCGCTCGAGCTCCGCTACAGGCCGCCCGAAACAGCCGTCTGCCCGAAGCTCTCAGCCGCAGCCTGCACCACCCGCCGCCGCCGCTTCACAGCGCCGCCAGGCCCGAGACCAAAGACCGCGCTCTCGCTCTGCTGGACGCCGCCCCCCTCAGCGCGGGCCCCGGCCGAGGATTGAGATCAAGCTCAAGGTCTCAAAGGCTTCTCTGCACTACCAGTCATAGAAAAGCTGAGCATGGCCAGGCTGCCCGCTGTGATCAGCGCGCCCCCCCGCCTCGCACGCTGTAAACATGGGGTTGAGTTCTCAGCACACCGAGGCTCTCGAGCCGCCGTCAGGCCGCGGCCAGAGCCCGGATTTCATTCTAACTCTAGCTATTCACGCAGATGCTTGGTCAAAGCTCCCCGGGGTATCCGAATGGGTGCTGAACACTATAAAGAGAGGCTATTCGCTACAGTTCGCTCGACGTCCCCGCCGTTATATGGCGCGCGTATATCCAATAGATCTGAAAGACGCCTATTTCCAGATACAAATAGCCTCCCATCACAGGCGATTCTTGAGATTCGCCTTTGAGGGCCAGGCATATCAATACACAGTCCTGCCGTTCGGCCTGTCCCTAGCACCCCGTACATTCACGAAGTGCATGGACGCAGCTCTCGCACCCCTGAGACTCCGGGGCATGCGAGTTTTGAACTACTTAGACGATTGGCTGATTCTAGCTCGATCTCAATCAGAGCTCATAGAACACAGGGCCACATTACTCAAGCACCTCGAGAGTCTGGGCCTCACAGTCAATTGGGCGAAAAGCTCGCTGTCTCCCAGTCAGAAAATTTCTTTTCTGGGAACAGTGCTGGACTCGCTATCCATGACAGCACGCCTGTCGCCGGAGCGCGGACTAGACATTCAGCGCGTCGCGAAATCCTTCCGCCACGGCTCTATAGTCCCGCTCAAAAGGTTTCAGAAAATGCTGGGCCTGATGGCCTCAGCAGCCTCTGTACTCCAGTTGGGCCTGCTTCGCATGCGCCCACTGCAGATGTGGCTAAAAGCGCGAGTTCCGCCCCGGGCATGGACCGCTGGTCTGTTTCGCCTCAGGGTCGATCTAGAGTGCGTCTCAGCCTTGAAACCTTGGAAGGTAACCGACTGGTATCAGTCGGGTGTGAGTCTGGGGACCGCCTCGAGTGTGCAGGTGGTGTCTACGGACACCTCCACCTCGGGATGGGGAGCGCTGCTCAAGGGCAGACCGTTCGCTGGCCTGTGGTCAGAACGGGAAAATCTCCTTCACATAAACTGCTTGGAAATAATGGCAGTCGACAAAGCGCTACGGTGCTTCTGTCCCCAGATAAAAGGTCACCTCGTCCTGGTCCGGTCGGACAACATGTCAGTGGTGGCACACATAAATCGCCAGGGCGGCGTCAGGTCCCGAAACCTTTACAGGTTGACGGAACGCCTTCTGGTCTGGGCTCAGCACAAACTGCTCTCGCTGAGAGCAGCCCATGTGCCTGGTCACCTGAATGTGGGACCAGACAGGCTGTCCAGAAACAATGTCCCAGCAGGGGAATGGTCGCTGCACCCGCAGACGATCCAACTGCTGTGGGAAACGTTCGGCAGAGCGCAGGTGGACCTGTTCGCGTCCCACGAAAACGCTCAGTGTCCGAACTTCTTCTCGAAGAACAGGGATGCGCTAGACCATGTCTGGCCCCGCGTTCCCCTATATGCTTTTCCCCCTGTCTCGCTCCTGCCTCAAGTGTTGGAACGAATCAGGGAAAACGGATGCCCAGTGCTGCTCGTGGCCCCGCTCTGGACAAACCAGACCTGGTTCCCAGTCCTGATGCAGCTGGCCAGCACTGCCCCGTGGCCTGTACCACTGAGGAGAGACCTCCTCTCTCAGGCAGGGGGCTCGATTTGGCATCCTCGCCCGGATCTGTGGTCCCTGCACGCATGGGCCATCAACGGGTACCCGCTAACCTCCCGGAGGGAGTGTTAAACACGATCACGCAGGCTAGAGCTCCGTCTACTCGACGGCTCTATTCCTCGAAATGGTCTGTGTTCTCTGCTTGGTGTCAAACTCAGGGCTTTTCACCCGTAGACTGCGGGGTTACGGAAGTGCTTTCCTTCCTTCAAGAGTTGCTGGATAAGGGCAGAACCCCATCCACACTCAAAGTATACGTGGCGGCCATAGCAACGTTTGCAAAACCGGCGTCTGGCCAGCCACTGGGAAAGAACGACCTAGTCGTGCGTTTCCTCAGGGGAGCTCGGAGATTGAACCCTCCCAGGCCCCCTTCAGTCCCGATGTGGGACCTTTCCACGGTGTTGGAAGCCATGAAAGGTGCCCCATTCGAGCCAATCCATTTGTCAGACATGAAACATCTGTCTTTCAAAACGGTGTTTCTCATGGCTCTCGCTTCAGTGAAGTGCGTAGGGGACTTACAAGCGCTTTCGGTAAGCGCGTCATGTATGGAGTTTGGGCCTAATGACTCAAAGGTCATACTCAAACCTAGGCACGGGTACGTGCCGAAATCCCTCAACACACCGTTCAGGGCAGGGCCGGCGATTGCTATAGGCAAACTAGGCGATCGCCTAGGGCGGCAAATGTGTTGGGGGCGCAGGCGACCTCTAGTGTCGTCCTTTGCCTACTTCCCATTAATCATAGAATTAGAATGACAAGCGAAATAAAACATGTTTATCAAACATGATCATCATAAGGCGCCCCTCAGCCACACGTTTAATTACTTGTCAACTTGATTATTAGATTGAATTGATGATTATTGTCGATCATTTCCTAATGGGGGGAGGGCGAGTTGCGTTGTGTTACGTAACGTTAGGTTTGGCAAGGCAAGTGCTGGCGCATTGATCGAAAATGAAGCGGTCTAAACCCTCTGGTGCACAGGGAAGAAAAGGAGAAAGGAACAAGATAAAAAGAAAGCCCAGTATAGAGGTAAGTCTTCTCATCTCAGCCATTAAGGTGTCAAACGAAATAAATTGACGTGCTTTTTGGGCGAATACATCTCGAATACTTTTATATATTTATTAATTTTTTGTCTGAACGGCCCATAAAACTCATACATCGGCGGCCCATTCGTTTTGTTTTGTTTAATTGGTGGCGCTGGGTTATAACTTGCTTTCAAGTATAGAAATGTGTACAAAACTTATTAGGCTATGAAAGTATCCTTTATTTTTATTATTGCATTTGTTTTAGAATATATGGCTATTACTGTCATGGGATTAATATTATAACTATTATTATGCAGTAGTGTAATGTAGACAGACACTGTAACAAAATAGTAATAATAACCTTTATTTTATAAAGCGCCTTTAAAAGCAGCTTCTCAAAGCGCTGTATAGGCCTAAACAATGGGTAATTTAAAAAAAAAAAACACATCAACAAGTGAATGCAAGTTTAAAAAATTTCCCTGTCCGCCCTTCTGGTTCTCAATGAGGAGAAGGACGCGAGTCTCCTTTGCCCCGTCAGGGCACTAAGAGCTTATGTGTCCCGCTCGTCTGGTTTTAGACAGACTGAGCAGCTTTTCGTTTTGTTTGGCGGACGTTCTAAGGGACTTGACGCATCAAAACAGAGCCTATCCAGATGGATAGTTGATGCCATAGCGCTGGCTTACACCTCTAAGGGCCTGCAGTGTCCCTTGGGTGTCAGAGCGCACTCCACGAGAGGCGTGGCCTCTTCGTGGGCATGGTCTAGCGGGATTACCCTGCAAGATATTTGTACGGCTGCGGGCTGGGCCTCGCCGTCTACATTTATAAAATACTATAACCTGGAGGTCCCCCCTTACAAGCTAAGCTTTTGGTGGTCTAGAATTCAGTGCAATCTGCCCTGCTGTGTCGGCCCAGATGCTGAGTTTGGCCTGCGTATCGCTCACTGACTGATACAGCAGCTCCACGAGTGTCAACACCTGTATGGCCACCCAGTTTAGGCTGAAAGTGTTTTCACCCTGACTACGTGGTATAATATCTATATGATTAGCTCCTCTGGATGCTATTTTATAAGGAATGACGCTTCTAGCCCCTCTTCCTTCACTCTTTGTGAGTCTATGGTGATTATGCACTACATGCGCCCCGGGCATCTGCCCTTGGGACTTTGGTGTTGAATCCCTGTATGCACGGCGTGTTACACTGTGTTCCCCATAGCGTAAGATATTACGCAGTACGAGAGATACTCGTTCGCTCTCTAGAGAGGGAACGAGTACTGCGTATCTTGCCGTGCTTACAATACGCTCTGGTTCGCTTCGGCGATGAAAACCAGTGTACCAGCCTTTTCGAGCTATATTTATAGGGTGAGACCACGCCCTTTCTGGCGGGACGTGACGAAATGGTTTTTCTCTGCTTTTGCCACAGAGCAGCCAATAGGCGCGCGAGCCGCCTCGCCTATGTC
The DNA here is from genome assembly GCF_029890125.1 of Rhinichthys klamathensis goyatoka. Taxonomy (NCBI): domain Eukaryota; kingdom Metazoa; phylum Chordata; class Actinopteri; order Cypriniformes; family Leuciscidae; genus Rhinichthys; species Rhinichthys klamathensis. The sequence continues at coordinate 3,073,079 of NW_026606714.1, read as the reverse complement.
TGCTTGCTGCCGCAAAGCGTTTTGCATTGATTAATTTTTGGCTTCAATATCTCGAGGAAAAGAGGTTTTCCCCATAGCGTAAGATATTACGCAGTACTCGTTCCCTCTCTAGAGAGAACAGAGGTTACGTTAGTAACCGAGTACGTTATTAGTTACACCGGTACTGCTGTGTTGACTCTCCTGTGAAAACTTTTTGTACCCAATTAGCATAAAGAGTCTGACAGATTTATTTAACTCTATTCCTATGATGAAATCACTCACTATTCTCAGAGCTCATGTTGTTTCACTGTGTAAAATGTTCGAGAAGGCTGTGAATTGTGCAAATACAGGTGTTAATAACTAAAGCAAATTTACACTTTTTTTTTTGGTTAGCTATAGTAATGATAGTGGCCAAAATGATGTGAAATTGCACTGTTTTTGGTCAAAAACCTTCCCTTAGGGATGGGAACTATCCCTGTGGGAATTGTGCCCAATGTAATAACACACACAAGACCTATAACTTTAAACATCCTAGATCTGGTAAGAGCTACAATGTGAAGGGCATTATTACATGTAAAACTAAGAATGTTGTCTACATTTTAAGATGCCCTTGTGATATGGTGTATGTGGGAAAGACCACACGTAGTTTAAAACAGAGGATCAGTGAGCATAAAAGCTCGATTCGACGTGCTGACCCTAACTACCCTGTGGCCTGTCACTTTACAGAGGTTGCTCATTCAGTTTCTTCTCTTCGTTTTCAGGGAATTGAGCAGATTAAATTACCTAGAGGTGGCAATATTGATAAAGTGCTATGCCAAAGGGAACTTTACTGGATTCATACTCTGGACGCCTTGCATCCTAAAGGTTTAAATGTGGACTTTGACATGAGTGTCATGCTATAGTCACAGTTGTACGGTCTTTTATAAGTTTTCTATAAGTCTTGAATACTGCAGTTTATGAAGTTGTTACTGATGTTTTTGCAGTCTCCATATACTTATATAGTAAGCATGAATGAATGTGTGTGTATATATATATGCGCCTCTATATATATTTTTTGTATATATTTTTTGTATATGTATACTTATGTCGGTTTCTTGTAGTGTGGTTTTTCATTTTTCTTTGTCTTTTTTCCATTTTGTTTTTTCACTATGTGGAGTTAGTGTTGATCACCTAAAAACTACAACTCCCACTATTGGACTACAACTGGTCATACCTGGCCTCTGCAGGTGTGGGTTATTATTGTTGATTGTCCTGATGTGTTTTGAACACTGTTAAATGGAATGTGACATTTTGTTTTTGTATGCCCTGAGGATGGTCTTGTGACCGAAAGCTTGGCGATTAAAATTGCTTTAAAGGATTCAAGTGTGCAGACAGTTTATTTATTTTCTGAGTGGTCAAAAACCTTCAAAAATGTTGGACAGAGGAACGCTAAACCCCCAGCAAAAATACATTTGCTATTATTAACTATTTAAATGTCACCATGCAAATTTAATCCAATGTGAAGATAACAGCCATTTTATTTAGCATCACAAAATTTGCCAGGCTGCAATTTTAAATAAGAATTTGTTCTTATCTATTGTGGGTCACCACATTACTTAAATAAATGCACATAAATGCATTTAGTCAGACATATCAGGTTATCTCACTGTCAGCTAAAATAATATATTTTATATAGTGGCCCGTAGTGTACACAAACCTTTTATTATTTATTTGCCTCGCTGGATGTCAAGTCAGGTTCTCTGTTGTGACGAGCGCTCTGTGTTGTGAACACCCCAAAAAGGTTCTATAGAAGATAATGATTCCATGTTTTGAACCCTGAAAAGAATACATATGGAACCTTTATAAATTCTCAGACAAAATAACCCAACAAGTTCTTTGTTGCCAAGTTAAAAGGTTTTATACTTTTACGGTTTCCAAACATTGGAGCATAACATTTTATAAATGTGTTTTGTTATCCTGCCACAACATCCCATCCAACTTGCTGTATCTCAAACAAAAGGTCTTGGGTGCTAGCAATGCCAAGGTTGTGCGTTAAATTCCCAGAGAATGCATGAACTAATAACAACAAAGGCTCCTGGAAAAACTGCTGTGGCGACATTTTTGCAAAGCGCAAAATACGTACAGATACGTATATCACTGCAGTTTCCAACAGAAATGAACACAAGAGGCAGTAAAACAGCAAGCACTTTTAATCATTTTCAAACAAAATTATGATTACGGGGCAGATTAGCTTCATATGTTTGGTTGGTAACACTTTACAATAACAGGGCATGAATAATCATGTACTAATACCTGAATTAATAGTTACCAATGAAGAGCGATCCTTAAAGTCCCACTCCGATCATATTTTGAGCTATTTTTAAACATTCCCAGTGGTCTTTAAATTATGATTACCGTAAAACTTCAAATAGTAGCCCGGGCTTTTATTTTCCCAAATCGTCGCACTGCACCGGCTTGTTTTTGAGACAGGCGTCTATATGAGACAGGCCTTTATAATTAGGGCCCAAGCCTTGAAAAGGCGAAGGCCCTATTGTTTTCCTAAGGATTATTAGGGCCCAAGCCCAAAGGGCGAAGGCCCTATTGTTTTCCTTAGGATTATTTATTAGGGCCCAAGCCTTGAAAAGGCGAAGGCCCTATTGTTTTCCTTAGGATTATTAGGGCCCAAGCCTTGAAAAGGCGAAGGCCCTATTGTTTTCCTAAGGATTATTATTAGGGCCCAAGCCTTGAAAAGGCGAAGGCCCTATTGTTTTCCTAAGGATTATTATTTATTATTAGGGCCCAAGCCTTGAAAAGGCGAAGGCCCTATTGTTTTCCTAAGGATTATTATTTATTATTATTATTATTATTATTATTATTATTATTATTATTTTACTACCTTTTGGGCACTTTTGGGGGCCTTAACGTGCTCGAAAACTCTTGAAACTTTGCACACATCTCAGAACCCGCGGCCATCAGGGCCGGGCTGAAGCTGGTACCCGGGCGTGGCAGGGGGGCTCGACAGCGCCCCCTGGAACGGGGTTTGAACACTTGGTCCATAAATCAAACACGCTTGCATGTAATAATATGAAACTCAGTACACATATAGATCTCATCGGTTCATATATACTTCATGCTCTTACTTTTTACCCCAGCCCAACAGGAAGTCGGCTATTAAGGGTTGTTTGGAAAACACATGCAATGGAATGTGAAATACTCCTCCTAGAGAATTCAAACACACGGCACGAAACTCGGTCAGCATGAAGTCAAGACACTGAGGATGAAAAATTGCCAGGGGATTTTTGATATCTCGAACGGTTTGGCCGTGGCGAGTAAACGAAATTATGGCGAGAAACGTGAAACAGGAAGTGTGTTATAACTATTGCATACATTAACTAATCTTGATGAAACTTCAGCAGTGTGTTCGTTGTAAGAGCCCGATCACATGGATGTGACTATTGTGAGTCAAAGTTATAGCGCCACCAACTGGCAGCAGGAAGTGTGTCACTTTCAAAATGCTTTTAAATCACCCTCTTATTTTTACCCGATTTGCTTCAAACTTCATGTGCATAATGAAGACACACGCCAGATGTAGACCTGTGAAAGGATTATTGATATCTTAGATACTGTTGCCATGGCAATGCATCAAACATTAATATTCCTTTTTTTAAGCTTTTTCATGCTTTTTTATGCTTTCGGGCACTTTTGGGGTTCTTAACGTGCTCGAAAACTCTTGAAACTTTGCACACGGGACAAAACCCGCGGCCATCAGGGCCAGGCTGAAGCTGGTACCCGGGCGTGGCAGGGGGGCTCGACAGCGCCCCCTTGAACGGGTCAGACAATTTGGTCCATATATCCAACACGCTTTACCCTATTTGCTTCAAACTTGATGTGTATAATGTAGACACAAGCCAGATGTAGACCTGTGAAAGGATTGTTGATATCTTAGATGCTGTTGCCGTGACAACGCATCAAACTTTAATATTCTTTTTGGATACTTTTGAGATTCTTAGCGCACTTTTGGGGCCCTTAACATGCTCAAAAACTCTTGAAACTTTGCACACGGGTCAGAAACCGCGGCCATCAGGGCCGGGCTGAAGCTGGTACCCGGGCGTGGCAGGGGGGCTCGACAGCGCCCCCTGGAACGGGGTCCGAAAACTTGGTCCATAAATCAAACAGGCTTTACCCGATTTGCTTCAAACTTGATGTGTATAATGTAGACACACGCCAGATGTAGACCTGTGAAAGGATTGTTGATATCTTAGATGCTGTTGCCGTGACAACGCATCAAACTTTAATATTCTTTTTGGATACTTTTGAGATTCTTAGCGCACTTTTGGGGCCCTTAACATGCTCAAAAACTCTTGAAACTTTGCACACGGGTCAGAACCCGCGGCCATCAGGGCCGGGCTGAAGCTGGTACCCGGGCGTGGCAGGGGGGCTCGACAGCGCCCCCTGGAACAGGGTCCGAAAACTTGGTCCATAAATCAAACACGCTTGAATGTAATAATATGAAACTCGGTACACATATAGATCTCATCGATTCATATATCCTTTGTACTTTTACTTTTTACCCCAGCCCAACAGGAAGTCGGCTATTATGGTTTGTTTGGAAGCGTATGCCCCTGGAATTCGATATACTCCTCCTAGAGAATTCAACCAATCGCCACGAAACTCGGTCAGCATGAAGTCAAGACATTGAGGATGAAAAGTTGCCAGGGGATTTTTGATATCTCGAACGGTTTGGCCGTGGCGAGGAAACGAATTTATGGCGAATAAAGGAAACAGGAAGTGTGTTATAACTTCTGCATACATTAACTGATCTTGATGAAACTTCAGCAGTGTGTTCGCTGTAAGAGTCCGATCACATGGATGTGACTATTGTGAGTCAAAGTTATAGCGCCACCAACTGGCAGCAGGAAGTGTGTCACTTCCTAAAGGCTTTGAAATCACCCTCTTATTTTTACCCAATTTGCTTCAAACTTTATGGGTATAATGTAGACACACGGCAGATGTAGACCTGAGAAAGGATTATTGATATCTTAGATACTGTTGCCGTGGCAACGCATCAAACTTTATTATTCTTTGTTGATGCTTTTGAGACTCTTAACATACTTGAATTTGCATGAAACCCGACAGACACATCACATTTATTAGACAGTAGACATGTGCAGAGTTTCAGAAACGGGCATGGTGAGAGCAATTAGAGAATAATGTTTAAGTTTAAAAACAGCCAGAATGGTTGTTTAGTCAAAAAAATTTTTTTTCCAAATCATACATAGTGTTATACTGCCCTCTTGTGTTCAAAATCAGGTAAAATGCGAAAGTAAAATAAGGACGTCTGCACAATTCATTAATAATGGTGCAGAGTAGAGTGAGCTTTTTCAATTAATTCCTATGGAAGTAGGAATGAACTAAACAACGTTCGCTCTGTTCTGCTCGTCCCTCACCGTGGGCGCGCAGAGTTATGAATGCCCGTGCAGCCGTGAGCATTTTAGTTTCATTTTAAAATTAGCGCCATTTCGGGGGACGTATTACTTTAATTTATTTAACAAAAACACAATGTTGTGTTTTATTGCGAGTGTACACAAATATAAGTAAACACTTTGACGTTTGAATGATGTCCTGTATGAAGAAAATAACGGAGTATGTTTCACTGTTCAATCGCGCTGAGCCACCCAGACCCCCACACACACACTGACACACACACACACACACACACACACACACACACACACACACACACACAACACACACACACACACACACACACACACACACACACAATAATAAAACATTCAACCTAACATATACAAATTACACTGCTATGTTGAAATAGTCAGTAGTACAATTTGTATCATTCACAGTAAGCACCGCTCCACTGTGATTTTTCCAAGCACATTTTTGCACAAGTGAAGAGGATGATTTTTTCCGTCGATATTGGAACGTGAGTGAAGTACAAAGCCTGTAATAAAGAATAGTTTAGCATCCAAATACATCGCAAATGTTGCAACATTTAGATTCTAAAGAGAGATTTACGTGAGCCTAACACCACTTACTTTTACTTTTGTTTTAAATTATTTCGTTTTGGCTTTATTATAGTTATTTTTTTATTCGTGTTCTGTTCTGAATATCATTAAATTTAAAGGATTTGTTGTGGAATATTTTGAGTGTATAATCAAATAACACTAAACCGTCACTAGGTGTCGCCAGGCGACCGTCTTAATGAGCGGGTCATTGATTCATTCGTTCAAACGATTCGTTTGAACGACTGAGTCATTCATGAATGAGACAGATGTTTATGGATTTGTCATTGAATCTTTGAGTCAACCAATTTGTTCAAAATGCTGAATCATTCAGTAATGAGAAAACACGTTGCTGTGAGATGCAATGGTTCTGCTGTGATCTTTGTTTAACTATTTTCGCTGCTGAAACAGAAGAACAGTCAATATTGCATCTAAAATGTAAGTGACTTGACACGTGTGTGTGTGTGTGTGCGTGTGAGTGCGTGCGTGCGTGCGTGTGTGTGTGTGTGTGTGTGTGTGTGTGTGTGTGCAATCAATCCCAGGTAAGAGGCATGAATAATGAGAATTGGACTTCTAGGAGTGAGGTTAATATTCCGGAGACGGTTCCCTCGGATTGTGAAAAGGAGGCGGCGCGGGAGTGGCCAGGCATTGCGCTACTTCTATTTCAAAGTTTAAAACAATGCTAATATCATTTTTTTGAACGATTTCATTACAAATGTTTATTTTATATATTTATAAAATATTATAAAATATAATAACTATGTTTTGTCCTATTAACAAAAGACAGGCAATGTACTATTAACAAATGTTAATAGTTTTTTAAAAGTTAAAATGATACTTTATGCATTTGTTTTGTGTCAGATGATTAACAATATAAATTAAACAAAGCTTAAAACAAACAAAATAATAAAACGAAAACAAAGCTTGAACATTTTATTTAATTGAAAAGCCTTTTTGAAATAAAATGTGTTTTTTTCCCTCTGAAATAGCAAAAGCATCGCACACTTAGCTGTACCTGCTCTAAATAAATAATAGTATTTAAATAAAAATACAAAATCGAAATAAATAAATTATATAAAACAAATCAAATCAAAGAAAATAAATCTTATTAAAGTTATGCAGGCACACATTTAACAATAATTTTCAAGTGACAAATAAAATCAATCAAAATTCCTTACACATGGAGTTAATCCTGACGATTCCTGAGGCGCCTTTCCTCATGACACTCGCTTTTTTTTTCGAAGATATATTTTCTTTGGTTTGATTTTGTTTTTGTAATAATTTATTTTATTTAGTTCGATTTTGTATTTTTATTGAATTACTATTTTTTATTTAGAGCAGGTACAGCTAGTGTGTGATGCTTTTGCTATTTCAGAGGAAAACAATAATTTTATTTAATTAATAATTTTTGTTTCAGTCCACCATATAATTATGTTGTGTTTGATCTATGGAAAAAAGTTAGTTGTGAAATGGTTGAATATTAACAAAAGTTAATAGTTTTTTACAAGTTAGAATAATACGATATATATATATAAACAAGCCGGTGGCACCGCCACCCCGGTGCCTTTAGGGTTACTGTGCATGACGGGCAATATCGTAACTCCGCTTTGACCTTTGAGAAGATGTGTGCTATAGAGCTTGCATTGGTGTGGGCTCTGCAAAAGTGTGTGTGTGTGTGTGTGAGGCGTGATTGAACAATGTAGACATATATATATATATATAAAGGCACCGGGGTGGCGGTGCCACCGGCTTGTTTATATATATATATATATATATATATATGAATATAGCTGCGAGCAGCGATGAAGGGCCAAAGCCGGCGGCACCGCCACTCCGGTGCCTTTAGGTAACTAAAGGCACCGGGGTTGCGGTGCCACCGGCTTGGGCCCGTAATCGCTGCTCGCAGCTATATTTATTATTATTATTATTATTATTATTATTTTACTACCTTTTGGGCACTTTTGGGGGCCTTAACGTGCTCGAAAACTCTTGAAACTTTGCACACATCTCAGAACCCGCGGCCATCAGGGCCGGGCTGAAGCTGGTACCCGGGCGTGGCAGGGGGGCTCGACAGCGCCCCCTTGAACGTGGTTTGAACACTTGGTCCATAAATCAAACACGCTTGCATGTAATGATATGAAACTCAGTACACATATAGATCTCATCGGTTCATATATACTTCATGCTCTTACTTTTTACCCCAGCCCAACAGGAAGTCGGCTATTAAGGGTTGTTTGGAAAACACATGCAATGGAATGTGAAATACTCCTCCTAGAGAATTCAAACACACGGCACGAAACTCGGTCAGCATGAAGTCAAGACACTGAGGATGAAAAATTGCCAGGGGATTTTTGATATCTCGAACGGTTTGGCCGTGGCGAGTAAACGAAATTATGGCGAGAAACGTGAAACAGGAAGTGTGTTATAACTACTGCATACATTAACTAATCTTGATGAAACTTCAGCAGTGTGTTCGTTGTAAGAGCCCGATCACATGGATGTGACTATTGTGAGTCAAAGTTATAGCGCCACCAACTGGCAGCAGGAAGTGTGTCACTTTCAAAATGCTTTTAAATCACCCTCTTATTTTTACCCGATTTGCTTCAAACTTCATGTGCATAATGTAGACACACGCCAGATGTAGACCTGTGAAAGGATTATTGATATCTTAGATACTGTTGCCATGGCAATGCATCAAACATTAATATTCCTTTTTTTAAGCTTTTTCATGCTTTTTTATGCTTTCGGGCACTTTTGGGGTTCTTAACGTGCTCGAAAACTCTTGAAACTTTGCACACGGGACAAAACCCGCGGCCATCAGGGCCAGGCTGAAGCTGGTACCCGGGCGTGGCAGGGGGGCTCGACAGCGCCCCCTTGAACGGGTCAGACAATTTGGTCCATATATCCAACACGCTTTACCCTATTTGCTTCAAACTTGATGTGTATAATGTAGACACAAGCCAGATGTAGACCTGTGAAAGGATTGTTGATATCTTAGATGCTGTTGCCGTGACAACGCATCAAACTTTAATATTCTTTTTGGATACTTTTGAGATTCTTAGCGCACTTTTGGGGCCCTTAACATGCTCAAAAACTCTTGAAACTTTGCACACGGGTCAGAAACCGCGGCCATCAGGGCCGGGCTGAAGCTGGTACCCGGGCGTGGCAGGGGGGCTCGACAGCGCCCCCTGGAACGGGGTCCGAAAACTTGGTCCATAAATCAAACAGGCTTTACCCGATTTGCTTCAAACTTGATGTGTATAATGTAGACACACGCCAGATGTAGACCTGTGAAAGGATTGTTGATATCTTAGATGCTGTTGCCGTGACAACGCATCAAACTTTAATATTCTTTTTGGATACTTTTGAGACTCTCAGCGCACTTTTGGGGCCCTTAACATGCTCAAAAACTCTTGAAACTTTGCACACGGGTCAGAACCCGCGGCCATCAGGGCCGGGCTGAAGCTGGTACCCGGGCGTGGCAGGGGGGCTCGACAGCGCCCCCTGGAACAGGGTCCGAAAACTTGGTCCATAAATCAAACACGCTTGAATGTAATAATATGAAACTCGGTACACATATAGATCTCATCGATTCATATATCCTTTGTACTTTTACTTTTTACCCCAGCCCAACAGGAAGTCGGCTATTATGGTTTGTTTGGAAGCGTATGCCCCTGGAATTCGATATACTCCTCCTAGAGAATTCAACCAATCGCCACCAAACTCGGTCAGCATGAAGTCAAGACATTGAGGATGAAAAGTTGCCAGGGGATTTTTGATATCTCGAACGGTTTGGCCGTGGCGAGGAAACGAATTTATGGCGAATAAAGGAAACAGGAAGTGTGTTATAACTTCTGCATACATTAACTGATCTTGATGAAACTTCAGCAGTGTGTTCGCTGTAAGAGTCCGATCACATGGATGTGACTATTGTGAGTCAAAGTTATAGCGCCACCAACTGGCAGCAGGAAGTGTGTCACTTCCTAAAGGCTTTGAAATCACCCTCTTATTTTTACCCAATTTGCTTCAAACTTTATGTGTATAATGTAGACACACGGCAGATGTAGACCTGAGAAAGGATTATTGATATCTTAGATACTGTTGCCGTGGCAACGCATCAAACTTTATTATTCTTTGTTGATGCTTTTGAGACTCTTAACATACTTGAAATTGCATGAAACCCGACAGACACATCACATTTATTAGACAGTAGACATGTGCAGAGTTTCAGAAACGGGCATGGTGAGAGCAATTAGAGAATAATGTTTAAGTTTAAAAACAGCCAGAATGGTTGTTTAGTCAAAAAAAATTTTTTTTTCCAAATCATACATAGTGTTATACTGCCCTCTTGTGTTCAAAATCAGGTAAAAAGCGAAAGTAAAATAAGGACGTCTGCACAATTCATTAATAATGGTGCAGAGTAGAGTGAGCTTTTTCAATTAATTCCTATGGAAGTAGGAATGAACTAAACAACGTTCGCTCTGTTCTGCTCGTCCCTCACCGTGGGCGCGCAGAGTTATGAATGCCCGTGCAGCCGTGAGCATTTTAGTTTCATTTTAAAATTAGCGCCATTTCGGGGGACGTATTACTTTAATTTATTTAACAAAAACACAATGTTGTGTTTTATTGCGAGTGTACACAAATATAAGTAAACACTTTGACGTTTGAATGATGTCCTGTATGAAGAAAATGACGGAGTATGTTTCACTGTTCAATCGCGCTGAGCCACCCAGACCCCCACACACACACTGACACACACACACACACACACACAAACACACACACACACACACACACACAAACACACACACACACACACACACAATAATAAAACATTCAACCTAACATATACAAATTACACTGCTATGTTGAAATAGTCAGTAGTACAATTTGTATCATTCACAGTAAGCACCGCTCCACTGTGATTTTTCCAAGCACATTTTTGCACAAGTGAAGAGGATGATTTTTTCCGTCGATATTGGAACGTGAGTGAAGTACAAAGCCTGTAATAAAGAATAGTTTAGCATCCAAATACATCGCAAATGTTGCAACATTTAGATTCTAAAGAGAGATTTACGTGAGCCTAACACCACTTACTTTTACTTTTGTTTTAAATTATTTCATTTTGGCTTTATTATAGTTATTTTTTTATTCGTGTTCTGTTCTGAATATCATTAAATTTAAAGGATTTGTTGTGGAATATTTTGAGTGTATAATCAAATAACACTAAACCGTCACTAGGTGTCGCCAGGCGACCGTCTTAATGAGCGGGTCATTGATTCATTCGTTCAAACGATTCGTTTGAACGACTGAGTCATTCATGAATGAGACAGATGTTTATGGATTGGTCATTGAATCTTTGAGTCAACCAATTTGTTCAAAATGCTGAATCATTCAGTAATGAGAAAACACGTTGCTGTGAGATGCAATGGTTCTGCTGTGATCTTTGTTTAACTATTTTCGCTGCTGAAACAGAAGAACAGTCAACATTGCATCTAAAATGTAAGTGACTTGACACGTGTGTGTGTGTGTGTGTGTGTGTGTGTGTGTGCGTGTGAGTGCGTGCGTGCGTGCGTGTGTGTGTGTGTGTGTGTGTGTGTGTGTGTGTGTGTGTGTGCAATCAATCCCAGGTAAGAGGCATGAATAATGAGAATTGGACTTCTAGGAGTGAGGTTAATATTCCGGAGACGGTTCCCTCGGATTGTGAAAAGGAGGCGGCGCGGGAGTGGCCAGGCATTGCGCTACTTCTGTTTCAAAGTTTAAAACAATGCTAATATCATTTTTTTGAACGATTTCATTACAAATGTTTATTTTATATATTTATAAAATATTATAAAATATAATAACTATGTTTTGTCCTATTAACAAAAGACAGGCAATGTACTATTAACAAATGTTAATAGTTTTTTAAAAGTTAAAATGATACTTTATGCATTTGTTTTGTGTCAGATGATTAACAATATAAATTAAACAAAGCTTAAAACAAACAAAATAATAAAACGAAAACAAAGCTTGAACATTTTATTTAATTGAAAAGCCTTTTTGAAATAAAATGTGTTTTTTTCCCTCTGAAATAGCAAAAGCATCGCACACTTAGCTGTACCTGCTCTAAATAAATAATAGTATTTAAATAAAAATACAAAATCGAAATAAATAAATTACATAAAACAAAATCAAATCAAAGAAAATAAATCTTATTAAAGTTATGCAGGCACACATTTAACAATAATTTTCAAGTGACAAATAAAATCAATCAAAATTCCTTACACATGGAGTTAATCCTGACGATTCCTGAGGCGCCTTTCCTCATGACACTCGCTTTTTTTTTCGAAGATATATTTTCTTTGGTTTGATTTTGTTTTTGTAATAATTTATTTTATTTAGTTCGATTTTGTATTTTTATTGAATTACTATTTTTTATTTAGAGCAGGTACAGCTAGTGTGTGATGCTTTTGCTATTTCAGAGGAAAACAATAATTTTATTTAATTAATAATTTTTGTTTCAGTCCACCATATAATTATGTTGTGTTTGATCTATGGAAAAAAGTTAGTTGTGAAATGGTTGAATATTAACAAAAGTTAATAGTTTTTTACAAGTTAGAATAATACGATATATATATATAAACAAGCCGGTGGCACCGCCACCCCGGTGCCTTTAGGGTTACTGTGCATGACGGGCAATATCGTAACTCCACTTTGACCTTTGAGAAGATGTGTGCTATAGAGCTTGCATTGGTGTGGGCTCTGCAAAAGTGTGTGTGTGTGTGTGAGGCGTGATTGAACAATGTAGACATATATATATATATATAAAGGCACCGGGGTGGCGGTGCCACCGGCTTGTTTATATATATATATATATATATATATATATATATATATATATATATATGAATATAGCTGCGAGCAGCGATGAAGGGCCAAAGCCGGCGGCACCGCCACTCCGGTGCCTTTAGGTAACTAAAGGCACCGGGGTTGCGGTGCCACCGGCTTGGGCCCGTAATCGCTGCTCGCAGCTATATTTTATTATTATTAGGGCCCAAGCCTTGAAAAGGCGAAGGCCCTATTGTTTTCCTTAGGATTATTATTTATTATTATTATTATTTTACTACCTTTTGGGCACTTTTGGGGGCCTTAACGTGCTCGAAAACTCTTGAAACTTTGCACACATCTCAGAACCCGCGGCCATCAGGGCCGGGCTGAAGCTGGTACCCGGGCGTGGCAGGGGGGCTCGACAGCGCCCCCTGGAACGGGGTTTGAACACTTGGTCCATAAATCAAACACGCTTGCATGTAATAATATGAAACTCAGTACACATATAGATCTCATCGGTTCATATATACTTCATGCTCTTACTTTTTACCCCAGCCCAACAGGAAGTCGGCTATTAAGGGTTGTTTGGAAAACACATGCAATGGAATGTGAAATACTCCTCCTAGAGAATTCAAACACACGGCACGAAACTCGGTCAGCATGAAGTCAAGACACTGAGGATGAAAAATTGCCAGGGGATTTTTGATATCTCGAACGGTTTGGCCGTGGCGAGTAAACGAAATTATGGCGAGAAACGTGAAACAGGAAGTGTGTTATAACTACTGCATACATTAACTGATCTTGATGAAACTTCAACAGTGTGTTCGCTGTAAGAGCCCGATCACATGGATGTGACTATTGTGAGTCAAAGTTATAGCGCCACCAACTGGAAGCAGGAAGTGTGTCACTTTCAAAATGCTTTTAAATCACCCTCTTATTTTTACCCGATTTGCTTCAAACTTCATGTGCATAATGTAGACACACGCCAGATGTAGACCTGTGAAAGGATTATTGATATCTTAGATACTGTTGCCATGGCAATGCATCAAACATTAATATTCCTTTTTTTAAGCTTTTTCATGCTTTTTTATGCTTTCGGGCACTTTTGGGGTTCTTAACGTGCTCGAAAACTCTTGAAACTTTGCACACGGGACAAAACCCGCGGCCGTCAGGGCCAGGCTGAAGCTGGTACCCGGGCGTGGCAGGGGGGCTCGACAGCGCCCCCTTGAACGGGTCAGACAATTTGGTCCATATATCCAACACGCTTTACCCTATTTGCTTCAAACTTGATGTGTATAATGTAGACACAAGCCAGATGTAGACCTGTGAAAGGATTGTTGATATCTTAGATGCTGTTGCCGTGACAACGCATCAAACTTTAATATTCTTTTTGGATACTTTTGAGATTCTTAGCGCACTTTTGGGGCCCTTAACATGCTCAAAAACTCTTGAAACTTTGCACACGGGTCAGAAACCGCGGCCATCAGGGCCGGGCTGAAGCTGGTACCCGGGCGTGGCAGGGGGGCTCGACAGCGCCCCCTGGAATGGGGTCCGAAAACTTGGTCCATAAATCAAACAGGCTTTACCCGATTTGCTTCAAACTTGATGTGTATAATGTAGACACACGCCAGATTTAGACCTGTGAAAGGATTGTTGATATCTTAGATGCTGTTGCCGTGACAACGCATCAAACTTTAATATTCTTTTTGGATACTTTTGAGACTCTCAGCGCACTTTGGGGGCCCTTAACGTGCTCAAAAACTCTTGAAACTTTGCACACGGGTCAGAACCCGTGGCCATCAGGGCCGGGCTGAAGCTGGTACCCGGGCGTGGCAGGGGGGCTCGACAGCGCCCCCTGGAACGGGGTCCGAAAACTTGGTCCATAAATCAAACACGCTTGAATGTAATAATATGAAACTCGGTACACATATAGATCTCATCGATTCATATATCCTTTGTACTTTTACTTTTTACCCCAGCCCAACAGGAAGTCGGCTATTATGGTTTGTTTGGAAGCGTATTCCCCTGGAATTCGATATACTCCTCCTAGAGAATTCAACCAATCGCCACGAAACTCGGTCAGCATGAAGTCAAGACATTGAGGATGAAAAGTTGCCAGGGGATTTTTGATATCTCGAACGGTGTGGCCGTGGCGAGGAAACGAATTTATGGCGAATAAAGGAAACAGGAAGTGTGTTATAACTTCTGCATACATTAACTGATCTTGATGAAACTTCAGCAGTGTGTTCGCTGTAAGAGTCCGATCACATGGATGTGACTATTGTGAGTCAAAGTTATAGCGCCACCAACTGGCAGCAGGAAGTGTGTCACTTCCTAAAGGCTTTGAAATCACCCTCTTATTTTTACCCAATTTGCTTCAAACTTTATGTGTATAATGTAGACACACGGCAGATGTAGACCTGAGAAAGGATTATTGATATCTTAGATACTGTTGCCGTGGCAACGCATCAAACTTTATTATTCTTTGTTGATGCTTTTGAGACTCTTAACATACTTGAAATTGCATGAAACCCGACAGACACATCACATTTATTAGACAGTAGACATGTGCAGAGTTTCAGAAACGGGCATGGTGAGAGCAATTAGAGAATAATGTTTAAGTTTAAAAACAGCCAGAATGGTTGTTTAGTCAAAAAATTTTTTTTTTCCAAATCATACATAGTGTTATACTGCCCTCTTGTGTTCAAAATCAGGTAAAAAGCGAAAGTAAAATAAGGACGTCTGCACAATTCATTAATAATGGTGCAGAGTAGAGTGAGCTTTTTCAATTAATTCCTATGGAAGTAGGAATGAACTAAACAACGTTCGCTCTGTTCTGCTCGTCCCTCACCGTGGGCGCGCAGAGTTATGAATGACCGTGCAGCCGTGAGCATTTTAGTTTCATTTTAAAATTAGCGCCATTTCGGGGGACGTATTACTTTAAATTATTTAACAAAAACACAATGTTGTGTTTTATTGCGAGTGTACACAAATATAAGTAAACACTTTGACGTTTGAATGATGTCCTGTATGAAGAAAATGACGGAGTATGTTTCACTGTTCAATCGCGCTGAGCCACCCAGACCCCCACACACACACTGACACACACACACACACACACACACACACACACACACACACACACAACACACACACACACACACACACAATAATAAAACATTCAACCTAACATATACAAATTACACTGCTATGTTGAAATAGTCAGTAGTACAATTTGTATCATTCACAGTAAGCACCGCTCCACTGTGATTTTTCCAAGCACATTTTTGCACAAGTGAAGAGGATGATTTTTTCCGTCGATATTGGAACGTGAGTGAAGTACAAAGCCTGTTCCGTCATCATCTTTTCAGTCAGCTCTTCACTCTCGTGATTAATGAAATTTGACTCCTGTTGCTGATATTTGCTGCAACTTTCGTTCTGCTCACAATTTAGTAAGCAAACACGCTTCAAATGTGTTTTTATTTTATTTTTGTGTATATATGTGTGTGTGTGTGTATATATATATATAGCTTATGTTTCAAATATGAGTTAATTAACAATCGTGATGTGTATAATGTAGACACAAGCCAGATGTAGACCTGTGAAAGGATTGTTGATATCTTAGATGCTGTTGCCGTGACAACGCATCAAACTTTAATATTCTTTTTGGATACTTTTGAGATTCTTAGCGCACTTTTGGGGCCCTTATCATGCTCAAAAACTCTTGAAACTTTGCACACGGGTCAGAAACCGCGGCCATCAGGGCCGGGCTGAAGCTGGTACCCGGGCGTGGCAGGGGGGCTCGACAGCGCCCCCTGGAACGGGGTCCGAAAACTTGGTCCATAAATCAAACAGGCTTTACCCGATTTGCTTCAAACTTGATGTGTATAATGTAGACACACGCCAGATGTAGACCTGTGAAAGGATTGTTGATATCTTAGATGCTGTTGCCGTGACAACGCATCAAACTTTAATATTCTTTTTGGATACTTTTGAGACTCTCAGCGCACTTTTGGGGCCCTTAACATGCTCAAAAACTCTTGAAACTTTGCACACGGGTCAGAACCCGCGGCCATCAGGGCCGGGCTGAAGCTGGTACCCGGGCGTGGCAGGGGGGCTCGACAGCGCCCCCTGGAACAGGGTCCGAAAACTTGGTCCATAAATCAAACACGCTTGCATGTAATAATATGAAACTTGGTACACATATAGATCTCATCGGGTTGAACATCTTACCCCCGGTCAAGTTTTACGCCAGCCCAACAGGAAGTCGGCTATTATGGGTTGTTTGGAAAACGCTTGCTGTGGAATGTGAAGTACTACTCCTAGGCAATTCATTCAATCATCGCCAAACTCGGTGTGCATGAAGTCAAGACATTGAGGATGCTAAATTGCGGACGGATTTTTGATATCTCGAACGGTTTGGTCGTGGCGAGGAAATGAATTTTCATGACTAAAAAAGGACATATAAAGTGTGTTATAACTTAGTTAGTTTTACCTACAGTTACAAAACTCAGCGTGTATATTCTTCTCTTCAAGCCAAACAACTTTCTAATTTAAAGTCATTACCTCCGACCCTCAGAAAGTCAGATATTGTGGTTTGAATATGGTCATGTTCTCTCTCTCTCTCTCTGAGCCAATATGGCAAGCCGTTTTAACATTTAATAATTTTAACCTACTAGTCTCTATTTTCATGCTACTAGTACTTATTTTTTAGATACTAGTATCTATTCCATTAAGTACTAGTACTTATTCATTTGCGACTAGTGCTTATTCTTTAGTACTAGTGCCTATTCTTTAGATACTAGTGCTTATTCTTTAGATATTCTTTTGAATACGTATTAGTAGCTAATGAATAAGTACTGGTATCTATTTAATAGGTTCTAGTATTTAATGACTTAGTACTAGTATTTATTTAATAAATATTAGTATCTATTAATAGGTACTAGTATCTAAAAGGTCATTTTCTCTCTCTCTCTCTGAGCCAATATGGCAAGCCGTTTTAACATTTAATCATTTTAACCTACTAGTCTCTATTTTCATGCTACTAGTACTTATTTTTTAGATACTAGTATCTATGCCATTAAGTACTAGTACTTATTCATTAGCGACTAGTGCTTATTCTGTTTAGAATATTCAAAGTGCTTATTCAATTTTTATGCTTATTTATTTTCAGAGCAGAAAATCCGATTTTTCTGCTTATTCAATATTGCATCTAAAATGTAAGTGACTTGACGTGTGTGTGTGTGTGTGTGTGTGTGTGTGTTTGTGTGTGTGTGTGTGAGAGAGAGATTGTGTCTGTTACAGTGACAAGAGTTTAACCCTTTAAGGCCTTGTCTTTTTGGATATATATTTTTTTTATTAAAAAAATGTGCATACAACCCACATATTTTAAATGTATTGTTTGCTTTAAATTAAATTAAGATTGTATGTTTGGTAATTGAACATAAATAAATTTTAAATGAATGTGCTATATTTCAGATCAATATATTTGTTTTCCTTCATTTTAATCAACACTAACTTTATTCTCATCTGAATTATAAAGAATTTATTTCTGTATAAAATAAAAAATCCCGAATAATCCAGACCAACCAGAGCGCACTGTTTCTACAACATCATCAGTGCTGAAGCGAAACTACCAGAGCCGTTCGGCAGATAGCGAGCAGATATTTTGTGTCACGTCGTGCACAATAACCCTAAAGGCACCAGGGTGGCGGTGCCACCGGCTTTATATATATATATATAAATATATTTATATATATATAAATATAGCTGCGAGCAGCGATGAAGGGCCAAAGCCGGCGGCACCGCCACCCTGGTGCCTTTAGGTAACTAAAGGCACCGGGGTTGCGGTGCCACCGGCTTGGGCCCGTAATCGCTGCTCGCAGCTATATTTATATATATATAAATATATTTATATATATATATTTATTATTATTATTATTATTTTACTACCTTTTGGGCACTTTTGGGGGCCTTAACGTGCTCGAAAACTCTTGAAACTTTGCACACATCTCAGAACCCGCGGCCATCAGGGCCGGGCTGAAGCTGGTACCCGGGCGTGGCAGGGGGGCTCGACAGCGCCCCCTGGAACGGGGTTTGAACACTTGGTCCATAAATCAAACACGCTTGCATGTAATAATATGAAACTCAGTACACATATAGATCTCATCGGTTCATATATACTTCATGCTCTTACTTTTTACCCCAGCCCAACAGGAAGTCGGCTATTAAGGGTTGTTTGGAAAACACATGCAATGGAATGTGAAATACTCCTCCTAGAGAATTCAAACACACGGCACGAAACTCGGTCAGCATGAAGTCAAGACACTGAGGATGAAAAATTGCCAGGGGATTTTTGATATCTCGAACGGTTTGGCCGTGGCGAGTAAACGAAATTATGGCGAGAAACGTGAAACAGGAAGTGTGTTATAACTACTGCATACATTAACTAATCTTGATGAAACTTCAGCAGTGTGTTCGTTGTAAGAGCCCGATCACATGGATGTGACTATTGTGATTCAAAGTTATAGCGCCACCAACTGGCAGCAGGAAGTGTGTCACTTTCAAAATGCTTTTAAATCACCCTCTTATTTTTACCCGATTTGCTTCAAACTTCATGTGCATAATGTAGACACACGCCAGATGTAGACCTGTGAAAGGATTATTGATATCTTAGATACTGTTGCCATGGCAATGCATCAAACATTAATATTCCTTTTTTTAAGCTTTTTCATGCTTTTTTATGCTTTCGGGCACTTTTGGGGTTCTTAACGTGCTCGAAAACTCTTGAAACTTTGCACACGGGACAAAACCCGCGGCCATCAGGGCCAGGCTGAAGCTGGTACCCGGGCGTGGCAGGGGGGCTCGACAGCGCCCCCTTGAACGGGTCAGACAATTTGGTCCATATATCCAACACGCTTTACCCTATTTGCTTCAAACTTGATGTGTATAATGTAGACACAAGCCAGATGTAGACCTGTGAAAGGATTGTTGATATCTTAGATGCTGTTGCCGTGACAACGCATCAAACTTTAATATTCTTTTTGGATACTTTTGAGATTCTTAGCGCACTTTTGGGGCCCTTAACATGCTCAAAAACTCTTGAAACTTTGCACACGGGTCAGAAACCGCGGCCATCAGGGCCGGGCTGAAGCTGGTACCCGGGCGTGGCAGGGGGGCTCGACAGCGCCCCCTGGAACGGGGTCCGAAAACTTGGTCCATAAATCAAACAGGCTTTACCCGATTTGCTTCAAACTTGATGTGTATAATGTAGACACACGCCAGATGTAGACCTGTGAAAGGATTGTTGAGATCTTAGATGCTGTTGCCGTGACAACGCATCAAACTTTAATATTCTTTTTGGATACTTTTGAGACTCTCAGCGCACTTTTGGGGCCCTTAACATGCTCAAAAACTCTTGAAACTTTGCACACGGGTCAGAACCCGCGGCCATCAGGGCCGGGCTGAAGCTGGTACCGGGGCGTGGCAGGGGGGCTCGACAGCGCCCCCTGGAACAGGGTCCGAAAACTTGGTCCATAAATCAAACACGCTTGAATGTAATAATATGAAACTCGGTACACATATAGATCTCATCGATTCATATATCCTTTGTACTTTTACTTTTTACCCCAGCCCAACAGGAAGTCGGCTATTATGGTTTGTTTGGAAGCGTATGCCCCTGGAATTCGATATACTCCTCCTAGAGAATTCAACCAATCGCAAGGAAACTCGGTCAGCATGATGTCAAGACATTGAGGATGAAAAATTGCCAGGGGATTTTTCATATCTCGAACGGTTTGGCCGTGGCGAGGAAACAAATTTATGGCGAATAATGGAAACAGGAAGTGTGTTATAACTTCTGCATACATTAACTGATCTTGATGAAACTTCAACAGTATGTTCGCTGTAAGAGGCCGATCACATGGATGTGACTATTGTGAGTCAAAGTTATAGCGCCACCAACTGGCAGCAGGAAGTGTGTCACTTTCTAAATGCTTTTGACAAAAGTGGGGGGGTTAGTTTTATCTACAGTAACAAAACTCGATATGTATATTTTACTCTTCGAGCTGGACAACTTTCTAATTTACCGTAACTAGCTACGACCAACAGGAAGTTAGATATTTTGGTTTGAAAATTGTCATTTTATGTGTCTCTCTCTGAGCCTACGTCTCTGTGTGTGTGTGTGTGTGTCTGTGAGTGTGGGGAGGGGGAGGGGGCTAGATTAACCATTTCACTGCTGTGTGGTTTTGCCTGCATTAAAAAGGAAAATAAATGGCTTACGCCTTGTATTTTTTTAAATAGGTTTTATTAATAAGTAAAGGCATATAACCAAATTAATTGTAGTGCATTGAAAATAGTTTTATATAATTAGTTTATTAATTAAATTAACTTGGTCCATAAACTTGGTCTGAAAATTTGGTCCATAAATCAAACACACTTGCATGTAATATTATGAAACTCGGTATATAGATCTCATCGGGCCAAACAACTTTAAGCCAGCCCAAAAGGAAGTGGGATTTTGGTCTGAATGTGAATGTTTTGCAAAACCAGCCTCTACATTTTTACCCACTCCTCTTAAGTGGTTTATTTTATTCCCACCAAACTTTTTTAACATGATGAAAATACATTAAAGAAGCATAATTGTGAATATCTATTGAATATCTCAAATTGTTTTGCTATGGCGAGGGATTAAAATCATGTCAAAAAAATAAACACTAAAAGCCTCATATCTTTTAAAAATTTAATTATACACCATTTATTTCTAGATACAATTATAGAAATAACAGAACTAAACCCATTTTATTCTTGTTTTCAATTTAAGAATAATGTAAAAGTTTAAAAACAGCCAGGATTCACTATTCAGTCAAAAAATAAATATATCAAGTAATACATAGGGCTATACTGCCCTCTTGTGTTCAAAATCAGGTAGGCCTATTGTATTTAAATATATTAGGTAGCCTATGTGACTCCGAGAACATTTTCTCACCGGTTATTTGATGTGTAACACCGCCGGGGAGCTTTTAAATCGCTAAGTTAAAAGTGAAAGTAAAGTAAGGACGTCCGCACGGATATTTATAGTGGTGGCGCTCGCAGTGCGCTCGAATGAATTTCTATGGAAGTAGAAATGAAAAAAAGTTCGCACTGTTTTGCTCGCTTGTCGGACGCGCACCGTTATGAATGCCAGTGCAGCCACATACTTTTTAATGTCACCAAAGAGTATAGAAGAACAAGAGGCGAAGCTCTGATGCTTTTTTGGTAACAGCTAACCGCTTCAGGTTACAGTGGCTGTGTTTTTTTTGTTTACATAGGCTTGCATGAATGAGACAGTGGATGTTTATGGATTGGTCATTGACTCTTTGAGTAAATCGATTCGTTCAAAATGCTGAATCATTTGTGTCTCTTACAGCGACAAGAGTTTAACCCTTGTTCAAGTTTAAGGCCTTGTCTTTTTGGATATATATATATATTTTTTAAATTCCAAAATATGCATACAACCCATATATTTTAAATGTATTGTTTGCTTTAAATTAAATTAAGATTGTATGTTCATCTGAATTGTAAATAATTTATTCCTGTATAAAATAAAAACACATTTGAACTTTCTTTCTTAATCAATGTAGAATGTGTAATTGAAAAATAAACAGATTAGGGCTCCGAAGACAATAAATGAAAATCAATGCGATATGGTGAATGTCCAAAAGATGGCTCCCACAGACTGTTTTTAAATGAGGTTGGATAAATATGTTTTGCTTTTAGACAGTGTGTGCGTGTGATTTTAGTTGGGTGACAGTTGTAGGTTACAGTTTGACAGGAGTTTACAGTTTGACAAAAGCACTTTGTTGTGTTTTATTGCGACTGTACACACATATAAGTAAACAATTTGCAGTTTGAATGATGTCCTCTATGAACAAAATGACAGAGTATGTTTTTATGTGTAACAATGTTCAATCTCACACACACACACACACACACACACACACACACACACACACACACACACACACACACACACACACACACACACACACACACACACACACACACACACACACACACACACACACACACACACACACACATATTGCATCATTGCAATCTTGACATCGCAGCCTGTTCATTATAGCCTTAATAATATATAATGATAAAATAGTCAACCTAACATTACCTAACACTAGTGCCTATTCTTTAGATACTGGTGCTTATTCTTTAGATATTCTTTTGAATACGTATTAGTAGCTAATGAATAAGTACTGGTATCTATTTAATAGGTACTAGTATCTAATGACTTAGTACTAGTATTTATTGAATAAATACTAGTATCTATTAATAGGTACTAGTATCTAAAAGGTCATTTTCTCTCTCTCTCTCTCTGAGCCAATATGGCAAGCCGTTTTAACATTTAATCATTTTAACCTACTAGTCTCTATTTTCATGCTACTAGTACTTATTTTTTAGATACTAGTATCTATTCCATTAAGTACTAGTACTTATTCATTAGCGACTAGTGCTTATTCTGTTTAGAATATTCAAAGTGCTTATTAAATTTTTATGCTTATTTATATTTTCAGAGCAGAATATCCGATTTTTCTGCTTATTCAATATTGCATCTAAAATGTAAGTGACTTGACGTGTGTGTGTGTGTGTGTGTGTGAGAGAGAGAGAGAGAGAGAGATTGTGTCTGTTACAGTGACAAGAGTTTAACCCTTTAAGGCCTTGTCTTTTTGGATATATATCTTTTTTTATTACAAAATGTGCATACAACCCATATATTTTAAATGTATTGTTTGCTTTAAATTAAATTAAGATTGTATGCTTGGTAATTTAACCTAAATAAATTTAAAATGAATGTGCTATATTTCAGATTAATATAGCCTATTTGTTTTCCTTCATTTTAATCAACACTAACTTTATTCTCATCTGAATTATAAATAACTTATTTCTGTATAAAATAAAAAATCCCGAATAATCCAGACCAACCAGAGCGCACTATTTCTACAACATCATCAGTGCTGAAGCGGAACTACCAAAGCCGTTCGGCAGATAGCGAGCAGATATTTTGATATTTTGTGTCACGTTGTGCACAATAACCCTAAAGGCACCAGGGTGGCGGTGCCACCGGCTTTTTATATATATATATATATATATATATAAATATAGCTGCGAGCAGCGATGAAGGGCCAAAGCCGGCGGCACCGCCACCCCGGTGCCTTTAGGTAACTAAAGGCACCGGGGTTGCGGTGGCACCGGCTTGGGCCCGTAATCGCTGCTCGCAGCTATATTTATATATATTTATTTATTATTATTAGGGCCCAAGCCTTGAAAAGGCGAAGGCCCTATTGTTTTCCTTAGGATTATTATTATTATTATTATTATTATTATTATTTTATCGACTATTCGGGCACTTTTGGGGCTCTTAACGTGCACGAAAACTCTTGAAACTTTGCACACTGGTCAGA
Source organism: Rhinichthys klamathensis goyatoka (assembly GCF_029890125.1). NCBI lineage: Eukaryota > Metazoa > Chordata > Actinopteri > Cypriniformes > Leuciscidae > Rhinichthys > Rhinichthys klamathensis. Next base: position 3,048,832 of record NW_026606714.1, on the reverse strand, counting down.
ACCCGTGGCCATCAGGGCCGGGCTGAAGCTGGTACCCGGGCGTGGCAGGGGGGCTCGACAGCGCCCCCTGGAACGGGGTCCGAAAACTTGGTCCATAAATCAAACACGCTTGCATGTAATAATATGAAACTCGGTACACATATAGATCTCATCGATTTATATATCCTTTGTACTTTTACTTTTTACCCCAGCCCAACAGGAAGTCGGCTATTATGGTTTGTTTGGAAGCGTATGCCCCTGGAATTCGATATACTCCTCCTAGAGAATTCAACCAATCGCAACGAAACTCGGTCAGCATGATGTCAAGACATTGAGGATGAAAAATTGCCAGGGGATTTCTGATATCTCGAACGGTTTGGCCGTGACGAGGAAACGAATTTATGGCGAATAATGGAAACAGGAAGTGTGTTATAACTTCTGCATACATTAACTGATCTTGATGAAACTTCAACAGTGTGTTCGCTGTAAGAAGCCGATCACATGGATGTGACTATTGTGAGTCAAAGTTATAGCGCCACCAACTGGCAGCAGGAAGTGTGTCACTTTCAAAATGCTTTGAAATCACCCTCTTATTTTTACCCGATTTGCTTCAAACTTGATGTGTATAATGTAGACACTCGCCAGATGTAGACCTGTGAAAGGATTATTGATATCTTAGATACTGTTGCCATGGCAACGCATCAAACTTTAATATTCTTTTTGGATGCTTTTGAGACTCTTAGCATGCCTGAAATTGCTTAAAATTGCATGAAACTCGACAGACAGATCACATTTATTAGCCAGTAGACATGTGCAAAGTTTCAGAAACGGGCGTGGTGCAGGGGCTCAGTAGCGCCACCTTTTGTGACAAAAGTGGGTGGGGGGGGGGGTTACTTTCATCTACAGTTACAAAACTTTTTCAACTTGATGAAAATACATTAAAGATGCTAAATTGTGAACGGATATTGAATATCTCAAACGGTTTTGCTATGGCGAGGGATTATGTCAAAAAGAGAATCAGGAAATGTCTCATATCTTTCTAAAATGTAATTATACACCATTTATTTTTCTATAAAATTATACTAATATTAGAACTAAACCCATTGTATTCCTTTTTTTCAATTTAAGATTTATGTTTAAGTTTAAAAACAGCCAGAATGGTTGTTTAGCCAAAAAAATAAAAAAATAAAAATCATTCACAGTGCTTTACTGCCCTCTTGTGTTCAAAATCAGGTAGGCCAATTGTATTAAATTGTAGGGATGCTACTATGGGAATATTTTCCCACCGTGACTCCGCTGGGGGCTTTAAAGTCGCTAACTTGAAAGCGAAAGTAACGGACGTCTCCACAAGACGTGCAGCTGTGAGCATTTTCGTTTCATTTTAAAAGAAGCCCCATTTCGGGGGCGGATTTCTTGAATGTATTTTACAAAATCACAATGTTGTGTTTGATTGCGAGTATCCAAAAATAAGTAAACACTTTGCAGTTTGAATGATCTTCTTGAATAAAATGACGGAGTAGCCAATGTTTCCACTGTTCGATCGCGGACGTCCACACGGACATTGATAATGGTGGTGCGTGCAGAGCGCTCGAGGGAATTCCTATGGAAGTAGGAATGAACTAAAAAACGTTCACTCTGTTCTGCTCGCTCATCGTCGTGGACGCGCAGCGTTATGAATGCCCGTGTGATGCAGCATAACACAGCAGAGAGAGACGCTCACTCTCAACTCGTGATTAATGAAATTTGACTCCGGTTGCTGATCTTTGCTGCAACTTTCGTTCAGCTCACAATTTAGTAAGCAAACCCGTTCAGGTTTTAATTGTAGTGACTAAATGATTTTATTAAACACACACACACACACACACACACAAACACACACATCAAATTGACGGTGGGGGGCAATGGTATATTTAAATCTGCAAATTGTAATATATGCAGGGCACCCCGGTCCAGTCTTATTAAATGTATGCTTCATCTTTCATTTTTAATTTGTAAATTTGATCAATAAATTCAATTATTTAGAATGATAAGACACTATATGGCTTTTACCCTAGGTAGGGCTGATCAAATTAAATCGTTTACACTGAAAAATAACAATGCATTAAATAATGTTATGAGATTGTTTTAAATATAAGTCAATTAAAAATCGTTGGGAAGAATGATACTTTTAAACATAACACTAAACCGTCATTAGGTGTCGCCAGGCGACCGTCTTAATGAGCGAGTCATTGATTCATTCGTTCAAACAATTCGTTCGAACGGTTGAGTCATTCATGAATGAGACAGATTATGGATTGGTCATTGAATCTTTGAGTCAACCGATTCGTTCAAAATGCTGAATCATTCAGTAATGAGAACGCGTTGCTGTGAGATGCTCGATGGTTCTGCTGTGATCTTTGTTGAACTATTTTCGCTGCTGAAACAGAAAAAAGTCAATATTGCATCTAAAATGTAAGTGATTTGACTTGTGTGTTTGTGTGTGTGTGTGTGTGTGTGTGATTGCGTCTGTTACAGTGATTGTTTAACCCTTGTTAAAGTTTAGGCCTTGTCTTTTTGGATATATATCTTTTTAAATAAAAAAATAGGCATACAACCCATATATTTTAAATGTATTGTTTGCTTTAAATTACATTAAGATTTGTATGTTTGGTAATTGAACCTGAATGAATTTTAAATGAATGTGCTATATATCAGATCATATATTTGTTTTCCTTAACATTTAAACTAACACTAACTTTATTCTCATCTGAATGATAGATTATTTATTTCTGTATATAATAAAAACACATTTGATTTTTCTTTTTTAATCAATGTAGAATGTGTAACTGAAAAAATAAACAGATTAGGGCTCTGTTCGAGAACAAGAAATGAAAACCAATGCAATATGCTGAATGTCCAAAAGATTTTTTTTTGCTTTTAAACTACGTGTATGTGTGTGTGTGTGTGTGTGCGCGTGTGTGTGTGTAAGAGATTTTGGTTGGGTGACATTTGTAGTTTACAGTTTGACAAAAGCACAATGTTGTGTTTTATTGCGATTGTACACAAATATAAGTAAACAGTTTGCAGTTTGAATAATGTCCTGTATGAACAAAAGGACGGAGTATGTTTTTATGTCTACATTGTTCAATCACGTCTCTCACACACACACACACACACACACACACACACACACACACACACACACACACACACACACACACACACACACACACACACACACATACACACACACACAAAAACAATTTTTTCTAATCAGATCAGGCAAGTAATATTCTGTCTTGGCACACTTCATATAACTTTCAATCTTGTGTACTTATTTCATGTGTCCATTAAGTCCATGAGACCGTAGGGTGTCTCATTTTTCATTTTAGGATTCAGAAGTTTGCTCACGCATATGATATGTGCCCTCAATGCACACTTTTGCAGAGCCCACACCAATGCAAGCTCTACAGCACACATCTTCTCAACAGTCAAAGCGGGGTTAAGTTATTACCCGTCATGCACAGTAACCCTTAAGGCACCAGGGTGGCGGTGCCACCGGCTTGTTTATATATATATATATATATATATATATATATATATATATATATATAAATATAGCTGCGAGCAGCGATGAAGGGCCAAAGCCGGCGGCACCGCCACTCTGGTGCCTTTAGGTTACTAAAGGCACCGGGGTTGCGGTGCCACCGGCTTGGGCCCGTAATCGCTGCTCGCAGCTATATTTATATATATATATATATATATATATATATATATATATATATTTATTATTATTATTATTATTTTACTACCTTTTGGGCACTTTTGGGGGCCTTAACGTGCTCGAAAACTCTTGAAACTTTGCACACATCTCAGAACCCGCGGCCATCAGGGCCGGGCTGAAGCTGGTACCCGGGCGTGGCAGGGGGGCTCGACAGCGCCCCCTGGAACGTGGTTTGAACACTTGGTCCATAAATCAAACACGCTTGCATGTAATAATATGAAACTCAGTACACATATAGATCTCATCGGTTCATATATACTTCATGCTCTTACTTTTTACCCCAGCCCAACAGGAAGTCGGCTATTAAGGGTTGTTTGGAAAACACATGCAATGGAATGTGAAATACTCCTCCTAGAGAATTCAAACACACGGCACGGAAATGGAAGCTTTAGCGTTAAGTTCTGCCAGGAAGACTCAATTGCTACGTCACTTATTACCTTCTCATCTATCCAATCGTGTCTAATACTTGCGGTATAAAAGACCAGTACTTACACATGTTTGAGTTCGCAGATGCTGACGCTTTCATTCATGCTCTCGTTCAGTCGCCAGCCAACATGTTTCAGGACACGCATATTGTTCTATTATCGAGTTCCGACGATGGATATGTCCCGCCGTATCTCCTGCTACACGTCGAGGTTCCCGCGTTCAGTGCCGCATCTCCCCGTATGCACAGTGGTCTTCGGAGAGTTTTTGATCAGCCAAGGCCTCTCATGAGAAGTTCTGCTCTCTAGGCCTAAAACACCCTGGGTAACCAATCAGTTTCCATTTTTACGTCATCAAACGCCTCAAACAGCGTCAGCTCAGTCAGGATAATCCGGCAGGAAGAGAACTATGTCATTCTCAACAACTTGTCCAGCAAAAGAACCTCGCTGTCTCCACGGGTGCATTATCCCGCAGATCACCGATCCACCGACATGAATCAACAACACTGCAAATCACGAGAGGCGATCTTCTCTCGCTGGTTCAAGTTCAAGCTCCACCAAGGCTTTCAAGTCGGTTTTTCAAGTTTGGTAGGCGCTTCCACCAGCCACTGTTAATATGTCCCCTCTATCATGATTAAACTTCATCCAGGTAAGTATTTCTCCGTTGCTTCCTACACCAGCGGCAGAGTTCAAATTGGTGTCCACGGTGACGTGGCTTACGTGTTCATAATTACTAACGTTACTGATCTGCAGACGGCAATGGGGCCGGTTAGCTCGCCTTAAAGGGGAAATGTCATAGCAAGTGTAAGCAAGTTTCGCGTCACCGCCACAGTACAGTGATCTAATAATATCAGCATTGTCAAAACACCCGCAATGTTGGAAACTGCACAATGTATTATTTTTACAATGGAGATGAACGTTCCTGTAAACTGTGCAATTGTTGAAAAAAAAAAATATATATATATATATATATATCAGCGTTGTCCATACCACGCTCTCGTGGGCTGTTTGCAAATACCCACTAACAACTGAGTAACTGATTTAAAAAAAAAAAAAAAAAAAAAAAAAAAAAAAAAAAACTGAGCTAAAGAGCAAGTTGCAAGCAAGTTGTTCATTTGGCTGTTATGCATTCTGTAGTGGATATCTCTACAATGGCAGTTAATTACATACTTACATAAGTGTTGTAATTTCACAAACAACCATTTTCAACATATTTAGGCCTACTTTAAAATCCTATTATAAGTCCCTTAATGAAAATTAGATCTACAATATTGGAAATGTGTACAATTGCTGTAATATTTAACCTTTCCTGGTGACTACTTAATCCACTGATATGTGTGATAGAAATATTTTATGTGACGGGTATTTTCACATTAATGTACAGAAAAATGCAGACTAAGGATGCTCCTGTCAAAGGCCACATATCCTTAGCAAAAACTGTTAACTCAGTAGAACTAACAGTCATATTAGTTTTATCAAGTCAAACCAATCAACAGAACTAATCAGTGAAGGAGACTCGAGTGGCATTGTCTTTGCTCAACTGTATGATTTACATGTTCATGTATCTTTCTATTCAAGAGTCTCAACTGTTGTTGTGGCCAGCGATGAATGGGGCTATTTCTGCAAAGAGCAACTTGGGAGCCATGTCAGGCATATGCTGCACATCTGAGAAAAGGATTCTACGCTCAAAAGACAACAGATCAAGTATCATTTAGGTAATGATAGTAGCTTCTTGACAGGACGCCGTCACCTTACTTCAGGTAAGTACCGTATTAAGAAGTCAGATTTAGCCGGTTTAAGAATTAAAAAAAAAAAAAAAAAAAAAAAAAAAAAATACCACACTAGACAAAGGGTGCACGTCCAATCTTAGATTCGGATATCTAGATCAGTAAAGGCTAGATGAATCTTCTAAGCTTACTCAAGGTTCGTTTCGTCCACTCTTCACAAAATCATCCTATAACGGTCGTTAGGGTCCTTAGGGATTTGACGTGATCGCAAAATATATTATATCTTTGTGCTTACAAAGCATGGTTGTCATCAAGGCAGATCTTATTGTTAGGCGATCATGCCATTCCTGAGACGTTAATTTGGCTATCAATCGTCTTCAATTTCATAATTAATCATTGCTTATTCCTGCCAATGCAAAGCTACGTGCTTTCATTCTTTGTTACTGGCTTTCAGACGGCTTTTGCCGTTCAGCAACCCGGATCCATCACCCTGCCCTCTTCTAACAGAGTTTGTTAAATTAGTAATGTTTTGCTTTTCTTTTCAGATTCCTGTTTTCACATCCTGATCACGGCCGATTGTTCCTTCCTCGTCTACAATTACGAAATCGTAATTTAATATTTCTTCCATTCATAGTTTGCTCGCAGGCATTTAAATTCACGCAAGTATTTTAATACTAATTATCCAAGTTTGTTTATCATACCTTCTCTTTGTCTGCTACTTAAGGCATAGCCAAGACCTGTAGTAAACCTCCGATAAACGCCTGCCAATCACATTGTATCACAAAGATAAAAATGTGTATAATTGTGCCCTTTTCGCAGGTTATGTGTTCAAGTTCATTTATTTATATAGCACATTTAAACAGCCGCTTAGACAGACCAAAGTGCTTTACAGAACACACAAATAAGAAAAGTAAAAACAGCAAAATATGTGATGGGTCTCCGGTGTGTATGTGGGGTTTGCCTCGGAATGCCCACAGATAATTTTGAATAGCATGTTGGAATGGTCATTTCGAAAGTGATTAAGCATATCGTTTTGTCTATCCCTTTGGATGTGGCAGGGCTGCTACTCCCGGCACAGGGGTCGGAGTTTCAACAGCTCGTTTTGCAGCTTCGATTACCTCTCACCAACAATTATAAACTTTTCTCTTTGCTCAACCGGGATCATTCAAGATGGAGAGACTTAAGAAGTGTCAACATATAGACAACATTCCGGATGGTCGTTGATGAATTATGTAGCTCATCGTAGCTATCTCTAGTCACTAATTAGCTTATTCTGTCTCGATTTTCTTTAAATCATGTCCCGTGGGCAGGATTCATGTAAATTTAGGTTGTGCTGCACTAACCCAGGAGGAATTTCGTTAGCTCCTCTCACCGCTGTTGTAGTCTTTAAAAAGCAATTTTTAAATGATTTCTCCCATTGCTTGAACTTTGAGTGTCGTAACCTTGAAGATGTTGGTTATGCTCATACGGCAACATTTGACACTAAGTAAGTTAGAAAAGCAAAATCCATCCAACCCCCTTTTATTACTTTCTGTCCGTAATGGTCTCTTTTCTATTGGTATTCAGATTGTAGCTGTCTGTTACAGCGTCATGGCTCATGCATCCAGGGGATTCACTCCAGGAGCTAAATGCTCCGATTTCCCCATGGTCTCTTCTAATTTGCGTTTCTCACCTAATTTCTTTACTCTCTTTCTTAAGAACTCTAAGAATGACTCTCAAGGCTCTGTTTCTCTTATCAATTTATTAATTAGTTATAAATTCTGTCTCTTCTCATCTATGATTAATTTCTTTAACCTGTTAAGCTTCAAGCCCATTTTTGAAAAATCCCCAGATATGGCATTCCCAAACTGAAACAGATACAGTTCATGAACCCTTTGTACTAAAAGCACAAGTAAGATCTCATTTGAAAGCTGACACCTGGAAGTTTATTGTAAATGTAGAATTAATTATTATCATAATGAAAAAAATAGTTATAAATAGCTTCAAAGTTTTGTAAAGTTATTATACATTTATTTTTATGAAACATCTTCATGAAAATAAAATTGAAGTTGGCATTGTAGCAATCTAGAAATGCACTGCAGCTAAAGCCACATGTCTGGCCATGTTATATTTAAAATTTGAAGATGATAAGTCTAAAACTCTGTATTTAGTTCAATGTTTTTCAAGATCATGTCATATGACTTTATTTTGATTAGACTGGTGTTTATTGTTTTCTTATAAGCATCTATTCAGTCTATTGCCTCTATTGTTTTGTGATGCAAAAACGAGCCCCATTCAGTCTCAGTCTCCCCTGCACATATTCACACCTCTCCAGCCAGTTTATTGCTCTAAATATGCTTTTCTTTTGTCTGCATTATAATCACTAACGACTAGCAATTCACACTGTTTCAATCCCTCATTTATTTTATAAAAGTTCTCACTTCACAGTGAAACTGTATCAAATGCCCTTTTTGAAAAACGAAACATTTCAGTAAGCATTCTTATTTAGAAAAAAATCATAAAAATTACACCGAAGTAAGGTAGCAGGTGCTCAGTACTAGCTAGCATGTTAGCTTAGCACACCATCAATACACGACAATTTATGAGAATAAAACTATGTTTGTTCTCCAAACTTACTTTATAGCGCAAGTCGAGTGTTTTAAATAACTTTCTGTAATCTGATTTGGCTTCAGATAAAAAAATCAGATAGAAAATATATTATTTTATTGTATTCTGCACAATTTGAAAGTCTATCTCGATTAGCATTACATTATACATATAATCAATTATTATGAAAATACCTGACATGACTCGAAGAACACAGGTAAATCAAATATCATTGCAATCATGTTTATTGTCTTCAAAACATCTTTATCTGCACTTTACAGCGATCTCGGATAGCTTTGTTGTGGCAGGACTTCCTGAATGTCACATGATTATGGCTCTTCTTCATGTGATCCATATATTATGGACTTCTGTTCAAACAGCGCCCTCACTTTCAGGATGAATTGATAACACAGTACAGAGTATACAGCGCTCAAAATGATTACATCGACGCATTTGGGTATAAATTCAATAAATATTATTCCTGTCTATAGAAGTCTAATGTAAAGCTATGAGAATCTATCAATATTTCTCCAAATCTGCACATGTTTGAGCTAAAAGCCCTGAGGGACGTTGTTTTGTCAAGCGCTGTCATGACGATCGCACGGGAGTTTTTTTCTGAATGAGACCGGCTGAGGCTCATAATTCATATTAAAGGTAACGACTCATTTTTTAATTTCATAACTCCTGACACAAATTAAGACATAACTGTCACTATAAGTTTCTCAGAATACAATAGTGGTCAAATACTGAATCTTGAGTCTTATATCTTTTTAATGATGTATAGTTTGTCAAGGTATAACATTAAATCTGATAGTATATTTGAACTAAATAAATAAAAAAACGCTTCAGTGCGCCGACGCTCTGGAGACGGTTAAGAGGTTAAGTTCCCCTCCATTTATCCTAACTAACGGAGCACTTCTCTCTAAGCCTAGTTCAGGACTCATCAGTTTCTGTCCTCATAAGCTGCAGTCTATCTCCCTCCCAGTATACTGGTTATTCCTTCAGGATCGAGGCAGCCACTACAGCAGCTGATCATGGCATTTCTACTTCAGCTATTAAGGTGGTCTTCCTCTGCATTAGAGTCTATATAAGACCTGATTCAAAATCATCCTCGAAGCTCAGCAAGCTCTTCACTAAAACGGTTCAGGTAAATAACCTTTGCAACTACTGGTGGTGGTGCCATGATAATCCATTCTCACAATTGGTCTTAAATTCTGCTTGCAATTACAAATGGTCAATGAGTCATCGTCTATATGTGGCCTAGTGGCCTTGTCTTAATGTGGCCTTGTCTCTACGTGGCAGTAGTAGCCGTTGTGGTCTTGTCCCATGTGGTCTTTATGGTCTAAAAAAAAAAAAAAAAAAAAAAATCATGCAAGTGCATGATATACATGTTCAGTGTGGTCTACTGTGACCGTGTAGCCTAATGTGGCCTTGTCCCGTGGTCTTGTGGCCAGTTATGGCATGGTTCTGTGTGGCCTAGTGGCTGTGTCTCGTTGGCCTTGTATCCGTGTGGCATTAGCAGCCTTGTGGCCCAGCGGGCCTTGTCTCTGTGCGGGTCTCAAGGCCTTGTGGCATAATGTTGCCTTGTCCTATGTGTGGCCTACATGGTCTTGTGGCCTTTATGGCCTCGGTTCTGTGTGGCCTAGTGGCCGTTGTCCCTGTGTGACCTCGTCTCAGTGTGGGCTTACGATATCGCGGCCCTTGCGGCCTCATTCTATGTTCAGTGTGGTCTACTGTGACCGTGTAGCCTAATGTGGCCTTGTCCCGTGGTCTTGTGGCCAGTTATGGCATTGGTTCTATGTGGCCTAAGGCCTTGTCTATGAGTGGTTCTGTCTCTGTATGGCTTTAGCAGCCTTGTGGCCCAGCGGGCCTTGTCTCTGTGTGGGTCTAGAGGCCTTGTGGCACAAAGTTGCCTTGTCCTGTATGTAAAAAATGGCCAGTGGTCTGTGGCCCTTAGTGGCGCGGTTCAATGTGGCCTAGTGGCCGTTGTCTGTGTGGCTTGCTCTGTGTGGTCTATAGTGGCCTTGTGGCACAAAGTTGCCTTGTCCTGTATGTAAAAAATGGCCAGTGGTCTGTGGCCTTTAGTGGCGCGGTTCAATGTGGCCAAGCGGCCGTTGTCTGTGTGGCCAAGCGGCCTTGAGGCATTGTTGCCTCGCTAAAAAATGGCCATGTGGTCTTGTGGTCCTTGCGGCCTGGTTTTGTGTGGCCTTGCGGCCTTGTCCAGTCTATCTCGTTCTATGTGCGGCATTAGAGGCCGTCGTGGCTCATTGCGGCCTTGTCTCTGTGGTCTAGCAAGGCCATGTGGCCGGGCGGCCTTGTGTCTGTGGTCTATCATGGCCGTGTGGTCCAATGTGGCCAGTTTGCGGTCTAAGGAGGCCTGCTCTGTGTACGGCCCTAGGCGGCCTGCTCTGTGTGGTCCAATGAGGCCTGGCCCAATGTGGCATTGTCTGTGTGGTCCATCGCGGCCTTGTCTCTGTGTGGTCCAATGAGGCCTGGCCAATGTGGCTCTGTTTTGTGTGGTCCATCGAGGCCTTGTCTCTGTGTGGTCCAATGAGGCCTGGCCAATGTGGCTCTGTTTTGTGTGGTCCATCGAGGCCTTGTCTCTGTGCGGTCTGTTACGGCCTTGTCCCATATGGCCGGTTCTGTATGCCCAAGGTGGCTTTTCTCTGTGGTCCTATAACAGCTTTGTTCCATGACCTGTCCCTATGTCCTAAGTTAGCCTCGTTCTCAGCTAAGTCACTATTCCACAACACTTGCTTCCCTCCAACTCATTCTCAGGGAAACTGGTTCGATCAGACGTAAGTGCGTCTCAAAACATAAGTCGCCTGGATGAAAGCGTCAGCATGGATAAATGCTAATGTACATTCAGCAGCAGAACATAAATGCATAAATGCTTTATTCACGTCTTCGCATAGTACCTTCAGGCTCACTATGAAGTCGTCTCTCACTAATTAGTTATTGGCTACGAGGCTTTCCACATTTCATGTTCATGCCATTATTAACTCCCTTTTCTTTCTATTTTAGGCTCTACAGGATACACGACTGGTGGGTATACTTTTCTTTACCGTTCTTTGGGGGTGGGCTCCGTCCTGGTGGAATTATCTTCCACCTATTTTTGGGGGTCGGCTGCGCCCCTGCCTTCGTCTTCAGGCAGGAAATGCAGAGTCCGGACCCTCGGATTGCGAGCTATGGACGGGGCCTACGCCAAAGAACTTTATTGCTTGCTGGGCTATCAATAAATGTATTTATTGTTACAGTATTTATTCTCCCGAGTCTTTCTGGTAGAAATGGAAGCTTTAGCGTTAAGTTCTGCCAGGAAGACTCAATTGCTACGTCACTTATTACCTTCTCATCTATCCAATCGTGTCTAATACTTGCGGTATAAAAGACCAGTACTTACACATGTTTGAGTTCGCAGATGCTGACGCTTTCATTCACCTCCATCCTCCCCACCACCACCAGGATGGTCCCTTCCCCTCCATCCTCCCCACCACCACCAGGATGGTCCCTTCCTATACCTCACAGGGGGTCGGCTGCGCCCCTGCCTTCGTCTTCAGGCAGGAAATGCAGAGTCCGGACCCTCGGATTGCGAGCTATGGACGGGGCCTACGCCAAAGAACTTTATTGCTTGCTGGGCTATCAATAAATGTATTTATTGTTACAGTATTTATTCTCCCGAGTCTTTCTGGTAGAACTCGGTAAGCATGAAGTCAAGACACTGAGGATGAAAAATTGCCAGGGGATTTTTGATATCTCGAACGGTTTGGCCGTGGCGAGTAAACGAAATTATGGCGAGAAACGTGAAACAGGAAGTGTGTTATAACTACTGCATACATTAACTAATCTTGATGAAACTTCAGCAGTGTGTTCGTTGTAAGAGCCCGATCACATGGATGTGACTATTGTGAGTCAAAGTTATAGCGCCACCAACTGGCAGCAGGAAGTGTGTCAGGAATAGCCTTCCCGATACGGTCCGATGCTCTGACTCGCTGACACAGTTTAAAACTAGACTAAAGACGTGTCTCTTTAGTCAAGCATTCACATAATGCTTACCTTTTAGTCCTCTGCTATGCCATACGGAACCGTTTGCCACTGAAACTGCTTAACGCACCAGTGGGGCTCGACAGCCTTATAGACAAACGGGTCGGTCCGTATGGTTGCGGAGAGTTTGGGTTACGGAGAGTTGTGAGATTATGGTTTTCTAACACCTACTCCCGTGTAATGGAAATCATTATGAACATCAGCTATGCTAATTATTTCCCATCTGCCTTTCTGCTGTTATCTCGGGACGCTTGTCCCGAGAAAAATGGCGTTCGTAGGCTCCAGTTTGGTATCCTGCCTCTCACGGGGATTTCGGATGCCTCAACGCCTGTGATGAGAAGACCAACGCCTGTGAAGAGACGACTCAACGCCTGCGAAGAGACGACTCAACGCCGGCGATATGTTATCCCCTAAATATTACATGATTAACTAAATGTATTTTTTCCAGGTACTCTCTGATATGGACTTACTGTAAAGCTTCTTTAAAACCCTATGATTGTTAGCCAGAGGAGAACTGGCCCCTGACTAGCCTGGGTTCTCCCAAGGTTTTTTTCTCCATCCAATCTGATGGAGTTTTGGTTCCTTGCCACTGTCGCCTTGCTTTTGGCTTGCTTAGTTGGGGATATTTAATATTCAACAATATTATTGAACTGTGTTGTACTACTTTCATGTTATCACTGTGAAGCTGCTTTGATGCAATCTGTATTGTGAAAAGCGCTATATAAATAAATGTGACTTGACTTGACTTGACTTTCAAAATGCTTTTAAATCACCCTCTTATTTTTACCCGATTTGCTTCAAACTTCATGTGCATAATGTAGACACACGCCAGATGTAGACCTGTGAAAGGATTATTGATATCTTAGATACTGTTGCCATGGCAATGCATCAAACATTAATATTCCTTTTTTTAAGCTTTTTCATGCTTTTTTATGCTTTCGGGCACTTTTGGGGTTCTTAACGTGCTCGAAAACTCTTGAAACTTTGCACACGGGACAAAACCCGCGGCCATCAGGGCCAGGCTGAAGCTGGTACCCGGGCGTGGCAGGGGGGCTCGACAGCGCCCCCTTTAACGGGTCAGACAATTTGGTCCATATATCCAACACGCTTTACCCTATTTGCTTCAAACTTGATGTGTATAATGTAGACACAAGCCAGATGTAGACCTGTGAAAGGATTGTTGATATCTTAGATGCTGTTGCCGTGACAACGCATCAAACTTTAATATTCTTTTTGGATACTTTTGAGATTCTTAGCGCACTTTTGGGGCCCTTAACATGCTCAAAAACTCTTGAAACTTTGCACACGGGTCAGAAACCGCGGCCATCAGGGCCGGGCTGAAGCTGGTACCCGGGCGTGGCAGGGGGGCTCGACAGCGCCCCCTGGAACGGGGTCCGAAAACTTGGTCCATAAATCAAACAGGCTTTACCCGATTTGCTTCAAACTTGATGTGTATAATGTAGACACACGCCAGATGTAGACCTGTGAAAGGATTGTTGATATCTTAGATGCTGTTGCCGTGACAACGCATCAAACTTTAATATTCTTTTTGGATACTTTTGAGACTCTCAGCGCACTTTTGGGGCCCTTAACATGCTCAAAAACTCTTGAAACTTTGCACACGGGTCAGAACCCGCGGCCATCAGGGCCGGGCTGAAGCTGGTACCCGGGCGTGGCAGGGGGGCTCGACAGCGCCCCCTGGAACAGGGTCCGAAAACTTGGTCCATAAATCAAACACGCTTGAATGTAATAATATGAAACTCGGTACACATATAGATCTCATCGATTCATATATCCTTTGTACTTTTACTTTTTACCCCAGCCCAACAGGAAGTCGGCTATTATGGTTTGTTTGGAAGCGTATGCCCCTGGAATTCGATATACTCCTCCTAGAGAATTCAACCAATCGCCACGAAACTCGGTCAGCATGAAGTCAAGACATTGAGGATGAAAAGTTGCCAGGGGATTTTTGATATCTCGAACGGTTTGGCCGTGGCGAGGAAACGAATTTATGGCGAATAAAGGAAACAGGAAGTGTGTTATAACTTCTGCATACATTAACTGATCTTGATGAAACTTCAGCAGTGTGTTCGCTGTAAGAGTCCGATCACATGGATGTGACTATTGTGAGTCAAAGTTATAGCGCCACCAACTGGCAGCAGGAAGTGTGTCACTTCCTAAAGGCTTTGAAATCACCCTCTTATTTTTACCCAATTTGCTTCAAACTTTATGTGTATAATGTAGACACACGGCAGATGTAGACCTGAGAAAGGATTATTGATATCTTAGATACTGTTGCTGTGGCAACGCATCAAACTTTATTATTCTTTGTTGATGCTTTTGAGACTCTTAACATACTTGAAATTGCATGAAACCCGACAGACACATCACATTTATTAGACAGTAGACATGTGCAGAGTTTCAGAAACGGGCATGGTGAGAGCAATTAGAGAATAATGTTTAAGTTTAAAAACAGCCAGAATGGTTGTTTAGTCAAAAAAATTTTTTTTCCAAATCATACATAGTGTTATACTGCCCTCTTGTGTTCAAAATCAGGTAAAAAGCGAAAGTAAAATAAGGACGTCTGCACAATTCATTAATAATGGTGCAGAGTAGAGTGAGCTTTTTCAATTAATTCCTATGGAAGTAGGAATGAACTAAACAACGTTCGCTCTGTTCTGCTCGTCCCTCACCGTGGGCGCGCAGAGTTATGAATGCCCGTGCAGCCGTGAGCATTTTAGTTTCATTTTAAAATTAGCGCCATTTCGGGGGACGTATTACTTTAATTTATTTAACAAAAACACAATGTTGTGTTTTATTGCGAGTGTACACAAATATAAGTAAACACTTTGACGTTTGAATGATGTCCTGTATGAAGAAAATGACGGAGTATGTTTCACTGTTCAATCGCGCTGAGCCACCCAGACCCCCACACACACACTGACACACACACACACACACACACACACAAACACACACACACACACACACACAATAATAAAACATTCAACCTAACATATACAAATTACACTGCTATGTTGAAATAGTCAGTAGTACAATTTGTATCATTCACAGTAAGCACCGCTCCACTGTGATTTTTCCAAGCACATTTTTGCACAAGTGAAGAGGATGATTTTTTCCGTCGATATTGGAACGTGAGTGAAGTACAAAGCCTGTAATAAAGAATAGTTTAGCATCCAAATACATCGCAAATGTTGCAACATTTAGATTCTAAAGAGAGATTTACGTGAGCCTAACACCACTTACTTTTACTTTTGTTTTAAATTATTTCATTTTGGCTTTATTATAGTTATTTTTTTATTCGTGTTCTGTTCTGAATATCATTAAATTTAAAGGATTTGTTGTGGAATATTTTGAGTGTATAATCAAATAACACTAAACCGTCACTAGGTGTCGCCAGGCGACCGTCTTAATGAGCGGGTCATTGATTCATTCGTTCAAACGATTCGTTTGAACGACTGAGTCATTCATGAATGAGACAGATGTTTATGGATTGGTCATTGAATCTTTGAGTCAACCAATTTGTTCAAAATGCTGAATCATTCAGTAATGAGAAAACACGTTGCTGTGAGATGCAATGGTTCTGCTGTGATCTTTGTTTAACTATTTTCGCTGCTGAAACAGAAGAACAGTCAATATTGCATCTAAAATGTAAGTGACTTGACACGTGTGTGTGTGTGTGTGTGTGTGTGTGCGTGTGAGTGCGTGCGTGCGTGCGTGTGTGTGTGTGTGTGTGTGTGTGTGTGTGTGTGTGTGCAATCAATCCCAGGTAAGAGGCATGAATAATGAGAATTGGACTTCTAGGAGTGAGGTTAATATTCCGGAGACGGTTCCCTCGGATTGTGAAAAGGAGGCGGCGCGGGAGTGGCCAGGCATTGCGCTACTTCTATTTCAAAGTTTAAAACAATGCTAATATCATTTTTTTGAACGATTTCATTACAAATGTTTATTTTATATATTTATAAAATATTATAAAATATAATAACTATGTTTTGTCCTATTAACAAAAGACAGGCAATGTACTATTAACAAATGTTAATAGTTTTTTAAAAGTTAAAATGATACTTTATGCATTTGTTTTGTGTCAGATGATTAACAATATAAATTAAACAAAGCTTAAAACAAACAAAATAATAAAACGAAAACAAAGCTTGAACATTTTATTTAATTGAAAAGCCTTTTTGAAATAAAATGTGTTTTTTTCCCTCTGAAATAGCAAAAGCATCGCACACTTAGCTGTACCTGCTCTAAATAAATAATAGTATTTAAATAAAAATACAAAATCGAAATAAATAAATTATATAAAACAAAATCAAATCAAAGAAAATAAATCTTATTAAAGTTATGCAGGCACACATTTAACAATAATTTTCAAGTGACAAATAAAATCAATCAAAATTCCTTACACATGGAGTTAATCCTGACGATTCCTGAGGCGCCTTTCCTCATGACACTCGCTTTTTTTTTCGAAGATATATTTTCTTTGGTTTGATTTTGTTTTTGTAATAATTTATTTTATTTAGTTCGATTTTGTATTTTTATTGAATTACTATTTTTTATTTAGAGCAGGTACAGCTAGTGTGTGATGCTTTTGCTATTTCAGAGGAAAACAATAATTTTATTTAATTAATAATTTTTGTTTCAGTCCACCATATAATTATGTTGTGTTTGATCTATGGAAAAAAGTTAGTTGTGAAATGGTTGAATATTAACAAAAGTTAATAGTTTTTTACAAGTTAGAATAATACGATATATATATATAAACAAGCCGGTGGCACCGCCACCCCGGTGCCTTTAGGGTTACTGTGCATGACGGGCAATATCGTAACTCCGCTTTGACCTTTGAGAAGATGTGTGCTATAGAGCTTGCATTGGTGTGGGCTCTGCAAAAGTGTGTGTGTGTGTGTGAGGCGTGATTGAACAATGTAGACATATATATATATATATAAAGGCACCGGGGTGGCGGTGCCACCGGCTTGTTTATATATATATATATATATATATATATATATATATATATATATATATATATATATATATATATATATATATATGAATATAGCTGCGAGCAGCGATGAAGGGCCAAAGCCGGCGGCACCGCCACTCCGGTGCCTTTAGGTAACTAAAGGCACCGGGGTTGCGGTGCCACCGGCTTGGGCCCGTAATCGCTGCTCGCAGCTATATTTTAGTTTTGAGATGTTGTTCATTGAGTGTAGGCCTAGAGTCGGATTTTTCTAATCTCTAAAAATCCCCAAATGCTCCACGTGAAACTTCCGACCTTTTACTATCGCGTCAACTGATTTTGATTTATATGCGCGAGGGAGAGAGACCAAGACAGCGCTCGTGTTGTTTGAAGACGTGAGAGTGCGCGCTCTCTCTGCTCGTAACCTGCTCGTAACCGTCTATGCTCGTAACGCGCCCTGTCAAGCGCACCAGTCATTCTATTCTACATCACTCACCGATCAAAAAAAGGCTTTGGCGGGACAAACATTTGCGTCTGCGGCCGCCAAAAAGCGGACGATCTGACGGTTTTAGAAGATTAAATTCAACCCGAAACTAAAAAACAGACCCGGCCTCTATTTGAGACCGGCCTTTATTTACCCAAACCTGCAGCCACACCAGGCGTGTAAAAGAGACAGGCGTCTATTTGGGACTCGGCTATTATTTGAAGTTTTACGGTATGCCATTTTTAGCCAAAATCACAAAACCTGTGCCGTTTTCTGGGACTTCGCTTCAGCAGAGCGGCAGTAGCTCATTAGCAATTCGCCTCTGCGTTGTGGGCGGAGCCGTTGGCACGGAGACGACCCTCCCCCTGCCCGTTGCTGAGAGCTCTGTCTCTCCCGCTAGCTTACACCCCCAATACCGGTGGGGCAACAGTATTATATACACGTTAATTATTATCCGAAGTTAATCAAAGTTATCACCGATCACCGATCATTATTTCACTCCAAGACGTCGCGTGTGGAGACGCCCAGTGGAGTTACTACGTCACAACTCCAGTCTATTTTAGCCGGCATTTTAGCGTCTGCTACTGATTCACAGCCATTTGACTGTGTAAAAATACTCAGAAATACAACTTTGAGCTTATTTTTCTCAAGATATGTCCTCTAACATCAGAAAAATGCCACAAGAACATGTTAACACCTAGAAAACATTATTTTCATCGGAGTGGGTCTTTAACTACGACATAGTAGTCATAATGATTCATGCATGAATAACAGCAGCCTTACTGCATTATTTGACGTTTAGGGGTAAACTAAATCAAGTCAGGCTCCGTAAGAATAAATAAGAAGCAATCTAAATTTTAATTAAACATTTGGTTCAATACTGCCATAATTTAAACAGTGATATTCTGCCATCTGCAGCTTTGTGACAAATAATTGGAATGGCACATGATTATTTAGCCATTAATTACACAGATCCATCTAATCAAACGTGGAAAATAGACTAATAACTACCACTAATAAATTTAATTTGATCTAAACCATTTTCTGATTTTTATAGTTCATTTAGGCCTATGTTTAATAATAGCTGCTTTTCTTCCCGGAACTGCAGTATGTAGGGTTTGTTTCTGGTGGGACACTCATTAGTGCCGCACTCGGTGCTCGCTCGGCACATTAGGGGTGCTTCTCATTTCTTATTTGTGCATCCTCGTTTCCTTTCCTCGCTTCCTTTCCTCGCGTCTCAGCTCCACCCCCTGTAGGACGCGAGGGAAGGCTGCAAGGAAAAAAAATGAGGACGGAGGAATTGAATGAAAGCTTTTTTATACATTGGAATACTTGATCACTCGAACGTCACTTCACTGCGTCATCAGCAGCGCTCAAAGGATCTGCCCTTATGTTGTTAAAGTTTGTTTATTTAAGAAACTAATAATAAATAATAATAAAGCAAGATACCTTGTTGAAATATGTGAGTTGTGTGGTTTATGTAAACTACAAAAGTAAAGTATAAATTCAAATGATTGTGACAGATGTGATGGGGGAGGAGAATTGATACGTGTGTCATGTTTAGTCGATAAAACTCTTTCGCAAAGGGTACACCTGTGTATCCTCGCTCATAGCTCCTCTGGAAGCCTCCTCACTCCTCGATCCTGCAATTAGAGAATTGAGATGTCCTTCAAGATGGCTGAGCTCGACAGGTTTCCGGGTCATAGGATGGAGGACGGAGGAGCGAGGAGACGAGGAGGGATATTGAGAAGCACCCTAGTTGTGTTCCTATGGTAATGCTGGCATTTTAATCTCATAAATGTTGACTGCTTTGGTAAGCAGAATTAATAATTAAAGACATGTTTGCATGTATGTTGTATTTGTGAGTTTTAAGGAGGTTATGTACAATAATTAACTGTATTTTTAGTTGTTTAAATGTATATATACTTCGATTAGCATTAGCTTACAGCTTACGCCCTATTTTACATGCAAACGTGCCTTATGTGTGTCTTTACAGGTATGCTTGGCTTTCTTTTAAGTCCATATATGTTTAATTGTATAAATAAAAATAAAACTACATATATTTTTTTTTCTTTTTTTTGTTTTTTAACATGGGTGTAAAGGAATAAGGATGACACTCTTATTGTATATGTTTATTCATATTTAGTTATTCGTATTAGTTAATGATTTGTAAGTGCATCAATTAGTTCATGATTTGTAAGTGCATTGTATTGTGTCATGACTTTACTTGAAGAGGCTCATCATAATTAATGAATTAATTATTAACTAACCATACACTAACATCAACTAATGGCTTGTTAATGATTCATTATGTCATGACGTTACTTGAGGGGGCACATCATTACTAACTCATGATTAACTAACCATACACTAACATAAAGTAATGGCTTGTTAATGCATGACTGTGTCATGACTTTACTTGAGGGGGCACATCATAATTAATTCTCTATTAACTACTTACCAATTTCAGCTCATGATTTTACATAAACTTACTATCAAATACACATGTACTACAACTAGTATTCAGTCCAGTTATGTGATGTTTGTGTGGCTTTTCAAAAAGTCAGAGAATGGAGGTACAGGATCATCATAGCCTGTGTCTGGATGGAGAGTGAACTGTACTGATCCCAGCAAACGTTCCCCTGACCTTAGTTCATGCTTCCTGTTTGGATATTTTTTTGGGAGCCAATTCCTCAGGAACTGTTGTAAGTCACAGTAGGTTTAGTTTGATGGGAAAGAGAATATCATAAAACAGATTAGGACCTTTTAAGATAAATTATTATGTAAATTATATGTCTGGTCTGACTTGGCCGCCCGAAGGGGCGTCTTCGCCCTGGCCGCCCGAAGGGTCGTCTCCGCCCAGGCCTCCTGCACTGCCTGATCCGCCCTGGTCGCCTGCTCCGCCCTGGTCACCTACTCACCCTGGTCCGCCCACGCTCCACGGCCCAGGCCCGCCATGGCAATATCCTGGTCCCGTTCCCCTGCACGGGCCTGGCCCTCCATCCCTCCCCCAAGACCGCCTCCGATTCACCACCCTCCTGGACTATTCTTTCCTGGGGAGTGTCTGGAAGCCACTCTTAACCCTTTCACACGTAAGTTTAAAATATTCTAACTGACCCCCCCAGCGTGAGTTTTTCAAGGCGACCGTTATTTAGAACCTGTCACTTTAATGTTTCCATGGTGATGCGTCATTTCTTGTCACGTGACACAGCGCAATCACAACACAGAGCTGAATGAATGATGATCTGCTTTTATGTCTTTTTTCCTTTTCTATTCAAAATATTCACAAATGTATTAGCTATAGCATGAAACACTTAAATTCCGAATGTCAAATATATGCAAGTGGATGTGTTTTGTTGTTTAAACACCTTTATAACAATCGCGTTAGTTGAGCTGGACGCGCGATGGGTGGCGCCCAGGGCCGGAGTGGGGCCACTTTTCAGCCCGGGAGTTTCAGGCCCAAGACCGGCCCACTTTTTTCATGGTGGTGGAAATTGGATAAATGAAGCAACAGTTCAGCTCTTACTATTGTGTAGTTTTTATTAATACCATGGTTCAACAATAATGTAAAGGTTAAATAATAATTCACTTAAGCTGAGAAGAAGAAAAATCATGGTCATTATCATTTTTCTGCATGGGTATCAACTTGTGGTAATTTACTCCTTTACTACACCCACTTCTGAACAAACAATACATTTTTGTTTATAATGTACCATCATATACTGCTCTTTCTTAAAATTACAGAGGGATTTCAGATCTACTTTTGTTATCCTGTAAATCAGAATATACTGTCAATAACCTAAAATTTTTGGAATAAAATGTTATATAAATCAGGCTAAGAATAATATATTTACATAATATATTTATATTTATATTTAGTCTTCATAATATAACTAGGTACAAGACTGGAAAGTTTGGTGTATATAGGTGCTACTGAAGTGGAGATTTCGGACTTGGAGTATGAGAGAAAGGTCATTTTGAGAATCACGTTGTCAGAAATTGGCATCAGCCAATGAGATTGCGCATTCAGAGTTAAATCCCCCCTTTTACTTTCACGATTGGTTGCTGATAAAAAGGAAATTACCATATTTGGATCCGAAAGCATTGTACAGGAGAGAGAGAGCTTTCTAACGGTGTGTGTGATGTCAGGGTGCAGACAGCGATCGCGGAGCAGCGGGATGATTTAGATCGCCAACTTTTGATGAATTTATGAGAAATCTACAGACGCAAACAGACAAAGTGTAGTAAGATAAAGACCTAAATGTGTATTCCGGACTTTTTTTCCGGAAGTCTGGAAGAAGACAAATATCTATGGAGCGAATTATGTGCCAAAACCTCACACACACACAAAACGTGTTTTACTCACACCCAATGATTCACAAACAAACTCAATGTGGTTTGTAAATACAAAACATCACTCACAAACTAATGCATATTGTTCTGCAAATAAAAAACGTACCTATCAAACAAATACAGTATGTTTTACATATACATAGAAACGTATTTCTTCAATGACAAAAATATCATCCAAGTACAAATTAAAATCTTTCAAGGACAAAACAAAATTCTACAAGTACAAAACAAAAACCTTCAAGTACAAAGCAAAATTCTACAAGTACAAAACAAAATTCTACAAGTACAAAACAAAATTCTACAAGTACGAAAAACTGTCACGTGACTTTTGGCATTATTTTTCCGCGTCCAGGCAGATTTTCTCACAAATGCAGTTGAGCAACTTCCTCTTCTAGAACAGTAGATGGCGCTAAGATAGGGGATCAATTTCGCGCTAGTCTCTCGGGAGAAACACTGATGTGAAACGCGTGCTTGCCTTTGCCCATGGGAAAATGAGCGGTGAACAGGTGTGTTTCTGTCTTACTTTATCTATAATTTACCTTATTGAGGTTTTGGTAAATGTTAGAAATCCACATTAGCACTTAGTAGCACTCCACTCTAGGATAAGGGAATCTATAAACTGAAAGCTCTGCCATCATGTTGCTTTTTACATTTTTGTAAAAACGTTTCATTTACTGAATGAGTCTATTTCTTTCGTTCTCTATAAATCAATGAGAACATTTCATTTAATTGAAAGGGTCCCACTTATTCATTAATTTAGTTGGAATTCAGTCAGCGTAACTGTTAATGTAATAAAATAATGAATGAACAAAACAAACAATATACAATTGTTTCTTAACTTCCCTGTGACGTATTGCCCAAATTATTATTTTGGACAGACAAATAAAACCCTCCTTTAAATTAAATTAAATGTTCTCATTAATTTATGGAGAACGAAAGAAATAGATTCGTTCAGTGTACATAATCACTAATTTAGTAATTTCACACGCGTCTTATGTAGATTTTTTTTTTAAAGCAACATATGATAGAGCTTTCAACTTAGATTCCCCTATCCTAGAGAGATTGAAGTGCTACTAGCGGTAATATGGATTTTTGTCTAGATGTAATAAAAATTTTGCAAAAGAAAACCTCAATAAGGTTAATTAGATAAAGTAAGACAGAAACACACCTGTTCACCGCTCATTTTCCTCAGCTGTAGGCAGTGTTCTCTTACGAGAGGTTCTCTCGTATTGCGTAAGCTAGCTTACGCTACGGGAAAGATTCATCTTTTCTGAGAAATTGAAGCCAAAAATTATCCTATAATTTTGTATCTATTGTCAACGCAGTTCAGCTGCAGCAGAGCATGAGCAGGCTAGCTAGCAGCTCATTGGCTCGCTCACAGGGAACTGCTTAAGCCTATGAGGAGACATGAATGAACTCTCGGCCAATGAGAGTCTGACCTGCTCTCATTGCGTCAGAGCCCGCCGAAACGGGCGTGGCCAGAGAGTATAAATTCGCCTCTCAGGCTGTAAATTCTGATTTTCATCTCTTCAGCGAGGCTACACGCATCTGCTGATCCTGAGAGAAGCCGCCGTCGTGGAAAAGGCACCTTCTAGCGAGCATCTGGGAGTCTGAGGAAGCCGGCCGTCTTCGCCACCTTCAGCCGTCCTGCAAGCTAGCGCCATCCGACGGATTCATATCCTTTACCAAAAGCTTCTTGTTTTGTGTGTGTGTATCTAAAAGAGCCGAGCGTCTTTGTAAAGATGTCTCGTTTTTCCTCCTGCGGTTCTTGCCGCGCTCCCCTCGAGACTGGAGACCGCCACGTCATCTGCGCTCTCTGCCTCGGATTGGAGCACGCCGAGCTCGCCCTCGCCGATGGCGGCTGCGATCTCTGCGAATGGGCTTCTGTTGTCGACCCTGCGGGCTCGACTCGAAGCGTTACGCCGCCTCCCCCTCTCACCGCCTACGAGCGCTGAATGGGGGACGAGCCGCTTACAGCTGTGCCAACCGCGGCTAGCTTTCTTTACTTTACAAGAGAGCTAGCCCGGCCCCATGCATACGCGTCACCGGCAAGTGGGTTTATAGTGCGTTAGTTCCGTCGAGGCCGAACTAGTCGCTGCTATCACGCCCTCTTATCTGCTCGCGCTATTAAGCCTGTGTCTTCCCCCCTAGCTCAGTGGTGGAACACAAAGCTTTTCGCGCCAGAGACCCGTGTTCGATTCCGGCTCTCGCAGATAACTTTTTTATGCAGCTCTGAGCTCTCGGCTAGCTTTCTTACGTTACAGAAAGCGGCCGCGCTCTCCCGTCTGCATATAACGCCGCTACATAAAGCGTTTATAGTGTATCAGTTCCGCTGAGGCCGAACCTGTTTCTGCTATCACGCCCTCTTATCTGCCCGCGCTGTTATGTGTGTGTCTTTACCCCTGGCTCAGTGGTGGAACACAAAGCTTTTCGCGCCAGAGATCCGTGTTCGATTCCGGCTCTCGCAGATAATCTTTATGCTGCTCTGAGCTCGCGCCCAGCTCTCTTACGTGATAGAAAGCGGCCGCGCTCTCCCGCGCTCATGAGAAACGTTCTCATTTCCAAGCATAAAGCTGGACAAATGGGTTATAGTGTGTTAGTTCCACCGAGGCGAACCTGTTACTGCTATCACGCCCTCTTATCTGCTCGCGCTACTGTGCTTGTGTCATTACCCCTGTGGCTCAGTGGTGTATCACAACGCTTTTCGCGCCAGAGACCCGCGTTCGATTCCGGCTCTCGCAGATAATTTTTATGCCGTCACAGGTCCAGCCTCTGCAGGCTAAAAATAGTCTCGTGCCCGCTTGCAGCGCTCACGTTTCTAACACGCACTTGCACGCGATGCGCGTCACAAGTGCAGCCGATTTCAGGCTATATATATATCCCGCTGCAGGCCGCTCACGTGACCAGCCTCAGCAGAGAAAAGGACGGCTATTTCTCACCATGGCTGAACCGCCATCAAGGTTTCGCCCTCTGTCAGTCCCCGTTCACACGGCTACTGCAGCAGTGCACACCGCCATCAACAAGCCGGTCTCTTTTCCCGCTTGCATGTGCACAAACGCCGTTTTCACCGCGACCCAGAGAAATCAAAAAAAAAAAAAAAAAAAAAAGTGCATAAAAGCCTCTTGTGTAGAAAATGTGCCCACAACACTGTGTTCACTCATACACAAAACACTGCATGTGCACAAACACCGTTTTCACGGCGACCCAGAGATATCTCAAAAAGAGCATAAAAACCTATTGTGTAGAAAATGTGCCCACAACACTGTGTACACTCATACACAAAGCACTGCATGTGCACAAACACCGTTTTCACGGCGACCCAGAGATATCTCAAAAAGAGCATAAAAGCCTTACGCGTAGAAAATGTGCCCACAACACTGTGTTCACTCATACACAAAAGCATTTCAGTTCCCGTGTGTCTCACAGAGCCCACTCTCATAAAGCGGTTCCAACCCGCTCGAGTTTCAGAGTGCATAAGCGCGCCCACGAGCCCGTGTGCGCGTCCCACCTCTGCTCACTCTGTTACACGGCCCTTAAACTCCTCTCTGAGTGTAAGTCCCGCTGTCATAAACACTATGAGCGCGCCCGCGCGGCCCGCTGTGTGCAGCAACGGGGACCATGTAGCCATTCACCCCTTAGCGTTACGCTTCAAAGCGTGGGAAGCTATTCCGGGAATTTCCCAGTGGGTGCTAAACACAATAAGGCTAGGCAATCGTTTACAGTTCCAACGCCGCCCTCCAGGTTTCCGAGCGCGGCTAGAAACTATTGTGAACCCAGAAGCAGTGACTCTGCTCCGTTCAGAGATAGCAAAACTATTGTGCAAAAGGGCTATAGAGAGAGTTCCTCTATCTATGAGCGAGTCGGGGTTTTACGGCCGTTATTTTCTGGTTCCAAAGAAAGACGGCGGCCTCAGACCAATCTTAGACCTCAGATTTCTGAACAAAGTTCTCATGAAGAGACCGTTCAAAATGCTCACTATCAGAAAACTCCTCGCGCATGTGAGTCAGGGGGACTGGTTCATTTCACTAGATCTGAAAGATGCCTACTTTCAGATTCAGATAAATCCCCTTCACAGGCCATTCGTACGTTTCGCCTTCGAAGGCCAGGTTTATCAATACACCGTCCTCCCGTTCGGCCTATCCCTAGCACCCCGCACGTTTACGAGGTGCATGGATGCGGCGCTCGCCCCCCTGCGGAGTCAGGGGCTGCGAATACTGAACTATTTGGACGACTGGCTGATTTTGGCACAATCACAGAGGGAGCTACTGTCTCATCGTACAGTTCTCCTCGACCATCTGAAAAGTTTGGGCCTCTCTGTCAACTGGAAAAAGAGCGCACTTCAACCCAGTCAGACTATCTCCTTCTTGGGTATAGAGCTAGACTCGGTCTCAATGACGGCTCGTCTGTCTACACAGCGCGCGCGCCGTGTGCAGCGTCTCGCCACATCTTTTCAGATGAACAGACTCACACCTCTGAAAACTTTTCAGAAGGCGCTGGGTTACATGGCCTCAGCCTCCGCAGTGCTCCAGCTGGGGTTACTGCGCATGCGCCCGCTTCAGTTCTGGTTGAAGAGCCGTGTGTCTCACCGCGCGTGGACCACGGGCCGCCAGCTGATAAAGGTGACGCAGACCTGTATCACAGCTCTGCAGCCATGGACCATGACAGAATGGTTTCAGCGGGGCGTTTCCATGGGGACCTTTTCTCGCCGAAAAGTCATTTCGACAGAGGCATCCAACATGGGTTGGGGTGCGGTCTGCGAGGGCTCACCGGCCTTCGGCCCCTGGTCAGCTCAGGAGAGTCTCCTCCACATAAACTGTTTGGAGATGCTGGCGGTCGAGAACGCGCTCACGCGCTTTCTGCCGCGCATTCACGGTCACCATGTGCTGATCCGTTCGGACAATATGGCTGTGGTCTCCTATCTAAACCGTCAGGGCGGAGTCAGATCCAGAATTCTCTTCCGGCTGACAGAACGCATCCTAGTTTGGTCCCAGTGTCACCTGCTCTCGCTCAGAGCGACGCACGTGCCGGGCCATCTGAACGACGGTCCAGACAGTCTGTCCAGGAACCCCATTCCCCCTGGCGAATGGTCCCTGCACACTCTTACAGTCCAAAAGCTGTGGCGAATATTCGGCAGAGCAGAGGTGGACCTCTTCGCCTCAGAAGAAAACACCCACTGCCCAATATTTTTCTCAAAACGCGAGGACGCGCTAGCCCAGACCTGGCCCAGCCGCCCGCTTTATGCATTCCCTCCGGTTTCTCTGCTACCGCAGGTGCTTCAGAGAATCAGGGAAACACGCCACTCGGTGCTCCTCATAGCCCCGCGTTGGGAAGGTCAGACTTGGTTTCCGGAGCTCACTCAGCTGTCACAGACAGCCCCGTGGCCCATTCCAGTCAGAACAGATCTCCTCTCCCAAGCTCGCGGCACGATCTGGCATCCCCACCCAGAGCGCTGGGCGCTTCATGCGTGGGTGATCAACGACTACCCGTTGCTTTGCCAGAAGGAGTGTTAAACACGATCATGCAGGCTAGAGCGGCTTCTACTAGAAGGCTCTATGCGTCTAAATGGTCTGTGTTCTCTAAGTGGTGCACCGACAGAAACTTGGACCCACGGTCATGCGAGGTTCCTTCCTTGCTAGTTTTTCTCCAAGAGATGCTGGATAAGGGCAGGTCCCCTTCCACTCTCAAGGTGTATGTGGCAGCCGTCGCAGCGTTCGCTGAACCCCGGCGCGGCCAGTCACTGGGCAAAGATGGCTTAGTCATCCGCTTCCTCAGGGGAGCTAGAAGGATGAACCCCTCACGCCCCCCGTCGGTGCCGATTTGGGACCTTTCCATAGTTCTCGAAGCTATGAAAGCCCCCCCATTTGAACCGTTAAACACCGTGGAGCTCAAATACCTTTCGCTCAAGACTATCTTCCTGCTCGCGCTCGCGTCAGTGAAGCGTGTGGGGGACCTTCACGCGCTGTCCAGCAGCGCTTCCTGTCTGGAGTTTGGGCCCAATGACTCCTTAGTCGTTCTCAAACCTAGACATGGTTATGTCCCAAAAGTGATTGGTACCCCATTCAGGGCACAAGTTATTTCTCTATCGGCTCTGCCTGCATCCGATAGCGAATCTGACTCTAATCTCCTGTGTCCGGTCAGGGCCCTGAGATTATACTTTACTCGAACTGCTCCGGTCAGACGAGCTGAGCAGCTTTTTGTTTCGTTCGGTGGGCGCACCAAGGGGTTGGCCGCCTCGAAACAGACTCTGTCCAGATGGATAGTTGATGCCATTGCAGCCGCATACGCGTCAAAAGACCTGCCATGCCCTCTGGGCATCAGGGCCCATTCCACTAGAGGCATGGCCTCATCGTGGGCTTGGTCCAGCGGAATTTCCATTCATGATATTTGTGTGGCAGCGGGATGGGCTTCCCCCTCCACCTTTATCAGATTTTACAATCTGGAAGTTCCTGCCTTGCAGGCTAAACTACTAGCAGTCTAGTATGTTACAGCTCTTCTGGTTGAGCTGCACTATAGGGAGTTATTCATGCAGACCGGTCTCGTTCTGTCCCTCCTTATCATGTGCTTATGTACTTCACAAATCCCCGGCCCGCTCCGCTGGCCTTTGTCACATGTACATATTTTATTCCCACTCATAAGGGTTCCCCGGGGTCCCCCCTGGGACTCATAGTGGATGCTTAGCACGCACGGCGTTGACCAGGTGTTCCCGTAGCGTAAGCTAGCTTACGCAATACGAGAGAACCTCTCGTAAGAGAACGAATCGGTTACCTAACGTAACCTCGGTTCTCTCTAGATGAGGGAACGAGTATTGCGTTCCTGGCCGTGCTTGTGCTACTAGCGTTCTCGCTTCATTCTATGAAAACCAGAATTTACAGCCTGAGAGGCGAATTTATACTCTCTGGCCACGCCCGTTTCGGCGGGCTCTGACGCAATGAGAGCAGGTCAGACTCTCATTGGCCGAGAGTTCATTCGTGTCTCCTCATAGGCTTAAGCAGTTCCCTGTGAGCGAGCCAATGAGCTGCTAGCTAGCCTGCTCATGCTCTGCTGCAGCTGAACTGCGTTGACAATAGATACAAAATTATAGGATAATTTTTGGCTTCAATTTCTCAGAAAAGATTAATCTTTCCCGTAGCGTAAGCTAGCTTACGCAATACTCGTTCCCTCATCTAGAGAGAACCGAGGTTACGTTAGGTAACCGATTCGTTCTATTTCGTTACAGAATACATGCCCAAAAATGTAATTTGTAACGTATTTTGTTTTTCTTTTTTGTAACGTAACAAAAAAGATTTTAATTTGTACTTGGATGATATTTTTGTCATTGAAGAAATACGTTTCTATGTATATGTAAAACATACTGTATTTGTTTGATAGGTACATTTTTTATTTGCAGAACAATATGCATTAGTTTGTGAGTGATGTTTTGTATTTACAAACCACATTGAGTTTGTTTGTGAATCATTGGGTGTGAGTAAAACACGTTTTGTGTGTGTGTGAGGTTTTGGCACATAATTCGCTCCATAAATATCCCAAAATCTCAAAATTGACCAGTAAAAAAGTGTGTTTTTGCCTGCCGTGTCTCGCCTTAATTACATTTAATATTTTGCTTGTGAATAGGTTGACAACGCTACAATGGTATTTGCCGAAAAATTACGTTGCAGCAGCGTTGCTAATGCTAATCATTACTAGGCCTATCTCTCTTTACCTGTTGCCACTTGTTCACCTGTCCTCTTGAAAAGAAATCTGTAAGCTTGACACATTTTGGCAGCATCCTACTCCAATGCCTTTCTTTTTTTCAACCTGGCTTTTTCAGCGCCTCCTGGCCTCTTCCTCCCATCCATCCTCCCTGACGCATACAGTTACGGTAGGGCCGGCCCAGCTATCGGTAGCCTACTACCTGAGAAAACGTTTTGAAAAAGACGGGCTATGGACCCAACCAACTCTATTTGGAAGAGGAGGGGAGAACTCCCTTACATGGTACAACCCATGCAGAGGCTGCGCGCTGCGGTGTTAGAATGCAGAACGTGTGTAGCCTTAAAAGAAGATAGACAACGCGACAAATGTAAAAAAAAAAAAAAAAAAAAAGATCCTCGACCGGCCCAAAAGTGAAGCGGCCCACCGGGAATTCTCCCGATTACCCACCCCGGGCCTGGTGGCGCCATGTTAGTTTGTTTCACAGTTCAGAGAATCGTATCTGTTGTTTCTCACGAAATACATGAAAGTAATTGGCCATTGAACTGGGAGAAGAATAGGGTAAAATGTAAAGCTACTTATACACAATGTGTATCTGATATGAATAATGAATCGTCTTATTATAATGGAAATGATTATTATTGCCGCTTCCATAGACATCAGTGTGTATTTTACAAACTCAAAATCATTGTTTTGCTAGTACTTATGTGTATTTAAATGTCTGAAACCTAAAATAAACATTATGTGGTTTAGAATACTCAATAGTTGTGATATATGACAGCACTGAGTGCGTCCGTCTCTGGCTCAGCGCAAGCCAACGTGCGTAAGTACGTTTGAATTTAGTAGTTGATCACGTGATGGACCAGCCAAGACTGATCACACCGGTGTGATCGTACGTGTGAAAGGGTTAAGGGGGGGGGGAGGGGGTGGGTTATGTCATGATTCACGTCTGTATTCCCCTGTCTTGTCCCATGTTAGCAGTTCCCCGTTATGTTTATTAGTCTCTCCAGGTGTTTCTAATTAGCCCCGCCCCCTTGTTTAGCTTGTTTGCCTGTGTATTTGCCTGTGCTTCAGCTGTTGTTTGTCGGTCGTTGTTGCTTGTAGCTGTTTCCTATGTTCCTGTCCTGTGTTCCGTTGTTTGTCCTGGATTACCTGTTTGTTTTTTTAAAGTAGTGCTTGCATGTGGATTCTCTCTTCGCTCCGCTCCTTCCTCTTCGTTACATCAGTAATGTTTATGATGAAGCTGCTGATGTCATATGTATCAGCAGATCAACAGTGCAGTATATTATAATCAGCACAAAGCCCCAAAGTAGCTGTTTCCAGAACTGGATCAAGGGAGGTGACCTTAGTGGTGATCTCTAACAGTATCTTGATATCATTATCAGAGAGGAAACACAGAATTCCTAGGGAACTCATCAGAAACAGAACAATCACAAGGCCCAGCATTCAGCTTTTCAGTGTGCTGGTCTACGTCACAGGATATAAGACATATAGAGACATGTGAACACCCACACATTTCACCTTCTTGACCCAGCATTCTAGTCTGATATTGTAATACAACAGATATGTGGTGATAAACAACAGGCTAAGTAGGTGGAAACAGCTTGAGAGGTAAATTGTAAATAATGTAAAATTCATTCTGCAGTGGCCTTACACCAACGTATGGTAAATTGTCTTTCTATTTTTGTTGGAGATACAATAGTTATGTTAGTTATGCTCATGAACTTTGAACATCAAACTTTCATTTCAATTCACTCTAATGCTAAAGTAGCTGCTAGACAGCTAGCCTACTGTATCCAGGACGATTTTGCAAGTGTTCATTTTGTTTCAGTTGCATCAGTTGCGACCATCAGAATTGCTTTAATTGGCTCATCTTTCTCATTGTAGTTATATCTTTAGCTAACGGCTATTGTTGTCTTTTGCAAGCAACATACACTACAAAGTAATGCATCGTCTCATTGTGATTGATGATCTAAAGAATCATTTGAGCTAACAAATATGAACACTTTTTTTTTTTTTTTTTTTTCATTCTATTCATTTTATTCTGTATTTTCTTGTAGCTAATTGACCAATTTGTGGAACCAGGATGTCTTAAAGAATGACATTGGACTTTTTTTTTTTTTTTTTTTAAGATCTTGAGACTTAAGAACATTTTGTACCTTCTAACAACATATATTACATGCAGATTATATACAGTGAGTATAATGATTGTGTGCTTTTTGGTACACTAATATCAGATCAATAGCAAATAAACAAACAAAATTCCTTAATTAAGAAAAGCAATCTCTGAGCTCACCCATTTAGCCTAGTTTGGATGCTTTTTTCCATTTCCTTTCTCCGCAGGTTAGGGCACCAGACCAAACCTCTCCTTTTTGCTTTATGAACATCTGGTTGTAGGGATCTGATAAGCCTGGATCAGTGTAAGGAATAACATAAATGTGTGAGCAGACAGCTGAACGAGAGAGATCTCCCAACTCCATCCTAATCTCCACAATTTGCCGTAGCTGATACAATTTTAATGAGGAATACACATAATGGGGGCCCCTGAAAGATTATCATAAACTGAGAGGGATAGATGCTCAGCTGTGCTCCAACAGGGCCCGAGCACATGGAAGATAGAGGCATCAAAGAAACTTGCTTTTTATTACCATACAAATCATCTGACCGTGGTGTTTATTTACACGAAGCGCCAAATGGCCCAGTATCCCTAAGCCAAGATTCACTTTTGCTTTGCACTTCAAGAAGGTTCAGGAGTTTGGATATGAAACTTCCTGCCTGTTCACTGCTGGACCAAAACTGCATCAAGGGTCTTGATAGTGCACCATGTTCTCATAAACTGTTTTACATAAATTGTGCATTCCTTGTGGTTTAAATCGCCTACTCGCATCTTCTTTTTCTTTCTTTTCCTTTAATTCCCCCTTTGTTCTCTGTAGCTAATGATTACATGCTCATTAATATTTGTAATGTAGCCTACAACAAGCATAAGACCCTGCAAACTGCTTCCTCTGAAAGAGTAAAGCATGTTTTTAATGATGGTTAGTGTTAAGTGCGATTAAAATAAAGGAGACTGGGGAGTCGATGCAGTGAGTTGTAACACCCTCAGTTTAACCAACAAAAATTAACTACTGGGGTGATATCTAGGGATTGTCACGGTTTGGGTTTTGTTTCTTGTTCCTGGTTCTTGTCTGTCATGTGATCCCCTGTTCATGTGATCTTGCCTTGTGTTCCCCTGTCTGTTGTGTCATGTTGTCATTGGTTTATTGTTTAAATGTTCACAGGTGTCCCTTGTCTCGTCGTTAGTCCAGTATGTATTTAAGCCCTGTGTCTAGTTCAGTCTTTGGCTGCGTTTACACTTGGCATTAACATGCGATCACCGTGATCCGATCAAGCAGATCGGATCATTAGCCAATCAGGACATGGTGTGTTTATATTTGTCCACATTAAGCAGCCTCTGTATCTGGATAACCGATTGGATTTCTGTTTCCCGCATAATATTTAAATCAGGTTTGTGGCACGACACCAGATTAATAGTAAAGATGATACAAATTAAACAACATCCCAATTGCTTTCACTCACTCACTTTACTTTCATATGCAATCTCCATTAATTAGATCAAATTATATTTTTTGAAAGAAGGAATACTTCCAGAGTTGATCTTACAAAAATAACTGGGTTGATCATGTTAAACAAGTCACATCATCGATCATCTGAGTTTAAGGTTGCGTGCAATGACTATATTGACAGAAATGGGAGATTGATAAACATGCTGAAACAATAAAAACATTCAATATTTAAAACATTAAAAAAATTCCGATTCTGATTATTCCTCTGGCAAGTGCAGCTCTTCATTAAGATCTCATGACTGACTGTGAGTGTACAGGCGATCGCCTTGTTCAGATAATGTTGCACAATTACAATGAAAAATGACACACACAGGGACGTGCACAGGAATTTTGAGGGGCAGTTGCTCTGACCTGAAAAAAGGTCCCGTCCCCCCCCCCCCCCCCCCTCCCCCCTTTATAATAAAATGTTAATACTACATTAAATGTTTATGTAATTATTTTTATTTATTTATTTTATTCGAAAAGAAATAATCTGGATTGAATGGAAAAACTCGCTTGTAATAAAAAAAAAAAAACGCTTAGATTTTGGGAAAAAATACAATCCTTTTTTAACCTTTTGGCTTCCCGTACATTCAGTTGTGCTTCTTGCTCGTATTCAGTTCGTGAGCTATGTAAACCATTTGCCATTGCCACACAGTCACACCTGACACTTCAGTGCTCCCAATACAATCCTCCCTCCTTTAAACAAAACAGTCAAAGAATAAGCACAACAATAAAAGAACAGAATGAGGTTCAAACAAACAATATTTATTGAATAGAGTATTTTCTATTGAATGTTAAGATAATAAGTGAATATTAAGGTAAACATAAATCAGAAGAAAATAATAAATTATAACCCTGAGCTTTGGCTTTTGGGATTAACTTTGGTTCTCTCTACAGCCTGGGTATTTTCGGCATCAGTATGATTTTTTTTTAAATTATTATGCATGTTGAAGCAATTCTTGATTTATGGTTATTATTTACTGAGGGATGTGCATCCATATTGACCAGTATGTCCAGCTAATCAACATTTTAAATTCAATATAGCCTATAAATCAATAGTCAATCAATGTCAAATTGTCAATACATTGCTTTCTATCTTGCATAATTAGTGCAGTTGTTTAGAGTTTTTAACTACACTGAGACTAGATAATCAGTGTCTTGTTTTATAATGTGTACTTTGATTGGGAGTGCCATCATTCACGTGCATGTATTGTACAGTATGTCTGGTCTCCACATATTTCTGCTTGAAAAATGCGAGTTTCATTTCGTGCACGCGCATATGAACCCACGATAACACACGCGACGCGGTTATGTTTTCTAAGCTGCAGTAAACAAACACCGTTGCACTTTGTCGTTTATCAAAAACAAACGTAAAAAAATTGTATTTTACTCTCACTTTTGTCAGGCACAAAGTGATGCAAGAGATGCACTGCCTGCCCAGCTAGGTTAGCAAGACCGAAAAACATCAAACTTTGCTGACATCAAACTTAGAGAGGAGAGAACACACGTTTACCTGATTGTTGTTCCCGCAATTCACTCTCATGGTTTTTTTCTTCCTCCTCTTTTCGTGACCAGAAGGATAGTTTCGCTTCATTTTGTCATGGATGTTGTACACATTAATTGACGCGCTATGACACGAGATGGAAGCGGGGCCTTAAGTAATTTGCGGGGTCTTACGCACCGGTCGCGTGCAGTCTATGGTCGCGTGCAGCGCTGCAGCCACGAAAACAGTTGAGCTGAGTGCCCGAATGGAAGTGAATGAGGCTTTGCGATTTTTTTTGATTTTTTATCTAGGCCTACGTGAAATTCTGCATCCATTGTACGATTTTTTATTTTTATTTTTTTTTCTCTCGGAAGGGCAACCTGAGTCGAGAAGGTCATATGGGCAGTTGCCCGGGCAACCTGAGCAACCCCCCTGTGCACGTCCCTGGACACACATAAATAAACTGTTTTAAAGATTGACGTTTATTGTTCAAATAAGTTTAATTTCGTGTCTAAACTGCGTCTGGCCATTACTTTCTGACAGTCATGCGGGGAGACTGGGCGGGAATTTAAATTACGTTCACCTGTGAATGCAGACACGATGGCTGAATTGCGTTTACATTACACTGAGATCCGATCACAATGCGTCCTCGACTACCTCCGAACCGGGACACGCTGATTGGATAACATTCCGATCAGATGTGCGTTTACACTTGTCTTTTCAATGTGTATGTGGACAACATCCAGATACAGGTCGCATGTTAATGCCAAGTGTAAACGCAGCCTTTGTGAGATCTTGATGTTTTTATGTTGCATGTTGATTGTTCTGTTCACGAGTTCTGTTCCAGAGTCTTAGTCTGTCAAAGTTCTAGTCTTTATTTAATAAAAACACTGCTGCACTTGGATCCTGCTTCCTGCTGTTTCATAACAGAAGAACTCACCACAAAATGGATCCAGCAGCTGTGAGCATCCAGGCCCTAAGAAAATTTCTTTCTGCCCATTTTCAGGATGGCCAGCCCATCGAGAGATATGCGTGGTACTTTTTGACTTGCTGTCATCTGGGATCATTAGATGACATCCAGCTCATGGAACTGCTTTGGAGTGGGTTGGATGATGACATTGCTCAATTGATGCCGGAGGATTATACCGGCTGGTATAGTAAGTCCCGCGAGGGAACCATGGAGGCCACTCCGCCATGGTCTCCTGAACTGCCGGCTCCACTGTGGCCGTCCGAAGGGTCTTCTCCGCCCGTGGCCGCCCGAAGGGTCGTCTCTGCCGTGGCCGCCCGAGGGGTCTTTTCCGCCCTGGCCTCCTGCACACCCTGGTCCGCCATTGCCATGTCCTGGATCCGTTCCCCTGCACGGGCCTGGCCCTCCATCCCTCCCCCAAGACCGCCTCCACTCCACCACCCTCCTGAACTTATTTTTTTTGTTTTGATGGGCGTCGGGAGCCGCCCATAGAGGGGGGGCTCTGTCACGGTTTGGGTTTTGTTTCTTGTTCCTGGTTCTTGTCTGTCATGTGATCCCCTGTTCTAGTCATGTGATCTTGCCTTCTGTTCCCCTGTCTGTTGTGTCAATGGTCGATTGTTTAAAAGTTCACAGGTGTCCCTTGTCTCGCCGTTAGTCCAGTATGTATTTAAGCCCTGTGTCTAGTTCAGTCTTTGTGAGTTCTTGATGTTGTTATGTTGCATGTTGATTGTTCTGTTCACGAGTTCTATTCCAGAGGCTTAGTCTGTCAAAGTCTTTATTTAATAAAAACACTGCTGCACTTGGATCCTGCTTCCTGCTGTTTCATAACAGATGCACGGATATTTAAAACAAACAAATTGGTAGTTCTAAAATCACCATGAAATCAACTGATCATTGTTATTTATTTTATTTTTTACAAAATGTTGCAGTGTTTATTATAAATCAATTACATTTTTACACTTTTTTTTTTTACTTCTGTACACTCATAAACCTTAAAGTGTCCCTATTATGGATTTTTGAAAATGACCTTTCATGTAGTGTGTAACATAGCTCTAAGTGAATGAAAACATCCTGCAAAGTTTTAAATCTGAAAGTGTACCGCATATAAAGTTATTGTCTCTCAAAAGTAAGAGTTGATTGAGTCAATGAAATCATTTTTCAAATGAGTCATAAGCAATTTCGTTGTGATGTCAAGACGAAACATTAGCATATTGCGCAATAATAATAACTTATTGCGCACGCAGACACCAGGGAAAACTTGAACCTCAAACCAGCAGCTGATTCCTGTGGATACTGGATAGCATCATGTCAAGAAGACGGCGCTGTGCTCTACAATGTGAAGGTAAAAAGTTTTTTTTTCACTGCCCAAGGACGAGCATGTGAAGAATCAGTGGTTAAAATTCATCTTTACCACGATACCACAGCAGTATAATCCTAAACTTTTGCTGTGTTCCCTTTATTTTACTGACGACTGCTTCTCAAATCTCAAATTATATGCAGGATTCGCAAACCGCTTGCTCTTGAAAGCAAGGTGTTCAAAATACTTTTTTTTTTAGTTTTGTGTAGGTCTCCTGCTAACTGGTTATCTCACATTATTACTGTCTTACTGAAATACATCAGTTGTGGGCCACTATTACCTAAAACTGTGTCTATTAATGCAGATTGTCTGTCGTTCTCACTACTTAGAGGAAAGATTAAGCATGGAGCAAGATTTGTTTTACCAACGTTTTAGTTACATCAGTCATTCACGCTAGAGCTCAGCACGTTCACCGCAATAAATTAGAAACATACTCGGTAAATAAATAAGTAACTTACAAGTAAAATAATCAGTTTGTTGATGGGCATGCACTTATAATGTTAATGCTGATGGTGAGGAATTACAGTTGCAACATATCATAATGTACCTCAAACTGAGTAGTGTATCACTGAGAAACGTCCTGCTCAAGTCGCCCTTGCGATGGAGATTAGGTTTGAATAACTAGTTCTTGCAGTGTTTCATCATCGGACTTGCGCTAGGATTGATATGGTAAAATCGACGTCATTGTTCGTTACTGTATTTAGTTTATGGTGGAGGAAGCCTCAGGACAGCTGACATTGTTTTGGCAATGGACGTTTTCGTTTTCGACATGGTAAACCAATCACAACAGACTGAGCTGTCTGGCCAATCAGAGCAGAGTAGCTCGAGGGAAGGAGGGATTTAGAGAGATTGATTCATCTGACGAGTCGTTTGAGAATCATTGAAAATGTGGTGATGTGCAAATGTATATTATGAGAAAATTAAACAGTTTTTTTTTTTTTTTACCTTTGATGCATGTAAACCTGTTATAGGAGACTCCAAAACAACATTAGAAAACTTTAAAGCTGCCGTCTGCAACATTTTTTTGAGCATATTCAGTGAAATCGACACTATAATCTGACAGAACAACATAAATAAAGTGGTTTTAGAAAAAACCCCGAGCTTCTAACTCCACCTGGAGCTTGTTATTTGTTTTGCAAAAATCCACAGCTCCCGGTTCATCATGTCCAATCAGCGCAGGGGGGTGTGAGATCTGACTGTCAATCACAGATCGGGCACACGCCACCCCTCGCGCACGTTACAATCACATGCACACGCCTGAAGTTCGCGGAAGTTCGCGCAGTAACGAAGAGTGATGGCGGAAAATCAAGTAAGCTCATTTAGAGTATAAATGACGTTAGCAAATGCAATCTATCGGTACATTAGCAAGGGGTCTCAAGTTTTGAAGACAGGTAAGAGTGACACCCAGCCGACGGGGGGTTGGATACATTTTTGTCATTGGTTGTTGCGTTAAATCTTATCCAGATACAATAGTGCTATTTTCTGATTGGCTATTGTGTAGCTCGACGAACAACACCAGAGGAAACCAACGCGCTTGATTCATGCCGGTTCCACAGTGAGAGCGGCGCGGCCAGAGTTTTGGGCGCTGCGGCATATTAAATATATTACAAATAGTTTTTCAGCGTGAGAAATATGTAACCCTGTATAATTTTGCTAATGAATTATAAAAAGGAATTAATTAGAGAATTGTTAAAATAATAAACTAATCAGAATTAGTAAAAAAGTGTAAGAAAAAATATAAAATCAAAAAGAAATGCATGTCAGTGTGATGATTGACATTTTATTGATTTGTCCAATTACGTGAGGTTTATGTTGAAGTCCCGCCCCACCACGTTAGTGCTGTATGGGCGAATCCATTTTCTTTTCTCTGCGTGACTGTGAGACGAGCAGCAGCATAACTTTGTGTACAAGTTAAAATCGTCAGAGAGGACTGAATAGAAGACATTTATATGATCTATTTTCTTTGGATTTGGTGAGTACACATTTTGAAATGTGTAAACTTTCATAAATGTGATTAATTGTGTATTGATGTGTTAAATTGAGAGAGAGAGTGAAAACGTATTTTTTTTCGTCAGTATGAAATGCTGATAAGATCTGATGTTTAACGAGCAAAAAGTGATGTAATGTTTAAAATATGTGTATATGAGTTTGTGATGTTCATGTTCGTTATTGAACGAGTGATTTTATGATGTTTAAGTTGCATAATGTTATCTAAGCTGTCGAATTTCGATGGACATGTAGCTGTTATATGCTGAACAGGATAACAAGTGTTACTATTTAATCTAATTTACTGCTGTTAAACTAAAAGCTGTGAATTTAATGTGCTGTGAACTAATTGCTGCCTGTTGCACATGCAGGTCAGGTTTTTTGTGCTACGCTGGAACTGCGTTCTTTTCAGCATTACGACCTAAGATGGCGAGCCTTCCCAGCGAGATGAACGTTAATGCTTGATGCGAGATTTGAGTTAATCCAACACCTGTGGAATTGGGTAGGAATGTTCTGATTGCCTGCTAGTTTTTTCCTAAACGGGACTGAGTTTTATTTTTTGAAAGACTGCTCAGAGTATTTTGTTTCTCTGTGCAAAAAGATCTTCTCTGGAACTGTTGAATCACTTTTCCGCGATTCTAACGAACTGTGGATCTTTTGAATCGGATCTTTTGAATCGGATCTTTTGAATCGGATCTTTTGAATCGGATCTTTTGAATCGGATCTTTTGAATCGGATCCTCTAACGAATTTGAAGTGAACTTTTCCAACTCAACCTTTTGAACTGAACAGTTCAAATGAGTCTTTTGAACTGACCTATGTGAATTGTTTTCTTCTGAACTGTTGTTTTTGCATTTTGTACATTTTATTTTATGTTTGAACTTGATTTAGTGAACTGTCAAACTTTTCAATTGTGAACATTTATCAATGTTTATGGGGTTCTATTTTATATTGAAAGTGTAGTATTCTAGGAATCTGTATAGCCTAGAGGGTGAACCCAAACTGATTGAACAAACAAAAGAGTCAAGTGAAATTGTTCACTTATTGTGAATTGAAGTGAATCACTATAACTGTGGTTTTACATTGAACAAAAATAACTGACAATTTGTTTTGTTTGTTTTTCCTTTCTTTTGAATATCAACAATTACTCCAGTCATTCATTTAAATATAAAGATTTACTTTATTATTTAACCAGTTTTGTCTTTATTACACCTCCATAGTCGAACCTACTGGCCTATGGTTAATACTAGTAACAAGTGCAATATTATATGACCCGTGTACTACATACTAAGTGGCGAGCCAGCCAGGAGGTGTAATTAATAGCTTTATTTATACTTTACATCCAAAAAGAAAAATCGACAAAAGAGACATTCAAATCAGTTTATTAGTGTGGCAAGTAAATTGACTTTGAAAACATGGAAATAGTACAGAAGGAAAGTGTCAAAATTTTAAATGCTCTTCTAGTTAGTGGGCCAATTAACACTCTTGAGGATGAAGAGGTCCTTGATCTTCTAAAACGTCATGGTACCATCGCAAGAGTCCTTCCCATTAACGATCCTGAGTCCAAGTATCATGACCACACCATTGTAGAGTACAACTTTGGATCAGCTATTGAATCAATAAGTCACTTGCTACCTCTTAACTACACAGATAAAGACGACCCAAGCTTAACTTACCAGATAAGAGCCCTGAGCAGTGTCTACTCTTGTGAGGAGAGTTTTGGTGCCACAACCTCTTACTTATCCACCCTGAAAACCATTGCTAAGCAAAGTGGAAAATCCTTCAATGCTTTGCTACGAGAGGAACTCTCGCAGATCTCAAGCTCCTTAATTCCAGATGAGGTGGATGCAGATGAGCCTGCGCTTGATGAGCTCAATTCCATTAAAGAGCAGAATGCATCCAAGAGGAATGTCCAGAGTCCTTGTTCCATTCACAATGAGCCAACATTTGATCAAGATGACTTACCAAGGTCTGAAAAACAGCTGTCAGGCACCATGAGTCACGTTCAGCTCAATCCTGCCGAGGTGCAGAAAGTTATTGTGGAGCATATAGTAAAGAGTGAAGTCGCTGCAGCAATTCCATCCACTGCTGTAGTTAGGCTCCGTCCTTTTTCAGGGAGAATTCCCCAGCCCAATCATGAATCTGATTACGACACTTGGCGTTGTAATGTTGAATTACTCTTTGATGACCCTTCTGTGTCTGACTTACAAAGGGTAAGGAGAATTATGGAGAGTCTCTTACCTCCTGCCACTGATATTGTCAAGTCTTTAGGGCCCCGTGTTTCTCCCAGAGCTTACCTTAATGTGCTTGATGCAGCTTATGGTGCGATCGATGATGGTGATGAGTTGTTCTCAAAATTCATGAACACATTTCAGAATGATGGAGAGAAAGCATCTAGCTATCTCCAAAGGCTTCAAGTTGCTTTGAGCAAGGCAGTCAGAGGAGGTGGGATTAAATCGTCTGAGGCCAACCATCATCTCCTACGGCAGTTTTGCAGAGGCTGCTGGGATGACATCCTTATTTCTGAGCTTCGTCTCGAAACTCGTAGAGATGACCCTATCGATTTCCAAGACTTACTGCGTTCCCTTAGAACCAGAGAAGACAAGAGTGCACAGAAATGGTTGCGCATGAGAACCCACATCAGTGCTTCTAAGCAGAAACCGCAGCCATCCCCTAG
This sequence comes from Rhinichthys klamathensis goyatoka, assembly GCF_029890125.1. Classification (NCBI taxonomy): domain Eukaryota; kingdom Metazoa; phylum Chordata; class Actinopteri; order Cypriniformes; family Leuciscidae; genus Rhinichthys; species Rhinichthys klamathensis. The sequence continues at coordinate 3,006,733 of NW_026606714.1, read as the reverse complement.
ATCTGCTCATGCTTATAGCCAAGATGCTGCCATTTCAAACAAACTTCCTCATGAGTCAAAGTTGTTGTCTGAGACCGCTGAATTGAAGAAGCAAATTGCTGAGCTAAAGGAACAGTTAACTTCACTGACCCTCCCGAAGTCCAGAAAGACTGTCAAACCCAAGCATAAGACTTCACCCTCTCCTAGCACTCCTGAGTTTATTGCTAAACAACCGTCTAAGTCAACCGGTGGTCCTGTCACGAAATCCAGACCACGCCCTGGTTACTGTTTCAGATGTGGTGAAGATGGCCACATCTCTGTTACCTGCGAAAATTCTCCGAACCCCAGGCTAGTTGAAAAGAAAAGGAACGAACTGCGGTTGAAGCAACAAGAGTGGGATCAAGAGAACAGTCACGTTGGTGCAGCTTCTTTAAACGCCTAACAGTTCCAGTTGCGGGACAAACTGGAGCTAGTGAACTTAAAAGTTGTCCCCCCAGAATAAATTCAGGCCCACACCACAAATTCCGTATTCAGCGTCTGGTCGGATCCAAGTGTACAGCGCAAGTAAAAATCTCAGGAACTGAATGTCATTGCTTACTTGACACAGGGTCGCAGGTGACCACAGTTCCTTGGTCCGTTTACCAAGCTTGCTTGATTAATCATCCCATCAAGCCCCTGAATCTTCTGCTTGAGGTCAGTGGAGCAAATGGTCAGCCAGTTCCATACAAAGGATATGTCGAAATTCCAATAACTTTTCCAGAGGATATGGTCGGATCTGAGGTTGAAATTTCCACACTGGCACTAGTCGTTCCTGACTTCAAACCAGAAAAACAATCTCAAGTCTTAATCGGGATGAATACGCTTGATTCTTTGTATGCTGAATGTTCTAACTTGAATATCCTTGAACACCATTCTCCACGATACGGGTACAGTGCTGTGCTCAAAACTCTGCAATTACGGCATAAACAGAATGCCAATGGATGCCTTGGATTGGTGAGACTACAAAGCAAGGAGCCCGTAGTGATTCCAGCACAGCAGACCGTTGCTCTCTGTGGAAAAACAAATGTGAATTGCTTATCCACTAAAGAATGTGTTCTTCTGGAGCCCCCATCAAACTCCTTCCTCCCTGGAGGTATTCTTTTTTCAAGAGGTGTAGTTCAAGCGCCACCATTCCCCACGCAAAAGTTGACTGTCCAGCTACGGAATGAGTCGCATCGGGATGTAGTACTGCAGCCAAATGCTGTGGTTGCTGAAGTGCATGCCATCGAGAGTATCATCCCTCAAGAACGCAAGGTGGGATCTGTACCTGCTGGTCAAAGCTGTTCCGAAGCAGGGATTACCTTTGACTTTGGGGACTCACCGTTGCCCAAAGAGTGGAAGGATAGAATCAGTAAGAAGCTCAGTGATATGTCTGATGTCTTTGCGCAACATGACCTTGATTTTGGTCGAACATCCAAGGTCAAGCATCACATCAAGCTGTTTGACGAAACCCCTTGTAAGCAAAGGGCACGCCCTATCCACCCTCATGACCTGGCTGCTGTCAGACGGCATTTGCAAGAGTTAAAAGAGTCAGGAGTGATCCGGGAATCTGAGTCTCCGTTTGCGTCCCCAATCGTAGTCGTACGAAAGAAGAATGGCGACGTGAGACTATGTGTGGACTACAGGAAGCTAAATTCACAAACTGTGAAAGATTCCTATGCTTTGCCTAACCTCGAAGAGTCTTTCTCTGCCTTAACGGGTTCTCGATGGTTCTCAGTTCTGGACTTGAAGTCTGGTTATTACCAGATAGAAATGGAGGAGTCTGACAAATACAAAACCGCTTTCTCTTGTCCCTTAGGATTTTGGGAATTTAATCGGATGCCTCAAGGAATTACCAATGCACCAAGTACCTTCCAACGCTTGATGGAAAGGTGCATGGAGGATCTACATCTCACCGAGGTCTTGGTGTTCCTTGATGATTTAATAGTGTTTTCCCAGACCCCTGAGGAACATGAAGAACGGCTTCTAAAAGTACTGCGAAGACTAAGAGAGTATGGGTTGAAATTATCCCCAGAAAAATGCAAATTCTTCCAGACTTCAGTCCGGTACCTAGGCCATATCATATCGGAGACAGGAGTCTCGACGGATCCTGAAAAGATCAGTGCTCTTAAGACCTGGCCAAAACCAAAGAACTTAAAAGAGCTAAGATCATTCTTGGGATTTTCGGGATACTATCGACGGTTCATCCGCGATTATTCCAAGATAGTGAAACCCCTAAATGAATTAACTGCTGGTTATGCCCCACTGAATCGTAAGACCATGAACAGTGAGCTGAAAGGAAGCTATTTTAACCCAAAAGAGTCATTTGGGAGCCGATGGACAACGGCTTGTGATGAAGCATTCAACACCATTATCTCCAAACTTACCAGTGCTCCTGTGCTTGGTTTTGCAGACCCGACCTTACCTTACATCCTACACACAGACGCGAGCACCATAGGCCTTGGCGCTGCGTTATATCAGGAGCAAGATGGAGAAAAAAAAGCCATAGCTTTCGCCAGTAGAGGTCTTTCTAGAAGTGAGTCTCGATACCCTGCCCATAAGTTGGAGTTTCTTGCTTTAAAGTGGGCAGTGACCGAGAAATTCTCTGACTACTTGTATGGCAATCACTTCTCTGTCATAACCGACAGTAATCCACTTACTTACATTCTAACTTCCGCGAAGCTTGATGCCATAAGTTATCGTTGGCTATCAGCATTAGCCACATTCTCCTTCGATCTGACCTATAGAGCAGGAAAGCAAAACCAAGATGCTGATGGATTATCAAGACGTCCCCATGGTGAGCTGATCAATGACATGGTATCACAAAAGGAACTGGAACGGATACAGCAATTCGCCGACAAGCATCTGGGTGGAGATAAATGTGTTGTCATGGACTGTGCTGTTGTACAAGCTGTGTGGGACAAGCATCTGGTTCAGCAAGGATGTGGAACTTCTGTTGCTCTAGTGGAGTCCTTGGCAATGGAACAGGAGGTTATTCCTAATTGTTTTGCTCAAGACCTGACTGAAGATGAGTCTGCAGTCCCCTGTTTAACTGGTATAGACCTGCAACGTGAACAAAGGGAAGATGTTGTCCTGAACCAAGTCATTAGCCACTTAGAAGAAGGCCAGATGCCATGCCGGACGGTGAGGTATGAATGTCCAGACTTTTCCTTGTTGTTGAGGGAGTGGAACCGCTTGGAATTGAGGGATGGAGTTCTGTACAGACGACGACAGTTGGACGATCAAACAACTTACCAGTTGGTGTTACCTGTTAAGTTCCGTGCAATGGTGCTGGAGAGCCTGCACGATCAGATGGGCCACATGGGAGTAGATCGCACTCTCGACCTTGTCCGTTCTCGCTTTTATTGGCCAAAGATGAGTGCTGATGTTGAGAGGAAGGTTAAGACCTGCGAACGGTGCGTGAAGCGGAAAGCTTTGCCAGAGAAATCTGCCCCCTTGGTCAACATCCAGGTTACACGGGCCCTTGAGTTGCTCTGTATAGACTTTCTTTCCATTGAGCCAGACCGAAGTAATGTCCAGAATGTACTTGTCATGACGGATCATTACACCAAGTATGCAGTTGCCATACCCACCAACAACCAGAAAGCCAGGACTGTGGCTAAGTGCCTCTGGGATGGATTCATTGTCCACTACGGTTTCCCGGAGAGGATACTAAGCGATCAAGGAGCCGACTTTGAATCTAAACTTATCAAAGAGCTTTGCGAGATGGCAAAAATTCACAAAGTACGGACAACTCCCTATCATCCTCGCGGTAATCCCGTAGAGCGCTTCAATAGGACGCTTCTAAACATGTTGGGTACCTTGAAGGAACAGGATAAGTCGCATTGGCATGACTTTGTGAAACCGTTAGTGCATGCCTACAATTGCACGAAAAATGAGACAACGGGATTCACGCCCTATGAGCTCATGTTTGGGAGGCGACCCAGACTACCGGTGGATTTAGCCTTTGGGCTGCCCGTGGAAAAACCTGTCCATGAGTCACATTCCAAATATGTCCAAAGTCTCAAAGCCCGACTTGAAGAGAGTTACCGAATTGCCACTCAAAACGCTTCAAAGTCTGCAATGAGGAATAAAAACAGATTCGACAACCGAGTGAAAGAGTCAACTCTTGAAGTGGGAGATAAAGTTCTAGTGAGGAACGTCCGAATCAGGGGAAAACATAAACTCGCAGACAAGTGGGAGTCTACTATCCATATAGTAGTGGAACGAGTAGGAGACCTGCCAGTTTATAAAGTTCGTCCACAAGATAAGGATGTTCCTCTACGAGTGTTGCACAGGGATCTACTATTACCTTGTGGTTTCCTTACTTCTTCTGAGGAGAGTGTTTCTGAGGAGAGTGTTCCTGATCAAGTAAACATCTCCAAGCCTAAGACACGAAGCCAAAGACAGAGAGAACTGTTAAATGAGGAACAATCGGATTCAGAGGATGAAATTTGCATATTCAGTAGAATTCCTACTGGAAAAACAAAGATTACCTATGCATATGACACCACAAAGTCAAAAGTGGCTGATGGAAAAGAAAAAGACTTGCCTCTGAGATCTGACTTACCTCAGGAACCAGATTTACCTCATGAAACAGAATTACCCCAGCCTGTGAACGGTCCAGCTTACATTCTTCCATTGGATGAGAGTTTAGGAGAGGTGACAGAAATGTATGAACCTACAGATCCTGAAGTACCAGAAACTGTACCAACAGGAAATGGAATTGAAGGAGGATACTTACCATCATCCGATCCAGCTGGTGATGAGGAGGAAAAAGATATGTCCCCGGATGCTCATGATCTGGAAGAAGAAACAGAACAAGTTAATGCATATGCAAGATCAAGTGCAGATCAAAACCTAAGAAGATCAAACAGGGTCCCAAAACCTCCAAAGAAATTCCATTACCCACAGTTGGGTAATCCCCTTATCTCAGTAGTCCAAAACTTGTTCCAGTCATTGAGTGAGGCAGTCGTTAATTCAATGAATCTTGCTGATTTACCTAAAACTGACTTAGTGCTGCCTAAAAGTTACTGAAGGGTCAAGTAAAGGACAAAACGCAAAGAGACTTGCTTACCTTTAAGAGGGGAGAATGTAACCCTGTATAATTTTGCTAATGAATTATAAAAAGGAATTAATTAGAGAATTGTTAAAATAATAAACTAATCAGAATTAGTAAAAAAGTGTAAGAAAAAATATAAAATCAAAAAGAAATGCATGTCAGTGTGATGATTGACATTTTATTGATTTGTCCAATTACGTGAGGTTTATGTTGAAGTCCCGCCCCACCACGTTAGTGCTGTATGGGCGAATCCATTTTCTTTTCTCTGCGTGACTGTGAGACGAGCAGCAGCATAACTTTGTGTACAAGTTAAAATCGTCAGAGAGGACTGAATAGAAGACATTTATATGATCTATTTTCTTTGGATTTGGTGAGTACACATTTTGAAATGTGTAAACTTTCATAAATGTGATTAATTGTGTATTGATGTGTTAAATTGAGAGAGAGAGTGAAAACGTATTTTTTTTCGTCAGTATGAAATGCTGATAAGATCTGATGTTTAACGAGCAAAAAGTGATGTAATGTTTAAAATATGTGTATATGAGTTTGTGATGTTCATGTTCGTTATTGAACGAGTGATTTTATGATGTTTAAGTTGCATAATGTTATCTAAGCTGTCGAATTTCGATGGACATGTAGCTGTTATATGCTGAACAGGATAACAAGTGTTACTATTTAATCTAATTTACTGCTGTTAAACTAAAAGCTGTGAATTTAATGTGCTGTGAACTAATTGCTGCCTGTTGCACATGCAGGTCAGGTTTTTTGTGCTACGCTGGAACTGCGTTCTTTTCAGCATTACGACCTAAGATGGCGAGCCTTCCCAGCGAGATGAACGTTAATGCTTGATGCGAGATTTGAGTTAATCCAACACCTGTGGAATTGGGTAGGAATGTTCTGATTGCCTGCTAGTTTTTTCCTAAACGGGACTGAGTTTTATTTTTTGAAAGACTGCTCAGAGTATTTTGTTTCTCTGTGCAAAAAGATCTTCTCTGGAACTGTTGAATCACTTTTCCGCGATTCTAACGAACTGTGGATCTTTTGAATCGGATCTTTTGAATCGGATCTTTTGAATCGGATCTTTTGAATCGGATCTTTTGAATCGGATCTTTTGAATCGGATCCTCTAACGAATTTGAAGTGAACTTTTCCAACTCAACCTTTTGAACTGAACAGTTCAAATGAGTCTTTTGAACTGACCTATGTGAATTGTTTTCTTCTGAACTGTTGTTTTTGCATTTTGTACATTTTATTTTATGTTTGAACTTGATTTAGTGAACTGTCAAACTTTTCAATTGTGAACATTTATCAATGTTTATGGGGTTCTATTTTATATTGAAAGTGTAGTATTCTAGGAATCTGTATAGCCTAGAGGGTGAACCCAAACTGATTGAACAAACAAAAGAGTCAAGTGAAATTGTTCACTTATTGTGAATTGAAGTGAATCACTATAACTGTGGTTTTACATTGAACAAAAATAACTGACAATTTGTTTTGTTTGTTTTTCCTTTCTTTTGAATATCAACAATTACTCCAGTCATTCATTTAAATATAAAGATTTACTTTATTATTTAACCAGTTTTGTCTTTATTACACCTCCATAGTCGAACCTACTGGCCTATGGTTAATACTAGTAACAAGTGCAATATTATATGACCCGTGTACTACAAATACAATGTGTGGCGGGAGAGCGTGACAAAAGACCGAAATGAGTGACTGTCACGCTCAATGCGTGACACTTGAGAGCCCTGGCGTTCACTGAAAATCTGGTGCACACGCACTGACCAGAGCTGGCACTGACGAGCATGAACTGGGTGGGAGGGTATCCGTTGATAGTGGGGGAGGGGCATGAGAGTTGTAAACATTCAAAATTTTCCTAAATCCACTCAATCTGCCAGACTTGCCGACTGGAGCTTTAAAATAGCATAATAGGGGCACTTTAATCAAAGGATACGTTTACACATCAACAATGTACTAAAAACGGAAAAGTTCCCTTTCGAGGGAACTCCAACTGCGTCGAATGACACTTTGGGGGGAACGCCCCTCAGCGTAGCGTCTCTGAAGTATGAATGAAACTAAGCCAATCTCCGATTGGTGTTGTGTCATGACGTAATGTGTGACGGCACATAGGCGGAAGCTATAAAGGGACGCCGGCCACATTAAATGTCAGCTTTTTGTTCTTCAGCAAGCGCTCTGTGTCAAACTGTCAGTCTTATTTGGTGTTGTTTGTCCCATAAGAATTGTCCTAAATTATTGCAATATGGAATCTAGTGGCTCGGATCTAGCGTTTGCCGAGGCAGCGTGTAGATTACGGGTCTACTCAGCAATAAAGATTCTGTGACTGGGATCTCGCGTTTGCCGAGGCAGCGCGTAGATTAAAGGTCTGCATTGCAATTCAGAATCTAGTGGCTCGGATCTCGCGTTTGCCGAGGTAGCGTGTAGACGGGTCTACTTTTGCAATAAAGATTCTGTGACTGGGATCGCGCGTTTTCCCGAGGCAGCGCATAGATTTAAGGTCTGCATTGCAATAAAGAATCTATAGTGGCTCGGATCTCGCGTTTGCCGAGGCAGCGTGTAGATTACGAGTCTACTTTGCAATAAAGATTCTGTGACTGGGATCTCGCGTTTGCCGAGGCAGCGCGTAGATTTAAGGTCTGCATTGCAATAAAGAATCTAGTGACTCGGATCTCACGTTTATTGAGGCAGCAAGTAGATTCGGTCTACTCTGCAATAAAGATTCTGTGACTGGGATCTCGCGTTTGCCGAGGCAGCGTGTAGATTTAACCCTCTGGGGTCCTTCGGCCCAAATGGACCCGAAGCATTTAAATTTTTTTTTTTTTTTAAATCATTGCTTTATGGGAATGGTCCGAAATTTGGTGACTTTGTTGGTACTTGGCATATGAACACCCCAAAAAATTGGGGACAGGATTTGAATAGTCTAAGTGGTTGTAAAAAAAATAGTCACACTCAGGACCTTCGGGTCCAAATGGACCCGCATAGGAAATGAATGGGAAATTGGCAAAAATGTGAAAATACAGAGTTATTTTGTGCGTACAAACTACAAATCAGCCACGATCCAGAAAAAAAGCACACAACAGTGAAGGGGTGAATCTATAAAACATCAAGAGTGCAAAACAGACACATCCACACACACACACACACACACAAACACACTTTTATACACATACACACTAATAAATTCAGATTACATATGGGTTTTGAATTTTTAAAATGCTCAGTTTGTCCACCAGATGGCATCCATCTAATTTCAAAAATTGCTTTCATGAGGCCTAGGCTTGACTCTAAAATGAAATACAGCTTTAAAAAAAATAAATAAAAAAATATATATATTTTTTTAATTTCTATTATATTCAATGGGGAAAAAATGGGTCATAATTATTGCATTATTGCATTATTTTTGAAATTATCTCAAAACACCAAAAAAGAAAAGAAAAAATATTATAAAAAACAAGTAAAAAAAAAAAAAGATGATTTTTTTTTAAGAAATATTAATCCCACCCTTCCGGCCCATTTGGACCCGAAGGTCCTGAGTGTGACTCTGAAATGAAGGACCCCAGAGGGTTAAGGTCTGCATTGCAATAAAGAATCTATAGTGACTCGGATCTCTCGTTTGTCGAGGCAGCGCGTAGATTCGGTCTACTCTGCAATAAAGATTCTGTGTGGGTGCGAGGCATGCACAGTCAGCTCCTGAGGGCGCTGGCTGTGTTCATTGAGAAATATCTCGACACACACACAGCCGTGTGTTCGGGTGTTTCAGCCTCGCGCCCATTGACTTTCTTCTCGAGAGATGAAAGCCAAATATATTGTGAATGACTCGAATCTCGCCGTTGCCGAGGCAGCGCGTAGATTACGATTCTATAATAATAGGGACACACAATCTGGGAAATAATACTGTTTTGTGCGACGCATTCACAGTCAGCTCCTGAGGGTGCTGGCAGTGTTCATTGAGAAATATCTCGGCGTGTAGGCCTACAAAATTAACCATGCGCTGTCGGATGTTTCAGCCTCACACCTGTTGACTTTCTTCTCGAGGGATGAAAGCCAAATATATTGTTACCGCTCGATTCTCGCGTTTGCCGAGGCAGCGTGTAGATTACGAGACTGTAATAATATTAAAACAGTATTTTTTGGTGAAAGAGTACCGCTTCTAGAGCCCCTCCTCAAGGAGCTTGGGGGCATAGACGGCACTCTCAGGCGAAGCCTCAGCCTAAACAGGGCGACCTGAGGGTCGTCCTGCAGGGTTAAGAAGGCTTCCTCAAAGAGGTCCTAGCCAGCCTAGGTTCTCTGCGGGCGGCCCCACCCGTGGTGGAGCGACCGAGGTCGTCTCTTTCGCGGAGCCCGCAGGAAATCGATGTTGCTCTCCCGCCGTTAAAGACGTTTCGGGACGCATCGGTTTCCAGCGAACGCAGGCTGCACTGTCCGCCCCACAGGTTTGCGGCCAGGCAGCAATCGCGTCCGCCCATCGAGAATCGTTTTCGGTCCAGCCCTGCCGGGAATCCGCTTCAGGGGGCCGAGAACGAATCCCGATTAATATCCAAAACCAGGCTCGAGAGCCTGGTTCCCTTGGTAAAATATTTCGAGGCATGGAAAAATCTGACGAATATTTCTCCTTGGGCCCTGCGCACCATTCAAAATGGGTCCAGGCTGCAGTTCAGTTCCCGCCCACCTAGATTCAACGGGGTGGTCTGGACTGTAGTCGACCCAGTGCAGGGTCGGGTATTGGAACAGGAAGTAAACTCCCTGCTGGCAAAGGAGGCTATAGATCGTATTCCTCCACCGGACAGGGAGTCCGGGTTTTACAGCCGCTACTTCATAGTTCCCAAGAAGGATGGGGGGTTGCGTCCAATAATAGATCACAGGCACCTGAACCGTTCTCTGAGGAGATTCAGGTTCAGGATGCTCACTATTCCCATTATCGTGAGTCAAATTCAATCCGAGGATTGGTTTGTCACGATAGATTTAAAGGACGCATACTTCCACATATATATCCTTTCATCTCACAGGAAGTTCCTGAGGTTCGCTTTCGGGGGCGAAGCTTACCAATATCGGGTTCTTCCGTTCGGCCTAGCTCTCTCCCCTCGCACATTTACCAAATGTATGGATGCAGCTCTGGCACCGCTGAGGCTTCAGGGCATCAGGGTGCTAAATTATATCGACGACTGGCTGATTTTAGCACAGTCACAAGAGCTGGCAGTTCGGCATCGAGATGTCGTCCTCGCCCACATCCAAAGCCTGGGGTTGAGACTCAACACGAAAAAGAGCTTGTTGACACCAGCACAGAGAACCACGTTCCTGGGAGTGGTGTGGGACTCGGTCACGATGCGGGCACAATTGTCTCCCGCGCGGATCGAGTCCATCCTGACCACAGTGTCCGGGATAAAGCTAGGCCAAGCCATCACTGTAAAGCACTTCCAGAGAGTGTTGGGGCTCATGGCAGCAGCGTCCAATTTCATTCCATTCGGCCTGCTGCACATGAGGGCCCTTCAGTGGTGGTCAAAAACCAAGGGGTTCTCCCCGAGGGGAAACCCGTTCCGCATGATCAGGGTTACGCGCAGATGCCTTCGTTCCCTATCTATGTGGAAGAAAGCTTGGTTTCTGTCCCAAGGGCCAGTGTTGGGAGCGTCATGTCGCCGGAGAACCGTTTCGACAGACGCCTCCCTCACGGGCTGGGGCGCGGTCATGGACGGCCGCTTTATGACAGGCCTATGGCAGGACCATCATGCCTCCTGACACATAAACTGCCTGGAGATGTTGGCGGTGTTCCGAGCTCTGAGGAGCTTCCTGCCGGACCCCAAAGGTCATCATGTCCTTGTGAGGTCAGACAACATGTCGGTAGTGGCCTATATAAACCATCAGGGGGGTCTGAGGTCTCGCCCTCTATGCAGACTGGCGCATCAGATCCTCCTGTGGTCCCAGGGAAAACTGTTGTCTCTAAGAGCAACATACATCCCAGGGAGTCAAAATCAGGGAGCAGACATCCTGTCGAGACAGGGGCTGAGGCCCGGAAAATGGAGACTCCACCCCGAGGTGGTGGAGTCAATATCTCAGAGGTTCGGCCCAGTGGAAGTGGACTTGTTCACGTCTCGAGAGACGACCCACTGTCCACTGTGGTATTCCCTCTCCCATCCAGCCCCGCTGGGGTTGGATGCCATGGTGCAGACGTGGCCGAGGCTACGTCTGTACGCATTTCCCCCGATCGCTCTGCTCCCGGGAGTTCTAGAGAGGGTCCGTCGCGACGGGATTAGTCTACTGCTGGTAGCCCCGTTGTGGCCGGCCCAAGTGTGGTTTTCCGATATAATCTTGCTCCTGGACGGCCCTCCATGGGAGATTCCCATCAGGAGGGACCTGCTGACACAGGCAGAGGGCTCAATATTTCACCCTCGGCCCGAGTTATGGAAACTGTGGGTCTGGCCCCTGAGGGGGCACAGTACCTAGAGGCCGGCCTATCAGCTGGAGTAGTGGAGACCATACTCAGCTCTAGAGCTCCATCCACGAGGAAACTGTACGGCTTAAAGTGGAACGTCTTCACCATTTGGTGTAGGGAGCGTGAGGTGGACCCAGTTAACTGCCCAGTGGCTTCAGTACTGGAGTTCCTCCAAGATCGCTTCTCCACTGATCTTACCCCGTCCACACTCAAGGTGTACGTGGCTGCCATTGCGGCTTTCCACGCTCCTCTGAGTGATGGGCCTCTGGGGAGACACCAGTTGGTCGTATGTTTCCTCCGTGGGGCATGGAGGATGAGACCTGCGGCTCGTACCAGGGTTCCCACATGGGACCTGGCAGTGGTTCTTGAAGGGTTGGCTGAGGCCCCCTTCGAACCGCTGGAGTCGGCTGAGGCCAAGAACCTGTCACTGAAGGTCGCTTTTCTGTTGGCCATTACTTCTCTGAGGAGGGTAGGAGATCTCCAGGCGCTCTCCATATCTAACGAGTGCCTGGAGTTTGCTCCAGGCAACATTAAGGCCATCCTTCACCCTAGGCCCGGCTATCTGCCTAAGGTGCCGTCCAGTGCGGCACGGCCTACGGTTCTGCAGGCTTTTCATCCTCCACCTCACGTGACGGCGGATGAAGAGAGACTTCACATGCTCTGCCCTGTCAGAGCATTGAGTATTTACATTCAGAGGTCCTCTTCATGGCGGAAGTTGGACCAGTTGCTGGTGTGTTTCGGGTCGCCCAGGAAGGGGCTTCCCGCTTCAAAACAGACCATCAACAACTGGATTGTCCATGCGATTTCCACGGCCTACCAGGTGCGCGGAATGCCTTCACCTTTGGCTGTGAGGGCTCATTCTACCAGAGGCATGGCGTCCTCTAGAGCCCTTCTCGCGGGGACCCCCATCCAGGAGGTCTGCGATGCAGAAGGATGGGCTACCCCTCATACCTTTATTAGGTTTTACAGTCTGGACATTCCGTCAACACCCGGCTCTCTTGTGCTCTCGTCCTAAGTGTGCCTGTGAGCAGCTTCACACTAGGGCAGGCAGGGCATGTTGTGGCGTAGTGGGTACTCGTTCCCCCAAAGTGTCATTCGACACAGTTGGAGTTCCCTCGAAAGGGAACGTCCTCGGGTTACGACTGTAACCCTTGTTCCCTGAGAAGGGAACGAGAACTGCGTCCCTTGGCCACGCCTTCCCCTGCCTGGGAGCGCTTGCTTCATCACAGAAGCTGACATTTCATGTGGCCGGCGTCCCTTAATAGCTTCCGCCTATGTGCCGTCACACATTACGTCATGACGCAACACCAATCAGAGATTGGCTTAGTTTCATTCATACTTCAGAGGCGCTACGCTGTTCACACTGATCCGCGAAAATGAATAAAAACACTGTATTATGCATGCCAGGCCAGTATTGGCGATGTCACTTTATAAAGAAATGCAACCCGTCTATTGACTGAACAGGTCATATGCATGCACTTGTTGTCACCGTATTCACAAATTCACATTTTTGTAGATTACACAGAGACAATAACAGTATAATTTGCAAAAATTTGCACTTTGAAACTCGTTTTGAAAAGTTAGCTTTTTCAGGCCCCCAAAACAACACTGTCGTTTAAACGAACAGACAAAACAGATACAAAGTTTTCAGGATTTAATTTGAAAATGGTGTCATGTAAACGCCCCCCAAAAACTTTAACATCCGCCTAACGACATCTGCTCTCTTCATGAAGTATGTTTCGGGGAAGGGTGGGACTAAGGGTACGTTTACACGACAACGGTATGCTTAAAACTGATAAGTTTTTCCTTTGAGTTTTCCGCGTCAGGGTTCCCACACCTTAGTTAACTTCAAATTCAAGGACCTTTCAAGGACTTTCCAGGTATACCCTCAAATCCAAGGACTTAATGTAGGGACACATTTCAAGTGAGAGCAAGGTTACATCGTGTTACCTTGTAAGATACATTGTTACAGTTTTCATGTGTCAAACACAACTATGCAAAACACCTTTTTTGCATTTATTTTTGGCCATATGACAGAGATCTGATATTCTATTTGTCATATTTCTGTTTTGCATAAAACTGAAAAATATTCAGTTTTCCAGGCATCACGTTTCAGCGGTTTCAGACTATTTTTGCATAGGTGTGTCTGTGAAACGTTGTGAAACCATCGTAGTAGGTTCTTGCGCGAGTGCATGTCATGGGGGACGTTTCACAGGAAACACTTAACGTAACGCTTAAATGCACGTAACAAACGTAAATAAAGCAAGCATAGGCCACGAAGTGTTGGCAAAATAACACATTAGCGGGCCGAAGGGAATAATATGGATTTTTTTCCAGAAAACTTCTTTCACAAAATAAATTCAAGCACTTTCAAAAACAAACAAATTCAGATTCACAAACATTCAAGGATTTCAAGGACCCGTAGGAACCCTGGCGCGTACAGACGACACCATTGTCAAAACGATCCCCATTCACACGGATCCGCAAAAAACTACCAAAAATAGTGTATTCTGCTGCCAGGCCATTAGGTGGCGATGAAACACTAAATACTGAACATGTAATAAGCTTGTGATTAACATCATCAAATTCACAGATTTTAGTTGTTTACACAGAGACAGTTTTTAATGTGCACTTTGTAATAGAAAATGTAATTATTTTTGGCTGTTGACAGTATTTTCTGATTTGTGGAGTGATAAATAGAGATATCCAAAAACCCTTGGCTCTAATATATCAAATAAATGAAACAATACTTTTTAACCTGACTTCATCAAATGAGTGCCTATTTAATTAGAAACGCCTCATTTGCATATTTAAACATAACATTTCAGAAAACTTGTAATACAAAAAATGTTTGCTATTATTAATGTTATCAATCAACATGGTGAAGTATGGTGATATAGATTATTTTACCCTATTCACCTGGGGTCTCGCCTTTAAATTATATGCAATTTTGTCTAAAATTAAAAACAAAACTAAAAACTAAAGTGAATGTTTTTTTAAAAGATGTAAAATGTAATCAAAATGTTAAAATAGGGGAAAGTAACTTGCACAATTAAATATCCAATATTGGCTGAATCCAATGAATAAATAAAAATGTCTAAATAAATAAAATACTAACCAATAACCATTATGGTACCAATATACACATTCAAAAGTTTGGGGTTTGGAAGATTTTGTGATGTTTTTGAACAAAGTCTCTTATGCTCACCAAGGCTATATTTAATTGATTAAAAATACAGAAAAACAGCAATATTGTGAAATAGTATTACAATTTAAAATAACAATTTTAATATGTTTTAAAATGTAATTTATTTACAAATGGCAAAGCTGAATTTTTAGTAGCCATTACTCCAGTTATCAGTGTCACATGATCCTTCAGAAAATATGCTGATTCAGTGCTACAGAAACATATTGTAGCATTATTAATGTCTTTCATGTTCCTTTTATTGATAAATGTTAAAAATAAATGTTACTGACTCTAAACCTTTGAAGAGTAGTGTAATGTGCATCCCATATGATTTTGGAATCATAAGGGATTCACAATGATATCATATGTCTTCAGAAGAGCACTTCTGACACTTTTGGTCCTTTTTGTAGCTTAAAAGCATCACTCGCTGTCCTTTGAAACTGGATGGAAAAGAGCATAATAAAACGTCTTCAGATTTACTTTTTGAGTAAATGAAAAAAAAATCATGTTGGGGCAAACTATTCCTTTAAAATGCTTTCTCCTAAACTATATTGAAATAAAGTTTAATATCATGCCATCGCCCCAATCCCCTTATACAGTCTGTAGTGTCTCTGACGGGGATATCTGATAATGAAACGTGGCGCAGTGTGACACCACACACTAGTCAACATTATATTTTACGAAAGTGACTGCCTCTTCTCTGTCTCCCTTTATAAGCTTTGACACAGATACAGCATATGAGAAGTGTCAGCTGCATCACATGTACATGACTCCGGGCATAACTGATGTTATACAGGTATTGGGAACCAACAAAGGACACGTTTCCACACTTTGAAAGCTGTCACAGGACCATGCTAATCCATCATGATTTTACTGAATCTGACATCAGGAACATTGTCGTTTCAGACCTCTGAATAAGTTAATGTGATAATTGTGCTAGTACAATTTAAATTGCAATAGTAACCACCAGGCCCGGATTAAAGGAGAACTCCGGTCAATTTTAACATTGAACTCATTTTTTTGTACATATGGAGTGCTGTCAGTACAGACAAAAAACGACAAAAATCGGTGTTGCCTACACCGTGTTATCCTCTTTTTAAAATTCGCACCCTGTTGACTTAAACGGGGCAAGTTCTAAACCTGCTTTTAGCCTCTTAACAACCTTGATGTGTCATTACAAGTGCACAGCCATGTGAGTGGTGTTATTAAGAGTGACCACGGTCAATCTGACTGCAGTAGATGTGCAAGATATTAATAAAAATGATGTTAATTCAGCCAGCCCACATACCTGTATTTACTTCCTGTTTTCGTTCGAAGTCCACAGTAGTCAATTGTCGAGTTCGCGCGCGCGATCATTAGTTATATTAGTTACCAATGATCGCGCGCGCGAACTCGACAATCGACTACTGTGGACTTCGAACGAAAACAGGAAGTAAATACAGGTATGTGAGCTGGCTGAATTAACATCATTTTTATTAATATCTTGCACATCTACTGCAGTCAGATTGACCGTGGTCACTCTTAATAACACCACTCACATGGCTGTGCACTTGTAATGACACATTAAGGTTGTTAAGAGGCTAAAAGCAGGTTTAGAACTTGCCCCGTTTAAGTCAACAGGGTGCGAATTTTAAAAAGAGGATAACACGGTGTAGGCAACACCGATTTTTGTCGTTTTTGTCTGTACTGACAGCACTCCAAATTTACAAAAAAATGAGCTCAATGTTAAAATTTACCGGAGTTCTCCTTTAACACAGTGTAGTGCCCTAGGGTGACCACATTTTAAGTGCCCACCACCCCCACCCCATACAACTCACATGCTAGTGCAACATGAACATGTCATACTAAATATCTTTATTTCCATCATAAATGGCATGTGTGAGGACTACATGCAAAACCTTATGTCTAAAAAAAACATATACCAAATAAGCAAGCCCAAGAATCAGCTAAATTCAGCACCACAGAGACGCACAGCAGCAAAACATTTAAATGCAACCAAATCCATTAGTAATCGGATTGACGGCTCAATCGAACTGAAAAGCTTTTATTCAACCTTTATTGATCCGATTGAGCTCGGTCGGAATCAAATTTCGATCGGATTGAAAGGGGTGGGTTATTCCTTTTTTTATTCTGATTAAAAACCGAAACTGAAAGGACTGCGTATGTGCAATGACGTTGATATAGCGTAATGACGTAATGTGTTAGGCTACCGCCTTTGCTCACAACATTAGCTGCTGCTTGAGTATCGGTTGAGGCATTTTTCGCTACTAGTGGCTTCTGCTGGTGATGCCGATCGATGTCTCTGTCTTTTCTTCATTTCGAAGAAATAGGCTACACTGTGACCTGACCCAATCGCAATTCTTTATATGCATATTTTATATTCTCTCTGTATATATGTTATCATTAACTGTTCATTTTATATCTGCATCTCTTCCAGCAACATAATATATATACAAAACATGAAAACTATTTTAAAGGTTTAGTCATTCTCTTAATCATTGGTGCCCCCCTATTGGCTGGTGCCCCAGGGCACTCGCCCAATCTCGTCTATGGATAATCCGGCCCTGGTAACCACCCTGTATGTACAGATTAGTGGCAGTGCTATGACATATTACAAGCACAATGTTAGCACTGACAATCCCATTAGAACAGGATCATTACTTTGAGCATATAAATAATAATACAGCCCATATTGTGATACACAATCCAATACATAGTCATAATCTGCAAAATGGGTGCTAAATTGCCAAACACTTTCAGTACTTTTTAATATATAAATTATTTATCAATCCTTAAGGAAATTAAATTAAGTCCTTATTAAATACTAAAAATACATTTGTCCTTCTGCAGCAGTGTGCTAAAACTGCATTGTGGGTACAGTAATACACATAAATTGCTAATTGTTTCTTTTAAAGCAAACCATGACCTGGTGTCAACAGCATTTTAGTTTCCGTTGCAGCCCAGGCTCATTAGAAAAATATACCATGTGGCAAAATTTTCAGTAGCACCTCAATGCAGTACATGAGATCCACGGGGAGGAGTCGGATCAAGATCCAAGGGGTGGAGATGGGTAGGATTAGGGGTGGGTTTAGGGATCAGGGGGCGGAAATGGGTAGGTTTAGGTATATGTAAGGTGGGAGGAGTTGTATCTGGATCCGACTCCTCCCCGTGGATTTCATGTACTGCATTGAGAACCATCTCAAAATTTTGGCAAAATATGTTGCGTCATGCACGTTGCGTGACAGTTTCAAAGTGAAATGTCCAGTGAGTGGCACTAAAAGCCTGTTTATTATTTTCCGGGAACAGATGGCAATGTTTTATTACGTCGGAGTTTGTATGCATCACCGAAGTTCTGAATTGAAATGTTCAGTGAGTGTCGCTAAAATCTTAATGCTCCATCACGTTTCAAAATAACGTAAACCTACATAAAACCCTAAACCTACCCGATAGTGTTAACAAAAGCAAATGTGACATAAAAACACTATCGCAACCAGCCAGGTCCTGTTTTGAAGTCATAACATAATTGTGCAAGGAGCCGCATGAAAATAAGTCTTTATTAATCTATGATGGGGTGTGCAAAGCAGCCGGTATTTGTATCTGTATTTGTATTTGTTGAGGGGGGAAAAGTATTTGTATTTGTATTCGAGTAAAATTCAAAATAGGCCTAAAAATCTAGTTTGGAGATGACTGGATTGTTGGGGGGGGGGAATACTAGCTTTCATAACGCACACACGCAAGGTCTCTCGCTCTCTCCCTCTCTTCTGTGCGCGCGCTACACGGTTTGGAGCACAGTATGTTCTGTCTCGCATGCGCGTTAGATTCCGGGAGATTTGAACTAATTTCAGGGAGCCGCTATCAATAGAGACTTATGTCTGCGTACCATATAACTCCCACAAGTGCATACAATTCGACACAACTACACAATCATTTTTTAACCGAACGTTAACGTTACTCTGTCAACAGCCTATTGTCTAAATTACCGAGCTAACAGAGCTACGTAAACAGAGCGAACATGAGAGCACCCGACTGCAGACGTCAATAATGCAGGTAATGGAATAATCTCCCGATCAAACTCCAATTCCCGAAAGTTATAAATTGCCTCCGGAACCCAGTTAAGGTACAAAAATCTATTCAACAAAAATAATGATGCAGTTAAGTGTTTTTTCGCTCAGCCGAGCCCTCTCTGTTGCTGTGTCTGGAGCAGCCTGTGTCAAGCCTTGTTTATACTCGACGCTCCCGCAAGAGCGCGAAGGTGCGCGCGGCAAAAATGACGTAATTGCGGTGTGGGCGGTCGTGCGGGTTGGGTCCGCAAGACCCCATTTCGCCTGGCGGTGTGCACGGCACTTTTTGTAACATCGCGCGCCGAATCTGGCCGAACTGGTACGTCTGTACCAGGATGTTTATGATCCTTCTATACACAGAGACATTTGCATTGATGGGCGACCATAAAAGCCTCTCATTTTGTGAATAGGAACACATTTGCATCAAGCACCCAGTTTGCACTTGTCTAAAGTAACTGCTTATATTTACAAAATAAGCCTACAATAGCAGAAGTAAGCCCTGCTGATGAAATTAAGGTTTAAACACTCTTCAATAAGGCTTCAGTTGTTTAACTAGTTTACATGCAGTGAAAGTACAATAAACCTACTGCATTTATTACTCTTTTTATATGAATCAGCAATTAATAAACTACTAATAAACGGCAAACTACTTCTTCACTGCTGATTCCTGGTGGTTTAGAGGAGAATTACTCCGAGTCGCCCCCTGTCTTTTCACAGAATAGCTCAACGGCGAGCGCGTCAAGTATAAACGCTTCGTCGGTTTGGAGAGGTGCGCGCGCAGTCAGCGGAGACTCGCGCTCGTGCGGACGCGTCGAGTATAAACAAGGCTTCAGTCACCTCTTCCTGAACGTCACTCACTCACTCACTCACTCACTCATCCGTGCATGCACTGCGGTCTCGTGAGGAAACGCAGCTTTTTGATATAAAGTTGTTCTTGTTCCTGAATACAAATATTTTTGTAAGTATTTGTTCGAAATAACTATTCGTAAAAAACACGCTATTTGTACCTTTCCGAATACCGTATTCAGGTTCGGCTCCACCCCTCTGCCCCTGTAATCATAATTATGTATGAAGATGATTAAAAGTGCTTGGTGTTTTACTGCCTCTAGTGTTCATTTCTGTTAGAAACGGTAGTGATATGTACATATTGGTACGTATTTTGCGTTTTGCAAATTTGTTGCCACAGGTATGTTTTTCCAATGAGCCTGTGTGTTGGGTAATAACGTTTGTAGTTTATGGAGGGACAGAAAGCTCTCGGATTTCATCAAACATATCTTAATTTGTGTTCCGAAGATAAACGAAGGTCTTACGGGTTTGGAACGACATGAGGGTGAGTAATTAATGACACAATTTTCCTTTTTGGGTGAACTAACCATTTAACTGTTAGAAATCAAAGTCTCTGTCTAAAATAACATTTGACAACCCAGACATTTTTCAAAATGTCTTCTTTTGTGTTCTACGGAAGAAAGTAAGTCAAATGGGTTTAAAATAACATGACAGAATATTTATTGTTTGGGTGAACTACCCCTTTAAAATCGCACTTCAGCATCCCAAAGTGGCATTAACGACTTCAACAGAGTTTGCTAACTAATGCAGTCATTTCTAAGTCAAGATACAAACATGGCATAATAGGTTAAAGCTGTTCTGATCTTTCTATTCAGCTTAATAATACTTTGTGTACACTTTCTCCACCCTACACGACTGAATGATCTTTACATATGTTTTCACAGTGAGTAAAGCGAGATTTTAAGTGGTCTGACCTGATGTTGAATAGGATGCATTGCAACCTCTGATTATTAGTGTGCAAGACGCATTTTATTTCTGGATCGCAAATGAGCCAGAAAACCAGTTTTTCCCTGTCTTTTTAAACATGTTCTGTGTCCAGATGTCCAATTTCAAATACACAAGCAGCAGCACCACAGGCAGTACAATATCATGCATAGAGATTGCTGAATGTGGCAAACGGTTGCCAGGCGTATGTAACTTCCCCCAAAAAAGAATTAAATTAGTGTAACTTTGGAAGGAGGGATGACTAAGGAAAAATAGATGGAAAGAGAGAAAAATGTATAGTGCTGACACTATTCTAACCTCTTTGCTGCCAAGTGCATCTTGCTTAGATTTACAATGCCAAACTATAAAAGCACTGCAAAAATATCCTGCTCATGTAATAAACTGTCAAGATCATGTTTTATGTTAAATTGTTTTGCTCACAGCTAAAATACAACAATACAATTATTATTAGTTTTGAATGGTAAAATATTACTTTACGGTCATAGCGAAACATTACATTAGAAATATTAATGTTCATCGGTTTACAATAATTTGTTTGTGTATGGGAAATGTGCATGTTGAAGTTTTTAGAGATCTGAAGTAGCCTACTTGTCTCTCAGGTCGAACGCTACAAACCAATCTTGGGGACGGAGCATTTGGAAATGCATCTCTGTGTAACAAATTGAATGGGGGCTTTTGAAAAAGGGCCCGTCTAGGGCAGGGCGATATGGCCCAAAAAATTTATCACAATAATTTTTTTATATCAGTCGATATCGATAATTATCACGATAAATGTCAAATCTTTATTTCTTTCAAGTTTAAAGGCAGATTTTTGCTCCTAAGTGAAAGTTGTATAAACCAGAGCGTTGTGGTTTTAAAAATCTGAGGTAGAACATTCAAACATTTGTCATTTTTCCTTAACAAAATAAATATCTGAATAGAAAAAGATTTCTTCAGCACAGTTTCCAGTGCAGGCTGCAAAATTCAAATTACATGTTTTGTCTCGAAATGCATATTTGATAGTGAGTTGACAGTAAATCTACATCCTAACTCAAGCTAATACTACTATGTTAAATTTATGTTCATTAACAAAAACAGTAACATCTGTTTGTTTGTTTTTTTAAATGGAAGAACCACATTTTTATTTGGTAAAATGTAATATTCTGACTGTTTGAGTTTTATTAAAATTAACCATTGGTCATCCAGTATCATGCATTTAGATCATGATAACCACAGATAAAACCAGGCAAAGCCTATAACTTAGCACCTCACTATCATGGCAAAATGTAACTTTATGGTTTCTATTGTATTTTTATGAAAAACAGTAGCCTAACAGTTAAATACATTAAATACTGTAATTATATTTCATTAGTCATTTAATACATTGTCTACATTAATAATATTATACAATTCAATATGTACATCCCACATTTCATGGTGCAGTTAATATTACTAGGCTAACGTACAGTAAATCCATGGTAGGCTAAATGGATTCAGTATTCAGATTCTGACTGTATCGTTGCGCAGTGTTTCTGCTGTTTGTCAGCGGTGTTTAATCTGCCTTTAAACTGGACATTTGTGTTCTTCGCTGAACTTAAGCGCTTCTCACTGGATCTCGTGAGCGAGGCCGATCAGAGTAAACGCGTCTGCTCCAGAGCCGTTGTGGCTCTGGTCTGCTCTAGTGAGCTCGCGCTGCGCTGCCGTTTGGACTTTGAGCCGAGCGGATAAACGGTCCGTGTGGCGCGCGGTTCAAATGAGTTTCGTTCCGCTTTTGGCGCATACACATTATCGAACATTTATCGACCTCTTGATATCGTTTTATCGAGAAAAATGATATCGCGATAATTATCGTTATCGTTTTATCGCCCAGCCCTAGGCCCGTCTCAATAAACACAGGACCAAGATGGTCGTGACCCACCTCTCAAGGATACAATGAAGTATGGGCTTATAGAAGCCGACCTTCATATCGGCTGGAGGGAGCGGCTGCATCATGTCTTTCGCCAGTAGACTGCGATGTGCGCACACAAGACAGGAGCACTGCTCAACACTTAGGTGTGACTAAAGTCACTGAAACAGTGAAGCACTCACATCTCCGCCCTCTAACCAGACATCAACAAACACAAACATATAGAAATTTGTTGCTGTTAAAACAGCAGTTGATAGCTCAAAGCTCGCGATTACCGCTGCACTCGCGCTGTAGAAACCACCAGCACTGGGATAGTCTTCCAGAAGAACACCGACACACTCGCTCGTTGTAAACAACAGCACTCTTCAGATACATCAAACGATCGGCTCCGAAGCGAAAGGCAACTAGTGCGTGCATCCACTTCCGTATTTATACCCGCGCCGCGGGGGCGAAGTGTGCGATGCAAGTCACTCACGCCAAATTCCATTGGCTCGTTCAATATTACTCAAAGATGACTGGCTCCCTGGCATGATCCCATTCAGTCGACTACGTCTGACGTTCTTGACTGAAAGGGAACTAAGGCAGTTCTGAAGGCAAAAGGGGGTCCAACCTGGTACTAGCAAGGTGTACCTAATAAAGTGGCTGGTGAATGTAGATGAACAGACATTCATAAAAGAGGATTTTGTGGATTACATTATGTGAGGTACGATGTGCTCCTCACCTGCACAACAGGGATTTAAACCTGGCTAGCCACTGCCCACCTGGCAGCCTAAACATGCCAGCTATCTTAACATTTAAAGACTATGCAAGTTGCTCACTAACAAACAGGGGATTAAAATTATACAAAGTTTGGCTCATTGTAAATAAGCACTTAAAAAAAGAGCTGAAATTTAACTCCAGTATGACATTTTACTAATGGTCAAATGAATGTTCAGCAATATTCATAAAGGTTTTTATTTATCTTTACACACTGTTAATATGACAACTAAACAAATTTTGTCATACCAGAAACTTTTAAATCATGTGTGTTTTAACTCAGCGTGCCCCACTGTCTTCTGATGTAAAGTAGAGCAGGTCGGTTATTACATTTTATTTTCAAATAAAATTTTGGTTCCCAACGATTCTGAAAACAAGATAAGTGAGATAAATTAATTATTGTGCCTCTTTCTGTTTCATAAAAGTATTTTCTGCATATAGCTGAGCCCCAGCAGATACTGATTTATAAATTTACTCAACATTTAAGGGAGAAACAGTCTGCAAGAACTGTTAAAATACAAAAACAAAATGAGTTATCTTGACAATCCTGACAGCGCAGGAAACAGAGAGTGATTCTGTCAGGATTCACGTGACCTGTTTTTTCAAAATAGACAACATTTGAAGGAAATTTCATTTCAACTTTTTAATTGAATTGTCTGATGAATGATCTTGCTTATTTGGTGAATCATACTCCAGACCCATTTGTCTCTCTCATCCACACACACACACACACACACAAACCACAAACGCACACAGCCACACACACCTTTTGGTTTGTAGGGTTGGTTGCTAGTGCATAGGGCTGTGGGGCAATGGTGGTGTAACGGTTGCTAATAAACAGGCTGTGGGCGGTGTGTCGGCTAAGGCTAATGATATCCATTAGCGAAGGAGCACGACATGCCCATGAAGCACTGTGACTAGTTCCCTCAGCTCTCATTGCAGCTACACCTAATCAGGCAGTCTGCTTGCTTCTTGCCCTTAACTACCCACAGGCAAGCCAATGCTGGCTCTCGCTGTCCCATTACCCGTGCTGGTCTGTGCTCTGAAAAGCACAGAGTCTTGTAATTACAGAATCTTCCATCAACATTGATAAGTTTCATCATTGGTATAAATCGAGACTGGCAACACAAACAAAAGGAAGTTTAGAGAGATGAGCTCTTGATCCCATGAATGAACCTTCAGTGTTGTCTATAAACTTAAAATGAGGTGAAAGCAACACTCAAATAAATGTATTAGGACTCAAGACAGACCGAGTATTAGCATGTCTCAAATGCGTTTATATTAGGAATGTACTGATTGAAATTGAAATTATGGCTGATAACGAGTCAATAATTGCTTTCATACTATGGTATTAAAATTCTATATTATTCCCTAAATTAAGCGTCGCTTCAGTTCTAGCAGGTCACGTTAGTAAAGCTTGCATCAGCTGACTCTCAGCTGATCCACGTCTACCTATAGGAATACGACATCTATAACTGTATACATACACTCACCTAAAGGATTATTAGGAGCACCATACTCAGGGATGTAGTGGAGGCTAAACGCACAACGCCGTTTACGCACCTCCCAATATTCGGAAATAGCGTTTACCCACCTCCAAAGTGCGTTTATCCACCTCTAAATAGCGTTTATCCACCTCTAAATAGCTATACATTTAAGCTTATGTCGTTTTAGTTTCATATTGTTCATTATTAGTTTCATAGGTTGTTAAACCTAAGACAAACTCTTTCATATTGCGCTGCATTACTGTCAGTGTTGTTGACTATTACTGACAGTAAGGTTGCGCTGTTGATGCTTGCGCAGCCTCTCGAGGAGAAATCTACACAAATGAGCGCACACACACACTCAGTTAACAACATACTGCCTATAAAAAAATCTAAATGTGTAGTTTTTATATTTTTAACATATGTTAAGCAACCTCAATTATTTTTCCTGAACACCATCACGATTGAAAATGTGACATTGATTTCCTACAACAGTTCAATAAACAGTTAAAATTAAGTCACTTAGATTTTAGATGCAATATTGGCTGTTTTTGATCCGTTTCAGCAGTGAAAATAGTTTCAAACAAAAATCACAGCAGAACCACAGGAACACTCAACCTGTTTTCATTACTGAATGATTCAGCATTTTGAATGAATCGATTGAGTCAAAGATTCAATGACCCATTCATAAACATATGTGGCCCTGTCCCAAATGGAACCCTAAGCACTCGCGGTCTTCCTCTGAGTCCGCACTTTCGTAACGTAATGCGGCTGCCGCTTTGACTGTCGGGAAGAAGTCTGCTGTGGAGTCCGCATCAGCACGGGCTCGGCAAAAGTGCGCATCAAGGGCGCAAATCGACCACACGGGGCGCTCGCGAGCACCCTTCTGAGATCTAAAAATGACAAATGGGACACACTACAGTCTCACAGACTTAACGGACACGCGCACGCGGCAGCCATTGTAAGTCCACAAGACCGAAAGTGCACATGAAGTGTGCCATTTGGGATTGGGCCTGTCTCATTCTTGAATGAATCAGCTGTTTGAACAAATCGTTTGAATGAATGAATCAATGACTCACTCATTAAGACGGTCGCCTGCCACCACCTACTGGCGGTTTCGTGTTATAACATGTCGCAATACGACATCTACTTTTAAACATGTTTAAAAGTAGATCATTCTTTCCAACGTTTCTTATTTGTAAATTTAAATCAATTTCATAACATTATTTTATG
Source organism: Rhinichthys klamathensis goyatoka (assembly GCF_029890125.1). Lineage (NCBI taxonomy): Eukaryota > Metazoa > Chordata > Actinopteri > Cypriniformes > Leuciscidae > Rhinichthys > Rhinichthys klamathensis. Next base: position 2,980,833 of record NW_026606714.1, on the reverse strand, counting down.
CAATTGTAATTTTTCAGTGTAAATGATTTAATTTGATCAGCCCTATAGTGTCTTATTATTCGAAATAATTGAATTTATTGATCAAATTTAGGAATTTAAAATGAAAGATGAAGCATACATTTAATAATATTGGGGGAGGGGATGCCCTTTAAAGGTGCAGATATTACGATATGCCGATTTAAATATCAAAGCTGATTGAACACTGATGAGAATATTGTTTCAGAATAAATTAACACACAAAAAAATCGTATGAAAAGGCTTAATGTCGAGCCCTGCCTATAGCAATGTCATCAGGAGATACACATATACACAGGCAGTGGCCCACCTTACCGGGTGACCACGTCGTGGTCCACCAGAATTTATAGTTTACCCACCTCTTTTTTAACACTACACCTCTGACCATACTAATACTATGTTTGACCCCCTTTCGCCTTCAGAACTGCCTTAATTCTACGTGGCATTGATTCAACAAGGTGCTGAAAGCATTCTTTAGAAATGTTGGCTCATATTGATAGGATAGCATCTTGCAGTTGATGGAGATTTGTGGGCTGCACATCCAGGGCACGAAGCTCCCGTTCCACCACATCCCAAAGATGCTCAGGAGATTGTCTTGATCAGGACCACACCCCTAAATGCATTGAAGCAACTGCCATGTGATTGGTTGATTAGATAATTGCATTAATGAGAAATTGAACAGGTGCTCCTAATACAGGTCCTTCTCAAAAAATTAGCATATTGTGATAAAGTTAATTATTTTCCATAATGTAATGATAAAAATTAAACTTTCATATATTTTAGATTCATTGCACACCAACTGAAATATTTCAGGTCTTTTATTGTTTTAATACTGATGATTTTGGCTTACAGCTCATGAAACCCCAAATTCCTGTCTCAAAAAATGTGCATATTTCATCCGACCAATAAAAGTGTTTTTAATACAAAAAAAAAGTCACCCTTCGAATAATTATGTTCAGTTATGCACTCAATAGTCAATACTTGGTCGGGAATCCTTTTGCAGAAATGACTGCTTCAATGCGGCGTGGCATGGAGGCAATCAGCCTGTGGCACTGCTGAGGTGTTATGGAGGCCCAGGATGCTTCGATAGCGGCCTTAAGCTCATCCAGAGTGTTGGGTCTTGCGTCTCTCAACTTTCTCTTCACAATATCCCACAGATTCTCTATGGGGTTCAGGTCAGGAGAGTTGGCAGGCCAATTGAGCACAGTAATAAAATGGTCAGTAAACCATTTACCAGTGGTTTTGGCACTGTGAGCAGGTGCCAGGTCGTGCTGAAAAATGAAATCTTCATCTCCATAAAGCTTTTCAGCAGATGGAAGCATGAAGTGCTCCAAAATCTCCTGATAGCTAGCTGCATTGACCCTGCCCTTGATAAAACACAGTGCACCAACACCAGCAACTGACATGGCACCCCAGACCATCACTGACTGTGGGTACTTGACACTGGACTTCAGGCATTTTGGCATTTCCTTCTCCCCAGTTTTCCTCCAGACTCTGGCACCTTGATTTCCGAATGACATGCAAAACTGAGCAACAGTCCAGTGCTGCTTCTCTGTAGCCCAGGTCAGGCGCTTCTGCCGCTGTTTCTGGTTCAAAAGTGGCTTGACCTGGGGAATGTGGCACCTGTAGCCCATTTCCTGCACACGCCTGTGCACGGTGGCTCTGGATGTTTCTACTCCAGACTCAGTCCACTGCTTCCGCAGGTCCCCCAAGGTCTGGAATCGGTCCTTCTCCACAATCTTCCTCAGGGTCCGGTCACCTCTTCTCGTTGTGCAGCGTTTTTTGCCACACTTTTTCCTTCCCACAGACTTCCCACTGAGGTGCCTTGATACAGCACTCTGGGAACAGCCTATTTGTTCAGAAATTTCTTTCTGTCTTACCCTCTTGCTTGAGGGTGTCAATGATGGCCTTCTGGACAGCAGTCAGGTCGGCAGTCTTACCCATGATTGCGGTTTTGAGTAATGAAACAGGCTGGGAGTTTTTAAAAGCCTCAGGAATCTTTTGCAGGTGTTTAGAGTTAATTAGTTGATTCAGATGATTAGGTTAATAGCTCGTTTAGAGACCCTTTTCATGATATGCTAATTTTTTGAGACAGGAATTTTGGGTTTTCATGAGCTGTATGCCAAAATCATCAGTATTAAAACAATAAAAGACCTGAAATATTTCAGTTGGTGTGCAATGAATCTAAAATATATGAAAGTTTAATTTTTATCATTACATTAAGGAAAATAATGAACTTTATCACAATATGCTAATTTTTTGAGAAGGACCTGTAATCCTTTAGTTGAGTGTATATAAGCTCCTTCAGTATTATTAGCAGCTATTCTCGTTTCTATTCTCGTAGCAGCGTTTCTCAGGAGCTAATTACCCTCCTCCATCCCCAGCTCCTCCTCTCGCCCAATTAGGATTTGGAATTCTGATTCCCCTTGAATCAGAATAAATTCTTGAACTATGTTGTACTTTAAAATCTTAAATTAATGATATCTGTAATATATTCATGTTGGTTCTAGTCTGTTTACCCTAATTTATTGCTGCTCTCCCTGCTCTTATCCATGATAGGCTGCGCAGGGAGTTCTTGTCCAGAACAGAACCATACCGCCAATCCTAACTGTATGCTAATTGTCAATCGTATTTGACGATAGTGGTCCTGACAGAAATAAAATAAAACATTAAATTAAATGTTTTTATTTTGAGATTTATTACTAATGTTTTCAAAGATTAAGAGAGTGGCAGAGGTTAAGTTTAAATTAGTTTAGGTTCAATGATAAGTTAGATGACAGCAAAGGTAATCTAAATATAAAAATAGAAGAATGAGCATGCACAATTAAATATCCAGTAAAATAATTATTGACCTATATGACACTGATATATTGTGCATTCCATAAATAAATATCGATGGCCTTTTCTTATGGTAATCTTTACCATACCATAAAAAAGCTGCATGTACAGTAAATGTCACAGTTTAAGCACAATGGGTTGATTGACAGACCAATGTTGGACCTAGTCAAAACTACAAAACATTTTGGATCCAATTATTATACATCTATTTAGCATTGTCCATTTGCGATTGATTATAAGAAACAGATTTTAATACTAGATATAAATGGGGTCTGGTTTATGGAATAAACATGCCACTCAAAAAAAAACAAAAAAAAAACCTCAGTATCTGATTGAATGCTGCGTCTAGACTTATCATCAAATCCCTATCTCATTCTTGTAAACAGTGAAATGCAGGAGGTCTTCTTTCAAGCAGTGACCCTCTGTGAAAGGAAGCAGTTCTGCTGGGCACTTAATTGGCCTATTGAACCCTTATCTCACCTCACTTTGCCAGGAAACCCAATGCCATTATAAGGCTGACATGGTGATGACACCTGAACACCAATCACAGGACAATACCCCCCATTCAACAGCAGGCATTAAAAGAGAAAGTTGACAGATCTAGCCTTATCATCCTGACTGGAGACAAGAAACGGTCCGGGGTGCAAGTGAGTGCTGAATTTAGTGGAAAAGGAAAGTCGGAGAAAAGGAACATGATGTTATGGCAGTTGCAGGGATGAGGACCAGAGTGTCATTGCAGGTTTCTTATCTCTAAACCTTGACATCTTGAGACACCTTGCTTGACCTGTCAGAGTTCCCAAAGGCTTGAGGAGATTGGAGTTTTTCGTGCCAATCACATGGGTTGATTCTTTAAGGGTTTAAAAAGTACACTATGAATATTACATCACTAAATACATAAGCATCACAAAAGTTACGGAAAAAAACATTGTGCAGAAGTGAATAATGCATTATTTACAAACTTAGGCCTACAAATGGCTGAACCAAAGAAACAGAAGAGTTTAAATGTCACATCTTCATCTTCAAGTGGACGATCACTTCTTTGAGTACGACTCGCATTTTCCGCAACTGAGGGCTTGTGGTTCAGACACTGTAGTATTTGAAGACTGCTTTATCACAGGATCTGTGAAAGGGAAGAATAATTTATATCAAATTAAGCAATGATTAAGATTTTTGTATCCATGTTTGAATATTTGTATTATAATTTGCATAAATATGCATTAGAATTTCATTGTCTTCTCAGTTTACCTTTAAGCTTTGACTATATCCTCATCAAGCTAGACATGAGACATCTTTGAATGGAAATTTATAATGGAAAAATTTTTTGGGTTTTATATTGCAATTGCGAAATGCACACCGAATCACCATGTTGCCAATATCCTTCGTTTGTTGCCAATATCCCTCGTCTACTAGCTAGCTAGACGTCCCGACTGTCGTGCGCTTCTGTTCTCTGTTCTGTGTTTACTTTTCGGCGCGGTACTACTAACCGGAGCAAAGTAAAATTCCGCTGCTGCTGAGAAACTAGTTCCTGTAAATGTTATGTGATCATTGAGGTGCAAGGGTAGTTTGATTTCTTACATTATTCTCCTCAACAGACATTTACATCGATAGTCTGGCGTTATAATTTATTTGCTTTTGGTGTACTGTGGAGTGGGTAAAACTGTATTTAATGGCAGGCTAGGAGTTACCGTTGACTCGCGCTAGCCTAGCACCGGCGAAATATGCAACTGGAACGACTGGATGAAAATTTTTGAAAACTGTCTCCACTGATAAATAACACTAAGGCTCACTTGGAAATGAGGCCCGATGTCCAAAATTCCGAACCACCCCTTTAAGTGACATGGCATCTGACGCACAGTATGTGTATTGGCACATCTGGTCTTCATTGGCATGTGCCAGTGGATAGTGGCATGTCACTGACATTGTCGCGACAAACATGGATGATTCAAGAAATGTACCAAAGCGACTGAGAAAAACTGTAATACAAACACATTAAGATTTAACAGCATTTTCAAAAGTAATCACAAAAGTTAAATTACTTACATAGCATCTTCTGGCACTAAATAAACCTAAACAGAACAGAATTTTTGCGTGAGGAGGTTACCATAACAACTCAATTATCAAGCATTTTCTACTAGGAAACCAAACATAAGTTACTAATCCAGATTTTCACAACACAATACAAACATAGCATTTTTTGTCTGTTGTGAAGAAGTATGTTCTCTGTGATACTTTGATACTATGATACTTTGGCTTCCCAAATTGTAGATTTTGTATCACAGAAGCAAAATACAAAGGAGGTAAACATTCCCTGTGTAAAGTGAAACATGTTTTTATAAAAAAGGTTTTAGGCCTTGTCCACACGGACACGGGTATTTTTATAACCGTGACTTTTTTTTACGTGGTTCGGCCGTTCGTCCCCATGGAAACGCAGTATCAGGTCACTAAAACCGAACATTTTTGAAAACCCCTGCCAGGGTGAGGATTTTCAGAAACGCCGGTTACAGTGTTGTCGTGTAGACAGTAAAACCGGGGGTTTTTGCCTTGCGCCGTGCGCCGTTATCCGCTGTGTTTGACGTCAGATTGTGCACTGTTATCCACCCACTGGAACCGGTAATAACTTTTTGTTAGGCTTCTGATTGGCCAACGTGGCTTTATGGTTAGGGTTATATCGCCGCCTGCTGGTGTGGCATGCTCTTGACAGCGCTTGATAGCGTGTTTTTGCATTTTCATGTAGACAGAGATTTTTTTTAAACCAAGCATGTGTGGATGGGATTTTTTTTTTAAACGCAGGAGGAAAAACTACCCATGTCCGTGTGGACAAGGCCTTAGATGGAATCAGCAAAACATATAAAACCCCAAATTATGACGAATATCCTAAAATCATCACAAATCCCAAAAGTACATAATTTTGTACTTAGTTTAGGTCAAATAAACATGCTGTCAATTTCTTTCACCCTCATGAATGGAATGATCTACAACTGGATAAATCTCTCAGATCGAATTGAATGATGTTTGTCCATTCTTGCTTTAACAGGTCAACAAAACAGCAGAGTTCATGATTAATTGCAATAGACAGGTAGGTCTCGTGTGGTTCAGTTACCATGAGACATCTAAAATTTGCAGTCTAACATAGCTTCATTTCGTCAATAGATTCCTGGAAAACTCATCTGAAGCACATTGCCACATGGATTTTTCTTGCAGGCTACAGAAAAATAAATCTTGCGCTCTAATGGGTGAGCCGTGATGGGTGTCTGTTCTAGCTGATATCAAGTCACAAAATAAAGTGAAAGAGGTCAAAAGAAGACCATCTCAAAACAAACCTATAATATGCATGTTGGGACTGAATTACAGTCAACCAATTAAGTGAACAATACAGTGAACTTCCTGGTGGCAATTAGATCTGCTGCAATATTTAGTGACAACACACATCTTCAACACAATAATTTAAATTGACTGAAAACTCAATCTTGCTGTAATCTGCTAATTGCTTTCCTTAGATGTAGAAAAATGAGCATGTTGTGTGTTTTGAGATCAAAGTTTATTCTATCTTATTTCACACAATTGCTTTAATTCTCATTTTTTCTGCCAAGATCTTTGTCTAGGTGAACTGTCATCATTGTAGGGGCTTCCTACTTTTTATTGCATGTCGTAGTGAATTATCTGCAAGGGGTAGATGTGCAAGCTTGAAAATTTAATTTGGATTGTATAAACTTTAGACACGTTTCAACTCGCATGTTGATCAGCCACTTGTAAAGCAAAAGATGTTTAGAAAAAAGGCAAAGAGGGATTTGAAAATGATAAACAAGTCAAATAATAATATAATGTCATTATAATTGAATAAAAAGTCAGTGTTTATCTTCTTAAAAACTACAATAAAAATAATTGCGATGGACATCATTGTGGTCTTTGGCATTCAGAGGTTGAAATAATGCATTTTTTTTATTTAGAACAGGAATCTTGCATGTCACTCTTCTTTATCATTTATTTTTCATCTTTATTATTTTTTTTTTTTAGGATCATCAATACACTTTTATTATTACAAATGGTTTGTGATGTGTGATACAAAGAAAAGGCCTTTGGAGATGAAATGCGCCTTTGTGGGTAATGAGATTTTTAAATGCTTTGTGTATATGGAATTATATGACTTTGGGGGACAGATATATATGATATTTATGATGTATAGCTTTTGTAACTAATTACAATGGGGTTTAAAAGAATCAAAGGCTCATGAATATATTATATATATATATATATATATATATATATATATATATATAATTATATATATATATATATATATATATATATATATATATATATATATATAATTTGATTTCCATTACATGAGAGTAGATGTTAAACCTCATGCTGATTTGTACTCGGCTTTCGCTAAGATAAGCACAAACTAAGACGTAGCTTTACAGTAACCTATGCTTCTCTCTCTCCATCTCTCCATCCATTTATGCTTCTTTCCAAATGGTGATGTGAATCTCCTTCTGTCCGGCGTTAACAGCTGCAGTATACTTGGCGCGTCAGTAGACACAACGGCTGCAACTACAGTGTGGTCTCCCCAGTGGACCAGCACGACAACCGTCTGGATTGGGCCGAGTAGGGGACATCTCTAGGGTCTTCAAGTGGGCACCTTCCGTCCTCAGTGTTTCGTCGACTAGCCCACGACACCTCAAGAGGGCTCGACAGTGACTCTGGCGTCCCAGAGTCACCCCACTCCGTCCCCCACTCAACTCAGCCCAGCTTACTGACCTTTACATCCCTCCTGCTGCTGAGGTTGCTCCTTCCTCGTAGTTCACATGTGACCTAACTGTAATGGGTAGAGAAAACGGCCTCATATATTAGTTTGGTTTAAAAAAACAGTTGCCTCCTCCTATTTTTTTTGCTTTTGTTGCATGGGAGATAGCATTTCCATGTGTTTCGCTTCGCGCCGGTGGATGGCGCTGTTGCGCTGCTTCGCCGTGGTGGGTTGCCGTGGAGACGGTAGCTAGAGCGCTCAGAAATAAACATCCAGCGCTTGAGAAAGACATAATTTCTGGATCTCCACTTCTTTCCAACCCACAGGTATATTTTTAAACCTTTCCAATCTCTGTTAAACAGTATTGAAATAGTATATCACCAGTACGGTTGTCTAGGTGATGTATGTTGTCATGTTCTGTGTAGAAATGGTATTATGCTGTGTTTATACTGTTGTTAGCAGCTTTAGCTAACGAGCTAGTTGAAGTTAGTCTGTCACTGTCTGTCACCGTCAGTGAAGGTTCCGTTCTCGTCTTTTTGGTACGGACTGTAAACAGTTGTGTTGAGTGAACATCGGTATGTTTAAAGAGTAAGATGTAATGCTTATTAAGTCTCTCTGACTTCGTATCATTTTGTTTGTATTGCCGGTGCTCGTTCGGTATACATTTTGTTAACCAGCGCCTTTCAATGTTCTATGGAGGTTGCGCCGCCGTCATTTAAAGTGCGCGTGCCTAGACACACACGCAAACGGCAGACCAATGTGTTGTGCTGGTGATTGATTATCACACAGTCATGTGAACAGTTTAAATCATAATATAATATAATCTATAGTGTCATTTGTTGATGTATATTTGATATATTATACACTAAGACTGGTATCCATTTCACAATATGTTATTAATGGGTTTTGTATTTTATCTGATATATACCAATGCTTTACATGTTGGTTTGTTTATTGTATTCAGTATAGTTATAGACAATTTCTATATTATATAGTCCATGTAATGGCTAAAGTTACGGTTTATGATCTCATAGTACTATTGAGATATGTGACTCAAAGAAGCAGAAATAAACAACCAGCGCTTGAGAAAGACATAATTTCTGTATCTCCACTTCTTTCCAACCCACAGTGCTATCCAGCCTGTGGCTTTGTACCTGCCCAGATTCCCCTAGGTCTGAGGCCGGTAACATAACCACAATCTCACAATCTCTCCGCAATCCAACCATACGCGCCAACCCGTTTGACTAAGGCTGTCGAGCCCCACTGTCTTCGTTAAAGTAGTTTCAGTGGCAACGGTTCCGTATGGCATACTACCTACCGCAAAACACAATATCTGCCCAAACACCAACCCTCATTCACGCAATATACACAGGAACGTAATAACTGTAATTACTATGCAAACTATACAAATAAACCAACAGACTCGAGTTTTTCAAGAATTCTTCTAAACCGTAGCGTGGCGGCCTGTACCCAGCCAGCCAGAATCTTTCCGTCTCAACCACAGCCAGTTGCTGCTCCTCTCTACTGCTTCAGATAAGTTCTTTACTGTGCGACGCAACTCTTGGCCACTGAATCCGACGTCTCTGAGGAACTGGGTTGTAGAGTGTGCCACAAATCCTCGACAACCCACTTCCACTGGATAAACCTGGACTCTCCATCCTCGCTGTTCTGCTTCAGTGGCCAGATGAGCATACCGCAGTTTCTTCCTCTCAAATGCCTCATCTACAGCATCCTCCCATGGCACTGTTAACTCTATCAGTTGATCAATGCGTGCTGATCCAGACCACAAAACAAAATCTGGTCGGAGGTTAGTGGTGGCAATCTCAGGTGGAAAAATAAGCCGTTGATCAAGATCATCCAGCATTTTCCAGTCCCTAGCAGCTTCTAGTTGTCCTGGGCGAGAATTGGTTTTAACACCTTTTCTTGGTGGTTGCTCGCCTGGGCGGAAGAATATTGTCTTCTGTCAGTAATGTTTTGCTAGAACAGGTGGCAACTTATTGGTCATGTTGCGCTTGCCTTCCAATGCTAAAGCCAAACATCGCAGTGCTTGGTCATGGCGCCAAGTAAACCGACCTTGGCTAAGAGCCACCTTACATCCTGTCAAAATGTGCCTTAACCCTCTGGGGACCAAGAACGCGCCCGCGCGTTTTGCTGGTTTTTTTTCACATAGCAGCAACATAGACTTAAAATACTCCGTCATTTATGGTCATATAAATAAAATCAATACATGATTATAAACTATAGAGGGTCTTCTTTTTTTTGTGTACACTCACATTAACATCAAAACCTTGTGTTTTTTTTTTAAATAAATAAAATAAACAGGGTGCGCTTTCAGCTCACTCTGTCTCCGCAAAAATCTTTCTGAAACATGTCTGGAAAATGAACGGAAACTCCGCTAATACTTATCACACAAACATGAAACATATGTCTAAAGAACGCTTTAAATTTCTACTTTTAAATAAAACAATTCACATTTAAAACAAATATTCTCCTGCAATGTAATCTGTCTGAAACTAAAGAGAAGTACAGTTTCTCCTGTCTCAGCTCATTATCGTTAATTTGTTCACACCCACTCGCAGAGTGCGCCATTCATAAGATAATGTGTTGAGGCCATTTGCAAAATAGATAAACGCCCCCAGGCAAATGCTGTAAACACACAATATTTTTTAGTCAGATTAAGATTCGTCTTGCGCGTCTATGAGGAATAATCCTGGGACATTTACCACAGAAGGGCTGGTTTATTTTCACTTCGAGGAGGAGTAACAGATTCAGCTGAGAAGTGTAAGTGTTTTGTGCTTTGTTCTAATCGCGATATAGAATAACGTTAGTGTCTGTAAACGGAAAAATAGCATATCCTACTGTTTAAATGTGAATTATGTTTCTCTCTCTGTGTGTGTGTGTGTGTGTGTGTGTGTGTGTGTGTGTGTGTGTGTGTGTGTGTGGATGAATGAATGAACGCACAGATACGCACTGTTACAGACGAAATAAAAGAACATTTCTTTGACTAGTTTTGGATAAAGTTTTTCAAATCAAATAAGCATCAAATAAGCTTCAAAATAAAGACATCAAATAAGCTTATGTTTTGTCAATAAACTAATCAACTAAGATGTTTGTTCCAATGCAAGCTATATCAAAATAATGAATCCTCAACTTTGAAATATGTATGATCAAACTAAGACATTTACGGAAAAAGACTATTTTCTTTTCAAGATGTTTCCAACTCTAACTTTGAACTGAAATAAAACCATGTCTATATGGTGAAGGGTGTGTGATAGAAGTGTCCAGAGTATGCACCCTGTATTTTAAAGAAGAACATTTAATTATTTGCGATACAATATTCATTCACAAAGAATTCAGGGACATTATTCATTTCCCTAAAGGTTAGAGTTTTCCTCATTTTTTAAATTAAGGCATTAAGATTTTTTATTCCTCTTCTTAGTCAACTTTAGCATGGGTGTTTTCACTTATTCTAAGCAGTGTGTGTGTGTGTATATACACTACCGTTCAAAAGTTTGGGGTCAGTGAGAATTTTATTTTTTGGAGGAAAGAAATCAATACTTTTATTTATCAAGGAATAATTAATTTGATCGAAAGTGACAGTAAAGACATTTATAATGTTACAAAAGTCTTTTGAACTTCCTATTCATCAAAGAATCCTAAAAAAACCCCAAAAAAACTGTACAACTGACAGACCAACAACTGTTTCAACATTGATAATAATAATAAATGTTTCTTGAGCATCAAATCCTCATATTATACTGATTTGTGAAGGATCATTTGACACTGAAGACACTGACACTGGTGATGCTGAAAATTCAGCTTTGATCACAGGAATAAATTACACTTTACTATATATTCACACAGAAAACAGCTGATTTACACTTGAATAATATTTAATACTATAACCGATTTTTGTTGTATTTTTAATCAAATTAGCGAAGCCATGGTTAGCAGAAGAGAATTCTTTTAAAAGTATTTAAAATCGTACCGACCCCAAACTTTTGAACGGTAGTGTATATATAATTAAAAAGCAATTTTAACCAGAAACCAGTCCTTTGTTGTGTATCTTTGGATTATTTTGTGTTGTAAATAAATCCAAACAATCTAAAAGCCATTCTTTTTTAAATCTCCTCATTCTTTGTGCAAGGCTCCTCATAAGGGCCTGATAGCACCTAATAGGGCCATTATGGGAGGGTCTTTGTCTTTCTCAGGTGTGAAATGCCATACATATTAATGAGAGATCACGCCTCCTCGCATAAAGCTTTCTCACACTAAACACGTCATACACATTATAAAAGACTTTATTGACTTATCTGAATGAGTAGTCAGGATGATTCTCACATAGTTTTGGAGCAAATATTCTAGGCTATGTGATACAATTTTCAAAAGTCTTGTGAAGAAATAATCAATATGTGTTTTGTGGCCTTATTTCAGAAACTTTTATTTTTAAGTTTTTCAATAACCATGCATAAATAATATTCTCTCAAAAATACAAACATGTACATACATGTTGCTCAAATATTATGGTAGCCCCGTTTGTGCTATATAGAGTGAATTTACACCGTTGCCATTAACATGTTTATAAATAACTGAAAAAAGCACAAATCTCAGTGCATGTCAAAACATCCCAAGGGCCTCAAAAAACCCTTGGTCCCCAGAGGGTTAATGTGGCAGGTGATGAACACAAAGGACAAGAGGGATCCTCTCCTACCCAGAGGTTTAGGTTCTGTGGTGATGGGAGAACATCATTTGTTGACCTGATAAGGAAACTGATCCTACTCTCTTCCATTGACCAAAGGTCTTGCCAGCCCATCTTGCATTGTTCCACACTCTCCCATCTCATCCACTCTCCTTGCTTGGCCTGGGAAATGGCCTTTATACACCTCATCCTCTCCTCCTGCTTTCGCACCTCGTTGACTACCAGCTTCCTCCTTTGAGCTGGGCCTGCCTTGTGCCATTTAGTGCCTCGTGCCTCTTCCATGATGTACCTGTCCCACAATATCACCAATTTGAAGGCCAGCCTTTGCCTCTACCACAGATTTCTTTGCTGACCACTTCCTACCAGTTTTTAACACAGGTGCTGCCTCCCTTACACATTTGTCGCGTGACTCTACTAAGGTCATTTCCAGTCTGACCTTGGCGCACTTGAACTCCTCGGTTAAAGCAGAGACTGGCAGCTGCAATATTCCTTTACTATAAAGTCCCACTCTGCTGAGGCAGCGTGGAACTCCCAACCATTTCCTGATGTATGAACTTATTAACACTTCCAGCTTATCCACTGCTGTCAAAGAAACCTCGTACACAGTCAGTGGCCACAGCAACCTCGGCAGTAGACCAAACTGAAAGCACCAGAGTTTTAGTTTGCCTGGTAGAGCACAGCTGTTTATGCTCTTCAACCCTTCCACTGCTTGTCGTCTAACTTCTCCCACTCGAACTGTGTCCTTTAGATCCCCATCGTACCATCTCCCAAGACTCTTCACTGGCTTCTCAGAAACTGTTGGTATTGCCTCACCATTAATGAAGAAAGTTTTATCTACTACCTTTCCTTTAACTATCGAGATGCTCCTTGATTTAGAGGGCTTAAATTGCATTCGTGCCTATTCAATATTATCGGTTAACTTACCCAATAACCGATTAGTGCAGGCTACTGTTGTAGTCATGGTTGTCATGTCATCCATGTATGCTCTGATTGGTGGTAGTCGCATCCCAGAAGCCAAGCGCTCTCCTCCTACTACCCATCTTGATGCCCTAATGATTACTTCCATTGCCATGGTAAAAGCTAGTGGAGAAATGGTGCATCCTGCCATTATTCCAACCTCTAAGCATTGCCATGCGGTGCTGAATTTTGGAGTTGAGAAACTAAATTGCAAATCTCCAAAATAGGCTTTCACTAAATTTGTTATTAACATTGGTACTCTGAAAAAATCAAATGCTGCCAAAAGAAGCTCATGCGGCACTGAACCATATGCATTAGCCAAATCCAGGAATGTCAAATGGAGCTCCTTCCTCTCCTTTTTAGCTGACTGAATTCGTTGCCAGATAACATTGTTGTGTTCTAAGCATCCTGAGAACCCTGGAATACCCGCTTTTTGAACTGAAGTGTCACTGAAGCCATTCTTTAATAGGTAGGTGGACAATCTCTGAGCAATAATGCTGAAGAAAATCTTACCTTCAACGTTTAATAGCGAAATAGGACGAAACTGACTGATGCTTGTAGCATCTTTTTCTTTAGGTATAAAGACTCCACCTGCTCTGCGCCATGGTCTAGGTACAACCTGTTTTTCCCAAGCCACTTTTATCAATTTCCACAGAATTCGTAGAACTCCTGAAGCACTCTTGTACACCCTGTACGGAACTCCATTAGGCCCTGGAGATGATGAAGCCCTTGCCTTTCTCACAGCCTGCTCTTTCCACTTAGGTGCAGAGACCTCCATTTGGTATTCTGGTGGATTGATAGGTGGGATGTCTGATGGAATTGAAATAGGCTCATGCCTTTTTGCATCTGTATGCGTTTCCTCCAAATATCTCTCAAGCTCAACCCTAGATGCTTTTAAAATGCCATTCTTCTCACTGGTGAATAACTTCTTTACGAATTTGAATGGGTCTTTATAGAAATTATCCCTCGCATGTTTCTTCTTTTTGTAGCGTTTCCGTAGGTGCTCAGCTCTGCGTAATGTTGCCAGCTTATCTTTTATGGCCCTTTGTAAGAGATTGAGTCCCTCCTTCTGACTTTGTTCTGCTCTTTTCCATTGCTTCCTCAGCTGTCTCCTTTCTCTAACTAACCCTTCAATTTTCTGCTGCCGTCTAGACATTCCAGGAGTAGTTTGTACATTTTCCTTCCTTTTTTCCACACCAAACCTCTCACTTCCATATGCGTAAATGATGTCTCCAAATTTATCCAGCTTCTTTTCAACTGTACCAGTTAATCTTTCCAATGCGAAGCATAGATCTGTATTTACCGTGTCCCATGCAGTTATCTCACAAGCTCTTGGCCATCTAACTCCAGGCCTATGCCCGTTGAGGTTCTTTTCTCTCTTATGCTGGTTAGTCTGACCGGATTCACAAGTATCAATATGTTCATCACCAACTGTGCAAACCCTCCTTTCCTCTATGACAGGGGTGCTGATATCCTGCGAGCTGTGGTTTGCTTCATGTCGCTGGATTTCATTCGACTGACTTGACTGACTTCGTAAGAAGTACTGATCAATGCGAGGCCCTTGTTCCTTCTCCCTCAAGCATTTCATTTTCTCTTGATGAATCTTCAAACCCCTGACCGTTGTCGCCTTGCTCCAGCCACAGACACAAGCTTGGAGTTCAATGACTTTACTAACTGCAGATCTTGAACTAGTCTTACTCTCCATACTCATATCCGTTTCCATTCCTAAGTTGTTAACGATGTTGTCCAACATTGAGTCATCTTCCGCCCCCGCTCTCGCAGACTCTAGGGGTATTTTTCTCTTTAATTTTCTCGGTTTTCTTATATAAATAAATATATTTACTCCGCTGATTGCTATTTTCTCTAAAGCAAAAGTTGGTAACACTTTAGAATACTGTATCTTACTTACTGCATAACGAATAAGGAATTATTGAAGAACTAGTTGGTAATTCTTCATTAACTACTTCTTCACTACTGTTAACTACTAAGCAAGATGTGCTAACTAATCAGTATGTAATAGAATTTTATGATTGTGTTAAGTAACAGTTAGTTAATCAATATCTAATGAATTCTGTCATACCTCCTGAAGAACTACTACTAAATGTCTACTAATTAAGGTTCAAGAAAAATAACTAAGAAGTAACAAATGAACAGTCATACAAAACTAACCTCAGATTAGTTTTTTTATGTTATACAGTACTGTGTGTGTCTGTTTTTCTCAGCATAGAATGCCATTGAGTAAATTCATGTATTTTAGGCAACAACTTAGGGGAACTGAAAATACAGGGAACTTATTAGTAATTAATAAAGAATTATTAGATAATTCTTCAGGAATTATTTATAACATGGAACAGTATTCTAAAGTGAAAATTCAGGGAACCCATTAGTAATTAATAAATAATTATCAAATAAATATCCAGGAATTAGGCTACTTATAATCTGAAACAGTATTCTAAATTGAAATTATATAGGGAACTTATTAGTAATTAATAAAGAATTACCACATACTTCTGACTCAAATAAAACTTACTGTAAAAAAAAACACTTAACGTAATCATCTAAACCTTTGTAAAATACACTACTATGACTCGTTAAAGCTACATGATATCTTCCTTTATTTCAGATGATATTTTGTTTTAACATGTATACTGCCTACATTTAAACTCGTTTAACAAACATTTTAAAAACAAAAGTTAAACCTTTAAAAAGTAATTCAAGTAACCAACTGGTCTTGTTTCCACGGTAGCCTAGTGTTGCTGGATCTCCTGCGGGAGCTGGGCTCGTGTTCTGCGGGGAAACTGCTTTAACTTCAGACCGCCGCCCTGCGTTTCACTCATAGCCGAAATATGCTGTGACTGACTCCATAACCTGCCCATAAACAAACAGTGCACAGCTCTAAGAACATATTTCAACATCTGATGTAAATAGATTTACTATCTTTATGAATAAAATAATTTGTTTTATGCAAGGGATCAGGCGCTTCCATCACGTAAAAAAGACCGACTCAGCTGGGTAGGCTAACTGACATCGCGTCCTTGTATGTTGCCTTGCATAAAATAAAATGATTTACAGCACAGTAATGATTTTATAGATTAAATAAAACATACACAAACCTGTATTTCGCAGAAGAAATGCACCAAATCGGCGGCCCTGAGAACTCTCCAGAAGAGGATGCAAATGCCCGTGCTCTTGCATCACCAAATCACTGTAAAATGTAGACCACCGTGATATTAACGGAACTTGAATGGTGCAAAATAAGTTTAAAATGTATAAGAACTAAGTATAATAATACGCTTTTTACTTTTTAAGTACTTTAAAAATTAATCACCTTTGTACTTTTACTAAGGTAATTTTGAAAATGGCCTAATTATAATTTTACTGGAGTAATATTTTATTGGGGTATCTGTACTTTTACTCAAGCACTTGATTTGTGTACTTCTTCCACCACTACAATGCTAAAAAAAAATTAATAGATAATTAATGGTAGTTCTTCAGGAGGTATGACATAATTCATTAGTTATTGATTAACTGACTGTTACTTAACACAATCATAAAATTCTATTACATACTGATTAGTTAGCACATCTTGCTTAGTAGTTAACAGCAGTGAAGAAGTAGTTAATGAAGAATTACCTACTAGTTCTTCAATAATTCCTTATTAGTTATGCAGTAAATAAGATACAGTATTCCAAAGTGTTACCCAAAAGTTCTTTGTGAACTTTGTCACAAAGTTCTGTTGCAGATAAACGACCTTTAATGAATCCTTGACCCAAAAAGCCTTTATGTTTTTAGACAGTCAATGAATACAGGGGCCAGTTGCATAAATATAGCAATTATGTTAAGACTGTCTTAAGAACTAGTATGACCAACTAGCAGTTAGTTAGGGATAATCAGTCTTACTTTTCGGTATCAAATTACACTAATCTATGTTTTAATGTAACTGACTTAAAGTTATGAACAGTCTTGAAGAAAAAAAAAATGTATGACTAGTTTGTAAGACTATTTGCAGTTTATGCATCTGACTCCAGGTCTCTGTCAATATAGAAGTAGTAATTAAATGAATTCTACATATTGTCATCTGACTCCAGGTCTCTGTCAATATAGAAGTAGTAATTAAATGAATTCTACATATTGTGATCTGAAAATATATATGGGCAAGAGTGGTCAAAAAACTAATTGAGCAATTGAGCAAAGCAGAGCCGGCCCGAGCTTTTTGGGGGCCCTAAGCAGAATATTATTTGGGGGCCCCTCCCACTACGCGGAGTCACCTGTGCTTGACGATTATTGACACAAATATCACGCAATAATGATACATTATAAATGAATACAGTGAGGTTATGTATAAATACAAAATAAATACTTAATAAAAAATAGATAGCCTACTTACATTTTTTTTTAACTTTTACTTTACTCTTTTACTAGCCTAACTCTTTGAAACTTCGTAAAACAAACTGTTAAAGACCCTTCGGGCGGCCAGGGCGGTGAAGACCCTTCGGGCGGCCAGGGCGGTGAAGACCCCTCGGGCGGCCAGGGCGGTGAAGACCCCTCGGGCGGCCAGGGCGGTGAAGACCCCTCGGGCGGCCAGGGCGGTGAAGACCCCTCGGGCGGCCATGGCAGAGGCTCTGGAACAGACACCAGCACCGGCTCAGGAACAGCAACCGACACCGGCTCAGGAACAGCAACCGACACCGGCTCAGGAACAGCAACCGACACCGGCTCAGGAACAGCAACCGACACCGGCTCAGGAACAGCAACCGACACCGACCCGGCGGCGGCCATCCTGTCTGGGGGCACTGGAACAGGCTCAGGAACAGACACTGGCTCCGGCTCAGGGACAGACACTGGCTCCGGCTCAGGGACAGACACTGGCTCCGGCTCAGGGACAGACACTGGCTCCGGCTCAGGGACAGACACTGGCTCCAGCTCAGGGACAGACACTGGCTCCGGCTCAGGGACAGACACTAAAACTGTAACAGCCACAAGAACAGACACAAACACAGAAACAAACACTGGCTCCGGCTCTGGAACGGGCACTGGCTCCGGATCTGGAACGGGCACTGGCTCCGGCACTGGCTCCGGCTCTGGAACGGGCACTGGCTCCGGCTCTGGAATGGCAGAGAGTGGCATCTCCAGGATCCGAGCCAGATGCTCCAAATAATCCATCATAGCCTTGGCGGCCACACGAATGGACATCTCTTGATCTATCTCTGGCTGGGCAGACGTGACGTGAACAGTCTCTGGCTGGGCAGACGTGACGTGAACAGTCTCTGGCTGGGCAGACGTGACGTGAACAGTCTCTGGCTGGGCAGACGTGACGTGAACAGTCTCTGGCTGGGCAGACGTGACGTGAACAGTCTCTGGCTGGGCAGACGTGACGTGAACAGTCTCTGGCTGGGCAGACGTGACGTGAACGGTCTCTGGCTGGGCAGACGTGACGTGAACGGTCTCTGGCTGGGCAGACGTGACGTGAACGGTCTCTGGCTGGGCAGACGTGACGTGAACGGTCTCTGGCTGGGCAGAAGTGACGTGAACAGTCTCTGGCTGGGCAGACGTGACGTGAACAATCTCTGGCTGGGCAGATGCGACGTGAACAGTCTCTTGCTGGGCAGACGCGACGTGAACAGTCTCTGGCTGGGCAGACGGAATGTGAACAGTCTCTGGCTGGGCAGACGGAATGTGAACAGTATCCGAATCAGCCTCCAGAAAAGCGGCGGGCTGCTGGGACACGGCCTCCGGATCTTTGGAGAGGCTAGGGGTCTTCCTCCTCCTCCGCCGTTTCCGCTGGTGAAGTGCGTGCTCTGGGCTGGATGGAAACGGCGCCGGATGAAACTCTGGACTGGATTGCACCAGCCCAGGGTCGAAGAGTGGCCTGAGTGGAAAATGGTGTTGGAATTCCTCTCGACCACCTCCTCCGCTGCGACCTCCACGGGTCCCGCGAAACTTGACCAACCGGGTCCCCTCAAACAAATCCCTTCTCTCCCGCTCGGTGGCTCGGGAAGAGATATTAAAAAACATACCGCTGGATCTTGTTTGTGACGGATTCGTTCTGTCACGGGAACACACGGGAAAACAGGAAGATCCAAATGCAGCATATTTATTATAAGGGCAATCCAATTCATAGTCATCCAGGCAGGGTTCAAAGTCCATTTTAGCAATCCAAACACAATAAACAAAACAAGAAACAGGCTAGAACACAGACCAGAAGTGTAGTGACAAATAACAACGAATCCGTACACATACTAACACAGACAGGGCATATATACACAGATCTAACAAGACTAACAATGAACAGCTGGGAAAAATGATGACGGGGAACAGCTGTGTGCAATGAACTGATGAGTGACAGTGACAGACAGAATGCTGGGAAATGAAGTCAATAGTGAAAGACACCGTGATAATGAGGACCTCTAGTGACAAACAAGGGAACACAACCAGACACTGTGACAGTATGGTTACGATCGTGTTTTTATGCCACATTTGCTTTTGTTAACACTTTTGGGTAGGTTTAGGATTTAGTTTAGATGTACGTTATTTTAAAATGTGATGAAGCATTAAGCTTTTAGCGTCACTCACCGGACATTGCAATTCAGAACTGCGGTGATTCGTACAAACTCGATATGTATTAAAATGATGCCTTATTCACGTTCATTTGTTCCGGAAAAAAATAAACATGCTTTTAGCGCCACTCACTGGACATTTCACTTTGAAACTGTCGCAACTGTGCACGATGCAACATATTTTGCATTTTGCAAAAACCACTGTAGTCACATGGACTATTTTAATTATATCTTTACTTCTTTTCTGGGCCTTGAAAGTAATAATAACTTTGCAGTCTATGGAGAGACAGAAAGCTCTCGGATTTCATCAAAAATATCTTAATTTGTGTTCTGAATATGAAAAAAGGTCTTACGGGTTTGTAATGACATGAGGGTGAGTAATTAATGACACAATTTTCATTTTTTGGGTGAACTAACCCTATAAACAATTTTCAACTATTCTTTTAAGCAGCGGTGGTAACGAAGTAAAAATAATTCGTTACTTTGCTTAATTATTTTTATCGGGGGTCTGTACTTGAGTATGTTTTATTTGCATCTACTTTCACTCTTACTCCACTACAATATTAAAGACAAAGTTTACTTTTTACTCCAATACATTTCCCCATGCCCGCTCCAAGAATTTATTACACTGGCTTTCCAAACCAATGAAAAACTTGCTTTTCTTTTGAAAAAAAGAACGCACAAGCTCTTTGCCAGCATGCGTTCACATAGCAGTCAGTTCACCATTCCGAAGTTGAAGATGGCCGCAGAAACCGGTGAAGGTGCAGCTCTCGCTGCCAGCAATGATCCCAAGATTTCCGACAGGGATCACCCATGGCCATATCTCAATGATATGTTCGAATTCCCTGAAGTCAAGGGAGATTCTTATCGGCCGAAATGTCTTCTTTGCCTGCCACGGGTGAATGAAATTTCAGCATTCAAAACTTCACCCTCAAATCTGAGAAAACATATTGAGGTGAGTTGACGTTAAAGCAACACTAAAGAAGATTTTTTACCTTAAAATAATGTTTCCAAAATCGTTTCAGCGGTTCATCAAGTCGTAACAGGGTGAACGTCACTTCTGCCTTCGCTTTGTGGTCCTATATCTGCTATAACCACACTATAAGTTTGCCAGATCGGGTCGCGTTTCTGTAGTTCGAATGAGACATAAGAAAACTACAAATTTGACTTGCTTTACGGCAAGCGTTACAATTGGAGATCGTTCACTCTAAAGTCGGTGCTGGATAAACAGCGAGCGTGCGTGCGACAGTAGTCTGCGGTATAGGCGAAATTATTTACGACTGCGGTAATGGACAATGCCGCTTCCAACTTGTAGGGGGACCGCAGAGGAAAAGTTATTTAGTGTTGCTTTAATGTTACTATTATTAGCCAAGTGATTTCATATTGAAACGTGCCTTGTAAACAGCTAGCTAACAAATTCTTAATTGCAGTATCTAATCTTATCATTTGTTCAAATAAAACATTGCACATCACTCCCAAAACAATTGATCTGCTTAATTATCGATATTTACAGTTAGTTTAATATTTACTTTTAACTTTCGGTACTTAACCCTCTGGGGTCTAAGGTGTTTTTGGGGTCCTTGAGATGTTTTGACATGCCCTGACATTTGTGCTTTTTTCAGTTGCTTATGTGGCAACTCAATGGTTTGACAGGGGGAGTGTAAACTGAAACACAGATTTACACCTGTAAAATGTTCGGCTACGCCACCCCAGAGGCAACATTAACAGGGAATCGCCTTTCAGGATGATTTAAAGCACACAAGTTCGGTTACGGCTGAGTCAGGATCAGAAACAGAGGCGTAGTACAAAAATAAACTAACAAATAAACTATTAACAACCATTAAACAGCATGTACCAATAGTCAAGTAAAAAAAGGATATCACACACACACACACTGCTACACCTGCTCCAGGGCTGGGAACCACTCGCCTATCCTCAAGAAACCACGGCAACCACACGTGCACTCACACTACACCCCAAATGTGAACCACCGCACGTGGAAGAGGAAACCGCCACCAAACAGAGAGGAATGCTCGTCCACACACACACACACACGGATCTGGGTCCCCGACCCCCTGGAGAGAGAGCGAAAGTACCAGTTAAACACACACACACACGTATTCTCCTAAAACTTGGTACTCAAAAGAAAAAAAAAACATGCAATCATAAACATAGACAAAACCTTAACAAAAAAATTAAATAATAAATTCACAACTGAGTAAATTCTCAAACTGGGTCAAAGAGAAATTACTTAATGACTGATTTAAAATACTGGGTAAGCAATTAACCAGATCACAAAAAAAAACCTCAAATAACCCACGAGAAAATAATAATAAAAAAAGATAAATGCACAAACGTGTTGACAAAAGAAAATACAAAAAAAGAAAATACACATTCAAAGCCGAGCCAACCAAACTCAGGATGTTAAATAAACAGATTCACAGAAACTTGGCTAGCACAAATAATAAAGAAAATAGATTCACAAGAATGAATCATCAACCATTTAAATTGTACTCAGGTCTCATTCACAGATAACATAAAGAAACAAAATAAAGAAATACCCCAATTAAAAGGAAACATTAAAACACAAAAGAACTGTCCATGACATTGGCTAGTGAATGGTCAAACCGTTTCGTGGATTTGTATAGGAAGAGAGAGCGAGTTACGTTGCCGAATCTGCGACACACCAGGCGGCCACTCCAGCAGACGTTTAAAGTGTCCAGCTTCGGAACTCACACGTAATATCGGCAAACGCCACGCAACAGCACGCGAGCACTGATCACAGGCAAGGCGCAGTCGATCTGACGGTCCGCAGCACCCTGCTGAGTGAGATTCAGCACGCTTCAAGCGTCGTCATGCGATGATTCATCCGCCCAAATCCCAACAATAAGAACAGCAACAAAGAAAGCAGCACTAGCGAAAGAGAGCAGCAATCAGAAAGCCCACTGCAACGTCTCGCACTCTTTCATATCACGGAAAGATAAGGAAAAAAATAATAATTAACCCACCCCATAATAACACGAGTAGTAATAAAAACAACCTACCAGTTTGAATTTGCAGTACACCGGTGATTCAACTCAGGACCCTAAAACATCCTATTGCAACGCACGTCGCTATACTGTGTCACCGGAGTCCTCAGTCCACACTATAGGGAAAGGAGCCAGATAGGTAAATAAAAACTTTACTCAATATCAACACGTAGAAGTACAGCCACAACTGCAGCTCCTTACCAGACAAACACTTCCGTGACACGCCGGAAATGGATAACGTCACTCGTGACGATGGGACGCACATCCCAAAGCCGCTACCGCGCTGCTTTTATAATCCAACTAAATCATGCGAAATAGACCCGCCCCGTCATTATGCCAACGGCAATTACTAACAACGGCTACACTTATAAACATATTAATGGCACAGGTGAAATTACACTCTATTTAGCACAAACAGGGCTACCATAATATGTGAACAACATGTATGTACATGTTTGTATTTTTGAGAGAATATTGTTTATGCATGGTTATTGAAAAAAATAAAAATTAAAGTTTCTGAAATAAGGCCACATACTAAATAAGTGTCCTCAAGACTTTTGACTTATGGACAGGGGTGCACATAACTTTTTCAGTGAGTTACTCAGGTGAGTACCAGGAGATGGTGTTTGGTACTCACCCCATATGTAGCCTGGTCTTAATAAGTGCAGTCCTCCTCAGTGTAGAAGCTGTCAATCATGATGTCACATTCCCGGTTTTATAGCATCAAATAACTAACTAAAGACCAAACTTATTTTAAAAAACGAACACTTAAATTTACATCAGCGTGAATAAAACTACCTAAAATGACAGAAAACATCTTTGGAAATAATTATTTTGAAGTGTAATTTGATTGTTTAGTTTCCATCGCGTTCATTAGACTTCATGGTGAGGATTTTGAACAACTCACTGTCAGCTGTATTTTGTAAGTCAAAAATAGTCGATCTCCGAATGCAACTTAACAGGGAGGAGAGTAAAGATGGAAAGCTCCTAAAGCTTAGTTCCATTAAAAATTCACGGATAATTTGTTGTTTTGTCATAAGTGAAAAACAATATTGACCTTGTATTTGAAAAAGGATCCTCATAAGAAACAATACTAAAATTCAGAGTCAGTTCATTCGCATTCGGAGATCGACTATTTTTGACTGACAAAATGCAGGTGTTACTGTTCCGGCGGACACAGCTACAGTGAGTTGTTCAAAATCTTTCTTTTTAGTAAACTCTGTGTACACAAACAATGTTCTCAATGCTGGAGTTCATGTCCCCTGGTGATACTTTGAGCAAAGTTTCATGTTGTGTCGAGCCTTCTTAGTGTTTTAAAAATAGCGATTTTTGTTGCTATCATATACGTGCCCCTAGCTCTCCGAAAACGAAAATACGGTCAAACTTAAAAGTGGCGTTTCCATTCTAATTATGCTTTAAAACGAAAGTTTGCCTCGGGTAGATTACCAAAAAGACCCTAGGTTGCATTTTGGCGACAGTTACGCAAAGGCGCGTAGTAACAGAAGTGGCATTACGCATTCCTGATTTATGTCGCGCATGCGTACCTGCGTACCAGTTATGTGCACCCCTGCTTATGGATGTTGTCGCCTAGAGTTTTTGCTTCAAAATGATCTGAAAATCATTCTGCCTAATCATTCACATAAAACAATAGATTGTTTTAAATTGTGAAAAAAAATTGTTTTGATTGGAAAGGCAATATGCGAATGGGCATGAATGGCCCAACCCCCTCATGAATAATTAGGTGGTTTTCACCTGAGAAGACAAAGACCCGCATAATAATGAGCCTTTCATTCAGGTGTGTCACACAAGAAAGAATGCGAGGACAATATATATACAGTTCATATGTACATACACACACACACACATATATACTATATATATATATATATATATATATTAGGGGTGGAACGGTACATGTATTCGTACCGAACCGAAACGGTACGGGGGTCACGGTTCGGTGCACGAATTTACACGGAGAATACACGGTATAAAAATAAATAAAACTCGCGTGGAAATTAATTAATGTAATGCGGAACTACTGTTAGATACGCGGGTTCCTTAGGGACACATAATCTGTACCATCGGCTTTGCTCTGAACGCGCGTTCACTTCAAACGTTGGCTTTATACGCGCGTCCTATTCGCTTTGGACTAGCGTCGAACTAGACGCGATAGACGCGAATTTAACGCTCTATTCGTGTTTGGTGTGACCACATAATGAACAGGCTGCGATGTCAAGATTGCAATGCTGGCATGTGTTTGTGTGTGTGTGTGTGTGTGAGAGAGAGAGGCGCGGCCGCGATCGAACAGTGGAAACATAAAAAACATACTCCGTCATTTTGTTCATACAGATCATTAAACCTGCAAAGTGTTTACTTATATTTGTGTACACTCGCAATAAAACACAACATTGTGCTTTTGTCACACTGTAAACTCTTGTCAAACTGTAACCTACAACTGTCACCCAACCAAAATCTCTCTCTCTCTCTCTCTCTCTCTCTCTCTCTCACACACACACACACACACACACACTGTTTTAAAAGCAAAACATATTTATCCAACTCCATTTCAAAACAGTCTGTGGGTCCCATCTTTTGGACATTCATCGCATTGGTTTTCATTTCTCGTCCTCGGAGCACTAATCTTACACATTCTACATTGATTAAAAAAGAAAATCGAATGCGTTATTAATGGTAGTATTATTTTATACAGAAATCAATTATTTATAATTCAGATGAGAATAATGTTACATTGTTAATGAACAATGTTAATTAAAATTAAGGAAAACAAATATATTGATCTGAAATATAGCAAAAAATTAATTTTAAATTAATTCAGGTACAATTACCAAACATATCGCAAGGTCTTTTTGTCTTTTTATTCATTTAATTAATAAACTAATTATATAAAACTATTGTCAGTGCACTACAAATAAACTGGTTCTATGCCTTTATTAATAAAACTTATTTAAGAAATACAATGCCTTCTGCATTTTTGTTTTGCTTTTCCCTCCATTGTACCGAAATCGTACCGAACCGTGATGTCTGAACCGAGGTATGAACCGAACCGTGACTTCTGTGTACCGTTCCACCCCTAATATATATAATCAAAATATAAATGAAAGTCAAAAGCACATTTTTAATCATACCTGGAAACAAATCCTGTTCAAATAGGTTATATGGGCCATTCTATAGAATTGGTTCAAAGTTAGAGTTGGAAACATCTTGAAAAGAAAATTGTCTTTTTCCATAAATCTCTTATAAAGTATTATTTTTTAAAGTAGGCCAATACATTTTATCATACATATTTCAAAGTTAAGGATTCATTATTTTTATATAGCTTGCATTGGAACAAGTTGATTAGTTTATTTTTGACAACACATACTATATATTTAACATATGAGCAGAAACTGTCTAACAAAAGCTTATTTGATGTCTATTTTAGAGTAAAAACTTTATAATCTATCCAAAACTAGTCAACGAAATGTTGTCATTACAGACACTATTCTATATCGCGGTTAGAAAAAAATCTCAGTAGGCTATAGCAATATAGTTTGGATGTGTTCATGTACAAATAACGTTTACTAATGCATGAGCGAGAGTGAATGAACGCACAGATGCGATGTACATCTGTAGTAAACAACATTGCTCGTGCGTTTGTGCCATTCATTCATTCACACACACACGCAATTCATATTTAAACAGTCTTTGTGCAGTTTACAGACACCATTCAATAACGCGATTAGAACAAAGCACTTAAGAATAAATAACTAACTACATCAGCTGAATCCGTGCTCCTCGAAATGAAACTACCAGCACTTCTGAGGTAACTTTTCCAGGATTATTACGATAGTATTATTCCTCACAGCGCAGCAAGACGAGGTAAAGTACAAGATTCTTACAACCCGAATTCCGGAAAAGTTGGGACGTTTTTTAAATTTGAATAAAATGAAAACTATAAGACTTTCAAATCATATGAGCCAATATTTTATTCACAATAGAACATAGATAACATAACAAATGTTTAAACTGAGAAATGTTACACTTTTATCCAATAAATGAGCTCATTTCAAATTTTTGATGCCTGCTACAGGTCTCAAAATAGTTGGGACGGGGGCACGTTTACCATGGTGTAACATCTCCTCTTCTTTTCAAAACAGTTTGAAGACGTCTGGGCATCGAGTTTATGAGTGTCTGGAGTTTTGGTGTTGGAATTTGGTCCCATTCTTGCCTTATATAGGTTTCCAGCTGCTGAAGTGTTCGTGGTTGTCTTTGACGCATTTTTTCGTTTAATGATGCGCCAAATGTTCTCTATAGGTGAAAGATCTGGACTGCAGGCAGGCCAATTCAACACCCGGACTCTTCTACGATGTAGCCATGCAGTTGTAATAGCTGCAGTATGTGGTTTTGCATTGTCCTGCTGAAATACACAAGGCCTTCCCTGAAATAGACGTCGTCTGGAGGGGAGCATATGTTGCTCTAAAACCTTTATATAGCTTTCAGCATTCATAGTGCCTTCCAAAACATGCAAGCTGCCCATACCGTATGCACTTATGCACCCCCATACCATCAGAGATGCTGGCTTTTGAACTGAACGCTGATAACACGATGGAAGGTCTCCCTCTTCTTTTGCCCGGAGGACACGGCGTCCGTGATTTCCAACAAGAATGTCAAATTTGGACTCGTCGGACCATAGAATACTTTTCCACTTTGAAATAGTCCAGTTTAAATGAGCCTTGGCCCACAGGACATGACGGCGCTTCTGGACCATGTTCACATATGGCTTCCTTTTTGCATGGTAGAGCTTTAGTTGGCATCTGGAGATGGCACGGCAGATTGTGTTTACCGACAGTGGTTTCTGGAAGTGTTCCTGGGCCCATTTAGTAATGTCATTTACACAATCATGCCGATGAGTGATGCAGTGTCGTCTGAGGGCCCGAAGACCACGGGCATCCAATAAAGGTCTTTGTCCTTGTCTCTTACGCACAGAGATTTCTCCAGTTTCTCTGAATCTTTTGATGATGTTGTGCACTGTAGATGATGAGATTTGCAAAGCCTTTGCAATTTGACGTTGAGGAACATTGTTTTTAAAGTGTTCCACAATCTTTTTACGCACTCTTTCACAGATTGGAGAGCCTCTGGCCATCTTTACTTCTGAGAGACTTTACCTCTCTAAGACATCCCTTTTATAGCTAATCATGTTACAGACCTGATATAAATGAACTTAATTAGTTGCTAGATGTTCTCCCACCTGAATCCTTTCTAAATTTCTTGCATTTTCAACCATTTGTTGCCCCCGTCCCAACTATTCCAGACCTGACCCAGACCTGTAGCAGGCATCAAATTTGAAATGAGCTCATTTAGTGGATAAAAGTGTAAAAATTTCTTCGTTTAAACATTTGTTATGTTATCTATGTTCTATTGTGAATAAAATATTGGCTCATGTGATTTGAAAGTCTTATAGTTTTCATTTTATTCAAATTTAAAAAACGTCCCAACTTTTCTGGAATTCGGGTTGTATTATACTTGATGTTTTATCCAGCTGATGTGGGAGTTTTCATGGCTTGCCTCAACATTTGCGTTTGAATAGCTCTCAGTGGGCGTGGTCACATTAACACGTAATAAGGCAAGGCAAGGCAAGGCAAGTTTATTTATATAGCACATTTCATACACAATGGTAATTCAAAGTGCTTTACATAGGAGGAAATAATTAAAACAGTTTAGAATAAAAAATAAAATAAAGTACAGTAAAAACAGTCGGACGAACATTGGCACAGTGCTCATTCAGTAAATGCATAGCTAAACAGATGTGTTTTGAGTCTGGATTTGAATGTGACTACTGTAGGAGCACATCTGATCTCTTCTGGAAGCTGGTTCCAGCTGCGGCTGGCATAATAGCTAAAAGCAGACTCTCCTTGCTTAGAGT
The DNA here is from genome assembly GCF_029890125.1 of Rhinichthys klamathensis goyatoka. Classification (NCBI taxonomy): domain Eukaryota; kingdom Metazoa; phylum Chordata; class Actinopteri; order Cypriniformes; family Leuciscidae; genus Rhinichthys; species Rhinichthys klamathensis. The sequence continues at coordinate 2,952,068 of NW_026606714.1, read as the reverse complement.
GAACCCTTGGTATTTCTAGCTGATGTGATCCTAATGATCCGAGTGATCTGTTGGGTTTATATTCAGTGAGCATATCTGCAATATATTGAGGTCCTAGCCCATTGAATGATTTATATACCAGTAATAATACTTTAAAATCAATCCTAAATGTAACTGGGAGCCAGTGTAAAGACCTGAGGACTGGTGTGATATGTTCAAATTTTCTAGTTCTGCTCAGAATCCTGGCAGCAGCGTTCTGTATGAGCTGCAACTGTCTTATGGTCTTTTTAGGAAGGCCAGTGAGGAGTCCATTACAATAATCCACCCTGCTGGTGATAAAAGCATGCACAAGTTTCTCTAAGTCTTGACTGGAAACAAAGCATCTAATTCTTGCAATATTTTTCAAATTATAGTATGCTGATTTAGTTATTGCTTTGACATGACTACTGAAACTAAGGTCTGACTCTAGAGACACACCAAGATTCCTGACTTGATTTTTAGTTGTTAGACCCCTAGCGTCAAGGTATGCATTTACCTTGAGAACTTCATCTTTGTTTCCAAACGCAATGACTTCAGTTTTGTCTTTGTTTAACTGAAGAAAGTTTTGGCACATCCAACCGTTTACTTCATCAATGCATTGGCACAGAGAGTCAATGGGGCTGTAGTCGTTAGGCGATAGGGCTAAGTAGAGCTGTGTGTCATCTGCATAGCTGTGGTAAGAGATGCGGTTCTTTCTCATTATTTGGCTCATTGGGAGCATGTACAGGTTGAATAAGAGTGGTGCAAGAATTGAGCCTTGAGGGACTCCGCATGTCATGGGTGTCCACTCAGACTTATGGTCTCCTATACTCACATAATAACCTCTCCCTTCTAAGTATGACCTGAACCATTTTAGGACTATCCCAGAAAGCCCCACCCAGTTTTCCAGCCTGTCAAGAAGTATGTTGTGATCGACAGTGTCAAATGCAGCACTGAGGTCGAGTAGTACCAGCACTGATAATTTCCCTGCATCAGTATTTAAGGGAATATCGTTTATTATCTTTATGAGAGCTGTCTCTGTGCTGTGATGCGATCAGAAACCATAATAATAAGCTATAATTAGCTGAAAGGAAAAAGACTGACATCTCTCTCTTTTCATACAGATTACATAAACTGAGAATATTTGTTTTTTATATAAATTACTTCATTTAAAAGAAGAGAATTTCAGCTTCATAACGAAAAATCTTTCGTGCCTGTGTGACAAGTATTTACTTAGTTACATTTAATTTTCGGACGCGTTTCAGAATAAACTTCACTGTCAGAGAGAAGGCAAAATTCGCATCATGTTTACTTTTCTTTATTTGACAAAAAGCAAAACACTTTGTTTTTATTGTGAGTATCCACAAGAAAAATAGACACTTAACAGGCTCTAATGATGTATAACACTTATATGTAAGATCAAAATCAACAGAGTAATTTGAGTCTCTTTTGCACTGATAAGGAAAAAAGTGAGCTCGTCACGCCGGCGCGATATGCCAACCCCAGAGGGTTAAGTACATTTTAAATCGGATACTTTTGTACTTTTACTCAAGTGATGTTTGAATGGAGGACTTTCTACTTTTACTGGAGTAATTTTTTATTTAGGTATAAATACTTTTACTCGAGTGTAACTTTAGAGTACTTTTAAGTACCCTGCTTTTAAGGAACAAAGCTGCAAATGGTGTAAAACCACACTGGAAGAGATGTGATTTCAGTGACTTCCCTTACTTGTACAAACCAAAAACATTTCTGACACTCCGTAGAAGAGAAAAGCAATTGCAAATGAATAACACATAGAAAATGAGTACTGGCTGACTTGTACAGGAAATACAGCACGCAAATAGAAAAAAAAAAAACGCATTGAAAAGAAGGACACGGCTGAGGTGAAGTTTAATATGTCCCTCGTCCCTTTGTTTGAGAGTAGGCAATTAAAGGAATAGGTCACTGGTTATTGAAACAGTGCTTGCACAGAGATACATTGGAAGCATTGCTATTGCAAACAATCTATCTCTGTTTCTTGCTGTCTCTGACTCAATAAAATCAGTAGGGCACATGAATGGGGTCTCTATATTTTAATGGGGATTTATATATTTCAATGTTTTCTATCATCTTGCACATTCTTCTATTTGATGTACCAAGATATCCATCAGCTCTCATCATTGCTCCCACAATTCAGGTTTGAATCATGTTTGATCTATGTTCCCAAATGTTACTTATTGTTAACTGAAAGTTTTGCTTATTCAACTTATTAGTACATTTTTTTTATGTTTTGATTGGTTTATTTTTTGATATGTCTGAAATAAAATTACTTCATTCATTCATTCATTCATTCAACTAGGCAGATAAATAGACAGTTTGATTTCCATGACGAATAAGAAACAAATATATTTAGTACTTGCATTAAGAATGAAATAAATGACTTTAAAATACCCAGAGAGCCCTGAGAGAGAGGATCCCTCACTGTTGCACTGTTTTGGTGTCTGTTTGTTTTCGGGCATTAATTAGCCATTAAAATGCATTTGAGCTCTATTGTCTATGAATGAGTTTTTTAAAAGCGCACTCCTGAGAGTCCCACAATCTGAATAAAACAGATGTCAGCCACTTTCTGCCTCCCACCACTATCAGCTCCACCAGCAAGCCCTGTCTTCATGGTTAAATAAAAAAAAAAAAAAAAAAAAACATAAAAAAGATACTGAGTAAACATTGAACACAACAGGACAGCCACACACATTAAATAAATGCAAACTTTATGTTCAAAGGAGGGTACTTGAAATAGTTTGTGAAGGTTTTTTTCAACCTAACATCAATACAACCATCCTTAGACCTAAAGGGAATGTTCTGTGTTGCTCTGTGGTTTAAGAAATGCTCTGATGCAATATGAACAGTGTTGGAAGCTGCTTTGAAACTGTAACTTGTCAAGATAAAGACTATTAATAATTTAAAGTAGTTAAACTACAGCCAGGCTGCCTACACACTGTATTTTACAGCTAGCACACAATACTGTTTTCACGAACACACACAGGAAAAGACAGATCCAGTTGCAATATGTTTATTAGGGTAATCCGTACTCACAATCCAGTCCAGGCAAGGTTCAAAATCCCAAAAGGCAGTCCAAAACATAAAACACAAACAAGCCTCAGGCAAAGGCAGGGTACAGAAGTGTGAGGACATAAAACAACGACTCCATGACAAACACTAAAACAAACGTGAAAGACACCATGAGAACGAGGACCTCTAGTGACAACCCAGGGAACACAAACCAGACACTGTGACAACTAACCCCCCACAGGCTATCTGAGCGGAGCGTCTGAGACAAGCAAGTTGCAGACATTAGCATTATTAAAGTGATGATAATGAAGGAATTAAATCATTTAGGCTACATGTAGTAATATTTCTGTCATAAAAAAGTTTATTAACTAAATATTTCATTATTTCAATAGGCTAATTGAAGAATTAAAACACTACTTCGGTTTAGGCCAGCTTTTTCCAAGCAAAACGAAATACAAACTTCAAACTCATGCCCAGCCAACATTTGTATGTGGGGCCCCTATGGGTTTGAAATGGGCTGAAAAATGGCCCCATGTAGGATTGTCCGCGGGTTACATAATGGCCCCATGTTAAAGCTGCAGTCCGCAGTTTTACCTCTTTGTCGCCATCTCTGTTCGAAATCTGCAATTGCAGTCATTCGCGGAATTATCAACTTTACGTGAGTTGTACTTCGACACCCTCGACACGGCACAGCGCGGATGAACACAATGTTTCAGGAGAGTGTGCAGCTGTCAATCACCGCGCCGGTGTGGATACTGTCATTCAGAATCACAGATTATTCTTTTTGGAAGTATGACCAATATAATAATTTTCACCGGAAAATGGATCCGCCATCAAATTAATAAGTTTAATTTAGTGCTGGGCAACGATTAAAAAATTTAATCGCGATTAATCGCATGAATTTATTGCGATTAATCGCGATTAATCGCATTGTTACGCGCAAGAGTGAATAATGAATTCTAAAGTAGTGTATTGCGCACTTTTGATTTAAATGTACTGCTATATACACAAAAGTGCAATAACATGTGGTTTGCAAAAACTTTAAACAAATAAGGTGCTTTATACCAGCAGTATTACCTTTACACAGTAGTAAAAAAATATTTATTGTAAATCTCAACTTAAATTAATGTAATCAAATCAAATATTAAAACAAATGCCACATGCCAGGGCATTACCTTTTATCTAGCTTGTTAAAACGAGTCCAGTTTTCTTGTTTTTCCCTCTGCATGTGTAATTGCGCGTCAAGGGGGATAACGACGCATGCAGTAGGCTATAAATAAAAACCAACGCGTAGTCTATAGCGTAGAGGCTCCGGCGTAGGTTCGTCTGGTCCGACGCAGAATTATAAATCAGCCTAGAGTGAGGTGAAGTGGTCGAGCACAGGTGCAGCGAATAGCGTGTGCGTTCCTGTGAAACTGTTGCGGTCATGCTCGCCTCACGCAGCGCCCGCGCTCTCCCGTTGCAGAAGTTGAATTTTTGTAGCTACACGACGCGCAGCACAAATCATTGGAAGAGACTGATCCTCGGCTCGCTGTTTGTGAGTTTCCCAATCTAAATAGTTATCAGGACGTCATCAACAGAAGGGAATTCACATTGCAGAGCATCCCCGCTAAACTAAACGCAGGCCTATCAGGTAAAGTTATGTATAATTTTAATTTAAGTTAAAAAGGCTACCGCTGCGTAGCGCACAGAAGCCGTTGCCGTGGTTACTATCCATAGAGCGCCTGTCATTCACTCGCGGAGCGCTGTCTCCCTTTCTGTTCACCTGAGAGAACCGGCCGAAGCCCCTCCACTGCTTGTTTGGGTGGGTTATTTGCTGGCTGACCAACATCCCACCCCTCCTGTGATCCATGGTTTGACTGTAGGCCTATGTGTATTCAGAGCCAGTGAGCAACGGACTTTCAAAATAATAATAAAAAAAAACTGCGTTAACGTGCGATAAAAAAATTGTCGGCATTAATTAATAAATGCGTTAACGCGATAATAACGCGTTAACTTGCCCAGCCCTAGTTTAATTATATCAAGTGCTGCGAGAAAAGGCTATAAATCTTCTTTATGTGTACAGATGTGACGTAATGACGCAAAGACATGCTCGAATCTCCCGCGGAAATCCACCAGTACCACTGGAATTAAAAACATTATTACAAGCTTACCGTTTTGAAAAAACAGATAGTTTTGAACACTGGCTGGTTATGTATTTTCTCAAATATATATTTAGGATAATTTTTAACCCCAAAAAAGCTTCGGACTGCAGCTTTAATTGCCCAGATGCATTTCATAGGATTGCACTTGATACTAGGTGGGACCCAAGTGGGCAACATGCACAAGACCCATCTCGGTCCCAGCTTTAACCCAGCCGACATTTGTATGTGAGGCCCATGGGGTTTTGAAATGGGCTGAAAAATGGGCCCCATGTAGGATTTTCCGCGGGTTCCATAATGGCCCTATGTTAATTGCCCAGGTGCATTTCATGTAGGATTACACTTGGTACTAGGCGAGACCCAAGTGGGAAACATGCACAAGACCCATCTCTGCCCCAGCTTTCATTTGTTGTCATGAAAAAAAAAATCAACTCAATAGTAAATTCCACAGGGATCTTTCAGTCGGGCTGGATCTTTGGATCAATAAAACCAGGGTGCGATTTGTGAATTTTTTTGTGCGGTTCTTTTTACTTGGGCTATTCAAATAAATCTCGAACCACAGTGGGTATCTCGTGCTGCTGTTAAACTAAATGACATTTATAGAATAATTAACTTAAATGAAACAAAATCAGAACATTTCGACAAAGAAATTATTGTTTTTACATTTGAATTCAGGGCGATTTACATTTAATTAGAGCGAGACTTTCGCTCTTGCCTCGTCCTTTCCTCATTGGGACGCGCTCATACACATGATAGCTAAACATGTTTGAGTAGATCCTCTATACCTCTCGGTTTCATATGGATTACATAATCAGATAACATTTTTTAAATATTTTGACATGTAAAGCTTTAAAGCATTAGACATATTTCTTATTCTGAATAAGCTCAGACAAGTGCCTTTCGGTTCATTTTTGTGACGTGCAGTTCCCAGAGACAGAGACCACATACAACGTTTTGTCGTTAGTCTATTTGTGTACATGAATAAAAGTTTACAGTTTTGAACGATGCACTCGTATCTGTAAGACCAAAACATGGTGGAGTAGCCTATATTAACCCTCTGGGGTCAGCGGTGACGCCGGCGTGACCGGCTCGCTTTTTTTCTTATCAGTGCAGAAGTACGGTGGCCCAGTAGTGCACAACACAATGAAATTTACAAAGCAAACATAAGTTCACAACACAACGAAATGAAGCCACAACACAACGAAATGAATCCACAACACAACGGAAATAAGCCACAACACAACGGAAAATGTACAACACAACGAAATAAAGCCGCAACACAACGGAAATGAGCCACAACACAACGAAAAATGTACAACACAACGAAATAAAGCCGCAACACAACGGAAATAATCCACAACACAACGGAAAATGTACAACACAACGAAATAAAGCCGCAACACAACAGAAATGCTCCTCACCAGAGGGCTCTCGGAGTGCGATAAAAAGTTAGTTTTCCTTGCCACTGTTCTATAGAGTCAGCACTCAGTCAGCAGTCTAAAAAATATCAACACCACGATTAGTTTTAACAGTATAGCTAAACATTGTAACTACATTTATTAATTCAAAATCACCTACGTGCATTATAGCTGCATATTTACAATCTAATGCTTTGACGCGCTACCACAGCGTAACCCTAAGGGAACATCTGCCAATTCCTTCAAGTTGTTTAAACGTATCAGTTGTATTAATTAAAATTACTTTTAACATTCAAAAACATACATGTTCAAAATCCAAAGCTTGATTGTATTGGTAGTAGACTGACTTACTACAGCTGACTGTTTGTCCAATACCTCCCTTCGTGTATATAGCCTACAGTAAACACATATTTTTTTAGGAAATTTATGTAAAAGTTGTTTTTTCTTTTATCAGGTTTCAAAGGTTGTAGTTCCTATTAACCTTAAAACAGGTGAAATTGTGCCAATAGCTCCCTGCATGCACAGTACACAATTTGTTTTTTTTTATAGAAACATTAGGCCTACTGTAATGTCCTAAAGCTTGTGTTAGGTTTCTAGTGACCTGACTGACTTATTACTGGTGAAATTGTGCCAATGCCTTCCTGTAATTCTGCAATTCACCAAATGTTTTTTTATTTTTATTCATCAAATTATATTATAATAAATTATACGTTTTAACCACTTGGTGGAATTGCCAGACGTTCCCTTAGGGATCAAGCGCTGTGGTAGCGCGTCAAAGCATTCTCGAGTATAAATACGCTTAATGTAGGTGATTTTGAAGTATATTTTATGTCGATTTACAATGGTTACATACTGTTAAAACTAATCATGGTATTGATATATTAAGACTGCTAACTCTATAACAATGGCAAAGAAAACTAACTTTATCGCGCTCCAAGAGCCCAGTGGTCGGGAGCATTTCCGTTGTGTTGTGGCTTATTTCCGTTGTGTTGTACATTTTCCGTTGTGTTGTGGCTTATTTCCGTTGTGTTGTACATTTTCCGTTGTGTTGTGGCTTAATTTCGTTGTGTTGTGGCTTAATTTCGTTGTGTTGTGAACTTATGTTTGCTTTTTACATTTTGTTGTGTTGTGCACTACTGGGCCACCGTACAAAATAGACTCAAAATACACTGTTAATTTTGATCTTACATATGAGTGTTATACATCATTCAAAACTGCTAAATGTGTTCTTTTATTTGTGTACACTCATAATAAAAACTAAATGTTGTGTTTTTCGCAAAATAAAGAAAATAAACATGATGCGCGTTCTGCCGTCTCTCTCAATGAGAAGTTCATTCTGAAACACTACAGAAAATGAGCTGTAACTCAGCGAATGTTTGTCACACAGACTTGCGACGTATGTCTTTACAAAGCTTGGAGTCTCTATTTTTAAATGATACCAAAAACAAATATTCTCTGTTTACGTAAGTAATCCGTATGAAAGCAATGACTTGTACAGTTTCTCAAATGCATCCTCATTAACTCTAATGTGACCACACCCACGCGCGCACGAGCGATTGACATGCAAATAATTCACGTGAAGAAACGCAGGCCTGTAAACTCTCATCACCTCAAAAACAAAGAATCAGAAACTCCAGTAATTTACTCCTCTGCTTTTCATCGAGTTTGGAAGACTGTGTTTGTGCTGTGCTGTTTACCTTGGATTTACCTCGCGATTTGAAGATGAGAAGATTTTTAAGGTAAGACATTTCCACTTATAAAAGTATGCATGTTATTGTTGTATAAACTTTACATTGTAGCTACTAGTTAAACTGGTGCCAGACTAAAATGTACGTTATGAAATAAGATTGGAGTAAAAACATGAAGCCTAATGTCGTACATGTATATGTATCTATATATAGACAGAAACATGTTGAAATGTGAGACAGGTAGGCAACCTTTCAATGCTAAATCTATATACATGTCTGACACGAGGATGTTTTTTTTGTTCGATAATAAAACACAGCATGACAAATCCATATATTTTTCTTTAGTGTAGTGTTACTGAAGTGTTCCTTTTTAATGATCTATAGGCCTCCTGCTATAAGCTATTGTTATTATAATTTTATGCAGTAATACACGTAGCCTATATGCCTACAAGGCACAACAAACCTGGTGTTCATTATACATATATATATATATATATATATATATGTGTGTGTGTGTGTGTGTGTGTGTATTTTGTACATTTTAAATCGCAATTTTAACCAGAAAAATTTAACATGTATTCCCAAAATCATGCAGTCCTATAGTTTCTCTTGACATCAGCATGTTCACAGCTTGGTATTGTTTTCTTTTACAAGGACCAGATGCCACTGATGAGTCCTGCTGACTTCAACATTCACATGAGTCTCTGTACATGAACATGGTAAAGTGAAAAATCAAACACCTTGGAAATGACCAGAGCCGGACAGTAATGGAGTACATTTACTTGAGTACAGTACTTAAGTACAATTTTGAGGGATCTGTACTTTACTCGAGTATCATTTTTGGGGAGAACTCATGACTTTACTCAAGTACATTTGAGAAGCAAATATTGTACTCTTTACTCCGCTACATTTCTATCCATAACTGTCTATATACATATCTCGGACACCCTCAATTTGTTGTTTCCCTCTCAAACGTGATTGGATTGTGCAGGCACCACTGATTGGGACAGCCTATCAGCAATCACCTTCAGCTTTCCGCCAAAGTCAACTCCATGGTCAGATTTAGGGGGCTTTTACACTGGGCTCGTTAGCTGCGGTCCGAGCCCGAGCGCGTTTGTTCCCGGCGCCCCCCGCAGCGTTGGTCTGGTTTCACACTCAACTTGATTTTATCGAACCCTGGTGTGTTTGCGTGCATATTACGTCATTGCAAACGTGCATGGCGCATGATAGAAAACAGAACGCGGGTCAATATTGTGTTTTTAATTCGCTGCTATTATGCGCAGTTGAGTGAACAATACAGGTTTACTGTGCGTGTGTCACATAAGGTGGCCCTCTGCTGCTTGCAAACGGACTCTTTTGAGGAGAAAGAGGATTTCCAAATTTGGTGCCCTGATTTCACACGCAATGCACGAATACACTGCAGACTCACTCTCGCTCGTATCCAAGGTAAATCATCAACACTATCATCCCTTACAAGTGTTTTATTTAACTGAATACATCACAATGAGCTAAAACGTATGCGCAGGTCACGTTACTTCCTGAACAAGTGCGCACCCGAGTCCGTGCTGCTTTCACATTCACGCGAACCGCGGCACGGTTCGGGAGCAACCGAACTCAGACCACCTCCTCCAGGTAGTCTCGGGTTCGGTACCCCAGTGCGCACCCGGGTCCCATGACAGTGTTCACACATTAGCGATTTTTCATGCGAACCGTGCCCCGTTCCGAACTAAACTGCCAGTGTGAAAGCCTCCTTAGATAAGAGACGAAACCATGGACAAAACAATGGATGGAGACGCAGCAGGTCCATCCTGGGAATGTGCCAACCCGTGGCCCAACCTCGCCAGAGCATTTCAATTTTCTGAAATTTTCTGAAATGTTAAATAAAGCAACATGGTAAAAACTAAAGATGAAAATGACTTGATTTTACTTTCAATTCCTTTTACATTCTCCAAGGTATTAACATGAACATTTTTCATAACTTCATATAGGACGTTTTTGTACATAAATGTAAGCACCGTGGCAGTAGTAATGCAATATTTAGAAAATGTACTCTTGTACTCTTGATACTCAAGTACTTTTAAAAACAAGTACTTCAGTACTTTTACTTAAGTAGACATCTGACTGTAGTACTTTTACTTGTACTTGAGTAAAATTTAGCAAGGGGTATCTGTACTTTTATTCAAGTAATGAAGCTGTGTACTCTGTCCGCCTCTGGAAATGACAGGTATGTACTATGTTTCAGGAATGGCACAAAGGTGTGTGACTGTTCAAGTCTCTGTCTTTAGATCAGTGTGTTCAATAATGTGCTTTTTACAAACTTCAAATTGTATTTTAAAGTATTTGAAGTGACACTTAGAATAAATCTGGTATATTATGAAAGATACATCATCCCTGTTTACATAAAAAAAAAATGTACATGGATGAATACTGTCAAGGTTCTGCCCAGGCAGCCTTGTCTGTTTTGTTGTGGTTTCATGTTTCTGTGTTTGTCTTGTGTTTGAGCACATGGCTCTGTCTTGGTCTGTGTTTGCCATGTGCTCCTCATGTCTTGAATAGAATAGAATAGAAAAACTTTATTAATCCCCAAGGGGAAATTGCAGTGTTGCAGCAGGATTGTAACACAGAATACAAACCAAACATATTACATAGACTGACATATACTGACAAATAAATAAAAAATAAAAAAATAGATAAAAATATTACAATGTATCTTAACAAGTATAAAATGTATACACAAGTGCAACAGTGCACAAAGATGTGAAATTAGTATCACATGTGAATATTGAGTGTTAAATATAATGTTAAAAATAATATAATGTCCTTTATCATTCACGTGTCATTCAGTCTCCTCATTCTCCTCTCCCTGCCCAGAGAGTTGTTGTGTATTGTAATGGCAGTGGGTAGAAATGACTTCCTGTAACGGTCCTTGCTACAGCGGAGTTGTAGAAATCTCCAGCTGAATACACTCTGCTGCCCGACCAGCAGGTTGTGCAGCGGATGTGAAGTGTTGTCCATGATATTATATAACTTGTGTAACATTCTTCTCTCCACAACCAACTCCAGGGGTTCCAGAGCAAGCCCCAGCACAGAGCCAGCCTTCTTTATTAACTTGTTCAGTCTCTTGCTGTCACTGACTCTGATACTACTGCCCCAGCAGATGGCAGCAAAGAGAATTGCACTTTCGACAACAGACTGATAGAACATATACATCATCCTGCTGCATACATTAAAAGACCTAAGCTTCCTCAAGAAGTAGAGTCTACTCTGACCCTTCTTGAAAATGGCCTCAGTGTTGCACTTCCAATCCAATCTGTTGTCAAGGTACACACCCAGATATTTAAAATTCTCAACCACCTCAACCTCCTCTCCCTGAAGGTGAATGGTGTTTAGTGTTGTTATCCTGGTCCTCCTAAAGTCCACCACCATCTCCTTCGTCTTTGTCACATTAAGGGAGAGGTGGTTTTCCCCACACCACAACACAAAGCGGTCAACCAGATTCCTGTACTCTGACTCGTCTCCATCCCTAATACACCCAACAACTGCAGAGTCATCCGAGTATTTTTGGAGATGACAGGACTCTGAGTTGTGCTGGAAATCTGAAGTGTATAGCGTGAAGAGAAATGGTGAGAGAACAGTCCCCTGTGGTGCTCCTGTGCTGCTGACCACTCGTTCCGACACACCACCCCTTAGTCGCACAAACTGTGGTCTGTCTGTCAGGTAGTCTGTAATCCAGGAAACTGTGGAAGTGTCCGCCTGCATCTTCAGAAGCTTCTCTCGCAGCAGTAAAGGCTGGATCGTGTTAAAAGCACTGGAGAAATCAAAGAATGTGATCCTTACAATGCTGCCAGCTTTATCCAGGTGTGAGTGAGCTCGCTGAAGCAGGTAGATGATAGAATCCTCCACACCAACCCCAGGGCGGTAGGCAAACTGCAGTGGGTCAATGGAGGTGGTCACCTGTGGTCTCAGGTGGGCTAGAACCAATCTCTCCAGAACCTTCATGATGTGAGATGTTAAGGCAACCGGTCTGTAGTCATTAAGGGCAGATGGAGAAGACTTCTTTGGCACCGCAACAAGGCATGATGTTTTCCACAACAGTGGGACCTTCTCCATGCTCAGACTGAGGTTGAAGAGGTGCTGTAAAATCCCACATAGCTGGTTTGCACAGCCCTTCAGGACTCTGGGGCTGATACCATCCGGACCTGGAGCCTTGTTCTGGTGCAGTTTCTCCAGCTGCCTCCTAACCTGACAACTTGAGACCGACAGGGGGGTGGGGGAGGTAGGTAGAGGGGGTGGTACAGTGCTTTCTGCTGGGATGAAGGATGTTGATGTTGAGTGATGGGGGAAAGCACTGTGTGTGTCACCAGTCCTGATCACTGAGGAGGTGTGAGAGGGGAGCAGCTGAGGTGGCAAGGAGGGTGTGGTGCCTGTGTGACAGGGGGCAAGGGAGGGGACAGCTGAGCTAAACCTATTGAAAAACACATTCAGCTCATTAGCCCTGTCCACGCCTCCCTCAGCCTGATTTCCGTTCACCTTGAACCCAGTGATGGTCTTCATTCCTGACCACACGTCCCTTGCATTGTTTTGCTGAAGCTTGTTCTCCAGCTTCTTCCTGTATGCCGCCTTGCTCTCCCTCAGCCTTACTTTCAGCTCCCTCTGTACAGTCTTCAGTGATTCTCTGTCCCCATCCCTAAAAGCTCTTTTCTTCCTGTTTAACAGCTCCTTCAGGTCGCTGGTTATCCATGGTTTGTTGTTGGGGAAGCATCGCACTCTCCTAGTGGGTATGACAGTGTCCACACAGAAATTAATGTATCCTGTGATGCAGTCTGTAATGGAGTTAATGTCATCTCCATGGGAATCACAGAGTACATCCCAGTCTGTTGATTCAAAGCACCCCTGCAGAACCTCATCCACTTCCGCTGTCCATCTCCTCACAATCCTAGTGGTCACCAATTGCTTCTGAACAATAGGTGTATATGTGGAGGTGAGAAGTACCAGATTGTGGTCTGATCTGCCAAGAGGGGGAAGAGCTGTGGAGCTGTATGAGTCCTTAACATTTGCATAGAGTAAATCCAAGGTTTTATTATCTCTAGTGGGGCAGTTAACATACTGCTGAAATGTTGGGAGAGTAGCAGAAAGAGACGTGTGATTAAAATCTCCAGATATTGCAATAAAAGCATTCGGGTGTTTTGTTTGAAGTCCGGCAGTAACCGAATGGATAACGTCACACGCCGCGTCGGCATCAGCTGATGGTGGGATGTAAACAGCCACAATAATAGCGCACGTGAACTCCCTCGGCAGATAGTATGGACGCAGACTCACAGCTAACAGTTCGATATCTGGGCTACAGGAAAGCTCCTTCACAGTACTCCTTGCTCCTTCACAGCACTCCTTGCCTCCTTGTTTCTTGTTACCACGCCCCCTTGTTTAGTCCACGTCTTGTCCTCGTTTCATTAATTGTGCTCACCTGATCCTCGTGTGCTCTGGTCCCTTCATATTGTGCCTCTTTACCTCATGTCTTTGCTGGTTCGTTGTGTGCTGTGAGTATGCACATTGCAGTGTTTTCTAGTTTGTGATCTTGAAATTATCCTAGTGCTTACGCTGGTTTGTTATCATTGTTACTGTTTTGTTTTGCTTAAGCTTTAGCACTTGTGCTTGGTAATCTAGTTGGAGTTCTCTATTGTGATTCTTATCTGCGTGTGAAACTTTGTGAGAGTCCCTGTGAGTATTTGTCAAGAGTATTGTCCAGAGAGATGTAGCCATGGTCAGATCTGCCATTTTCTTAAACTGCTGGTTTTGCATTCTTTTAATTCAGAAACTATGACAAAAGGGTCATTGGAACTGCTGATTAGATTACCGAGTCACTCACAAAGCCTCTCTGTTGTAATTTGCCACACAAAGCAAATGGGGCTTGGATTTGATTGAATTACTGACTGGAATCAGAATCACGTGGAAGAACCCCTCCGAAGGTGACAAGACGAACATTGTCCATTCAGATAAGCGCACCCACGTGGAATCCCCCTTTGGGGTTTTTCGCTTACACACACACAGAAGAGAATTGTGAGATTAGACAACTGGCCATTGTAGCCGTTGTTAAACTCATCAAATTCGAAGCACCCACGCTCACACGGGACTGGTCGCGAGTTCACCCCCCCCCCCCCCCCCCCCCGTCACCATCGGTCAATGAACTCTGAACATACATACATACGCATGAACACACACGAAATACTCTGAACACATGGGATCAAAAATCCCCTTTTTGTAAATGTATAATGTTTTGTGGTTGTGTTTTCATGATTCCCTGATGACAAAACTGGTATAACTGTAAGCTGTTATGATATGTGACCAATTTAACATCCGTTTTAATCACGAAAATCATGTATCTGCATTTCACTAAGCCCTAGGAATGCCGAATTTGGTATGGTTGTAATCAGAATAATCAAAGAAGATTGAATCATCAACCCAAAATGTAATATGATGCATGCTTTTACTAATACTAGTTTAGAAGTGTGTTTCGAACAAGTTTATCCCCTATGCACATGATCCGTAAGGCGTGAATCACGAGGTCTGACGACCCGCCTTCCTGCAACACGATTGGATCAAACACGTGAGGAAGGCGTGTCCCTCGCTCCTTCAAAATAGACCGCCACCTTATCCTCTGTGCAGTTTCCTACGCCAGAGAGAGATGCCTAAACTTTCCTGCTAAACTCCAGCCGGAGTTTTCCTTCTTCGTCGTTTTTCTACTTTGTTTTAAATCTAAGTTGCTTTCTTTCGATCTACCTCAGTTGATAGTTCGGTTTCATTCAAGAACGAAACAAGTTTAAGATTAATCGCCTCTCGTACGGGCCGCAGCTGAAGCAATCGCAAACATCAGCCTCCTACCGGAAGACGTGCCAGACAACTCCAACCACGCTGCCTTTGTAACACAACTCAACACAAAGGGACCGTGTTTAAACCAAGTAACGTACAAATCTCAATTAAGTGCTGCTTAAAGTTGTCTCGATTAATATTGGAATCCTTTGGGTCTCTGTTGAACTGTTTTGAACTGTCTTTTTCTCTCTCTCTCTCTCCCTCTCTCTCTCTCTCTCTCTCACCTCCCTCTCACTCTAACTGTCTCCTTTTAAATACGTCATATTGCAATCCTGTATTAATTGTTTGTTTTGATATGCATATTATTTACTCCTGCGTGATTTTTAGTAGTCTATATAACCCTTAGTATTGTGTTATTAAAATTCCATAATCCTTTGAATCGAATCTGTCTCATTGTCCCATGATTGAAGTCTCTGTAATATGTCAAAGATCTGTAAGTTACCAAAGCTCTACCTCGGTTAACTATTGTAAACATCTGAAAGTGCCGTATACGAGCAGATACTTCCGTGTGGCCAGCGGAAAATATTCACTCGGTATACAGGCAGGTAATCTTGTGATATAAGGAAGTTTTCATCTCCGATTCGCAGGACGAACCAGGATGCATGACAAACTAATTTGGAATCACATGTAAATTGACCCTGACAATTAATCTGACTTAACCAAACCAAATATCAATAATTACTACGATCAATCGTGTTAATTATTCATATATGGTAATGTTTAGTCCATTCCCTATTTGGGATAATTTAATTTATGTATGCGATTACATATTCATTATCTAATGAATAATATTCCCCATTTGAGTTAAATAATTTCCCCAAAACAGACTCATTTTCGCTACATATTTATGGTGGAGAATGCGGGCATTTACAAACTTCACGGTGGGATCAATATTCAGATTCATGTTCATGTGTGTTTTGGGAATTTAATATTGTGTACGCGCATGCGCATTGTGTAATTAAGTCGACTCGAAAACTGAGCAAGGCAGAAGCCTTTCAGTAACACACCAGCATCTGGCTGAAAATAAGCCTGAGGGCATCTTTTTAGCTCGACTGGATGTGAGTGAAAAACTGCAGCCACAGACAGTGACTGCACGGCCCAGCTGAGAGAAAAGGAAACTCTTTGTTCTCTCTTTGCCTAGCTGTGACATTTTAACACTGTCCGAAGCCCTGTTTTGAACGAAGAAAAACTTCAAAAACAGGCACATTACCGGTATATATGGTTTAACTGTTGGGACGAGAATCTCCCATGCAGTAAAAGATCTTTAAATTCGTTAGCAACGAATAACTTCGGGTTTTCAAAAAAAAACGCTGGCGTAAAGTTAGCTAAACCGGTTAGAAAATCCCATTTTCTGTGCAAACCAAGCACAAAGAGATCCGCTGTGATCTGCAAAAGGTATAGCCTACTAGGAAATGTTCGTATGCTTGTTCCGTGTCTAAAAAGACATCTGAGATCCGCCGTGATCTGCGAAAAGTATAATTGTAAATGTGGGTATATTTGTTTCATATTTGAAAGGAACCTGCGCGCACAGGCGCTATCAGTTTCAAAGTACCACACTTGTGAGTTTGGGCCGCGTGTGCGCGACACTGCCACCGCGTGGCAATAGCAGGGAAAGACCTGCTACCCATCTGCTTCCCATACTCGCTGTTCCTCCTCGTGTATTTCCTCCCAATCCACCGCGATTATTGTGAATAAGCTGCCTGAATACATATTTGCATTTACAGCTTGCTAGTTCGTAAAACAATCCTCCTGTTTTGGACTGAGACATTTTATTTTAAGTTCAATTCACAGAAGTGAATTAGAGTTTAAGCTATAGAATTCCTCAGTTCAAATCACTGACAGTTAATTTGGAGGCAGACGCCCCTAGCGGTGGCACCCCTCCAGGTCAGCTATCATCCTTCTGCTCAATTAATTTCTGCTCTACCCTGCTCCCATTTCTCTCTGTCTCGATGACTCTGTTCTGTTTTGTTTTATTTTTATAATCGCTAATAATAACTTTAGTGAGGTGGTGATTTATTATCAGAAGCCATTCTGATTCCTTTACAAAACTTTTGATCTCCTCCCCAATATATCTGGATTTAATTTTGATTGGAACAATATTTTATTTTTAAATTTTTGATAAAATTAATTTTTAATTAATTTTTTTTTTTAATTAAAATTTCCACTATAAATTTTTCTCAGTTCAGTCAGTTGACAGCCCCCTGAAAAGCAGGACGCCATCTAGTGGCAGACAACCTTCTCAAGTCAGCTATCAGCCTTCCACTGAACTTTGTATGAAATCATTTTCATTTATGTTTTCCGGATGAGTATTTTATAATCATTGCTAACAACAACAGGGTTGTTGTGATTATTATAAGAAATCATTCTAATTTTGTCAATCTCCCCCAGGCTTATTTTTGATTGGAGTTTAAAACTATTTGAATTAACTTTAAATTGTACCAAACAGTCAAGGTGAACCACAGGAAGGAAGTGCGCCCCCTTGAGGCTCCAAGACCCACTACCGCGGCTCACCGCTCCCCTTCCTGACCTCCACCTGCATTAAGTTATTGATAACTTCCAAACGGGTTAGGATATTTTCAATAACTAATTACTACTAATTACTTTCTGTGCTATCCTCAGTTGGCAAAAGCCTTCATCTCTTAATTTGGTTTTTCCTTTCCAGGTTAAATTAAGTTTCTTCAGAGCTATTGTGTTACTACCTTACCCCTTTTCAGGTCTATTGTAGTTTCCGTTTACTCCTACTTGAATCACTTTGAGTATAAAAAAGGAAGTAATAATAATAATTGTTTTTTTTTGTTGTTGTTTAAAGTGAGTTAAATTTGCCGTAAGCAGGAAAATCTTAATTTACTTTAAGCTCCTTTGTTCTTTCCGTGTGCATGTGTACAGGTTAAAGTCTGAGCACCTGTGGTGGATTGTGGGAGCCCCTGTTGTCCTCTGTGGGCGGGTCTGCTGACTGGCGTCACTGACCGTGCGGTGGCTCTCGGGGTCTGCTGTCCCTGCCATTGGTTGCGGCACGCAGTAACGTGACATCAGCAACCTGGTGCTCCAAAGGCTCAACCACTAAAGCCGACGCACGAGTCAATTGCAGGGACCGGTGCATGCGCCACTGTCTACGTCAGCATTGCTGGCGGGGTTCTGTGCACCACCCACTTTTGCAGTGCGGTCGGCCGGCTGACACCTCGGAGAATACTAGGTTGTGCTTACAGTCACGTGCTGTTTGAGTGGGCGTAACCGTGACAGAGCAACAGAGAGTCCGGAGTCACGGCGGTCGGGTGTTTGGCGGCGCCGGAAAGTTGACCACGCTCATTGAGGCCAGCTGGGTTTGACCTCAATTCACCCCAGGTAAGACTGGATTTTGATAAAAACCCTGCCACTTAGCAGAAGCCACAGAACATTAGGTATTTCCCCAGATATATTTTCTGAGCGTAGGGTTGCCTCTTTCTCCCTAAGACACACCCTCTGAGTTATTAGCGGCTACACTACAGCGCAGGTCAATTCACTTAGGTGTTATTGCCACTGCAATATTTGTGTTTGTTTCCCCTCTCGCTCCTCTCTTCCTTGCTTTGTTTTGGTCTTTTGTGTTTTGTTTCTTTCAGTTCACCAAGAGACCCCCAAGGAAGCTAAATAATAGTGACAACCAAGCAGTACTTCGGGTCCCACGTTGACCCGCATAAAATTGTCTACGACAGTTAGGCAAATTTCTATAAACGGCACGGCTGTACTACAGCTCGTTAGCCTCAAAACAAGCTAGCAGCGGCCCTTTGTGTGTGTGTTGTGTTTCTCTCGCCCTCAGGGAGTCAGAATGTCACGCGTTTCCAGTCCCGCGGACCATTGGAGCAATCTGGATGCTTGGTTACGAGCCATGACAACCGGCTGTCTGCCCAAGGACTCTGGCGACCCGAAATCTCCGACCCGGCAGGAACTGGACGCCGAGGTGGACCAGATAATGGCCAACGACCCAACGCAGACCTACAGCTCAAAGGAATGGAGTCGGATCATTGGACGTCTAGCTCACAACTTAGTGGCACAGGCATGCTCTGCGGAGGAGGACAACGCCAATTTGGAAAAGGAAATCGCAGGACTAAAGACTCAACTGGAGGAGGCCCGCAAACAAAAGGACCACACACAGGAGCGTCTGGATCAGCTACTTCTGGAGGAGAAAGACAAGGACGAAATGCCCCCAGAACTACAAGAGGAAGTGGAAAGACTGCAAAAGGCCCTGGAGGATCTGCGCACGGACACAGACAGGAGGATGCAGTCGGAGAAACACACCACGGAGGAGCTCCAGGACAGACTGCAGCGCGCCGAGGCCCTTCTAGAAAGAGCAGAGAGTAAAATACAAGACAAAGAGGCCAGAGCCAAGGCCTGTGAGAAACATTTGCACGCAGCTCGAACTGAAATTACCGAGCTTGCCCAACAGAGACACGATCTAAAGTATGAACTGGACTTGGTCCATAAAGAACTCAAACACTCTTACAAATTACAAGGCGACCTGGAGGGGGAAATACCCATCACTCCGTTTCCCCTCACCAGCGAGCCTGCACTTTTCAGCCAAAAACCCAGACCTGAAAAGGGGGGCGAAAGCCCATTGCTAAAGACATCACTAGCCAGCCGCTACGTGCCCCCACCAGCTGAAGAGGGGCGGGGTCAGGCCATCGGTCACCACACAGCCCATAAAGAACTGGACAAGCTGGCTAGAAACATCCCGACCTTCACTCCCAATCCAGCAGGAGGCCACGATGTTCACTCTTACTTACAAGACATTGACTTTCACCTACAAACTATGGCCAACGTCACTAATCGGGATAAGTTGTATCTTCTCAGGATTACTTCAAGCCGTGACGTGCGGAGTTTTCTAGACAGGCAACCTGAGATCGTCAAAACGGACTACCAGCAGCTGCGACAAGCTCTGATCCGTGAATTCTCTGACCCAGACTCTGAGAGCGGATTCGTAACCGCAATGGACCTCAAGCAGGCCCGACTAGAAACCCCACAAGCTTACTACGGCCGCCTCCAAAAAGCCTACTTCGGACCTCGCAATGAGTCCGGGATGGAAGAAGACTGTAACTTCAAAACTTTGTTCCTGCGGAATCTCCATCCGACCCTATCGCACCACCTCAGGGTTTTAGCTGAGCCACGGACTATGTCAATCCAACAACTGCGTGACTTGGCTCACAAAGCTTACACCAAACAAAAGACTATCTCTGAAAAGACTGTGAGAAACCCCACAATCTGCCCTGTCTCTGAGCACCGTCCGGAGCTGTCCCTAGAGGGCGCACAGCACCACAGTTACAAGCCTGCCAACAGAGAGACACGACCATTCCAACCCAGCAGAGGTCAGCGCGGTCGTGGGGGTGCCCGCCCCAGGCAGCAGAACAGCCGCACTGGGGAATTCTGGGACCGGCCTCGCACCTCCCACAACCAAAGGGGAGGGGGCACCTGGGAAACCGGCCGGCAACCCAGAAGGAACCAACCTCCATCTCCCCGGACAACAAGCCCAGAAAACCGGCTGAAAGACCCCTCTCAAAATGACATTGGTAAACTGAAGTTGGAACTCAAATCCAACAGAGACAATGCCGCCGCGTCTGACGCTGCAGAACTTCTGAGCATGCTGAGGGAGTTTCTTCAAAAGAAACCTCACAAGAAAGACAAGGACAAGCCAGACACCGCATGACTAAACCTGAGGCCTGAAGCCAACTCCACTCCCAACGCTTCTCCCAATGACGGCCCCACAGACACTGTCAAACCACAGACTATGGAACCCGCTGTCACATCACCCAGTGACAGCACCACTCACTCCCTCCAACTGACAGCCCAGAACACGGCTTGTCAGTCACAGACTAGTGAACTCAATGTTGCATCACCAACTGACAACACCCCTCGCTCACTCCGGCTGCCAACTGCACTTCTTGAACAAAACACTGCACTCCCTGAACAAGACGGTAGCAGCGCTCACCCAAAGGTACCAGACAGTGCTGTCTTGGTGATCTGCACCCACAGCGAGCCACACCTAACACAACCACACTATCTATCGATCAACACAAAAGACCCCACACCAAAACTTCTGGGAAATCTGATAGAAAGAGGTGTGGCACGCAAACTCTACCTAACCATCACTTTGGAAAAGGAGGTGAGACTCGAAGCGCTCGTGGACACGGGCTCGGATCTCACACTCATATCAGCTGAACTTTTTGAAAAACTCAAATTTGAAGCTCAAAGACAGAATCGAACTCTTAACTTCCACACCTGTGAGCTGAATGTGCAGTCGTACAGCCAAAACGACATCCAGCTGAGAAACGTGGCCCCCATTCACCTGGCAATCGGCCCGATGAGTTTAGTACACCCGGTCTATGTTTCACCAATGAACATTTATCCATTCCTAATAGGCAAAGACCTGCTGGATCGATTCGAGCCGTTACTGGACTTCAAACACCTGCAAGTTTGGGCTCAAGTGCGTGAACCCCTCCCCCTTTCGCCAAACAAATCTGCTGAGCCAGACTGTCAGGTCACAGAGTTCACGGGAATTCCCTCAGCCAGACATGGCGACCCAGCCACAACAGCTGATCAAGGGTCAAGTTCGCTACTCTGCACTTTCAAAACCAGCCAAGGCTCTGATACCTACTGCCCTCAGGTCAGGACCGACCTGCAGCTGCAGGATGTAACCACAACAGACATTGTTTTGGCCATGTGGGCCGACCAATCTGCCATAAGCTTCTCACTATTCAATGCAATCATTGACAACACACCGGACCTGCCCTATACCAGCAAACGCACACGTTTCCCTCTCAACGCAAATCCATCCTCCATGATATCTGCCAAAGGGATCTGTGCTTTGCAATTAAAGTGGAATCACCGGTGCCTGACCCATTACTTCCTGATCCTCCCGGATCCAGTCCACGACGTCTACATTGGAGCAGACGTTCTGATTCGCCTCAAAGCTCATGTGGACATGTTAAATGAAGTGGTATGGGCCCCATTGACTATACAGCCACCTGTTCCCAGCAATCATGACAATCTACTGTCGGGACAGACCATCCCTGAAGTCTGCACCCTAATCAACGAACAAGCAACAGTAGTACCAGCCTACACCAAAGGGGTCGCTGTACGCCTCAACATACGACGGAACCAAACATTGAACCACACGCTAGGTTTCTTCCAACCTTCACCTGAATGTGGAGACCTCGGACTCACACTCGAAGCCACACCCCTCACGGAAGTGTCATCTCGGATAGTCTACATTCTGTTCAACAACTGCACAGCAAGGGACATCAGCATTCCCAGAGCCTACAGGCTAGGATGGCTAGTGAGCCATGACTTTCATGACTTTGAACTTGTATTACCGGTCATCGGCCCCCTTCCACCTGCACTGATACCTGAAGGACACACAGACAACACAGTGCTCACGCTGCCCTTCCAACTCATTGCCATCACATCTGTCATGTCAGTGGCCAAAGACCAGGTGTGCAGAACTGAGCTTACAGAGGACCAACACCTCGCAGTGTACACAGTCTCCCACCAGCCTGTCAGTGAGACTAATGCACCTGCTATGCCTTCAAAGATCAACCCGACTGATGACACATCGACAGAGGAGCCATATCAAGGTTTTGACTCTCAAGTGCAGCAAATTCTACAAGAGGCTGACGCGCTTCAGAATGACACAGACCGCCAAAGGCTAAGACAAGTCCTTTACAAGTTCAAAGAATCCTTTGCCAAAGACTCTTTAGACTGTGGCCTTACCAACCTCCACACGGTGCGCATCCCCACGCATCCCGAGGCTCCTCCCACTTTCGTCAAGCAGTACAAAATTCCCATCGCCTCGCACGAACCAGTGCAGGAAATCATCGAATCCATGCTTGAGAAAGGTGTCATCCGTCCATGTAACAGCACCTACTCTGCCCCCATCTGGCCCGTTCTCAAACCGAATGGGAAATGGCGGCCCACCATTGACTATCGAAAGCTGAATCAACAGGTGCCGTTATCACGATGGCCCATGACCCAACTCGAACAGGAAATACCCCGAATCAGAGGAGCCACCATCTTCTCTACACTCGATGTGGCCTCTGGATTCTGGACCATTCCAGTGCACCCAGAAGACCAACACAAGCTGGCATTCACATTTGGCAACCGACAGTTCACCTTCAACAGATGCCCGTTCGGGTACGCCAACTCACCAGCTGAGTTCAACATCTTCCTGAACAAAGCCTGTCCTGACGCCAGGATGAGAGGTAACCTAATTTACGTGGACGATTTTCTCATGAAGAGCACGACAGTGGCAGACCACCTGAAAGAAATAGACTATGTTTTGAACCAGTTATCCACTGCCGGCGCCAAAATAGCCCTCCACAAGGGCCAATGGTGCCGCACCAAGGTCAACTACGTGGGCCTTCTCGTCGGATCCCATGGCATCGAACCACAATCAAACCGTATCCACGCCATTCAAAACATCAAGCCTCCCACTAACGTCTCTGAACTGCGAAGCTTTCTAGGGGTATGCAACTACTCCCGACAGTTCATCGAAAACTATTCGGACATCGCCAGGCCCCTCACAGCGCTGCTGAAAAAGGACTGCCCTTTCGTCTGGTCAGACGCTCAAGAACACGCCATGGCGGCACTAAAAAGACATTTATGCTCAGCCCCTTGCCTCGCTTACCCCGATCCTCAAAAGGAATTCTACCTGGAAGCAGGATTTTCTGACCAATGTCTCAGTGCGGGCCTATACCAAATGCACGATCAAGACAAAAAGGTGGTCGCATATGCCAGCAAGACGCTTCTCCCTCCAGAGTGTAAATTCTCAGACTGTGAAAAAGCTTTGCTCTGTACGGTATGGGCCATACAGCGTTTCTCCAACTACATTGGAGCACAGAAAGTTATCATTGACACTTGCCACCAGCCTGTGATGTACCTCAACAGCCAACGCATCCGAAACGGCGTGGTCACCAACGCACGCATAGCCACGTGGTTAATGGCTCTACAAGGACGAGATGTCGAGGCACGATATGCACAGAATCACAAGTCGGCATTGGGAAACGGCCTGGCTGCATGTCAGAACTGCTCCGACGACTCACCTGCTGCAATGCTAGACACACCAGAGCCCCAACAGCCACAACTGACCTGTCACAGGTACTTTGACAAGAATGCGTGTGACGGCATGCCCACAGCTTACGTCGACGGATGCTCCTACAACCACGAGGGCATCCTAAAGGCAGGTGCAGGGGTACTGTGGGTTGACAACCACCCATGCCCACCACGACGCTTCAAACTGGGCCCCCAGTCATCCCAGTATGCAGAGGTGGCAGCCATTCTCATAACTCTGCAAATCGCATCGGCCCATAACATCAGTGAACTTCTCATCTGCACAGACTCTAACTATGCCAGACTCAGTTTTGTGTGCCATCTCCCAATCTGGAAACAAAATGGTTTCAAAACAGCAAACAACAAGCCTGTCAAACACCAACACCTGTTCCAGGAATGTGATAACATCACAACAACACAAGATGTCACCGTGTACTGGAAGAAGGTAAAGGGACATTCAAAACTGCCAGGCCTAGACAAAGACTTTAATGACCACACTGACGCCCTTGCCAAAGCGGGCGCCCTCCACGGTGAGCCGTGGTCTGCCCCAAACCCCACACCAACACTCGATGTGGTGGTACTAACCCGCAGCAAACGGCCCTTGCCTGCGACAGCACCAGCTTCACAGCCGCTATCGCTAACGCCGCAAATTTCTAACAACGATATTGCGGATATGCAAGCCACGGACACTGCTATAAAGACAATTCTTGACCTCCTCTCTGACCCCTCCTGCCACCCTATCTCACCTTCAGCCTTGGCGGACGACTCATACCTCAGACATCTACACAACTCCAGACATATGCTGCGTGTGAGGGACGACATTCTATGGTTTGACCCCGATGGCACCACACCGCCTAGGCTCGTGGTGCCACTGTGCCAAAGGGGGGTGATGCTAATGCACGCCCACAACACACCCTATGCTGGACACCACGGTACCAGAGCCACGTATGACACACTCAGACAGGTGGCATACTGGCCAGGCATGCAGCAAGATGTGGCAGAGTATGTGAGAGAATGCTTGGTCTGCTGTCAATTTTAACCAGCAAACCTAAATCACAGAGCCCCACTGCAACGCAGAGGAATCACGTTCCCATGGTCAGACCTCCAAATCGACTGGGTAGGACCCCTGCCCAGGTCGACAAGAGGCAACAAGTACTTTCTCACGGTGGTGTGCCAGTTTACCAAGTGGGTAGAGTGTCTGCCAGCACCTAACGACACTGCCCAAACAACGGCATACCTCCTGATGAACCACATCTTCTCCCGGTTCGGATTCCCACTAAGAGTCAACTCAGACAGAGGTACCCACTTCACTGCCGAGATCATGCAAAAGATCTGGAGATGTCTAGGGGTACAAGCTAGACTGCACATTTCGCACCAGCCAACCTCATCTGGCCAAGTTGAGAGATCTAACCAGTCGGTGGTCCACATGCTAAGAAAGTACGTGTCGACTAACCAGAAAGACTGGGACGTGAAACTTCCCCTTGTGCTGATGGCCCTCCGAGCCACACCGCAGGAATCAACACGGGTGTCCCCATTCGAACTCATGACTGGGCGGCAGATGACTCTGCCATTACACCTGTTGTACCAACCAGGAGACCACAACCTCGTCACCGCCTACACCACGTTTCAGTACCTGGATGAGCTCCACAAACACCTGAAAACAACTTTCGCTTTCGCCCAGCAACACCTGAAAAGCAGTGCTGAAGGCCAGAAAGCATACTATGACCAAAAGGCATCTCACCACGAGTTCAATGTGGGCGACAAAGTCCTGTATTACATCTTCGCCCCGCCACCCCGGGGGCTGTCAAAGAAGCTCCTGCCCCACTGGACAGGACCTCACGAGATTGTGAACAAACTCTCCCCCGTTGCATACCAAATCCAGCTAAAACGGGGACAGAGAGAACCAGTTCTCAAATGGGTCCACCGCAATCAGATCAAAAGACATGTGGCCACTAGCAGGGACAGACAGGGAGGGGCCAATGCAAGCTAAAACTCAACCGCCGTCATCGCAGCGAAAGACTGTCTCACACAACCCGGGACAAACCTCGCTGACCTGTGCCTTTCTCTCTCCCCTGCTCCTCCATACCTCTCTCTCTCTTGCCTGTAATAGGATGCTGCTGTTGATCGTCCTCATGTGCCTTCAGTCGACCAGAGGCCAGCCGCCAGCCGACGTCATCTCACCAGGACCGGCCTCGGGCATCGTGTTGAGGGACCAACCAGGACTCCTGATCACTAACTGCCGAACGCACACACAGAAAGTGTATGTGCGACTCGGCCCCAGAAATGTCTACCGGGCACACTACCCAAGCTCGGTGGCACAGTACAGTTGGGCAGGTGCGCGATGGACAGAAGCCGCCCTCAACCACGCCGAAGCCGACGTCGAGCACATGCTGAGCCAACTCGAGAAGATGACCGTCACCCAAGCGGAATTGGGAGGACACAACAAACGTTCCAAACGGTTCCTGGGAGCGTTGCTCGGAGCCGCTGCGGCCGTGGGCACGCTGTTCAACATTGGCATGTCCAGTGTCAACGCCGTGAACATAGCCACGGTGCGACGACACGTGGCCGAAATCCAGACCGAGCTTCCACAGTTGAAAGAACAACTCACCACACAGAGCGAATCCCTGCGAACCATTGGCAAGACACTGAGAGGAACCGTGACGATCCTCAACACTCACAGCGTCATGCTGAATCAGACTGTGAGCTCCATGAAGCAGATGTTCACAGTTTTCCAAAATGACTTTGCCCAAACACAGTTGGTCACAGCATTAATGACCGACATGCTCCGAGAAGTAAGCTCCTCCATAGACAGCTTAGCTATGGGTCGGATCC
Source organism: Rhinichthys klamathensis goyatoka (assembly GCF_029890125.1). Lineage (NCBI taxonomy): Eukaryota > Metazoa > Chordata > Actinopteri > Cypriniformes > Leuciscidae > Rhinichthys > Rhinichthys klamathensis. Next base: position 2,925,005 of record NW_026606714.1, on the reverse strand, counting down.
CGCCATACCTGATACCCCTAAGCCTGGTACAAACCGTGCTGGCTTCCGCCATAACCACACCCATTGACCCGATCCAAACCCACCTTGCCTACTCCTTGGGCAGTGCCATTCCACTGTACGTTGACCCCGCACAGCGAGAGGTAGGCTTCCTCTTGAACTTGCCCATCATAGAATCAAGCCGAATCTACCGACTCAAAGACATTGTCAACGTGGGATTTTGGCAGAGCAATACCTACTTTAAGGTACGGACACCTGACGTGGTAGCCTACCACGACAGCGACCCTCAGCTGTACCTAGCCCCAAACCTGCACATGTGCACCCGCACCAAAGATATCCACTATCTCTGCCCTAGCAAGCCGTTCCTCAGAGACAACACTGATGGGATCTGCGGCCTGCAACATCTGGCCAGCGACGCACGTTGCCCGGCGGATGCTAAACCCCGCAGCCAAGTCACCGAGACGCAAGCCGAGATTGTGGGAAACCGATGGCTCGTTAACACCCCAGTACGGACAGCGACACTGACCTACGACCAACACGACACCGCTACGCGTGTCAACCTGCTGAACCAGACCATGTGGATCCAAGTTCCACGAGGAGCCATCCTCCACCTGGACGACCTAGCCTTGTACCACCTCCCTAGTGAAGAATACCAATCCGAACTAGAGATTCCATCCTTCTTTAAGGATCGCAACTTCACCCTCGACCCAGAGCTGGAGAAATGGATTCAGGAAGGGGGGTCACAGATCGTCGACATCGCTCCCCTGGACACCGCCCTCCAAGCCTTGTCCAGAATGCCTATCCTGAACGCCTCACCAGTCGTCCAAGCATGGACCGCCGCTGACACTGCCGTGTGCATTTCAACGATCATCGGACACGCCCTAACCTTGGGCCTTGCCTACGTCCTGTACCGACGAGTCAACGAGATGCGAGCCTCTACAGCCAGGCTCACCCAAGCCATGTCCGTGGGGTTCCGTAAGACCCCTCGGAAAGAAGACTCCCCGCTAGCGAACGCGGAGGATCTCATAGAGCTGAGCCCTCAGCCCTAACCATCATCTGCAGAGTCCGACCTCCATGATTTGCCTGCCATCTGACCAAGGCAATCGTGATGGTCCAACGAGGTCCACTCCCACGGGTCCTGTCGAACCATCAAAGGGGGAATGTAGCCATGGTCAGATCTGCCATTTTCTTAAACTGCTGGTTTTGCATTCTTTTAATTCAGAAACTATGACAAAAGGGTCATTGGAACTGCTGATTAGATTACCGAGTCACTCACAAAGCCTCTCTGTTGTAATTTGCCACACAAAGCAAATGGGGCTTGGATTTGATTGAATTACTGACTGGAATCAGAATCACGTGGAAGAACCCCTCCGAAGGTGACAAGACGAACATTGTCCATTCAGATAAGCGCACCCACGTGGAATCCCCCTTTGGGGTTTTTCGCTTACACACACACAGAAGAGAATTGTGAGATTAGACAACTGGCCATTGTAGCCGTTGTTAAACTCATCAAATTCGAAGCACCCACGCTCACACGGGACTGGTCGCGAGTTCACCCCCCCCCCCCCCCCCCCCGTCACCATCGGTCAATGAACTCTGAACATACATACATACGCATGAACACACACGAAATACTCTGAACACATGGGATCAAAAATCCCCTTTTTGTAAATGTATAATGTTTTGTGGTTGTGTTTTCATGATTCCCTGATGACAAAACTGGTATAACTGTAAGCTGTTATGATATGTGACCAATTTAACATCCGTTTTAATCACGAAAATCATGTATCTGCATTTCACTAAGCCCTAGGAATGCCGAATTTGGTATGGTTGTAATCAGAATAATCAAAGAAGATTGAATCATCAACCCAAAATGTAATATGATGCATGCTTTTACTAATACTAGTTTAGAAGTGTGTTTCGAACAAGTTTATCCCCTATGCACATGATCCGTAAGGCGTGAATCACGAGGTCTGACGACCCGCCTTCCTGCAACACGATTGGATCAAACACGTGAGGAAGGCGTGTCCCTCGCTCCTTCAAAATAGACCGCCACCTTATCCTCTGTGCAGTTTCCTACGCCAGAGAGAGATGCCTAAACTTTCCTGCTAAACTCCAGCCGGAGTTTTCCTTCTTCGTCGTTTTTCTACTTTGTTTTAAATCTAAGTTGCTTTCTTTCGATCTACCTCAGTTGATAGTTCGGTTTCATTCAAGAACGAAACAAGTTTAAGATTAATCGCCTCTCGTACGGGCCGCAGCTGAAGCAATCGCAAACATCAGCCTCCTACCGGAAGACGTGCCAGACAACTCCAACCACGCTGCCTTTGTAACACAACTCAACACAAAGGGACCGTGTTTAAACCAAGTAACGTACAAATCTCAATTAAGTGCTGCTTAAAGTTGTCTCGATTAATATTGGAATCCTTTGGGTCTCTGTTGAACTGTTTTGAACTGTCTTTTTCTCTCTCTCTCTCTCCCTCTCTCTCTCTCTCTCTCTCTCTCTCACCTCCCTCTCACTCTAACTGTCTCCTTTTAAATACGTCATATTGCAATCCTGTATTAATTGTTTGTTTTGATATGCATATTATTTACTCCTGCGTGATTTTTAGTAGTCTATATAACCCTTAGTATTGTGTTATTAAAATTCCATAATCCTTTGAATCGAATCTGTCTCATTGTCCCATGATTGAAGTCTCTGTAATATGTCAAAGATCTGTAAGTTACCAAAGCTCTACCTCGGTTAACTATTGTAAACATCTGAAAGTGCCGTATACGAGCAGATACTTCCGTGTGGCCAGCGGAAAATATTCACTCGGTATACAGGCAGGTAATCTTGTGATATAAGGAAGTTTTCATCTCCGATTCGCAGGACGAACCAGGATGCATGACAAACTAATTTGGAATCACATGTAAATTGACCCTGACAATTAATCTGACTTAACCAAACCAAATATCAATAATTACTACGATCAATCGTGTTAATTATTCATATATGGTAATGTTTAGTCCATTCCCTATTTGGGATAATTTAATTTATGTATGCGATTACATATTCATTATCTAATGAATAATATTCCCCATTTGAGTTAAATAATTTCCCCAAAACAGACTCATTTTCGCTACAGAGAAATCCTGATTCTATGTTTGCTGTTTTGTTTATCGTCTAGTTATTTGTCAAGTCTCAGTCTAGTTTAGTCATTCCTGTTCCAGTCTTGTTTTGCCCCCTCGTGGGTTTTGTTTTCCCTGTTTTTGTCAATAAATTAATGTTGAGTGTTATATACTGTGTAGCGACTCCGACAGGGTATCCGGATAGATGTATCTAAATTAGCGAATCCCGATTTGCAAACAAAGGTCAGTTCTTCGTGAGTAAACAAAGGGGCATTCTGTATACGACCCCCTTCGGGCATGTTGACCAGATTGGTGCCACTATGGCTAGGAGTCTCCCTAACACATGACACATTTGGAACAAGCCAGCGTTGTCTTCAACAAATGGTCAACCATTCAAACCTCGCCGTCTCACGGGACACGCATCCTGACCCCACTTTTCAGAGAAAAGTACCTCTACATGTTTTAAATGTATTCATTTTTGTGCTTAGATGTCGTCACATGCCATACTGGAAGTACTGACAATTTTATTGTGTGTTAAGCAAACTTTAAAATGCTTGTAATTCTGCATATGAATGTAACTCTATGTTCTTTTACTTTTACCTGCCATGTCTGGTAGCTGTTTGACCGTCTTGTTTTGACTGAACCAGTCATACATAGGATATTACTGTAAAATCTATTGTCCGGTTTGTACAATCTTTCTGGGTAGGAATGACACAATGTTATACCATCATAAATGATCCTGACAAGACAAAGAGGAATCTTCCGCGGGCACTTTTCTCCCAGCTGATTGGTGCCTTCATGCCAGAAGGGGCGTGAACCTAAGTGTCCTTAAAGAGACGCGCCGAGCTTCCCTTCTTCCCTTCTGAAACGCTTCTGAAACTCTTCCTGAAACTCTCTTCCTGAACGCTCTCTTCGATGCTTCATCATGTGACTCCTCGTGCGTCTGGACATCGCCTTAGTGTGATGATCCATCGTTTCTCTTTTTGTTTTCTTCAAGTTTATTTTATCTTTTTCGAAGTCTCCTCTGTTCATGTCTTCTCGCGAAGAAAATGAACACAGCCAGACTGGCAAGCTTCACCTACAAGGACATTCAAACACGCCGCGCTCGCTGGACGAACCCGAACTCGTGACACGAGGACAGAGAGAGACACACACGCTTTCTTCACATCAACCACAAAAGAGCTTTACCTGTGCAAGTAACCGTTTACCATTCTTTCGAGGTTTAAGATCTGTGATTCTTGTTGTCTCAAAAGGTTCTGTCTGTGATGAATTTTGCCAAACCAGAAGATCTCTCATCTTCTTACTCTCTCTCTCTCTCTCTCTCTCTCTCTCTCTCTCTCTCTCCCTTCCACTCTTTCTCTCTCGCAACCTCTCTCTCTCTCACTCCTGTTTGTTATTCGTCTGTCTCGTTAGTGTTACTGTTTAACTGTACATACATGCATCCTGTGTTCAAATGTAGAATTCTGTATCCGTAGTTTCAATTATTAAAGCCATATTCTTGATTGATCCTGAAGTGCTCATTTACAAGTCAATGAAATGAATATCTCATAGCTACAAAGCTTTACAAGTTGTTACTATATTAGTAACGTAAATTTTATAAACACAAGAAAATTAATGTTCACGGCCGGAACATTGAGATTTCTTGGAGTTTATAAAAAGGGATAACTTTGTTGAGAAGTTGGTAAGTTAATCTTACGGCTGTTTGCTGGACAAACCGATTGTTTGATAACTAATTAATTCCCTTAAAGTTATCTCATATAATCGATCTGTAATGAGACCATTGATATATGAATGAGGAATTATAATTCGTTATGATTTACCATTCATACATACAATCGATCTGTTTTCAATTTCGATAATATAACTGTAATATGCAAAAATATTAATCATATTTCATGATTAATTATTAAAATTCCCTATAAATAATTTGAGCTAATTAAGGCACATCTCGATGTTGCTACAACTGTCTGCACTTGGGTTCATCCATTACCTTCATAACAGAATACGCTCAAATGCAATCGGCCATGTCACTGTATCTTAGTTTTTAGGGAAAAATCATGACAAAAAGTAATATGTTTATAATCCTATCCTAAATACTACTATTGTTGGTAGTAAATAGGATATTGTTGTATTTTACTTAACATACTAAAAGAGGTTATTTATATTTGGCTTTTATTTCTATTTATTATATATAGAGTATTCTAAGAGTAACGGGGTTGACAATAAAATACCTGTTCAGGAGACATGTTTGTTTTAAGACTGTTAGTAAGTGGATTTGACTGGAAAATTATGGAAATGAATGATGACACTGAAGACATACATGTAAAACAGTTATTTTATTAAAATTATGAAAGAATTAAAAACTAAACTCATTTGCATGAACATGAAATTATGCTATCTGAGGCATCCACAATCAGTGCTTATATATCAATACAAATATATACAAATCATCTCACATATATCTGATGAAAAACAGCAGAGCAGCCTCCCCATTAGCGAACTGAGCTGCAAATTCAACAATCTGATCAAACTTTTGCTCACACAAAACACATATTTTGTAACATAGGAAGTAACACAGGAAATATTTGCCACAGCACACACTATGAAACATTACTGAAGACAAAGTAACATTTTCCCCGGATCAAGCAAAGGCCACACATACTTGGCTTAAAACTCTCTAAGTAGTAACATGTAAGTAATGTAGCAGGTAAGTAATGATGGAATTGGCCTTCTCTATTCAGTACGTTTTGCCCAGATGTCTTTCTGAATTTCTACATGCCGCAACGTCACATTTTGGGGTGCAGGATTGAGCCTCACAATGTCGTCAAACAAGTAAACATTTTTTTTTCTGTTTATAACAGAACTGCTTTTGAAATTACGATTGATATTATTATACAAATGTAAATTCAGTGATTCTGTTGGATAATATTTGTTCCTTAGTGTAAATTGGAAATGCATGGTCATTTTATTTTATAAATATAAACAAAAAAAAAACTATATGGTGTAACAGAGTTTTAGAACTAGACAAATCTCTCTCCATTAATAATAATAAAAAAAAGAAGTGTGGTTGTTCAGCAGTCGGTGTGTGAGAGCACACGAGAGAGAAACTCTTCATTCATCTCATTCCTCAATAGAATTGTAAAAATAATCAGCGTCATTGCACCTAATTTATTTTCACTGACTGCGAGATATGCCTATAATGGTCTTTTGGTGTATTTTTTGTTTGTTTGTGTGTTATGGCGCTGCTCCCCGAGGAATAGGCTTCTGTTGCCCACTGACGTCTACAATATGAAATATAGGCTATATTGTTGTAGTCTCTATTTTTAACTTATGATTCTATTTTTCTGTTCTAAAAGTTTGTTCTATTCTGTTTGAAATTTACTTTTACACATTTAATTTATGTTTTTGTTCAATTTAACCAATTCTGTTGTAGCCTAATAGGCATTTAAAAAAAAAGATTTTGTTCTAAAAGTTTGTTCTATTTTGTTTTGTTGGTTTATTTTTTTTAACATATGTAATCAGTCTCATTCTTGTTGAAATAATGAAAAGGTTTTTTTACAAGACCTTTTTTTTTATATATAAACAGATAGCCTACAAACAGAGATATATCATTTTTCACTGTTCGTTCAAATAATAGTCTATATTTATGTATTGTTTGTTTAAACACCATAAACCAAATTTTCTTTATTTAATAATACAAATTATTACTTTATAACATGCAGTTTCAACTCCACCAAATCTTAGGTTGTTTCATTATTGTACAGCGAATGTCAATAGCTCTTTTTTATTGTTCATGTTTGTTGTAGGCTTATTTGGAAATTACCATAGTTGTAGTATTTCATCCTTACTGTTAATTGACATTAGCCCCACTTATGCTTCAAAATGCTACAATTGCTGCTGTTTTGCAAAATGTCCCTTTGCGTCACCTGGCTGTCATTTCGCGAATGACTTTGAAATGCGACTGGTATATTTTTGCCGTGCATGGTGACTTTGCCGCGGCAGCTAACGCGGCGGTAATAGGCATTCTGGTTGACTACCTTCTGTAGGTTCAACAACGTGTGGTTCTCGTACTTCCAGTGTAGGTTCAACCCTCTGGGGTCGGCTATCGCGAGTAAAAAAAATACTCCAGTAAAAGTAGAAAGTCCTCCATTCAAACATCACTTGAGTAAAAGTACAAAAGTATCCAATTTAAAATGTACTTAACCCTCTGGGGTTGGCTATTGCGCCGGCGTGACGAGCTCACTTTTTTCCTTATCAGTGCAAACAGACTCAAATTACTCTGTTGATTTTGATCTTACATATAAGTGTTATACATCATTAGATCCTGTTAAGTGTCTATTTTTTGTGGATACTCACAATAAAAACAAAGTGTTCTGTTTTTTTGTCAAATAAAGAAAAATAAACATGATGCGAATTTTGGTTTCTCTCTGTCAGTGAAGTTCATTTTGAAACGCGTCCGAACTGAACTGTAACTGCAGTGAATACTTGTCACACAGGCACGAAAGATTTTTCGTTATGAAGCTGAAATTCTCTTCTTTTAAATGAAGTAATTTATATAAAAACAAATATTCTCAGTTTATGTAATCTGTATGAAAAGAGAGAGATGTCAGTCTTTTTCCTTTCAGCTAATTATAGCTTATTACGTGTTAATGTGACCACGCCCACGGAGAGCGCGCGCTATTCAAACACAAATGTTGAGGCAAGCCATGCCAACGCCCACATCAGCTGGATAAAACATCCAGTTTAATAAGAATCTTGTACTTTACCTCGTCTTGCTGCGCTGTGAGGAATAATACTATCGTAATAATCCTGGAAAAGTTACCTCAGAAGTGCTGGTAGTTTCATTTCGAGGAGCACGGATTCAGCTGATGTAGTAAGTTATTTATTCTTAAGTGCTTTGTTCTAATCGCGTTATTGAATGGTGTCTGTAAACTGCACAAAGACTGTTTAAATATGAATTGCGTGTCTGTGTGTGAATGAATGAATGGCACAGACGCGCGTGCGATGTTGTTTACTACAGATGTACACTCACCGGCCACTTTATTAGGTACACCTGTCCAACTGCTCGTTAACACTTAATTTCTAAGCAGCCAATCACATGGCGGCAACTCAGTGCATTTAGGCATGTAGACATGGTCAAGACAATCTCCTGCAGTTCAAACCGAGCATCAGTATGGGGAAGAAAGGTGATTTGAGTGACTTTGAACGTGGCATGATTGTTGGTGCCAGAAGGGCTGGTCTGAGTATTTCAGAAACTGCTAATCTACTGGGATTTTCACGCACAACCATCTCTAGGGTTTACAGAGAATGGTCCGAAAAAGAAAAAACATCCAGTGAGCGGCAGTTCTGTGGGCGGAAATGCCTTGTTGATGCCAGAGGTCAGAGGAGAATGGCCAGACTGGTTCGAGCTGATAGAAGGGCAACAGTGACTCAAATAACCACCCGTTACAACCAAGGTGGGCAGAAGAGCATCTCTGAACGCACAGTACGTCGAACTTTGAGGCAGATGGGCTACAACAGCAGAAGACCCCACCGGGTACCACTCATCTCCACTACAAATAGGAAAAAGAGGCTACAATTTGCAAGAGCTCACCAAAATTGGACAGTTGAAGACTGGAAAAATGTTGCCTGGTCTGATGAGTCTCGATTTCTGTTGAGACATTCAGATGGTAGAGTCAGAATTTGGCGTAAACAGAATGAGAACATGGATCCATCATGCCTTGTTACCACTGAGCAGGCTGGTGGTGGTGGTGTAATGGTGTGGGGGATGTTTTATTGGCACACTTTAGGCCCCTTAGTGCCAATTGGGCATCGTTTAAATGCCACGGCCTACCTGAGCATTGTTTCTGACCATGTCCATCCCTTTATGGCCACCATGTACCCATCCTCTGATGGCTACTTCCAGCAGGATAATGCACCATGGCACAAAGCTCGAATCATTTCAAATTGGTTTTCTTGAACATGACAATGAGTTCACTGTACTAAAATGGCCTCCACAGTCACCAGATCTCAATCCAATAGAGCATCTTTGGGATGTGGTGGAACGGGAGATTCGCATCATGGATGTGCAGCTGACAAATCTGCGGCAACTGTGTGATGCCATCATGTCAATATGGACCAAACTCCCTGAGGAATGCTTCCAGCACCTTGTTGAATCTATGCCACGAAGAATTGAGGCAGTTCTGAAGGCAAAAGGGGGTCCAACCCGTTACTAGCATGGGGTACCTAATAAAGTGGCCGGTGAGTGTACATCGCATCTGTGCGTTCATTCACTCTCGCTCCTACATTAGTAAACGTTATTTTTACATGAACACATCCAAACTATATTGCTATAGCCTACTGAGATTTGTTCTAACCGCGATATAGAATAGTGTCTGTAATGACAACATTTCGTTGACTAGTTTTGGATAGATTATAAAGTTTTTACTCTAAAATAGACATAAGCTTTTGTTAAACAGTTTCTGCTCATTTGTTAAATATATAGTATGTTTTGTCAAAAATAAACTAATCAACTGTTATAGTGTTTGTTCCAATGCAAGCTATATAAAAATAATAAATCCTTAACTTTGAAATATGCATGATAAAAATGTATTGGCCTACTTTAAAAAATAATACTTTATAAGAGATTTATGGAAAAAGATGATTTTCTTTTCTAGATGTTTCCAACTCTAACTTTGAACCAATTCTATAGAATGGCCCATATAACCTATTTGAACAGGATTTGTTTCCAGGTATGACTAAAAATGTGCTTTTGACTTTCATTTATATTTTGATTATATATATATATATATGTGTGTGTGTGTATGTATATATATATATATATATAGTCCTTGCATTCTTTCTTGTGTGACACACCTGAATGAAAGGCTCATTAAGCAGCTCATTATTATGCGGGTCTTTGTCTTCTCAGGTGTGAACCACCTAATTATTCATGACAAGGGTTGGGCCGATCACGCCCATCCACATATTCCCTTTCCAAAAAAAAAAAAAAATGTTTTATGTTTAAATGTAAAATGTTTGAAAAAAATCTATTGTTTTATGTGAATGAAAAGGCAGGATGATTTTCAGATCATTTTGAAGCAAAAACTCTAGGCGACAACATCCATTAGTCAAAAGTATTGTGGACACATATTTAACATGTGTTTTTTGGCCTTATTTCAGAAACTTTTTTTTTTTTTTTTATAACAATATTCTCTCAAAAATACAAACATGTATATACATGTTGCTCACATATTATGGTAGCCCTGTTTGTGCTAAATAGAGTGTAATTTCACCTGTGCCATTAATATGTTTATAAGCAGCTGAAAAAAGCACAAAGGGCATGGCCATGTCAAAACATCTCAAGGACCCCAAAAACACCTTAGACCCCAGAGGGTTAAGCATTGGTTCTTCCATTGGCGTTGGACTTCTTCCACCAACACACACTCTACATCCAGTGATGACATCTCCATCTCCAAAACTGGGGTAGGTATATCCTTAATATGGTTTCCGAATCCTTCATGCTGGCACCGGAACCTTATTCATGCATGATCTGAGATTGGATCGGTGTACCCTTCTTATCCTCCATCTATAGGCCTTGATTTTCTTCCACTGTTTCAATAGGGACAGCATGGGTTTGTACAACTCTATCCTCTCCTGGTAAGGTGGCTTTTTTTTTCTGAAGACACAGAGAGTCGGATCAGTCTCCTGAAACTGGCGGAGATCTGCTATTGTGTATCCCTGCAAGGTAGGTTTATTCTCACAATAAACATCGTCCTCGCCTGCAATGTACGCTTGCATCTGCTGAACTTTGCAACACTCAATGCCTGCGGCCACCAGATCAGGCCCTAAAGCTGTTCCGGTTCTAAGTGAGTTACAGATGGCGACACAGCCATCATACTCTATGTCCTCACTTTCAGGCTCCACCTCATCCAATCCCTTTTCTGTCACCTCCCCCTTTTGAGAGCCAACAGCTCCAACTTCATACTTCTATAATTACGATTATTCCACTCCGCCCCACGTAGCCTCCTGCTCGCATACGCTATCACAATCCTTTTTCCTTTCTGGCCCTGGTTTAAGACAGCACCTAACCCAAGCTTGCTCCAGTCTCCAAAACAAATGGGAGGGTAAAACCTGCATATCCCAACGTTGGCGCACTAGTCAACTTTTCTTTAAGCTGCACAAAGGCCGACTGACAAAGGGGAGACCAAGAGTCCTTAAACAGCTGATCTGTCCTACAAGGACTAGGCTATTCCCTCGGAGGCAAGCATTAACTACGTCATGCAGCCGTCCAGCTACCTGGAAAAAAAAACCCTCAATAAATCTTCAATAATAACTGCAGAAACACAGAAATGATCTGAAATCCTTAAGGGTGCTAGATGTTGGCCACTGCGTTACCACACTTACTTTGTCAGGGCTCGTGCTCACTCCCTGAGCTGAGACATTATGTCCAAGAAACCTGACTTCTGACTGCGGGAAATAACTTTTCTCCACCTTGACTTTTAGTCCAGTATCTTTCAGCCTTTTGAACACCGTTTCCAGTCTCACCAGATGATCCGAGAAGGTAGACGAGTACACTAACAAGTCGTCTAGGTGAACAAGGGCAATGTGAAACACCAGGTCATTCATGATAGACTGCATGAGGCGCTGAAACGTTGCGGGTGCATTACAAAGCCCGAAATGCATGCAGTAATACTCATATAGCCCGAACGGAGTGATAAATGCAGTCTTGTGGCGGTCTTTCTCATGTACAGCAACTTGATGATAGCCACTGGCGAGGTCTATTGTCAAAAAATCTCTGCTCCCCCCAACGCATCCAGACTCTCATCTATGCATAGTAATGGGAAAGCATCTGGTCTTAGCATTTAATTTACTATAGTCCACACAAAGTCTGAGACTCCCATCAGCCTTTCGCACCAGCACAATTGGTAAGGCATAGGAACTGGAACTCTTGTGTATGACACCTTTTCTGAGCAACTTGGAAATATGCTCCCTGACTTCTTCAAACTGGTTCGGAGGTATGTGTCGGTACGGTTGGGCAACTGGAGTATCATCCACCAAATGGATCTTATGCTTCACCCTGTCCGTGTACCCAAGGGCCTCTTCACAGACTGCATCATCATATTTCTTCCAAAGTACACCTAGCTCAGTCTGTTGCTCTGTCCATCTAGCAGGTGTCCCATGTCACTGTCAGGCTCTTGTCTAACTTCTTGATCAATGCTCAATTTGTCTTGATCAGTGGACATGCGTTGAAACCTCACTTCACAGTGGTTACTCTCCATGCATTGACAATGGCCAAGTACATCCACCAGAGTCTTGAAAAAGCAACCAAACATCCTCTGATGAAAAATGTACTACCTCGACTGGAAACACATGACGGGGACTAAGGTCTGAACTGGGACCAACCCACCAGGCAAAGGTCTGATTCCTGGCTCTAACAATGCCCAAGCATCACTGTACACTGTTCCCTTGTGGACTCTGACATTGACCGTGGCAACAGATATGCTTTGCGTTTGCCACTTACTCTGGCTATTGACACTTTTTTCACTGAGCTCAACCTCCTTTACTTGATGGAAAGCTTCCCTCCACACAGAGTCCAAATTGCCTCCTAGAGTGTTATCAAACTCAGAAAGAACAAGCTGTCTGCATCTTGAGTTATATGCATTCCTATTATGCCAGGTGGAGTCGAGTCTGGCTCTGGAACATCCTCATCCCTGACTATCAGGAATCCACATTCCAGTATGGTCAGTCCCATAACTTGGATATCTAATTCCACATATACAAGGTACGGCAAAGGTAGCTTGTTGGCTGCGGTTATCTTGAGCCACTTAGCTGTACAGTGAATGTCTTGATCATCACCATGGAGATGGTCTCTGAAAAAGTGTGCTCACGTTACTCCGTGTTCAATAAACAACGAACAGGCTCACCACTAATGCAGATATTTACCTCTGGACACGTGCCTACTGCACGCTCAAGAAACCTTTCTTTGGTCAATGGGCTACTGTTTGAGCTCACTGCAATGGAGGGACCCCGTTTCCTGGTACTACAGACAGTGAGGCAGAACTGGAAGCAGCCTTCTCGCCATGTGGTGCTGTCTAGTTTTGAGCAAAGTGTCTTACTCCCTGTCATGGACTGTGTTCCATTCAGCTTAAACACTCCCAAGAAACTCCAGGACACAGCTGATTCATTTCCAAGAGGTTTACTGGGAATTTTGTGAAACTGCAATACAGTACAATGAGATGTCAATATTATTAATCAAACCCAGATATACAATATCAGTGTAAATAGCACAGCTTAGCTAAGATAGCAGTGTAGCCTATATGATAAACACAATCGAGCTAGTAAAAAAACAACCAGCAGCAATAAACAAAGCTAACTTAGCCTTCTCAATAAACTTACAAAATTAAAATAAGCAGTAACCTAATGTTAAACAATGATAATACTCACAGACGTTGCCTTAGCAAAAAGAGGAGAAGGAAAAGCGATCGATTCAGAAAACTGACGACTGATAGAGCTCACACATTCCTGTAGCTGATTACCGCATGGCAATTTTTCTTCCTGTTTCCCTACATGCACGGGTACCGCGTTACTATGGTTACGAATATAAACAAACCACACTGAACTACTGAAACAAAGTAGAAACGCATTTCAAGCGGCATGACACTCCCCGCTTGGGATCTTTAAAGAGCCCACATTAATTAACAGAATCAGTCTTTGGAGAGAAAAGCAGAACCACTTCTGTAATGGGCCGAGAAAAAGTCTTTCTGGTTCCATCCTCGACAACTTCGACTTGAAGCTTCCGAACCAATCCATCTTCTCCTGGAAGGGTTTTTGTGATAATGCCCGTAGGCCATTCATTTCTCTTTGCCTGATTGTCTTTCAAGAGAACTATGTCTCCTTCTTGAAGGTTCGGCCTTTTCCCTTGCCACTTGTGCCGAAGCTGCAATGTTTTGAGGTATTCATGTTTCCACCTGTTCCAAAACATGTCTGCAAGGCCCTGCAATGTCCACTCCTCTCTGACGAGATGCACTTCCTCAAAGCTTCCTGACGGAGGAGGAGGTGCAGAGCCAGTCTTAAGAGTCAGGAGCATTGCTGGGGTGAGGATGAGAAGCGATTCCGGATCCGATGACACTGGGATGAGCGGTCTAGCATTCATGATTGCAGCTACCTCAGCCATGAGTGTAGTCAGAACCTCATGTGTAAGGTGAGACCTCCTCTGCTCAAGCAGCATGCAGTCCAAAATCCGGCGAGCAATGCCAATCATGCGTTCCCATGCGCCACCCATATGAGACGCGTGGGGCGGATTGAATACCCAGGTGCAGCTCTGTGTGTGCTGGAACTCTTCCACACTGTTGAAGCCTGGATTAGTCTTGTCCATCTCCAGCTCACGAGAGGCGCCGATGAAGTTAGTTCCGCAGTCGGAGCGGATCTGCTTTGCGGGGCCCCTGACTGCAAAGAACCTTCTCAAGGCGTTGATGAAGCTGCTGGAACTTATTGCTTCAATTACCTCGATGTGAACTGCCCTTAAACACATGCATGAGAACATCACAGCCCATCGTTTAGAATTGGAGACTCCTCCTCTTGTGCGGCGTGAGACAATGTCCCATGGTCCAAAGACGTCAACACCTACATAGGTGAAAGGAGGTGCTACTTGTAGCCGTTCCGCTGGCAGAGCTGCCATCTGCTGATGTTCTGTCTTTCCCCTCAGCCTTCTACATGTGATACATCTGTGAAGCAGACTGCTGATGCAGCGTTTAGCTCCCACCAGCCAGAAACCTGCCGCTCGAATGGCACCTTCGGTCAGATGTCTTCCTTGGTGTTTTACTGCTTCATGATAGTGAGAGACAAGCAGGGTTGCGAGATGATGCCGGCCAGGAATGATGATGGGGTGAGCCTCGTCCATGCTCAGATCTGGCTGTCCAATCCGACCTCCCACTCTAAGAAGTCGATCTTGGTCCATGATAGGGCGCAATTTCCACAGGCTGCTGGAAGATGGGATGTTGGATCCTGAGTTTACACACTTAAGTTCGTCTGAATAGCACTCGTTCTGGACACTCTTCACAATGCACACTTTGGCCCTCAGCAACTCTTCCTCAGTAGAGCGACAGATGTGCCACCCCTGACATTCATTCTGGGTGGAGTGGGCAAAGGAACGAGCCACGTGGATGAGGTGTGCTATGGCTGTGAGGAGAGTGCTGAACTTGGAGAAACGTTCAAAGCGATGTGGGTGTACCACATCTCTGGTAACATGTGTGAGACTTGTCACCACCTGGGGACGCACTTCAGAGTCAGTGTCAGGGTCGATGAGGTTATAAGTCTCTTGAAACTCAGGTGAATGCGAAGGCGCATCATGGAGAAAGGCTGGTCCTTTGAGCCAAGTTGTGCTGCTAAGCAAGGTTGGTGTCACAGTTCTTGACCCAATGTCGGCTGGGTTGAGATGCGTTGGGACGTACTTCCACTGGCCGGAACAAGGTGATTGATGGATTCGTTGGACCCTGTTGTGTACGTAGACATAGAATCTCCTTGACTGGTTCTGGATGTACCCCAATACAACCTTGCTATCCGTGTAGTAGGTGATGTTGTCAAATGTTGTGTCCATCTCTGTGACTACCATCTCGGCGATCTCGATGGCGAGTACAGCCGCACAGAGCTCAAGTCTCGGTATAGTTAAGCCAGGCTGGGGGGCCAACTTTGCTTTCCCGAAGACAAAGCCAATCTCAGTCTGTTCTTGGTGGCTTGTCACCTTGACGTAGGCTACGGCTGCTATTGCCTTGACTGATGCGTCTGCAAAGACACAAAGTTCTCTTCTTAGAGCGCCTGCGGTGGAGAAAGACGTGTAAGGGCGTGGTATCTGGAGCCCCTCTAGGTCTTGGAGTGACTGTTTCCATCTAGTCCACTCAATCTCCATGTCTTGGGGAAGAGGTGAGTCCCAGTCCTCTGCTTGCGTGGTGAGTTCCCTGAGTATCAGTCTTCCATGAACCGTGATGGGTGCAAGGAACCCTAGAGGATCATAGAGGCTGTTCACAGTTGAGAGTACCCCTCTGCGAGTGAATAGCTTCTGGTCATCTTTGATCTGAAACATGAAGGTGTCTGTGCGCATGTTCCAGAACAATCCAAGGCTACGTTGGATGGGCAGATCATCAACAAAGAGATCTAGGCTGTTGACGTCCTTGGTGCGATCTTCGGATGGAAATGCTTCGATGACTGCCGGTCGATTTGAAGCAATTTTGTGCAGCCTGAGGTTAGAAGCTGCAAGCATCTTCTGTGCTCGCCCGAGGACGCTGATGGCCTCTTCCTCGGTGGCGAAAGACTTTAAAGCATCGTCAACGTAGAACTCGCGCTCAATGAATCTTCTTGCATCACTGCCATAGTCAGCTTCTGCTTCCTTAGCTGCCCGTCGCATACCATACACTGCGACGGCAGGTGTGGGACTGTTCCCAAAAAGGTGAACCCGCATTCTGTAGTCCACGATGTCGGAGGTAGGGTCGTTATTCCTATACCACAGGAAGCGGAGAAAATCACGGTGTTCCTCCTTAACGACAAAGCAGTGGAACATGTGCTCGATGTCGGCGGTGATCGCCACCTGTTCCTTCCTGAACCTCATAAGAACACCTAGCAGGCTATTATTAAGGTCAGGGCCAGTGAGCAAGACATCGTTGAGCGACACTCCTTCACATGACGCGCTGCTGTCGAAGACCACACGGATCTTATCTGGCTTCCTAGGATGATACACGCCGAACAGGGGCAGGTACCAACACTCTTGTCCAGGCTGCACTGGCGGAGCAACTTCTGTGTGTGCCTTCTGGAGCATCTTCTCCATAAACTCTAGGAAATCGGCTTTCATCTGTGGTCGTTTTTCCAATGAGCGCCGGAGTGAGACGAGACGGTCGAAAGCCTGTTTCCTGTTGTTAGGCAGCCGCTGTCTCGGCATCCGAAAGGGTAAAGGTGCAACCCAACTTTTGGAGCTGTCCTAATGGCACTCAGCTTCCATTATCTTCAGAAACTCTAGATCCTCCATGGATGGAGCGAGTCTGTGGTCGTCGGGAGTACGAGCGAAGACAGTCTGCCCCAAGCAGTCTCCACTGAGTATCATTGAGTCACGGGTGGAGGTTGGTGCTGGATGATGCTGGGGTTTAGGCACTTGACCAAATACCTCTTTCACTCTGATCTGATTGTTGCATGGCTGAAGATAACTCGTGCGACCGTTCTCTAAGATGGCTGTTTTGTAACTTCTCACCTCATGTGGTCTGTGAGCACCTCCTAGGCACACATCACCAACGACGACCCATCCTAGGTCAAGCCTTTGGGCAAACGGTGCATCTTCTGGGCCACTTATCTGCTCTCGGACCTTGTGTGCCTGTAAGATGTCTCTGCCCAGTAAGAGGAGTATTTTGGCGTTCGGATCCAGTCGTGGAATCTTATTGGCGATGTGCTTCAGGTGGGCATGATGGTAGGCTGCTTCCGGCGTAGGAATCTCCGCACGAACGTTAGGGATTTGGTTGCACTCGAGGAGTGTAGGCAGAGGAATGCTCAGTTTCTTGTCCACCGGCTCCACAGTGTAACCGCTGGCTCTCCTCCCCGCTGTCTCTGAACACCCCGCACAGGTCTTGAGCGTATATGAGTAGGAGCTTCCGGAGATCTTAAAAACCTCAAAGAACTCTGACCGCGCCAGGGAGCGATTGCTTTGCTCGTCCAGTATGGCATACATTCTCTTGGACTCCTCCCTGCATCCGTTTAGGAACACACTGACAAGGCAGATCTTAGCACATGCTCTGGAACTTAATCCTTCACCACATACCTGAGTGCACGTCGACTTGACCTCCTGGATGTCTGCTCTGTCCTCCTCCCCGCCGTCCTCTGAAGTGGAAGGGGACGACTTTGATTTCCAGGTAGGTGGGCAGGGGTGAAGTGCTGTCACTGGTGCTGGTTGAGGAGAGAACCCCTGATATGATTGTAAAGCGCTTTGGGTGTACAGTAGTACATATGAAAGCGCTATATAAATGCCTCATTCATTCATTCATTCATTCACGTGAGCAGTGCTCTCACACTCTGTACATTTTATCTCAGCTGTGCAGTTCTTTGCAAGATGCTCTGTGGATGAGCAACAGCGAAAGCAGATGTAATGCTCTTTCAAAAGCTGTTTGCGATCATTTATGCTCTTTTCACGGAAGCCTCTGCATTTCCTCAGAGGGTGGGGCTTTTTATGCAGAGGGCAATGTTTATTTGGATCAATTCGTTCCGTACTTTCTCTACACTCAGCCTTGGTAGTTCCTGAGACCTGCGTCTTGTGAACATAAACAGATGTCTTTGTAGGCCTCTCCCACTTACACTTTCTCTCTGTTGGAGCTTGCGTGAAGAGGTTAAAGCTTGGGTCAGTGCGAGCCCTTGCCTCTGTGGCGATGAAATTTACGAACACAGAGAAGGGTGGGAAGCTAACGAAATGATCCTGTTTGTATCTTGAACCAAAGTAAAGCCACTTTTCTTGCATGTTGTATGGGAGTTTCTCAATGATAGGCTTAATTCCTCTGGAGGTATCCAAGTACGACAAGCCTGCAAGGTAGCCGTCTTCCTTGGCGGCTTGTAGCTCTGACAACAGGTCGGCTAGATCCCTGAGTCTCTGTGGATCCTTTGTTGTGACCTTTGGAAAGTTTTCTAGTTTGTTGAACAGAGCCTGCTCGACGGCCTCTGGCGAACCATATATTTCGTCGAGGCGCCCCCACGCCATGTGCAGTCCAGTTGTTGGATCCTTAATGTTAACCGTTTTTATTCTCCTTACTTGTTCTGATGACTCTTTTCCCAGATACTTGGTGAGGAGGTCGAGTTCTCCTGCAGCAGACAGGTCTAGATCAGCGATAGCGTTCAGGAACGATGTTTTCCAGGCCCAATAGTTCATTGGCTGGTCATCATATGTGGTGAGGCCTGAAGTCACCAGGTGGCTGCGAGCAAGGTATTTGATAAGGTCTCCAGTGGACGTAGAGTGGTCATAGCTAGCTCCATAAGGCGTCCTGTGAGCAGGTGGGTGTGTAGGAGATGAGGAATCCAGTTTGAAGTTCTGTTGCGGACGATTCCCTCCAAGCTGAGGAGCTGGAGGGGAGTTGAGAGGCTGATTGAAGCTTTGTTGTGGCGGTGCCGAACTGGTCTGAGGGCCCTGAGGGACCCGGTGTGGCATAATGTCAGCAGAAGCTTGGGTTTGACTTGCATTGAGTGGGTGGGGTGTTGAAGGGATAACATTGATTGGTTGAGGGTGTGGAGAATGAAGCGTTGGCGAAACATAGTCACTCCCTCTTCTGATAGAGCATAGGCTGGTTTGTGCAGACACGTAGGCGGCGACTTGCTGGTCTTTGACCGATTGGGAGACCGGACTATTAGCCTTACTGCATACCTCAAAGCCCATATCTTGTAAACCAGCCACGAGAGCATTTGCCTCTGCTATGGCAGCATCCTTTTCTTTTTCATCATTTGATGCATCAAGATTAGCTTGAACTCGTGCCTGCTCCACTTTAAGTTGAATTTCTTTTAGCGCATGTGCCGCTCTAGCTTGCGCTGCTTCAGCCTTTGCCT
This sequence comes from Rhinichthys klamathensis goyatoka, assembly GCF_029890125.1. Taxonomy (NCBI): domain Eukaryota; kingdom Metazoa; phylum Chordata; class Actinopteri; order Cypriniformes; family Leuciscidae; genus Rhinichthys; species Rhinichthys klamathensis. The sequence goes on along the minus strand of NW_026606714.1, from coordinate 2,905,361 downwards.
TTGCCATTGCGACGGCCATGCTAATCTTCGAGCTGGACGATGTACCAGATGAGCGACTGCTTCTTGAGCGCACAGTCTCAGACTGGTTATCTCCAATTCCTTTTTTTTACTGTTGCTACGTTGTGACATTGTGACTCACCGCGTTTTCAATATCAGGAGAAGGAAGCTAGTGAGTAGCTGACAGTGAGCTGTAGAGTTAGCTGCTTATCTCTTGAGTTGCTCCGTAGGATGGCAATCCTTGTGTCCCTTGTTAGCTGTGTTGCCGTCTTTTCACTGTCATGGACTGTGTTCCATTCAGCTTAAACACTCCCAAGAAACTCCAGGACACAGCTGATTCATTTCCAAGAGGTTTACTGGGAATTTTGTGAAACTGCAATACAGTACAATGAGATGTCAATATTATTAATCAAACCCCGATATACAATATCAGTGTAAATAGCACAGCTTAGCTAAGATAGCAGTGTAGCCTATATGATAAACACAATCGAGCTAGTAAAAAACAACCAGCAGCAATAAACAAAGCTAACTTAGCCTTCTCAATAATCTTACAAAATTAAAATAAGCAGTAACCTAATGTTAAACAATGATAATACTCACAGACGTTGCCTTAGCAAAAAGAGGAGAAGGAAAAGCGATCGATTCAGAAAACTGACGACTGATAGAGCTCACACATTCCTGTAGCTGATTACCGCATGGCAATTTTTCTTCCTGTTTCCCTACATGCACGGGTACCGCGTTACTATGGTTACGAATATAAACAAACCACACTGAACTACTGAAACAAAGGGTGAGGAACATGACATGGGCGAGGTCAAGGCGGAGCAGGAAGCCTCCAGGACGGAGCATGCCTTGTTGGCGGCCAGGGCGGAGCAGGACGTGCAGGCGGCCGGGGCGGAGCAGGACGTACAGGCGGCCGGGGCGGAGCAGGACGTGCAGGCTGCAGTGGCGGTGAAGACGCTTCGGGTGGCCGTGGCGGTGAAGCCCCTTCGGGTGGCCGTGGCGGTGAAGCCCCTTCGGGTGGCCGTGGCGGTGAAGCCCCTTCGGGTGGCCGTGGCGGAGACGCCCCTTCGGGTGGCCGTGGCGGAGACGCCCCTTCGGGTGGCCGTGGAGGAGACGCCCCTTCGGGTGGCCATGAAGGGGTCCTATATCCCCCTCCAAAAAAAAAATTCTTGGGGAGTGTGATGGGCTCAGGAACAGACACGGGCTCAGGAACAGACACGGGCTCAGGAACAGACACGGGCTCAGGAACAGGCTGGGCAGACGGAACGTGAACAGTCTCTGGCTGGGCAGATGGGACGTGAACAGTCTCTGGCTGGGAGACGGGACGTGAACAGTCTCTGGCTGGGCAGACGGGACGTGAACAGTCTCTGGCTGGGCAGACGGGCCAGGTCGCTGGAGTGGCGCCGGCAGGGCGAGCAGCTTGAGCGGGGCCGGCAGAGCAGGGCGCCTGGGCGGCGCAGGCAGAGCAAGGCGCCTGGGCGGTACGTCAGGGATGGCAGTCACCTCCGGGATGGTCTTTGGGTTAGGAGCCACCGGACAAGTCGTTGAAGAGGCCTTTCTCCTCCTCCTCCGTCTCCGAACCCTCGGACTCGGGATCCCCGGACTCGGGACCACCGGAACTGGGACCACCAGACTCGGGACCACCGGAACTGGGACCACCGGACTCGGGACCACCGGACTCGAGACCACCGGAACCAGCGGTGAAGGCTCGGCTGGGCTGGACGGGACCAGCGGTGAAGGCTCGGCTGGGCTGGACGGGACCAGCGGTGAAGGCTCGGCTGGGCTGGACGGAACCAGCGGTGAAGGCTCGGGAGAACGAAGAACAGGTGGGTGATTGAGGGAGTGAGTTCAGGTGTGGAGACAAGGAGGATTCTGGGAAGTGTAGTGAAGACGACGACAGAAGGTGCAGACGATGACGGTGACAATACATCATATACTGTATGCATCACTAGCACTACATGCCATTGATCTCAACTACACATTTACATGTAAGACCTTATTTTTTTGTTGGTTACATTAGTAATATAAATATGTAGAAATATTTTAACAAATATTATATTTTGAATATTGCTTCAGAGAAAAAGGCAAAGTGCTGAACTGGGACTTTTTTAACCCCCTGGGGTCGGCTATCGCGCCGGCGCGATTGTCTCGCTTTTTTTCTTATCAGTGCAAAAGAGACTCCAAATACTCGGTTGATTTTGATCTTACATATAAGTGTGATACATCATTAGATCCTGTTAAGTTTCTATTTTTTTTGTGGATACTCACAATAAAAACAAAGTGTTGTGCTTTTCACCAAATAAAGAAAAACAAACATGATGCGAGTTCAGCGTTCTCTCTGTCAGTGCAGTCCATTCTGAAACGCGTCCTAAGATTAACTGTAACTCCGCGATTACTTGTCACACAGGCACGAGAGATTTTTCTTTATGAAGCTTGAATTCTCTTCTTTTAAATGAAGTAATTTATATAAAAAACAAATATTCTCAGTTTATGCAATCTGTATGAAAAGAGAGTGCTGTCAGTATTTTTTTCCCAGCTCATTACACTTCATTACGCGTTAATCTGACACGCCCACGGAGGACGCGCGCTATTCAAACGCAAATGTCGAGGCAAGCCATGACAATGCCCACATCAGCCGTTCCACCGCGGCGGTAAAATGTGTGGTGTATTTGCTGCCTTTTACCGCTAAGAGGCGCTACAATCATAGACTCTGAAAAGTGTTAGTTTATTCCGGTTTATTCTCTCTAATGCGTAATCTGCTGCCGCACCGCGCTGATTCAGAGCGATTGAAAGCTGGTAGCAGATGAATTCAACAAGTGAAACGTAGTTAAAATAATTCATAATCACAATACTGAAATTAGGCTACTGAAATGTAATTGAATAAATAATGAAAACATTTCAACATCAAGGCTAATCCAATAAGGCTTTACAACTGTAACAGCGTACAGACGGTAGCTCAGTGATCAACGCAACAACACGAGCTTAGGAGCTTCATTCGACCCGAGATCGAATCTCAATGTAGCATTCATGTTGTTAACCGATGTTGGCCTACAGCGTTTATATTTTACCACCTTGATGCTTAAATAGGTAACTGTTTATAACTGTTTACTTATTTAAAGTCAATAGTTTTGTTTAATTATCATTACAACATAAATTTGCTACATTCCTGTAGAACCGCAGCCGCTGCACAAACAACAAAAACTGATGAAGATTGTCAGCCGATTGCATCAGAAAATGAAAATGAAGAAGCTCGTCTTTAGTCTGCTAAATTATTGTGTAATGTAAAAGAACACTAAAATTACTTAAGTTTGAAACCAAGTTCGAACATTTCAAGGTTTAAATAAAGTGTCGGGACAGTTTTTTTTTATTTAAAACAGGGTTGCATCGGGTTTAGAGTTTATTTCTTTTGCGATGCAAAATAATAAACACTAGGCTAATCTTATTATTGCGACATTTTAAATTTGTATTGCCAAAGAAATTACAGCTAAATTAAACAATTAAAACAGTACAAAACGAAAATTGTCCAAAGAAACATAATTAAATTAAAAACATGCGTTTCTCTTTGCCTCTCTCGCGCTGGATCTCTTTTTAACAAGTTTATTTAGTCTCCCTCGCTGCGCGCGCCGCGTCTCTCTCGAAATTAATCATTTCAGGGTAAAAACACATCATACAGCTGATAATACTGTATATGTCGCTGCGTGTCAGCCATACAAATCACGAAAAAAATATTTAGCCTTTAATTGTTGCTTCAAAGACACAGCATGCCTTGTTGAATTCACCTTACAATAACTTCAATTGAAATTTTGTGTGAAAAAAACTTTAAATAGGCTACAATAAATAAACTACAATATTTATAATTTAATAAGATATGGGGCCTACATTTGGACACAGATTTATCCTTACAATAATTGTGCCTGCTCATCAGGCTGGCTATCCGACACTCTCCATATGAAAGAGGAACATTAACACCTTTGTCCAGCAACTGTCCCTCCAACCCCCCCCCCACAGGCTATCGGAGTCTGAGGCTGACTTAACACAAAGAGAAGTCACAATTCACACTTAAATCGCTATTCTAGACAGTGTTGATAATGAAGGAATTAAATGATTTAAGTTACATGTAGCCTAGTGATATTTCTGTCATAAAAGTTTATTAACTACTAAATATTTCATTATTTCAATAATTGATGAAATAAAACTGGTTTGGGCCAGCTTTTTCCAAGCAAAACTAAATATAATCTGAAAAATCACATGTTAATTTGTTGTCATGAACAAAATGTTCAAATCAATATTAAAGTCTACAGGGATCTTTGGATCCTTACAACCAGGCATGCAATTTGTGAATTAAGTTTTTATTTTATTTTGTATTATTCAAATAAATATCGAAACACGGTGCTTCGTGGTAATGCTGCTAAATTAAATAACATTTATAGAATAATTATGAACTTAAATGAAACAATATCGCAACATTTCGACAAATACATTATTTGATCTGTTTTTACATTTTAATTCAGGGCGATTTAGCCTACATTTAATAAGAGCGAGATTTTCACCCTTGTCTTGTCATTTTCTCATTGGGAAGCGCTTCCATTACATGTTTGAGTAAATCCTCTGTACCTCTCGTTTTCATAAGGATTAGCCTACATAATCAGATAACATTTATTAGCCTAAATATTTAGACATTTAAAGGCTTTAGACATCGCCGATTTCTTATCGTGACTGAGCTGAAGTGGCTTTTGGTTCATTTTTGTGACGCGCAGTTCCCGGAGACAGAGACGACAGATACTGTTTTTTCGTTAGCCAGGCTAACTTAGCCTAATATGAATACAAGTTTACAGTTTTGAACGTTGTAAGCTACTCTACTCTTATCTGTATGACCAAAAAATTACGGAGTCGCCTATTAAGTTATTTTAGCTGTAATAATGAGAAAAATATATTAATCTAAATGAACGCGCCACCACGTTTGTCGAACACTAACTCACCATGCCAGAATAAAACCCGACTTTAGAAAAATGCATAGGGCCACTCGGCGTGGTGTGCCAAAACACTTAATTATAAACTTCAATATTTCATTCAAAATAATCTCATAAACACGCTTTGTGAAATTTTGAAAAGCCGTGCATGCATTAGGGCCACTGGAACTAATGAACAACTGAAACGCTGGTTTTGATTTTATTGTTTGTCGTTTAAACGTGCCTGTTGCATATCTCTATTTTATATTTGATATTGGTGAAGTAGCCTATAGCATTGATTAGCTGTGGAGGGAGGGGTGTGGGGATTAAAATAATTCAGCAGAAGCAGGGATGTTTAGACCAGAAGGAAATCCCAATCCCCCCTGGCAAATCACACTTTACTTAAAACCATGTTTTTTAAAACTCTAGGTTGTAGGGAACAGACCTCTCTGCCATGCGCGCGCATGGTTTGGAGCACAATATCTGTCTCGCATGCACGCTCGCTCTAGATAGATTACGAGATATTTTAACTAATTTGCGGTATAACTAGTCGATCACGAGTGGCTCAACAGGTAGATCTATAGATAAACTGTGTCTTTTAGGAATTTGACCGACCGGGTTGACACTACAGCGTGAGAAATCGGGGGTGTGGCGTGAGAGCGTGAGATTTGGGTCAATTGCGTGAGTCTCACGCTCAGTGCGTGAGAGTTGGCAGCCCTGAAAAAAATATATATATAGTATATATAGGCTATATATAATTTATTTATTACAGAACTGCTTTTGAAATTACGATTGGTAGCCTATTGTTATACAGATGCAAAGTCGTTCTGTTGGGTAGCCTACTATTTTGTGTGTAAAATGGAAATGCATGATAATTGTATTTTATTTATATAAGCAAAAAAACTGTATGGTGTAACAGAGTTTTAGAGCTAGACAAATCTAAATAAATATAAAACTTACAACAGACCAGGCTTGTGCGGGATTTGAACCCGCATCATCTTGATGATGAACCGTAAGTTCTACCGCTCGGCTATGAATTTTCTCACTGAGAAATACCCGAACGTTTGTTTCTCACATGAGCGAGAAAACGTTTTGTCTTTAGCCTGTGAGTGTAGGCCTATACTTTAGCCTTTTACAGTTTTAAAAGATTATATCTTATCTGTATGACCAACAATTACGGAGTAGGCTATAAATGTTTGTTGTAGGCTTATTTGGAAATTACCATAACTTGTAGTATTTCATCCTTAGGCTACAGACATTAGCCCCACTTACGTTTTGCTAAATGTCCCTTTGCGCCACCTGGCGGTCATTTCGCGAACGACTTTGAAATGCGACTGGTTTATTTTTACCGTGGTGGATGGCTAAAAATGGTATGTGGATGGCTAAAAGGTGACTAAAAATGTGCTTTTGGCTTTCATTTATATTTTGATTGTTTGTATATATATATATATATATGTGTGTGTGTGTGTGTGTGTGTGTATAAATATTTATTTATTTATATATATATATATATATACACTCACCGGCCACTTTATTAGGTACACCTGTCCAACTGCTCGTTAACACTTAATTTCTAAGCAGCCAATCACATGGCGGCAACTCAGTGCATTTAGGCATGTAGACATGGTCAAGACAATCTCCTGCAGTTCAAACCGAGCATCAGTATGGGGAAGAAAGTTGATTTGAGTGACTTTGAACGTGGCATGATTGTTGGTGCCAGAAGGGCTGGTCTGAGTATTTCAGAAACTGCTAATCTACTGGGATTTTCACGCACAACCATCTCTAGGGTTTACAGAGAATGGTCCGAAAAAGAAAAAACATCCAGTGAGCGGCAGTTCTGTGGGCGGAAATGCCTTGTTGATGCCAGAGGTCAGAGGAGAATGGCCAGACTGGTTCGAGCTGATAGAAGGGCAACAGTGACTGAAATAACCACTCGTTACAACCGAGGTATGCAGCAAAGCATTTGTGAAGCCACAACACGCACAACCTTGAGGCGGATGGGCTACAACAGCAGAAGACTCCACCGGGTACCACTCATCTCCACTACAAATAGGAAAAAGAGGCTACAATTTGGAAGAGCTCACCAAAATTGAACAGTTGAAGACTGGAAAAATGTTGCCTGGTCTGATGAGTCTCGATTTCTGTTGAGACATTCAGATGTTAGAGTCAGAATTTGGCGTAAACAGAATGAGAACATGGAACCATCATGCCTTGTTACCACTGTGCAGGCTGGTGGTGGTGGTGTAATGGTGTGGGGGATGTTTTCCTGGCACACTTTAGGCCCCTTAGTGCCAATTGGGCATCGTTTAAATGCCACGGCCTACCTGAGCATTGTTTCTGACCATGTCCATCCCTTTATGGCCACCATGTACCCATCCTCTGATGGCTACTTCCACCATGTCACAAAGCTCTAATCATTTCAAATTGTTTCTTGAACATGACAATGAGTTCACTGTACTAAAATGGCCTCCACAGTCACCAGATCTCAACCCAATAGAGCATCTTTGGGATGTGGTGGAACGGGAGATTCGCATCATGGATGTGCAGCCGACAAATCTGCGGCAACTGTGTGATGCCATCATGTCAATATGGACCAAACTCCCTGAGGAATGCTTCCAGCACCTTGTTGAATCTATGCCACGAAGAATTGAGGCAGTTCTGAAGGCAAAAGGGGGTCCAACCCGTTACTAGCATGGGGTACCTAATAAAGTGGCCGGTGAGTGTATATTGTCCTTGCATTCTTTCTTGTGTGACACCCCTGAATGAAAGGCTCATTAGTATGCAGTCTGCTCTGGTGAGAACTGCCTAATTATTCATGAGGGGGTTGGGTCGTTCACGCCCATCCGCATATTGCCTTTGCAAACAAAAAATGTTTTTCACAATTTAAAACAATCTATTGTTTTATGTGAATGATTAGGCAGAATGATTTCCAGATCAATTTGAAGCAAAAACTCTAGGCAACAACATCCACTTGTCAAAAGTCTTGTGGACAGATATTTAGTATGTTATTTGTGGCCTTATATTAGAAACTTTATTTTTTAGTTTTTTCAATAACCACGCATAAACAATATTCTCTCAAAAATACAAACATGTACATACCTGTTGCTCACATATTATGGTAGCCCTGTGTGTGCTATATAGAGTGTAATTTCACCTGTGCCATTAATATGTTTATAAGCAACTGAAAAAAGCAGAAATGTCAGAGCATGCCAAAACATCTCAAGGACCCCGAAAACACCTCAGACCCCAGAGGGTTAAACTGATTTATTTTTTAATGAAGTATCTGAATTGCTCATTGGAAAAAGTATATTGTTGCAAAAGTTATTCTTTTGAAAAAAGCTGATACTGACAAAATAACTTTAGTTAGCAGCATTGCTACTTTTATTAAAAGCCCCACATTGAATATAAACTTTCTCTGATCAAACAGCATCTGCTAAAATAAATTAATATTTAATACTTTAGAATTTACAGTAACAACAAAATAGAAATGTTGGTCACTCTATGAGTACAACATCTTTGTGAAGTTCGCACAGCATTTGAAGTTTAGTTTATCTAGGCAGCATTACTCCTGTCTAACGTTCCGCCATTTGAAAAGATTCCAGCGTTTCCAAGCTGAGTTTAAATCTCACTCTTGTTACAATCCGATAATAATTATCTTCCCAGGATGAGCCATACAGCAGCTGAAATGACTGCTGGTGGGGATCGAAGTGTAGAGTAAATTAAACGAATTGATCAGAATAACTGAGCTGCACAGGGGTTCAGCCCCCAATGCAGAGAGGAGCTTTCTGGGACAACAGCCATGATGACGATATTGAATGTTTCAGAATTGTTTTTTTTTTTACACAGAAGCAAAGAAATTTAACAGAACATTTACTCTATGCTTGCTGATTAGTTAACTTGAATGAAAGTCTTTAATTGCTGGGTAAAAATGAGATTAATGGTTGTGGCAGCTTGTGCTTTTTTTCCAGAGACATCCTGCCAATTTGAAGTAAAAAGGAACCGATACTGTCTAATGATATCAGAAATAAACATTTTAAACATTTACACATGAAAATGTACTAACTAGCTCTATATCCTCATTCACTGCATGTACAAGATTTTTTTGTAATTATTATTATTTAATGTTTTTTTGTATGTTCTGCTTGCATCAGATTTATATTCGGAAAATGAGAGACAAATTAGTGAGGGTGTAGTGTTGTCAAACAAAAAAAGGGAAAGATAAGTAGATAGTGTGAGATGAAAGATCCTTGTGTGTCACTTCACACCGTGGTCACAAGAAAGGAGCCGGGCCCAGTTAGTTCACGTAGTGTAACAGCGCAGCGCTTCTGTGTTGTATGTCACACACATCACACACATGACCAACGTCGGCCAATAGTGAGCCTACGTGTGACGTACAACACAGAAGCGCTGCGCTGTTACACTGCATGAACTAAGTCAAGGCCCACAGAGAAGGAAATTAATAGTTGAATAAAGTCGTTATTTTTGTTTGTTTTTTTTGCGCACAAAAAGTATTCTCGTCACTTGATAAACTTCAGATTCAGCCACTGTAGTCACTTGGACTATTTTAACAATGTCTTTAATAACTTTTCTGGGCCGGCAAGTTTCAATCCCTTGGAAGCCTCACTGTAAAAAAAATATTTTATGGCAAAGTAAATAAAACAGGAAAAATCATGTATCTTTTGCTAAGAATAATTTTGTAAAAATGAAAACTTTAAATATTAAGTAAATCCTAATTATATACTCAGTTTTTACTTGTAAATATTAGACATCCAAAAGACAAGTAAATTTGACTTCTAACTATCTGGCATATTTACACGCATTAATTAAGTACTTGAAGCAAATTTTTAAAAATCAAGTAAAATTTACGTCCTTGAAGAGAGGTATCTGCGCATGCGTGGAAAGAAGAAAACCTGCGACCATTGAGGGATTTCAAATCTCCACTCCAACTGCTCGCAGGTAAGGAACAGTAAAAAACGTCTCAGTTACGTATGGTAACCCTTGTTCCCTGAGGAGGGAACGGAGACGTCTCGTCTGAGGAGTTTCCAACGAATTGGGATCACGCTAGGGAGACCAATTGCCTTCGAGTGAATTAAAACGAGCAAATGAATATTGGCATGCAGGACTTGCATTCCGTGCCCCGCCTGCCAGTGCCGGTATAAAGCGGAAGCGAGCGCACACACATATGCTTTACGCTGAGAAGCCGGGCGGTGTCCAGTCCTCCGCGAAGGTACAGCAAGCATGGCGATGGGACGAGACATCTCCGTTCCCTCCTCAGGGAACGAGGGTTACCATACGAAACCGAGACGTTCCCTTTCGTTCGGGAACTCATACGTCTCGTCGGAGGAGTTTCCAACGAATTGGGATCCCTAATAACACGCCATGGAACTGGCCCCTTCCAGCACCCAGCTTAGCTTCCCGCCAAAGCAGTTTCTTAGTTTTCTTTACGGCGGGAGCTAGCTAGGAAGAATCACACTGCTGTTCCGCAAGACCCGCTCAGTGGATTTGGATAACACTGGGGAAGCGTGCCCAACCTGTAGGAGGGAACGCTGCGGAGCCCCTGCCCGCCCGAAGGGAGGCACTGGAATACACGTATGTACTAGCCCGTAGGATAGGCGGCAGTGGCTCAGTGGTTCATGTAGGTTGTCTACAAACTGGAAGGTTGGTGGTTCAATCCCCGGTTCCACCTGACCAAGTGTCGAGGTGTCCATGAGCAAGAGACAATGAGAGACAAATTAGTGAGGGTGTAGTGTTGTCAAACAAAAAAAGGGAAAGATAAGTAGATAGTGTGAGATGAAAGATCCTTGTGTGTCACTTCACACCGTGGTCACAAGAAAGGAGCCGGGCCCAGTTAGTTCACGTAGTGTAACAGCGCAGCGCTTCTGTGTTGTATGTCACACACATCACACACATGACCAACGTCGGCCAATAGTGAGCCTACGTGTGACGTACAACACAGAAGCGCTGCGCTGTTACACTGCATGAACTAAGTCAAGGCCCACAGAGAAGGAAATTAATAGTTGAATAAAGTCGTTATTTTTGTTTGTTTTTTTTGCGCACAAAAAGTATTCTCGTCACTTGATAAACTTCAGATTCAGCCACTGTAGTCACTTGGACTATTTTAACAATGTCTTTAATAACTTTTCTGGGCCGGCAAGTTTCAATCCCTTGGAAGCCTCACTGTAAAAAAAATATTTTATGGCAAAGTAAATAAAACAGGAAAAATCATGTATCTTTTGCTAAGAATAATTTTGTAAAAATGAAAACTTTAAATATTAAGTAAATCCTAATTATATACTCAGTTTTTACTTGTAAATATTAGACATCCAAAAGACAAGTAAATTTGACTTCTAACTATCTGGCATATTTACACGCATTAATTAAGTACTTGAAGCAAATTTTTAAAAATCAAGTAAAATTTACGTCCTTGAAGAGAGGTATCTGCGCATGCGTGGAAAGAAGAAAACCTGCGACCATTGAGGGATTTCAAATCTCCACTCCAACTGCTCGCAGGTAAGGAACAGTAAAAAACGTCTCAGTTACGTATGGTAACCCTTGTTCCCTGAGGAGGGAACGGAGACGTCTCGTCTGAGGAGTTTCCAACGAATTGGGATCACGCTAGGGAGACCAATTGCCTTCGAGTGAATTAAAACGAGCAAATGAATATTGGCATGCAGGACTTGCATTCCGTGCCCCGCCTGCCAGTGCGGGTATAAAGCGGAAGCGAGCGCACACACATATGCTTTACGCTGAGAAGCCGGGCGGTGTCCAGTCCTCCGCGAAGGTACAGCAAGCATGGCGATGGGACGAGACATCTCCGTTCCCTCCTCAGGGAACGAGGGTTACCATACGAAACCGAGACGTTCCCTTTCGTTCGGGAACTCATACGTCTCGTCGGAGGAGTTTCCAACGAATTGGGATCCCTAATAACACGCCATGGAACTGGCCCCTTCCAGCACCCAGCTTAGCTTCCCGCCAAAGCAGTTTCTTAGTTTTCTTTACGGCGGGAGCTAGCTAGGAAGAATCACACTGCTGTTCCGCAAGACCCGCTCAGTGGATTTGGATAACACTGGGGAAGCGTGCCCAACCTGTAGGAGGGAACGCTGCGGAGCCCCTGCCCGCCCGAAGGGAGGCACTGGAATACACGTATGTACTAGCCCGTAGGATAGGCGGCAGTGGCTCAGTGGTTCATGTAGGTTGTCTACAAACTGGAAGGTTGGTGGTTCAATCCCCGGTTCCACCTGACCAAGTGTCGAGGTGTCCATGAGCAAGACACCTAACCCCAGCTGCTCCCGACGAGCTGGATGGTGCCTTGCATGGCTGACACCGCCGTCGGTGTATGAATGAGTGAGTGAATGGGTGAATGTGAGGCAAATTGTAAAGCGCTTTGGTGGCCATTGGGTCTGTGGAAGCGCTATATAAATGCAGTCCATTTACCATTTACCATTTACTAGCCCGTAGGGTAGTGAAACATACGGCAGTCCTTGAGGTAGTCCCAGCCCGAGGGGTGGGAGTGTAATCAGCAAGGACGACAGAACGGGTCTGTCGAGGGGAAGACACGGAGCTAGCCCGGAGGGTAGCTGGAACGTGGAAGAAATGGGTCACCGTAGGGACCACTGTTAAGGCCACCCAGTCTAATAACAACTCCTACGAGAGGTAATAGACACCACTTAATCTGCAACATTCTAGACACTTCCTTGACTACCTGTCCTGTGAAGTGTGTACCTTGATCTGAGTCAATGCAATCTGGTAATCCCCATCTGGGAATGAAATCAGTGACAAGACATTTAGCAGTATGTGCAGCTGTAGCACGCCCTGTTGGATAAGGTTCTACCCATCTTGAGAACTTGTCTTTTACTACCAAAACATCAGTTTTTCCCTTACAACGAGGCAATGATATGTAATCAACTTGCAGGTGACGATATGGTCCTGGTGGAGCTGGGGTATGTGCTGCTGGTGTAGTGGCTGCTGGTACATCATTATTTTTCTGACATGTAACACACCTCTTGGCTGTTTCAGTGGCTACATTTCTGAATTTTGGATTCCACCATTGATTTGAGAACCTGTGATTCCTCGTTGCTGGACCACTGTGACCCAAATTGTGTATTTGTTGAGCCAAATATGGCAGCAGTGATTCAGGAGCGACATACTTTCCCCCTTTGGTCCAGCAACCGGATAAATCCACTGTGGCTCCTTTGTCTAACCATGTCCATGCTTCATACAGAGGAACGTCTTTGTACAGATCAATTATTGATTCAGGAGGCAGAATTGTCTTCTGTGCTGCACTACCTGAACACATTTATACAGTTGCATAGAAACAAGCCTGTTTAGCCGCTATATCAGCAAGAGCATTACCTTTAGCTCCGTAGTATTAGTTGTGAGATGTGCTTTCATTTTGATCACTGCTAATTTCTTTGGAAGTTTCGTGGAAAACATTAGATCTTTCACTAATTCAGCATGCTTAATGGGGGATCCAGCAGAAGTTAGAAACTGTCTGGTTTGCCAAATGACACCAAAATCATGAATTACCCCAGAAGCATATCTGGAATCTGTGTAGATATTAGCAACTGATCCTGAAGCTAGTGTCACAAGGTGACAAATCTAGCGGAACTAATTTCCGCTAGGAGTGTGTTTCCCCCCGGGACGATTTCACCGGCACACCGTGCTGGTTTGCTGTTGTCAGTTGCCATGACAGCGGCAGCTGATTAGCTAAGCGGGACCAGGTGCGGGTGTTTGGTGTGGGGATTTGTGATTGGGAAACACGACCAAAAGAAGCAGTTAAAAGGAAAAGGAAAAGGCATTCGGGGGTGGTACTCTCCCGGGAGAGATCGATTCCTTTGGCAGTGGCTTGGGTTTGCTGGGATCTTTGGAGCGGCTGTGAGGATCTGACTGGAAAGGGGTGCAACGGTGATTGAGGGAGTGCAAGCTGGAACGTGGATTGGATGTGAAGTGAGTGAATTGTGGAGATTGAGTCAAGATTGGAGAATGCCATCACTCGAGGGAGAAAGATAAGTAATGAAACACCGGATCCGTGTGAATGCATGTCTTGCACTGAATTGGATAAGGAATTGTGAAGTGTATTGACCACAAATATAATTACCACTAAGAGTGTGAACTGATTCATCTTTGAAACCCTGATATCTTCTCCTGAGTGTGAAAGAGTGTTGAAGACGCTGTGTTCCATGCAGTGTGAAATCCTCTGCATCTCATCAACTTCTGAGTGTTGAATCAGCGCAACAGTGGAGGGATTGAACATTGGGTGAGTGCTGGCCTTATTGCACTAAGATTTGAGAGTGGATTGCGGTGCCTGAATTGAAGTGTCACACAGTATTGGACTTGACGTGAAGTTGCAGTGTGTGGATATACATGTTTATTTAACCGCCAGTGTTCTCCAGTTCACATTCTCGCCAGTGTTTGCGGAACGAAGCCCTCAGGTTGGATGTGTATGTTCCACTTCGGCCACCAGGTCTTATGATATGGGAGAGGAGTGTGATTGTCCTGTTTAACTTGTCCTGTCTATCTAAATAGAACGTTCCTCTGCCACCGCCTTCGTGTTGCCTGTTCGGAGGAGAGACACACCCCAGCCTTCGTGTTGCCGTGGGAACAACCCAGTCCAGCCGTAAGCCTGATTCCCCATTATACGAAAGGATCCTGTTCGTTCTTGTATCAAAGGCTTTGCCTATTTAAATAGAAGATTCTTCTGCCTCGGCCTTCTCGTGTGCTGCCTGTTCAGAGGAGAGACACATCCCAGCAGCAGCGCTGCTTGCTCCGAACCACCCGCTCCAGCCGTAAGTCCTTACTTCACCGGAATAGAATTGAACCTGCACACTTGTCTCTGTCTTGGAATATACAGGGTACCCTTGTCTCTGACTGGAGCCGTCAAGGGCGGAAAGGCTCTCGGGGGACCTCACACCTGCTGCTCAGTGACGCCACGGGGGAGAGCACCCTACACGGAGGAGACTTGCCTACCCGACTACCTACCTGACCGGCAGCGAGTCCTCCTCCTGGACTCCATCGCCCCCTGTGCCGATCATCTGCCGAATAGCTGACGCTTGGGAAAAACTTACCTGCTACCCACCTTTCTGGTAGAGAGAGTCCCCTCCTGGCCCGTGGTCCCGGCCCTGGTCTGCCCGGACCGTTGTCCGCCTGTATTACGCCGAAAAAAGCCTACTTACCACGTTACTTACCTGCATGTTGGACGGGCGTTCGACTCCCTCCTCCTCTCTGGCTGCCAGTAACCCGGGCCCCCGCAGTGAACCCCTCGGCCTCCTCCTCCCTGGAAAGAGAGACGAAGCCCGTATTAAGACTTTTAATTCTTGCTTTTATTCAAATAAAGATAGTTACTTTTAGAAAATCTTCTTGTCTGTCTGGTCTCTGGTACGCTCCTCGAGGTGGTCCTGGGTTTGAGGGGTGGGCGCAGTCTGGCTTGGCTCCCCCCGACCTGTGACACTAGTGTGCATGCTCTTGTTAAGGCTACTAGTTCTGCAGCTTGAGCTGAAAAAATGATCTGGAAGACGACCTGAAGCAACCACTTCAGTGGTGGACATTACTGCATAACCTGCTCGTTTATTACCGTCTGTCAACAAACAACTCAAATTCTGAATTCTCTATGTGAGTTTCTTTTACTTCACACGTAGGGGTATATGTAAGCGTAACACAATCGTGAGTCATTTCTCCTTCATCCTCTAACAAAACTTCAGTCATAGCAGACATCATACATGAGGATGGGTTCGTGACAGGTGCACGCTGTAAGACAATGTTCGGGGCTGTGAGAGTTGCTAACCAATTTCCCCAACGAGAGGAAGTGAGAGAAGTGACTTTTGTTTGATTCATTAGTGCGGACACTGTGTGCGGGCATTTTACGTTTACAGACTGTCCTAACACCATCCCTGCTGAAGCCTGACGCGCTAGATGAACTGCCTGTACTGCTCTGAGGCATGGCCCCATACCTTAAGCGACTATGTCAAGTTTATCAGAATAGTAATGAATTGGTCGTAAACTGCCCCCATGATCTTGCATTAGACATGCAGTCATGAAGCTTAAATTTTCATGGACATAAAGCACAAAAGGTCTATTTACCAGACATTCTGGGTCACACAAATCACGTCTGACAGCCTGATGGTATATGGTTGGGGAGTTTTGAAATCCCTGTGGGAAACGTGTCCACTGGTATTGTTCATAGTCAACTGTGAAAGCTAACCATGGCTGGCTGTCAGAGTGCAACGGTACAGAAAAGAATCCATTAGACATCAATTACTGAAAAAATCTTACTCTGTAATGGTACACTGTTTAAAAAAAAAAAAAAAGGTAAATTTACAGGTAACGGCCTGTATTTTTTTTAGATAATTTTGCCGTTTTGTCATTATACAGTGATTGCCTGTTATTTTACAGATATTTGCTGTAATTTAAAGGTCTATTAAATTTACAGGTAATTGCTTGTATTTTGGGTTTACATCAATTTTTGCTGTCATTTTTTTTTTCTGCTGTATTTTTACAGGGTTATGTGTAATTGTACATAAAATGTGACCTGATCTGGCGAAATGAGTCGGAAGTCGCAACGTTCTATTTTAAGATATGGGCCGATTATGTGGAAAAACAATGAAATAATAGATTTTTTTTTTTTTGCTAATTTCAAAGAACAGACATTCAAAAATAATCTCCCAAAGTTTCATAGTCCAGATAATTGAGTAAAGGTATTTAAATTACTATTAAAGTGTACAAAGTTTGACTAAATTCACTGGAAATGAACATTGCTTTTCTCAACTCCTCTCGTCACCTCTGAGCATTTCCCAGGTATCCCCTGAAACATCACTATCTCTGCTCTTTGTGTTACACGTTGTATAGAACCAATCAAAAAGCTTAGAAATGTACACAAATGCTGATCATTTGTCGATGGGAAGCCGTTTCGACTGACCGGCACGCGATTGGTCCAGCCACCCTCCTGTCAGACTCGCAGCGAGCGCTCTGTGTAATAAACAAGCTAGCAGATCTCCTCAGAAAGATTAAATATTATTAATTTGAGAAATGTCGCTGTCAAAAGCGAGCAAAGTTGCCAAAGCGTCATCAAGCCCCCTGGCCATTGAACACTGAGTCTGCGTTTTTTTCGTATGCGTTTTTTCGTATTGATTCGGTGGCTCCGAATTGTCAAAATACCATTCAAACTGCTTGCTACGGATGCGAAAAACTTACGATTGTTTTTATGTAACGGATGAAAGTTTCGTAGTATGCACGTGTGATTGACATAACGTGATTGACAAATGTGAATGAGTGTAGCTATTTATCTGCAAGCAGAATCCATGTTTGATTAACCCAATATTTAACTGTTGGTATCTCCGTTATGCATTTGTCACGCTGTTATTGTCAACTAGCCTACACTAAGATATGATTGCATAGACTAGCATTATTTGATCTGTTTCCTTGTCTCTCTGCCTCTCACTTTCTCTCTCTCTCTCTCTCACACACACACACACACACACACACCCTCTCTCTCAAGCAAAAATGTAGCACCTCTGTTCAATCTTTCTGATTTTAGTACATTTTTGTAAAAGGTAGGCCTACTGTTAAATTATTTATTCAAATAAAAACTTTTAAAATAATTTGAGCTTCAGCCTGGTTTAATAGCATTTATATATTAATGTCTTTGGTCAAATTAAGCTGTAAAATAAATAGTTTAAATGTAATGGATTTTGAAAGATATCAACAAAAAACGGGCAAAAAACTTTAAAAGCGATTTTCTCAGGTTTTCAATTGGAAAAAGAGGGCAGACGACCATAATTCAAATGTGTATATCTTTACAACCATTCAAGGTATGACTTTGACTAGGATATCAATTGAAAGCTTATGGTGTCCTCTTTCCATTAATACCAAAATCTCAATTTTTAAATTTGGGTCACTGTGACTCATTTTGCTGGATCAGGTCACAAATATTAAGTAATATTTTACAGATTCTTTCAGTGAAATTAGAAAACAAAGAAAAGAAGCTATAACTGCAGAAATCAACAGTCATTTAACATGTTTTCCGTGAAGATCATTAAGCGTGTGGGTGGGTGTTAAAGTGAGTTTTGAGGTTAAGAGTATACATACAGGCTACAGTAGGCAGGCCTAAATTGAATCATTATAGTCTTTTAATCTTGTCTTGCAAATAGATGCTCATTTTGATCATCATTTGTATTATCCCCCCCCCCTAATTTCATGTATATTTTATGTCTTTTATGAATATTTTTCCAAATCTGCGTTGCAGCACATTGCGTGGCTGGTAGCACTTTAGAATACGGTTCCTTCGTTAATGAATAACTACACAGGAACAAACGAGTAACACAATATTAACAATCTAGTAACTACTATTAACTAACAAGAAATTCTGATTAACGAATTAGTAAGTAGCCTAATAGCGCACAGATGAAAGTGGTAGTTCACTATTAACTAATCAATAACTACAATTTTTTTAATGCTTCCCAGAGAACTACTGAAAAAGATTAATAATTCATGCAGAACTAATCAATAACTAATGCAGGACAAAATGACTAGCACTACATTAGCATTAATAACTGCTACTGTAAACAAATACACAAGGTTTATCAATATGTAATAGCATAGCAGACTTATGATTTGGGAAATAATTAGCCTATGCTCTCTCCTAAAGAACTATTTATAAACTGAATAATTTTAAAGCTGCTGTCCGTAACTTTTTTAAGTTAAAAATAATCCAAAATAATTATATAAAAAAAAAACATATTCTGCCAGTGGTCAAAACTATCTGCTTGCCATAGCTAGATTCAAAACGGTTAGCTTGTAGTAATGATTTTAATTCCAGTGGTACTGGTGGGTTTCCACGGGAAATTCGAGCATGTCTTTGCGTCATTACGTCACACCCGTACACATAAAGAAGGAGTTTCGGCTAGCCGGCTATACTGCGTGTGACGAGATGTTTAGATGTATAGGCTTTTCTCGCAGCACTTTACATGATTAAACTTATGGCGGATCCAGAAAGATCCAAACAACAATCATCAGTGTCAACTGGAGATTCAGCAGTTATAAAACCCAAAAGACTTCGTACTTCGGATTTAAGGTGGCTAGAAAAAGAGAAAGAAACCGTCTCATGCGAACACAAGGATTTAAACATCGGCGGGGCTTTTGAAAAGTGCGTGAACTCCGTGTTTTGAAGGGGTTCAAAACGGAAGAAGAGACGGCCTTTTTCTGCTGAACAAGTAAGACATTTCAATAGTTCAATCGTGTAACAGTACGTTTTCTTAATTCACACAGTTATGGAGTTTCCTTTGTTGTGCCTTTCTCGTTTTGCTATTATGGAGAATATGAATTCTGAACTACACAGGTAACCATAAAACACATTAAATTTAACATTAGTCACGCAATGCTGATGTTGTTAACATGAACAATTTGAGAACAAAGTAGGCTATAATTTGCACGGTTGCTGTAAATCGCGTTGATTAAATCTAACGAAGCTTATCATGTCGAATGCTTTTTCCCCCTTAGTTGGTCAGAACAAAAATGGATTTTACTTACTTGTTCAGAAGACATTTTCTTATGAAAATTCTTATGTTGGTCAAACTTTCAAAAAGTGAATCTGTGATTCTGTATGACAGTATCCACACAGCGCGGTGACTGACAGCAGCACTCGCCTCAAAGCACTGTGTTCATCCGCGCTGTTTCATGCCGATTTACAACCCACGTAAAGATGATAATTCCGCGAATCACTGCAGTTACAGATTTCGAACAGAGAGATGGCGACAAAGAGAAAAAGCTACGGACTGGAGCTTTAAAGAAATGGCTTTTTAAATGCAGTTGTCGGGACCTTACTTGTCCTGTAGTGATTCAATGCCAGTCCAGAGGAATGCCAGAAAATTGGCCAGAGTCACGGTGACGGCTGGAACATATTGAGTTATCAGCCATCCAAATGGCATATACATACAGTGATTTTATTATTTATCCTACCTCGCAAAAAAATATGTTTTTTTTTTTTATGTCTCCTAGCTCATATACGTGTCTGCAAATATCTTGTGAAGGATTAGAAGATTCTACACTTTAGGATTTTCATGTAAGAATCATGGTAACTAACCAGTAACGACTCAAGTGTTACTACATACTTCTAAAGGAATAACAAATTATTTGGATCCGTATTCTAAAGTGAAGATCATGATAACTAACTAGTAATTACTCAAGTGTTACTACATACTTCTATGGTAATTACTATCTAAAACTTCACCAAAAACCTCAAAAGCTTAAAAGAATTAGTAATTCCTTTAGAAGTATGTAGTAACACTTGAGTAATTACTAGTTAGTTACCATGATCTTCACTTTAGAATACGGATCCAAATAATTAGCAATTCCTTTAGAAGTATGTAGTAACACTTGAGTCATTACTAGTTAGTTACCATGATTCTTACAGTAGTTCTCTGGGAAGCATTAAAAAAAAAGTAGTTATTGATTAGTTAATAGTGAACTACCACTTTCATCTGTGCGCTATTACCTACTAATTTGTTAATAAGAATTTCTTGTTAGTTAATAGTAGTTACTAGATTGTTAATACTGTGTTACTCATTTGTTCCTGTGAAGTTATTCATTAACGAAGGAACCGTATTCTAAAGTGTTACCGCGTGGCTTTGTGTGCGTGTTACTGTGTGTGTGTGCTCGCACGCACGCGATGATGCAGATTCAAGATATCCGCCATTACTTTTCCGTTGTTTAGTCCCGCCCACAACGGTTAGCTGGTCAGATCTGTCGTCAAATTTGGATCTGTCAAGGGCGAGCGGGAGATTTGAATTCAGTCTACGCTTGTGAAGTGGATTATTGTGATCACAGTGGTTCAAAGCTATAATCGTATTCGTCAGGACTCAGGAGCAGCCGTGAGCAGGAGCGCTGAACACATGAGTTATAGTCTGGGTGTCAGTCAGTCCGTTCGGAAATAACGCGCCCTTTTTCAGTGACCCTGGTTCATCACAGCGGACATCATGCCAACAACCGATCACTGGCTGAGGTAAGAGTATCATATACTAAAGTTACATAATATGAACGATATTTTATATTACATTTGTGTTAGTTGACAGTTTCCAAGCTAACGTTAGCATTCTTAAATGTTCAGTCATAACTGGCGTCAAGAGCTGGAGGGCAAAACACTGCAGCATGCTTCTTTTAATTTTACATCTGTTTTAAGAAAGATCAGTTGAACCCACATCTCTAAAGACCTAAAACAAGCTTTATTAGACTTGTTATGTGTATCAAAGTCCGTCCAATTGTGTATAAAATCTTTGTCATGGTAGTCAATCAATCTCTTAAACGGCGGGACATTTTGAAAACTCTTTTCTTAAAAAACATCCTTGATTGTATTATAGTAAAATTGAATTGTAGTAACCATGTTTTTGCCGGATTTATTACCATTTTAATAACCACAGTTTTACTTAAAAATAGACCTAGGCTACCGTGTTTTTTTTTTTTTGTTTTTTTTTTTGTTTGTATTTAAACCATGGCTAATTTTCGTAATAGGTAACGTGACTAATGTTAACTCTATCAAGACCGTTAAGAAATCGAATTCAGTTCTGTACTTGTTGATAATAATACAGCAAAGCCTAGAACAGGAAGACTAGAATCTGAATATGAATATAACATGATGAACCCCTAGGTCAGGGCTTAATTTGAGCCGGAACACGCCGGAACATGTTCCGGCACCTCCGACGTTGGATCCGGAACCTTTTTTTATTGGATCCGGCACCTCCTGTGTCACTATGGCAAATTAATCATTACTGTTTGTGTAGTGTTCAATGTTGTTATCTGTCTTGTTAGTCTTAATTCCCCATTGAAGTTCCACAACAATCTTGTGTTTGCAGTTTCGATGCGTTTTTGAGGTGAATTTTCAGGGTAAAGTGGGTCGCACACCGGACGAGAAGCGCAGCGCCGCGTCTTTAAAATTCGAACACATTATTATCTACACACACCGGCAGCGCCATTCGGCGTTGTTAATGTAAATACTGTGTGACTTCACCCTGTGCTGCATGCAATATACATTTAGTTTTACATTAATTTACAGAAATCAGTTGCTTGAATTAAAATTGCTGATGTTATCGGATTTTCAGGTGAGATTCTCGTTATTTCGACATAATAACAGGGGTTTTCCAGCATTTAATTTTTTTGGCGGTCACCAAAGCAATTTTTTGTCCCGCCAAAGCCTTTTTTGATCGGTGAGTGATGTAGGCCTAGAATAGAATGACTGCTGCGCTTGACAGGGCGCATAACGAGCAGAGAGAGAGAGAGAGAGAGCGCGTCCCGGCCGCGCGCGCGCACTCTCACGTCTTCAAACAACACGAGCGCTGTTTTGCTCTCTCTCTCGCGCGCGCATATTAATCAAAATCAATTGACACGATAGTAAAAGGTCAGAAGACCGCAGTTTCACGTGGAGCATTTGGAGATTTTTTCTCCTGAATTACCGCGGTGTGTGAATTGTGCAAAAAAAACACAAAAAAAAACACGTTGCCTTATCTTCTCTAAAAAGCGTTCCGCCCATTCAGCTGACATAAACCACATTTCAATAACCGAAAAAAACCTATCCAGTGATTAAATGTTTTCTGTATTGTCGCAAATCTTGTGCGATGTCCTAAACTGCCGAGATAATCACACAAGCGTGCCGCCATGGCTGGACGTCCACTAATGGCACGTCTATACGCAAACGAATGACTCATTTTAACTATTTACTTTAATGAATAGTTAAAACAACTGACCTGTCCCACACTGAACTCACGAGACCTCTGAATCGATGTATAAAAAATCGGTAGGCTAACACTTATAGATTAGTTAACATTTAGCTCGTAACAAACTGCACTTCTACAGCATTGTTAATGTCAATGTCAATATTTAGAGAGTCTGTATATGGCCCACTTGTTGTTGTAGCCATTAAATAAGCGCATTTTGTTTAATTTGTGTAAAAATATTATAATGTTATTTTTTTACATCAGTTAGAGCTGGATTTTACATGCTGATTATGAAAATTGAACAGCATTAAGATGCGCCCCTCAGCACCTGCTTTATAATTATCTGGCGCCGCCCCTGCTCGAGTTGTCCTTGACGCGATGCAGCGCTTCTCGTCCGTTGTGCGACCCCCTTGCTGCTTGTGAAAAGTTTTTTTTTTTTTTTTTTTTTTTTTTTACATTTTGCATGTTCTGAATTTAAAATAAACATTGTCCTGATACACACACATGTTGTTAAGGTTTTTTTTTAGTCAGAGAACGGAGAGCGTAGTTTTTTTTTTTTTTTTTTTTTTTTTCGTTACCTCCAACCCCCGTTTTGAGTCGCTGGATCCACCCCCCCTCTACGCTCCGGGACCTCCCACTTTACAAATTAACCACTGCCCTAGGTGTAACTGATGCAGCTAGGTCACAGTAAATCATATTCATTTTTACTTTCTATAAATGTAGCTAAAATCACATGGCAGCTCAAAACATACTGTTAAGTTTACCTTTCCTGCTCAGCTTCCAGATCATAGTCAGTTGAGGTTCTGAATTGTCCCAATGGAACATATTCTGACATGTGTAAATGTAATACTGAGTTTTAAAATAACTTATTTTTTTGTGATTTCAGGTCACGTGGAAAGCAGATGATCATGGCAAAAAAGGTATGGGAAGAATTAACTTTTAAAAAATCGTAATGACCGAGTCTTCTGATTCCATATGATTGCACTAAAAGTGTGCATAAGGTTTGGTTTTTGTTACAGTAAGACCACGATTGTGTTAGATTCCACCCATCTATTGTTTTAGTTTTTTTGTAACTAGGCTCTGTCATTTAGAAACATGGCTTTTCCTATCACTACTATCTTAATGACGCATATATCTACCTTTCATTCCAGCCAGATGATCTGACGGTAGCTGCTCGCATCTCGGCCTAGCTGATGGAAAATTCTTGCTGGATGAATGACAACTCAACCTTGCCAAGACAGAACTGCTTATGGTTTCAGCCAAACCATTCTTGCTGTGATCCTGCTGATTTGCATTATACATCATTAGGAGGATCAGGCCCTTCCTATCAGAGCTACACAACTCCTGATCTAAGCTCTTGTTCTAGACTGGACTATTGTAATGCTCTCTTGGCAGGCCTTCCAACATCAGTCAAACCTCTGCAAATGATCCAGATGCTGCAGCAAGAGTGGTCTTTAAAGGTAGCCCTATACGTAAACTCACTACTTTAGATCTATGTGTCCTCCAGAAGCTTGTGTTCTGCAAGTGAACGGCGCCTTGTGGTGCCATCATCCCAAAGAGACACAAACCCACTTTCACTGACCTTTACCTGGACTGTTTCCTGCTGGTGGAATGACCGGCGCAACTCAACACATTTTCAAGAAACTGCTAAAGATCCATCTAAAGTCTCAGTGGACACTTGCGAAACTGCTTCAGGGTTGTAAGCAGGCTGAGAAGGAGCAGAATTATGCATAGCATTTCTTTTTGTATCTTGCAACTTCTTCCTTCACTCTTTCTCCCAATGTCCTAATTTTCCACAGTAGTGGCATTTGCCTTCTTTTTTAGACCACCTGTTTTCTGGTTGTGTTGTGCTAAATGTAGCTGCTGCTGCTACTCTCACTTTGGCTTTAACATCAGCATCTCTTTTCCATGCAGCCAACCTGTCTAAATTACTTCTGAGATTTCTGTTAGACCAAGATAGATCTAGGAATGGCAAAGCTCTTCTGTATTCGGCTACAAGGCCATCTGACCAGATACGAATTAGTGGTCCTTTGTCATCGAGCACACTTTCAGAATCATCCACTATTCCACTGTAAGTTACGGCTGACTGACAAAACCTCTCAGTATATTCATTCACAGTTTCTTCTTTCTTTTGTACACAGCTAGTAATTCTAGACCAATCTATTTTGGGTCCTAGGATATTCTTTAGGATTTTCAAAACACCTTCTCTCATATCACTTCTACTGGCATGTTGTTGTTCAGAAGTCACTGCAGATTCAAAACTGTTGAATTCAGATTCAGTTAAAATTTGGGACATTTACTGTGACTTCTGTTAATGACATGTCATATAGACGCATTTTGCTTATCAATGCTCATCTAAATTCAGAAAACTGTATGCATGCTGATGGTAAGCTCTGGGATAGTCTCTCTATATCTCTAGGTCCGAGCGCTTTGGCAACAATTTGGATTTGGACAACAGAAGAGTTGGGAGGAACACTTTCCGTCTCCTCAATTCCCTGTGATCTTTTTCTAGCCTCACACACATTGACTGAATTTACAAGCTTATCATTTACTGATGGGATGTCTACATCTGTTTCAAAGAACGCTTGTAAGTCAGGGTAAATGTTATCATGCTGACTTACTTCTTCCACATCATTTTTTTCTGCATCTTTGTTGCGGTTCAATTTCTTGGTCAATGCGGAAACTCTAGCACGTAGCTCTTTGTTCTCTTTCTCTAGCTCCGAGTTATGCTGAGACTGTTCTGTAGCTTTTGTTAAAAGAAACTCCCTGTTACACCAGATAATTGCTTTTGCATTGTTCTTGCGAATACTTGCTCCTAGTACTTTTTTACACTCATCTACCGACCAAGTCTTGTCTGGATGAATCTAATATTTCTGCCTATCTTTCAGTCTAACTTTATCAGTGACTATTAGGTTCATTTGTACTCCTAACAGTGATTTGAATTCGCTATCTGACCACAAAGGAGTCGCAAGACCACCTTTTTCAGTTGTTGGAACCAGCCTAGCATTCCTTCTAACCATTTTGTGATGTTTCTTTGTTATCACACAATCAAAAACACTAAAACTTCTCTGATCAACAGAGGGTACACTTGTTAACACAGATCAACTATTGTTAACCTTCCTTGGCAGAGCAAAGGATAACACAAATTACTAGCACTTCACGCTAATATTCCCTGCCTGAAACAGAGGATATATCACCTTCCCTGGTAAAGCAGAGGATAAATCTTCCCTAACTTTACAGAGGATAAACCTTCTCTAGTAACGTAGAGGATAACTATTCCGTTAAAACAAACTTCCCTGATTAGACAGAGGATAAAACAACTTCCCTGGCAAAGCAGAGGATAAACTACTGTTAACACACTATAGCTGTTGTTAACCTTCCCTGGTTGAACAGAGGATACACTTTCATCTCTAAAAGAAAACTTTAGAGGATAACTTAGTTAAACAAACTCTGCAGCAGTCTGTTAACTCTTCTCTGAACGACACAGAGGATAACAAATGTGTACTGGTCTTAAAGGTTATTTTAGATAGAAGCACTCACCAACCCTTGGTTGTACAGAACGATTCAGTCTGGAACTCATCTTTGTCGCTTTTGAAGTTTCAATCTGGATTCAGGTGAGTAGCTCTATCCAGGTCACAGGGCACTAACTGTTGTGAACTTTATTTTCTTCTAAAATTTAGGAACTCAGAAGCGAAGACCAGGAGACTTGGTTGTATCTTCAGCAGGATTCTTTATTGAGAACCACGAGCTGTTGGTAGCTGCAGTCCTCGTCAAGTCTGCTTCGTCCAAAAATCTTACCCAAGTCTGACCTAAGCCAAAATACCTTGTGTTCATATACCTTTCAAGGGGGGGGGGGGGGGGGGGTTACATAGAGGTGGAAACACTCTGAAACAAAGCATGTTGATTCAGCTGGTTACCTGATTTCATCAGCATAACAGTGTAACTCAGAGCCTTGAGATGCTAATTCAATCAGCCTGATTAGATCAACAAAGGCCCAGCTGAAGTTTGAGAAGTGACAAGAGGTTAATGTCCGACACCTTGATTGCCTCAAAATGGAAAAACAGTGTGCAGAACTTTCTCAGTTTATATACTATAGTATTGAAATAAACATTTTAATGAATTTGCAACACTACACATGCTACTACAGTAGTGTGGATTACACTGTTAGCTCAGCAAACAACAGACAAACGTAAAATACTGAATCCAGTACAGGTTACAATTACAGTAAATAACAACAACAACAAACATAAAACATAATCTGAAAAAAGGAAGGTGAACCTACCCGCTGCATTTTTATAGTGCTTAAACCTGATTGGTGTGTCTACAATTTAGCAATAATGTGTGTGCACCTGATGGCTGTGTTTAACAGATTGACTCATAGGTAATTTGACAGTCAGTGCTTTGGAATTGCAAGAAAGTGACATCATGATATACTTCTGTGTCTGATGTATACAAGTGTGTTTAGTGTTTTGCAAATCACTGTGTGTAATGTTTTGAAAATAGTGAAGCTGACAATGTGCTTACAATTGTGCAAATCTAGCCTTGTGATTTGCTCCTTGAGTGTAAGGTTTTGCTAATTGTGGGACAAGTTTAATTTTAGTGTGTAAGCAATCGTAAAAAAACTGTAATACACACACATGCATGTTTAAGATTTTTTTTAATTTAGATATAAAATATTCATATATAAATTATGTATATATATATATATATATATATATGCAAATATTTCTTAAATATATATACATGCATATGTGTGTATTTACAAAATAATTATACACGGTAAACACACATATATTATGTAAATACCAACTCTTATTTTGGATGTGATTAATCACGATTAATCGTTGCCCAGCACAAATATATATATGAGCAGCATTGTCTTTAATAGTTTTAAACACAATTGTGACACAAAAAAAATATTTTTAAATCGAAATATTTTTTTTCTAAGCTGTTATTTGTTTGCTTTGTTTATTTATTGTCATTTCCCCTTTGTTGTTATTACTATCTCTTTTATTGTTTGTCTGTGTGTGTGTGTGTGTGTGTGTGTGTGTGTGTGTGCGTGTGTGTGTGTGTGTGTTTATGAATGCATATATTTTGTGTTGTATCTATGCTGTTACTTGAACCTTATTAAAAATCACACAAAAAAACAAAAACAAATCTGTAAATAAATCTTTATAAAGTCATCCTGTGGATTAAACTGTATGTTGCCGCCATTTCCAGATGAACAAGTGTAACATTAAGGACACTTACATTTGCCCTATTGATGTATCGAAACATTTATTCATTGACATATTGGTCATTGTAGTGTGGGTATAACTAAAGTCCACAATACCATAGTGAATGCGTTGTCTAAGACAGCAAGAGTAACCATGGGGCAAAGGATACTGTCAGTGTCCTTTTCCTAATCAGTTTCCTTTTTCAGATACAATTTTAAATATAACTTTTAACCAAAGAGTCAGGGTCAGAGTCACTTAATAGCATCAATAAAAGCCAAGCAATATTCAGCACCCCATCATTTATTTATATGTTGTCAGTGATGGATTTTGACTTGCATGTGCTAAGGTGTGATTACTGCCATTTAATTAGGTTCCCTACCTTGTAGACACAGAGGATTTGCTCTACGTAAACACAACATTCAAACAATTAACAAAGAAATCGACACATAAGCCCAGCTACCTTTAGCCTCCATAATGAGAAGGTTTTTTTTTTTTTTTGCCAATGAGGCGTAAAACATCTTTTTTCATGCTGTATTTTTCCTCATTAAATCTTAATGCTGTAAAACTGTGTTATTGCATATATTTCTTCAAAGTTCCTGTGTTAGTCCAGAGCTAGATGCAGTCATCTTTGAAAGTCTGGCCACAGATGAATCGCTTGCCACTGGTCTCACAAGTTCCTTTTGTCCACCCCATTGCAACTCTCCAATTATCCTCTTTTTTTCTTTT
Organism: Rhinichthys klamathensis goyatoka; assembly: GCF_029890125.1. NCBI lineage: Eukaryota > Metazoa > Chordata > Actinopteri > Cypriniformes > Leuciscidae > Rhinichthys > Rhinichthys klamathensis. The sequence goes on along the minus strand of NW_026606714.1, from coordinate 2,876,774 downwards.
TTTTTTCTTTTGTGGAGAGAGTGTGTCTGTGCAAGATGACTTGTTGGGATAGGGTTGCAGGAGATACCAGGTTTCCATCTAAGGGTAAATTCAGTATGGATAACAAGCTCCAACTTACTGTGTATCTGTGTTAGGACATGGCTTTGGCCACTTCACATCTTCCCTCATTTCACTTTACTTGTTCTGTGCAGCTTTTTAAAAAGAAGCAGCAGAGGGGAAAAAACTATCCATAACATCTATATTCCATTAGTTATTGTGACATCAGCTGGGGGCAGTTCATCTGCCATCATGCATATGGTTTCTGGTAAAAAGTACATCATCCACCTTTATCTGTTCTCTATTGTTTATTGATATCATAATCACCGTTATATTGCAGTATGCATGTCTATATTTGATATGTGTAGTTTTAGTCCGCCTGTTTAGTCCGCCTGTTCAAATCCAGGCTAGAGGACTTTTCTTGATGCAATACTGTCCTATCACAATAAAAAGCAAAGACGCCAAAAATAATTCTTTAAACTGATGCCGTTTAAAGGACAAGTTTGGTATCTTACACTTAAAGCCCTTTTAACCCTCTACTGCACAGTGTTGCCATATGGCAACATACCCTTTCTTTGGACATTTCTTGAAATTTGAAAATAAACATGAGCTCTGATTGATCTTAAATTCATAATAGAACCTGGTGGTAACCAATGATATGCTTTGATGACATCACGACACTACACACACCCTTGCAACGTCATTCTTTTCACACACTTTTGATGACTCCAGCTGCTGAAAAAGTGCTTGTGTATATGTGAAGATTTTCCTCATTTTTTTCATATTTCTTCGGAATAAAAAAATACATCAAGCATCTGGGATAAGTTCTAATCTTTTTTCAATCATTGTCACATTGTTTTGATACTTATATTACCTTTTTATTTAATAAAATAGGTATGTTGCCATATGGCAACATTGTGCGGTAATGGAACAATATTTTGCCCATGCTAATGCAGAGTAGCTTTGTATGAATGACAATGTATGGATGCACTGATATAGTTGGATTGTTGTATTCTACTCATATATTTATATATATTTGTATATATTTATAAAGTAAAGTAAAAGTAAAGTATAAAAGTAAAATATATATCCGTCTTGACCGCTTTGATCACTGGCCAGAGATGGGTGCACCAAAAGGAAGGTGCAAGAATCCTGGCTGCAAGGGCATCGTCAGAGTTGTTTACTCTAAGTGCAAGGTGCACCTCTGCCTCAAAGGTGGGGTATGTGATTTGCAAAACGGCCGGCAGATTTTGAAAATACACAACTCAAAAGGTCCTACCTTCTTTCCTCCGACGATGGCCCTGACTCCACCCACTCCACCCATTCGAAGAGGGGCATAGGGGAGGGGGGGTATGGTACGACCGTTTGATTGACGCACTTACTGTCCAATGATTCTAGGTGGTCTTGGAAATGATTGGCTGGAGTTTTTCGAGTCCTGCCCGTTCCACAGATGATTAAATTTTTTAATTTTCATGTCAGTGCTTCTAACTCAGTGGCTGTAAGTGGGTTAGGAATAGGATTTCAAGTGATTTTGAAAAAATGGTCAAAAAAGAAAATCACATACCCCACCTTTAACGGAGAGAACAACTGCTTTAAGACGTTTCACATCGAGTAGTTTCACTTGAACAGTTCTTATGAGTTTGCGTCAGATGTTTTGTAAATGTTGTTGAAATAATCGTTTCACATTGAGTAGTTTCACTTGAACAGTATTTATGAGTTTGCGTCAGATGTTTTGTAAATATTGTTGAAATAATACTTTGAAAATTAGCTTCACATTTTGTACACAAAGCTCTTGAAAACATTTTAAATAATGTTTAAATAAAAACAATTTCATTTCTAAAAGACAGGTCTGTAATCATCTATGAATTTCATGTCATTTTGGGAGAAAACGCATCAGGGTGTTCCATTGTCGCACAATGTTGCCATATGGCAACGTACCCAAAAGTACCCCCCCCCCCCCCCCCCCCCCCCCCAAAAAAAAAAAAAAAAAGATATGTTAATTTGAGTCTATTTTATATATAAAAAAAACACTGTAAAATGTTTTTCCATGATTGCATAATAATGCGTGCAGTAGAGGGTTAAGATCGTTTCTGATGAAATAGAACGGTTAAGATTGAAATTTGGACACATGCTGCTGGCCCGGGAATTTTCGGTTTCTGTGGTAGCAGTTCTGTGTTTTTTTCTACTATGGAAGTCAATGGCTACCGTCAACTGTCTGGTTACCAACATTCTTCAAACTATCTTCTTTTGTGTTCAACAGAAGAAATAAACTCATACATATTTGGAACCACTGAGGTGAGTAAATGATGACATCATTTTCATTTGAGGGTGAAATATCCCTTTAAGTTTCCAAAATACAAATTTTGGGCCACATGCAGCATAGGTTGTATACTTGTACCTGTATACTTTTTATTGTTGATGATCTGCCTATCTAAATTGACTCACATTGACAAACTTGCTGTATGTAGCTGTAGTTGACTGAAATAACCAAAAGGGTAATGAGCCTATCAGCTTTCTGTGCTTTAGGTGGGTCCATTGGGATCTAAGTTCTATCCATTGAGCTGCTGTCACTCCTGTTCGTGTCTCATTTTCATTCTCCTCCCCCACCACTTTAAATGTTTGTCAGACAGGACACAATAACACACTTTAAATTAAAATGGAAATACCCAGCTCACCATTAACCTTCTGACTCCTCAGTTTGACGTTATGTAACCACAGCTGAAGCCATCTCTCAGAGGAGATGGAGGCTAGGAGGTTGAAAGCAGCCCAGCCTTGAATATATAATTCTCCTGAATGTGTTTGCCTTTGGTGTTTAATTTACTTTCTCTTACACAGGTCAGTGAATCCCTCGTCAGACATGCGGTGCATGGTAATGGGGAACCAACATGAATGTATGTTATTGTGTGTTCACAAAGTTGTTAGAATTTTCTTCAAGTTGTTGGTGGCACTTTGCTTCTTTCGTTGGGGTTAGTGCACTGCTTTTAGTTCACACTTGAGTGTGTCAGACATTTCAAAATTGGGGTTAACTCAGTTTCCTTTGTGCCAATAGGCTGAGATGCCATGATCCCCATCAGTATCCTGGATCAAATGTATTTACTTTTAAGCTATTTTTTAAATAATGAATAGAAATCAATTTAATTTGAGAGGTGAAGGGACTGCAGATAATTGTCCAAAATTAACTGACACATGCTCTGTATGTCTGTCTGTCTCTGTGTGTGTGCGTGTGTGTGTGTGTGTGTGTGTGTGGTTGGTTCAGGTATAACCTACGTTATGGGGACAGAATGCAATATAAAAAATCCTTGTCCTTGTGGGGACATTTTTGGTCTCCATGAGTGAAACAGCTTAGACAACATACAAAATTATGTTTTTTGAAAATGTAAAAATGCAGAAAGTTTTCTGTCATGGGTAGGTTTAGCATACCTGTAATATACAGTTTGTAGTATAACAAAACAATATATCTATGGAAAGTACAAATAACCCTATTACACCCCCTAATTATATTAATTGTAATATAATTGCAATTATTTTTATTATTATTAATATAAAATATAAATATTATTAATCTAAAAATATATTCTCTGATGTATGTTGCAGCCTTTATGTGTTTCAACAAGTACCTGATCATAATTTAACTGATGATAGCAATTGGCATTTGTTGTATTAATAATTTGTATTATATAACTCTCCCATCAAAGTGCAACCATTTTGTTTTAATGAGCTTTTAGTCACATGCACACACCGAGACATCAAAGGCATAGCATTGTGTTGCTGAGGGATGGGAATAATGATCAGAGAGGTTTATTGCTTACTTTACCATTTTGGGCTCATCTCCAGGGCAACAATGACAAATTATCATGAGAAAAACCCCAGACCATGCAGTTGTTGCAGAGAGCAGACATCATAGGACATGAAGGTTCAACCCTTGTAAAAAGTTTGTGGCTGATTGTTTTCTGTAATGCCTTTGTGTTGTTGTATTTTGTAAGCCTATGTGTTCCCATGACAACTGTGTTCTTAAGAGTCATACTTCATTTATGCTTGTGGGTGTCTGAGAGACAGACAGTTCAAAGGATTTATCAATCATTATTTTAGTTCTTCACAAACAAGTGGAGAGAGTGTGCAGTAATTATATACCCACCATATTTTCAAAATCTAAATGTGTAGTCCAGCTGACACAGAACCTATAAAGAGTACTGAACAGCATCTTTAGTGCAATATGTTTGTTTTACTGTAGTTGCGTAGCAGCTCTGCTCATAGAAATGTGAATGTTCCTGTTAATTCAACATTATCTCCTTCTCTTTGCACAAAATAAATATTGTTCACCAGAGTCTCAGAGGAGTCAGGAGTTTCATCCAGTTGTGGTACAGCATCACTGGTGCTTCTCATCCAGCCTGAGGTGTCTTTATCTTGCCTTGGGGGTTCTGATCTCTGAGTCTGAGGACTTTAACCTTTCACCTAAGAGGTACTGACCCTCAGTCCCTGCACTCTGACCTTCAGACTCTGCCTAAAACTACTGATTGATTCTAGGTGAACTCTATTCTCTGATAGGTGGCTTTTTACATTTAGTTGCTGTGAACTACTAGCATGAGTTTGTTGTGAGACTCTCATTTTTACTTTCCAATACATTCTGTTATAAAACATATATATGTATATATCTCCATTATATTTTATGAAACCATCAATATTTATATTTATTTCTAAAACCTGTGGAAATACTATGTAATTGTAACAGAGGCCAGCTAGTGAGAGCTGTGCAGGTAAACCTCACTCCCCTGATCTAAAGAGGCACATTAGCGACTGATGCTAGAGACTGCGGTTTTTAGTGTCCTTGTTAGTGCCGGAGCTGCAGATTCGAGTCCAACTCAGAGCGGGGTAAGTAGGACCGGAGGGGTAACATTGGTTCCGTGACTCAGATGGGGTTCACTTTCGTGACGTAATGCTGCTTTGATTTTCGGGTAGAAGTCTGCTGTGGAGCTCGCAAGCTTGCGGGATCAGCAACAGTGTACATTGAGGGGCGCATATCGGCCGCAAAGGGGGCACTCACAAGCACCCTTCTGAAGCCTATAATGATAAATGGGACACCCTACGGTCTTGTGAACTTAACAGACACGTGCAAGTGGAAGCCATTGAAAGCAAATCCACATAAAGTGTGCTATTTGGGACAGGACCACTGCGGTCTTTAGCGTCCTTGTTAGTGCGCCTGCCTCCCATGCTGGAAACGCCGGTCCGAGTCCTGTTCAGAGCGGGGCGAGTTGGACCGGAGGGATTACATAATATATATATATATATATTGTTTTGTCTTATCTTGGAAATATTCACAAGAATGAATTTTTTTGTTTGTTTATTTTAGTGTCATATATGTGTGACACTAAAATGAACAAAATTGTCTGACCAGTGTGCGATTCTACTGCTGTATCACTCTTGTAGACATTAGAAATGTTTTTAAATAAGAATTGTTAATTATATTTATTCATGCAGCACACACCTTTATCCAAAGCCTGGGTTACTACCAGAAATGTTTCTTAGTCTCCTTTGCTCGCCAAGGCTGCATTTATTTGAATGCATGTTAAACTGAATATTATAGATCTTATTGTGAACAATTCATGCGTGCATATGTTTAATCTTTTATTTTTTTATTTATTTTTAAATCAAATGTTGAATAAAAATGTGATAACTGGACCTTCCGTAAAAACGCCAGACTTTTCTTTGGTTATGTATGCAGAACTCCAATCATTGAGAGGCTGATCACTACAGAGTCAATGGGTGGAGCTTGATGTCCAGTTCCCCCATTTCTGGATGTAATGGGTGGAGTATAACTAGGTCAAGCTCCACCCATTAGTTCCACAGTGGTGGAGCTGAACTAGATCAAGCTCCACCCATTACACCCATGACTATGTAAATGTGTGCCAGCTTTTAGAACACAGATTATGTGCCAGGGTGAAATTCCACAACACAGTTTGAGTACTGTATTTCAGGGAACTAATAGCTCAGCTCTAATGCAGTGCTCTCTATACACTGGCTTACATGCTGAGATAATACTACCCTCTGTTGGGCTATGTGTGAAATTGCTTAAAACTCTTTAGTATGTAAACGAACAATGAATTCACATACAGTATGTGGCTGGCACGACAATGAATCTCTATGCTTTGTGTGGTGAATGCATGAGTATAATCACATGGGCTGTATTTAAAAAAAAAAAAAACATGTTTTCTTGACATTGCGAGCAAATGACAGTACTTTTCTTATTTTTATCTGTTCAACACCTTGATACACATGTCTGAAGCTTCTGTTTAGAATCTGAACAGGAAATAGCAGCTTAACTGTAAATCCCAGCAGTTTTACACTCCCTAGTCTTCTCCTTTGATCACTGTGCATCTGTTGACCAGCGATGTGTTTAGGCTGACCCTGCTTCACCGCTTTCCAGAAATCACAGGAGCTCAGGTTTGAGAGGCCACCGCGATGTTCTGTCTCAGTGGGGATGGAGACGGGAGGGTGAGACAGAACGAGAGAGGAGGGGTCAAGAGCCAACTCTCTGTAGTCTTTCTAGGTTAGAAAGAATCCTGGTGTGATTTTCCCCCCACACTTTTTTAAAAATACAAGAACCCTAAAAGTTGTTTTTGGAGAGTTCAGTGCACGTGATAATTTTTGTCATGTTGTATATAGTTTTTGTACTCGTGTTGGTTATAATAAACTTTTATATCATTTCAAGGAAAGTTTGAGTTTATTGATTCTAAAATGTCAAGTGTTACCAAGTAAATGTAAAAAAAAAAAAAAAGTATCTTCCTTACACCCTAAAAAAACTGTCTGTGTGTGTGTGTGTAGAATCTATTCATTGTATTAGGTTTTTATTTTATTTTTTATTTTTTTACAAACATTTATTCAAAAAAATTATGATGTTGGGGGAGTCTCACAACTTTAAATTTTACAAACTGAAATAACCTTGCTATGTAATAAAACGGTCAAAGTAACTGATGTTTTAAGAGACTTATTGACCTTGACACAATCATAAGGAGTTGAACTCGAGCTGCGTAGAAACGCGAAAGATATATATATAATATGGCGACCAAGCAAGAATTTAAGCGTTGTGTTGTTCCTGCCCTCGTTTTATCACGGGTGGGGACACACATCAGCTTTGTGTTGCTTGTTTGGGAGTGGAACATGCCCAGTCAGTTCTCGAGGGAGCTGTCTGTGAGCATTGCGAGAGGCTGTCCGTGAGGACGCTCCGCTCCCGCCGGGCGTTCTTTGAGGAGGACGGTTCGGTGCACGCTCCCCAGGGTGCGGGTCTTGCTGGTGCCGAGGCACAGCGGCGACGCACATCTTGGCGTTCGCAAATGGATCTGACAGCTGGGTTTGAGACGGGCCCAGCCCTATCTCAGCCTTCACCTATGAGATCCAGTGCCTTATCTCAGGGAGAAGCACGTGCTGCGGTTTCTTCTCCTCGGGATGAGGCACCAATGCTGCAATTATCCAGTTCTGAGGAATTGGGTGTCGTCAGCATTGATGCTGCTGGGTGGGAGCAGTCTCGGCCGTCTACAAGCTCCTCGCAGCACAGAGTGCAGCAGAAACAAAGCATCGCTACTCGGGCTCCTCCACAATCAGGGGCGCCTGGGTGGCGGTCACAGTCGAAGCCTGTTAGAGGCAGGCAAGATCTGAGGACTGTCATCGACTCTAAGAAGGCTTTGACAAAGAAGAAGTCCTGACACCGAGGCTATCAGGCTTCTGAGGGTGGTCCCCTCCGGGGAGGGACGGTTTCGAGAAACTGTTTCTCCTCGGCACCCTCTAGGGGGCAACTCTATGAGGAGGGTCGCAGCACTGCCAGTTCGGTTGTTCCCTGATTTCTAGGGGTCCTCCTTACGGTGGTGGACTCCGAGCAGGCTCTGGTTATGGAGCAGGAAGTTCTGACTCTTCTACGAAAGGGGGCTATAGAAAGGGTTCCTCCTCCCAGCAGGGAGTCAGGGTTTTACAGCCGTTACTTCATTGTTCCAAAAAAGGATGGGGGGTTGCGTCCTATTCTAGATCTGCGCCAACTAAACCGCAGGGTTCAGAAACTCAAGTTCAAGATGCTTAGACTCAAACAGATTGTCTCACAGATTCAGTCCGAGGACTGGTTTGTCACGATAGACTTGAAGGATGCTTACTTCCATGTATCCATCCATCCTCATCACAGGAAGTTCCTGAGGTTTTCTTTCGGGGGCGAAGCATACCAATATCGGGTTCTTCCGTTCGGCCTAGGTTTATCACCCCGCACTTTTACGAAATGCGTGGATGCAGATCTGGCTCCCTTGAGACTCCAGGGCATCCGCGTGTTGAATTATCTCGACGATTGGTTGATTTTAGCTCAGTCCGAGCAGATGGCAATTCGGCATCGAGATGTTGTTCTGTCTCATATGAAGATGCTGGGGTTGAGGCTCAACGCCAAGAAAAGTGTGCTCCTCCCGTCTCAGAGGACCACTTTTCTAGATGTGGTATGGGATTTGACAACGATGCGGGCACAATTGTCACCAACACGTATTACTTCGATTCTCTCAGCCGTAAATGGTGTAAAACTAGGCCAATCACTCACTGTGAAACAGTTTCAGAGACTGTTGGGTCTCCTGGCAGCTGCGTCCAACGTAATAACTTTTGGCCTCCTGTACATGAGACCCATGTGCAGTGGTGGTTCAGGACCAAGGGGTTTTCTCAGAGGGGGAATCCGTTTCGCATGATCAAGGTCACGCAGCGATGCCTACGTGCCTTAGTCATGTGGAACAAACCTTGGTTCCTCGCCAAAGGCCCAGTGCTGGGGGGTTCTTGTCGACGCGTAATGCTATCGACGGATATTTCCCTCACAGGTTGGGGGGGGGGGGTGTCTTTGGCAGGACCATCTACTTTCTTGGCACATAAATTGGCTAGAAATGATGGCGGTGTTTCAAGCTCTCAAGCCCTTCCTGCCAGACCTGAGAGGTCACCATGTGCTTGTTCGCACGGACAACACATCAGTGGTCTCTTATATCAACCATAAGGGGGGTCTTAGGTCACGTCATCTTTGCAAACTGTCTCATAAGATCCTCCTATATGGACCAAGGGAAATTACTGTCTCTCAGGGCAGTATATATTCCGGGGCATCTAAATCAGGGAGCGAGGTGATGAAGCTCCTTTGGGAGAATTTCGGGTCAAGCTCAAGTTGACCTTTTTGCATCATCAGATACAACACATTGTCCCATGTGGTTCTCCCTCACGCACCCAGCTCCTTTCGGGCTGGATGCGATAGTTCAGGTGTGGCCAAGGCTACACCTGTACGCTTTTCCCCTGATATCTATGCCTCCGGGAGTTCTGGAGAGGGTTCGCCAGGAAGGGGCCCGTCTATTGTTAGTCCCTGAGGGGGCCCAGCTCATAGAATGGAGACCATATGACCAATCTTTGTTTTCAGAAAAGTTCCTTACACTAAAAACTTTATTTCTCATTGCTATTTCTTCTATCAAGAGAATTGAAGATTTGCAAGCCTTGTCGGTTGCTCCTTCGTGCCTGGAATTTGCACCTGGTATGGTGAAGGCTTTTCTTCACCCTAGGCCAGGTTATATTCCTAAGGTCCCTACTAATGTTTCGGGCCCAATCGTGCTGCAGGCCTTCTGTCCTCCCTCTTTTATTACACCAGATCAGGAAAAACTTAATCTGCTGTGCCCTGTTCGGGCTTTGGATGCTTACGTACACAGAACTGTCCTGTGGCGTAATTCGGATCAACTATTTGTCTGTTTCGGTTCACCAAGAAAAGGTTACTCTGCTTCCAAGCAGATAATGAGCAAGTGGGAAGTCGAGGCTATCTCCCTTGCTTATGAAGCGACTGGTCAGCCTTCACCTTTGGCTGTCCGGGCCCATTCTACTAGGAGTATGGCTGCCTCTAAGGCTTTATTATCGGGGGTTTCCATCCATGACATCTGTGATGCGGCAGGTTGGTCCTCACCGCATACATTTGTTAGATTTTATGACTTGGATCTTGGCTCCACTCAAGGTTCTAGTGTGCTTGCTTCTTAGTGTGCGCAATGACTTAGTATCACAATATTTTAATTGCTCAAGAGAAACAGATGGATTGTGGGTATCTAAAAAAACAACGACTTGCATCACAATGTGTAATTGTGATTTTCAAAACATATGGTAACTAAACAGAATTTTATTAAGTTTAGTGACAACATGTTACAATGTTTACATGGTACAATAACTGGTAGGCTACTGTTTGTGTTATTCAATTAAATTCTTGGATTTGATTTCAATCTTAATTCAATATTGACGCATTTGGATAAATATTAGGTAGGCTACAGTCTGCATGTTAATTTTTCTCAAGAAAAAATATATCTCACATAATGCTGTAAACATACAGAGAGAAATTAAATATAATGCGGTTTTCATTATAATAACAATTATGTAACGACAAGTAAACATATAATAAATATGTAATATATTGCACATATTTAGCAAAATACTCCTCGCTATTTTTTCTAGTCAACTAATGTGCTGGTCATTAACCCTCTGGGGTCCAAGGTGTTTTTGGGGTCCTTGAGATGTTTTGACATACTCTGACATTTGTGCTTTTTTCAGTTCCTTATAAACATATTACTGGCAAAGGTGTAATTACACTCTATTTAGCACAAACAGGGCTACCATAATGTGTTATCAACATGTATGTACATTTTTGTATTTTTGAGAGAATATTGTTTATGCGTGGTTATTGAAAAAACTAAAACTTAAAGTTTCTGAAATAAGGCCACAAAACACATACTAAATATGTGTCCACAAGACTTTTGACTAATGGATGTTGTCGCCTAGAGTTTTTTCTTCAAAATGATCTGAAAATCATCCTGCCTTATCATTCACATAAAACAATAGATTGGTTTAAATTTAAAAATGACACTTTTTGTTTGGAAAGGCAATATGCGCAGGGGTGTGACCTGCTGTGATTCACACCTGAGAAGACAATGGGCCCGCATAATGAGCGCATAATGGGGCTGCATACTAATGACCCTTTCATTCAGGTGAGCCACAAGAATGACAATATATATATATATATATATATATATATATATATATATATATATATATATATATATATGCCTATATAATACACAATTGGTTCACAGTACCAATTATTTATTTATTTATTTTTCAAATTGTGCTTGCAAATTGTATAATATCAAATGTAAAAATTTCTAGTAATTGTGCAGTTAATTATCATACTGTTTTTACAGAAAGTTTGGGAATATATCCCAAATGTGTCACTAATAAAACACAATACAAATAATTTAAAGAGGAGGCTTATATTGAGCTTTTAAGATTTACCTAAGATTTATTTATATGTAGCCTACATATATTTTTGCTATTTTAATAAAAAGGTTACAATTACAACAACAATTAAAATTTTAACTATATTTCAAATGTAATCTTTCTTTGTATATACTAAAGTATACATTTTATCATACATATTTCACAGTTGCGGATTAATTAGTTTGAATATAGCCTACAATCGAACAAACACTATAATAACATCTTAGCAAACAAGCTTATTTGATGTGGCAGTATTTTACAGTAAAAACGACATCTTGTCTTTCATATGTAACATCGTTTTTATGATTAGGACATATAAATGTTAATTTGCAGTTTAATACGTTGCTTATACAAAAATATTTTATTTCAACATATTTCAGTCGATTTTTACTCATCTCAGTATTGGAATATAGTTAGGTAAAAGCTGTTCATTCATTCACACACAAAAACGCGATTCAAACAGTCTTTTTGTTTACAGACACTAAAGTTATTCCATATCGCGATTAGAACAAAGCACTTGAAAATAAAGAATGTAGGCCTACCTATTCCTCAGCTGGATCCGTTGCTCCTCCAAATGAAACTACCTGTACTTCTGAGGTAATTTTTTCCAGGATTATTATTAAGATAGTACTATTATTCCTCACAGCGTCGTAAATCTGAGTCTCTTTCAGTGGGTTATCCAGCTGATGTGGGCGTGGATCGCCTGAGAGCATTTGTGTTTGAATAGAGCGCGTGCTCCGTGGGCGTGGTCAAATTAACTTTAATGAGCTGAGACGAGAACGACTATCATCTCTCTCTTTTCGTACAGATTACATAAAATGAGAAAATTTGTTTTTTTATATAAATTACTTCATTTAAAAGAAGATAATTCAGGCTTCATGCCTGTGTGCCTGTAAAACTGTTTGACTGAGTATTTGCAGAGTTACAGTTCATTTTTCGGACGTGTTTCAGAATGGACTTCACTGACAGAGAGAACGCAGAACGCGCATCATGTTTATTTTTCTTTATTAGGCGAAAAGCACAACACTTTGTTTTTATTATGAGGTTCCACAAAAAAAATACAAACTTAACAGGATCGAATGATGTACAACACTTATATGTAAGATCAAAATCAACAGAGTAATTTGAGTCTCTTTTGCACTGATAAGGAAAAGGGTTAAATGGATTTCCTGAGGTAAATGTAACGTTCTGTGACATAATTGTTCTCCTGCAGTTTTATTGACCTCTTTCCGTGTTTAAAAAACACTGATTGATCGATATTATGTATGAGGCATATACCTTTCGGTAAGTTGTACTGTATCTTTAAATAAAAAGTAACAGATGATCGGTTTACTTGAACTGAGTCTCGACGCAGCGTCTCATTCCCTCTCAGGGAACCAGGGTTACATACGTAACCTGAGACGTTTGCAGGGGTTCTCTTTATGATATCATTTCCTATTGTGTCTTATTTTTATTTCCCTGCATGTTGGTTGGACCATGTGAATTTGATTTGGAGAACAAACATTTTTCAAATATGAATCATCAAGGAGTTTTGCTAAATTAATATTTTAAAGAGTCCATAATATGCCATTTTACAAAGGTTTGATTTTATTTTTGAGGTCTTCTAGAATAGGTTTTCATGCTTGAATGTTCAAAATACACCTTATTTTTCACATATTTTAGTTTAAACAAAATTCAATGGAACTTGCGACCATAGTTAGCTAACAATAGGAAACGCACTTTATTTCCTGTCTCTATGAAGCCCCTCCTTCCAAAAAGCGCAAAGTGCTCTAATTGGTCGACTGGATCAGTCTGTTGTGATTGGTCAACCACTTAAGGTTTTCGAAAAGTCACGTCTCTTACCATAACTGCGAGTTTTAACACACTGCTAATCCAACTCCAACAGGCCTCGCCCCCTTTTTTGCTTATGCCTTAGGCGGGAATTATCTAAATGAGGAATATTGTGACGTGTAAATTCCCGAAAGAAAACTACTTCTTAAGGTTTTAAGGGCTTGGGGCTTTGTCTTCATTATCAGGATCATTGGTAAATGGTAAATGGACTGCATTTATATAGCGCTTTCACAGACCCAATGGCCACCAAAGCGCTTTACAATTTGCCTAACATTCACCCATTCACACACTCATTCATACACCGACGGGCGTTGTAGCACCCTGACATTTTTTGGCACAATGCTTTTATTTATTTTTGAATAATTGTTTTTTTTTTATGTTTTTTTAAATGTATGACATAGATATGACATAGCATTATTGAGTGTCACATCATTTATCCATTAGCCATTGTCAACCACCACTACAACATCACTGTTTTCAAACATATTCCCCTTGTTTCCACTTTCCAGGACCTTTGAGTTCACAGACACAATGATGGGTTTAAATTTTTAGGAACCAGGAGTACAACTGAGAAGTGGCAGAGTTAATAGGACAGAAGTGAAGTACTGCACAATGAAGCACTGAACTTCACCACCACAACTCAATCACAATGCTCTCTTTTAAGAGTTTCAGACAGAAAAATAACAATAATCTCCTCCAATCGCACTAATTCTTGTAAGGACAATGCCATTGATTTTAATGAAAGGCACAGTCCCTCTTTCTTTTGGCTTGAGATAGAACAATATTGAACGGGCTGGCTGCAAACGCACATTACACTTGATTGTGCATTACAGCATCGATTGCTATGATGGCCAGAGAGCTATCAAAGCAAATGTAACTGGGCTAGAAGCTGTGATTACTGCCCTTTCCCTCATCGGGGACAGTTTTTGGTGTCTGCTTTTAAAACATCCACGGGTCAACCTGCAGAAAGACTGTCAGTTAGTTGGATAACTCATGGCCTACACTGGTTGGGCTTGTCCAATACACCACCATAGGCATACAAGACCCCATTCAAAAACCTCCAATCTTGCCTCTGCTTTTATGCTGCTGTCTTATTTAGTCTTTCTTTCCTATTTTCCTCCTCTTTTCATCTTTTCTTTATGTGACCTTGTCAAGCTTTTGGCAGGTAGTGTATAATTTCCCGGCCAGATTTTGTCCAGGAAAGCTGTGCTGTGTTTGTGTGTAGATGGTAAACTGTGCCCATTAAGTTTCATATTAGCCAACTTAAAAGGAGAATTCACCACTGGCAAGATGGGATTTTAGTAAAACATCAACACCCTAGTGGCCAAAGTATTATTTAACCCTCTGGGGATGGCAAACGTGCTGGCGCGTTTTGCTGTTGTTGTTTTTTTCACATAGCAGCAACATAGACTTAAAATACTCCGTCATTTATGGTCATATAAATAAAATCAATACATGATTATAAACTATAGAGGGTCTTCTTTTTTTGTGTACACTCACATTAACATCAAAATCTTGTGTTTTTTTTTTAATAAATAAAATAAACAGGGTGCGCTTTCAGCTGACTCTGTCTCCGCAAAAATCTTTCTGAAACATGTCTGGAAAATGAACTGAAACTCAGCTAATACTTATCACACATACATGAAACATACGTCTAAAGAACGCTTTAAATTTCTACTTTTAAATAAAACAATTCACATTTAAAACAAATATTCTCCTGCAATGTAATCTGTATGAAACTAAAGAGAAGTACAGTTTCTCCTGTCTCAGCTCATTATCGTTAATTTGTTCACACCCACTCGCAGAGCGCGCTATTCATAAGATAATGTGTTGAGGCCATATGCAAAATAGATAAACGCCCCCAGGCAAATGCAGTAAACTCTGTAAACACACTATATTTTTTAGTAAGATTAAGATTCGTCTTGCGCGGCTATGAGGAATAATCCTGGGACATTTACCACAGAACAAGTGCTGATTTATTTTCACTTCGAGGAGGAGCAACAGATTCAGCTGAGAAGTGTAAGTGTTTTATGCTTGTGCTTTGTTCTAATCGCGATATAGAATCAAATCAAATAAGCCTCAAATAAGCTTCAAATAAGCTTCAAAATAAAGTCATAAAATAAGCTTTTGTTAGGAGTTTCTGCTCATATGTTAAATATATAGTATGTTTTGTCAATAAACTAATCAACTAAGATGTTTGTTCCAATGCAAGCTATATCAAAATAATGAATCCTCAACTTTGAAATATGTATGATCAAACTAAGACATTTATGGAAAAAGACAATTTTCTTTTTAAGATGTTTCCAACTCTAACTTTGAACTGAAATAAAACCATGTGGTGAAGGGTGTGTGATAGAAGTGTCCAGACGTATGCACCCTGTATTTTAAAGAAGAACATTTAATTATTTGCGATACATTATTCATTAACAAAGAATTCAGGGACATTATTCATGTCCCTAAAGGTTGGAGTTTTCCTCATTTTTTAAATTAAGCCATTAAGATTTTTTATTCCTCTTTTTATTCAACTTTAGCATGGGTGTGTTCACTTGTTCTAAGCAGTGTGTGTGTGTGTGTGTGTGTGTATATATAATTAAAAAGCAAATTTTAACCAGAAACCAGTCCTTTGTTGTGTATCTTTGGATTATGTTGTGTTGTAAATAAATCCAAACAATCTAAAAGCCATTATTTTTTAAATCTCCTCATTCTTTGTGCAAGGCTCCTCATAATGATATGGCCTCATAGCACCTAATAGGGGCATTATGGGAGGGTCTTTGTCTTTCTCAGGTGTGAAATGCCATACATATTAATGAGATCACGCCTCCTCGCATAAAGCTTTCTCAAACAAAACACGTCATACACATTCTAAAAGACTTTATTGACTTATCTGAATGAGTAGTCAGGATGATTCTCACATAGTTTTGGAGCAAATATTCTAGACTATGTGATACAATTTTCAAGTCTTGTGAAGAAATAATCAATATGTGTTTTGTGGCCTTATTTCAGAAACTTTTATTTTTAAGTTTTTCAATAACCATGCATAAATAATATTCTCTCAAAAATACAAACATGTACATACATGTTGCTCACATATTATGGTAGCCCCGTTTGTGCTATATAGAGTGAATTTACACCTTTGCCATTAACATGTTTATAAATAACTGAAAAAAAGCACAAATGTCAGTGCATGTCAAAACATCCCATGGGCCCCCAAAACCCCTTGGTCCCCATAGGGTTAAAGTCAGCATGAAACAGATGTTGTGATTATGAATTATGAGTCCTTTCTTCCCTATTGTGACATATCCAAGCGAAGCAGTTCTTAAACAAGAAAAAAATATTTTTGTCTTGATTTTGTCTAACAGGAATTGATTGGATGGTTGTGGTTTGCTATTGATGTGATGTCATTTGAGTGACAGGTTGTCCCACCCTCACACCAGTAAACACGTCATCAGAGAAAAAAGATGTTACTTCAAGCAGGGGAAGTTATTTTGATTAGAGATTATGAGGGCACATGAATTTAAATATAAATATATATATACATATTTTTACCTTATGAAAAGGCAACGTTAGTTTTGTTCAAGTCGGTTATGTTCTTGATTAATAAATTCGTAATATAATATTTATAATATCTTTTTTAGCTTGCAAAATGTGTAGAATACATTTTATAATGAACAATCTGTGTACACACAGAGATTTTTGGTGTAAGGGAAATATGTTGAATTTATTTTTTGCTTACACCATCACTTTACATTTTTAGAGCCAATAAATAATTATTTGTTTAAATACACTTAATATAGTTTTTTTCTTTTACTTACTTATTTATCATTACAATTAAACTTGTTCCATTGCTGTCGTCTACCTTGCTGATTGCCTCAATTAACCTGTTTATTAAGTTAAATAAATGTTGCTAACTAACTAGAAAGAGTTATGAGTTATGAGCCTTTACCGAGCTGTGCAGTAACCTATACAATTTCTCAGCAGAGCAAACTCTAATGATTCATCAACAAAATTGTCAAGGAAGGCTCAATTTATAAACCCATGTCACAGTTAGACAAATGCTGCTGTTTAAAACAACAGGGAATATAAAAGACTTTGGATTAAACCACAAGGACATGGTCCCATGAAACTATCGTGTAGCTGCTGGACCTTTTGAAGATCACAGTTCATGGTGTGAAAAATTAGAGGAGGCACTCAATATGTTACTGTAATATAAGTGAATTAATCATTTGAACCTGAAAAAACAACACAGCTGGTTTCCAGCAAGTATTTGATAAAATGGGAATGCAAGATAAAATGCATTCAGTTAGAACACAACATATTAACTGCTGAATTTATTTATTTTTTAGCTATGAAATGCAGCGTTCCATGTACTGGATCGAAAATCACCAAGCCATTTTGTAACGTCGACATTTCCACGAACCACGACCCAGCAGAAAAAAAAAAAACAGCATCAGTTAAACAGCTTTCTCTTTCCAGAGTATTGATCCATAAGGTTTCACACCTGCACAAAGCCATTTCATTTGAAATAATGGGGGTGTTGTCTAATGAAGGACGTCTGTCTGAGCAGCCCCTGTTAAGCTAATTCATTTAGCAAAATTGCACACATCACATCTATGACTGCAGTTTGCATGCCATAAATCGACTTGGTATATTACTGAGTGGCTTACCATTTATGGAGGCAACCGTGGGAACAGACAGAGCTCAACAGAGAGAGAGGGAGACAGAGACGTACTTGGAACTGAACATGAGCCGTTAGTGATGTC
The DNA here is from genome assembly GCF_029890125.1 of Rhinichthys klamathensis goyatoka. NCBI lineage: Eukaryota > Metazoa > Chordata > Actinopteri > Cypriniformes > Leuciscidae > Rhinichthys > Rhinichthys klamathensis. The sequence goes on along the minus strand of NW_026606714.1, from coordinate 2,858,856 downwards.
TGAGCACCATGGTAACCATGAGCAAAGTGCGATGTCTGTATGGAGTGAACAGCCAGGCTAAACAAAGGACTCAAACACTTCAAGAGCGTCATGGCTTCACCTGTCAGAGTGAACAAGAATAAAGGACACTGCAGTTATAAACACAAAAAAATTATGTTGTAACCCTTCCTGCAGCTTTTGTCCATTGCTCAATTCAGTTTCCTGAATCTTACTGCTCCTAGCATGAGGATGATATTTAAAAGGCAGCACATGATATTTAAATGTTGCCACTTCTGGGCTTCTTCGGTCAAAAATGACCGAAACAGTATACGTTTTGAAATGTTTAATTTTTTTGCTTCATCGGAGAGGGATGAAACTTGGTGACTTTTGTTGTATTACCTATGTGAACACACAAAAAAATCAAGGAGATGATTCGGATATGTTAAAGGGTCTTAAAAAAAATAGTCACACTTAGCTTCCTTTCGGTCAAAAATGACCGACATAGGAAATGAATGGGAAATACGAAAAAATAGGAAAACTCAGAGAAACTTTTGGTGATACAAACTACAGATCAGCCACTGTGCAGAAAAAAAGTGTACAGCAATGAAGGGGTGACACTCTAAAACATCAAGAGTGCAAATAAGACACCTCCCCCCCCACACACACACACCCACGCACACAAACACACACACACACAGAGAAATGAATAGGAAAGACTGTAACAGCAAATGTTGAGAAAATGCTAAATAAAATCAAAAATTAAAATAAAGTACAAAAGATAGGCTACTCTTTCTCGCTCAAATGCACACACACACACCTCATCATGTCTAAAACAACAATATGAATCAAAAAGCCTTTCTATGTATTTATATAGGAAGCCTACAGGCGGTTACGGACATTACACACATTTATACATTTTTACTTATCTAAAAAAAAAAAAAGAAAAAAAAAAAGTAGTCTTTTAGCATATCTAAATATATATCTAAATAAAAAAAAACGAATAAGAGAGAGAAATCATGTCTAAAACAGCAATAGGAATCAAAAAGCATTTCTATGTATTTACATAGGAAGCTATGGGCAGCCTACAGGCGGTTACGGACATTACACACTTTAAAACATTTTTAAAGCCACTGGATGGCGGTATTTTTTGCCTGCTGTCAGCATTATATTTTAATGTGTCACGTTGAGTTTTTTGAAAAAAAAAAATTTATATAATAAAAAAAAAAAAAAAAAAAATTCTAATGGAAAAAATAGCTCGTAAAAATTATATAAATAATGCAAAGTATCATAAAAATCTTTAAAAATTCTAAATAATAATAAGAAAATATTATTGAACAAAAATATATTTGAATGGTTTTCCTGGGGGGGGAAAAAAGTTACATTTTAAGGCTTCGGTCTTTTTTGACCGAAAAGAAGCCAAGTGTAACCCCTAAACAAAGAAGCCCAGAGGGTTAAAGGTCCCGTTCTTCATGTTTTTTTGAAGCTTTGATTGTGTTTACAGTGTGCAATATAACATGTGTTCATCTTTCGCGTGTAAAAAAACACAGTATTTTTCACACAATTTACTTATCTGTATACCGCTGTTTTCACTGTCCAAAAAACGGCCTGATGACTTCCTTGTTCTATTAAGTCCCTCCTTCAGAAATACGTAACGAGTTCTGATTGTGCCAGCGGTTCCTGTGTTGTGATTCGACAGCAGCTTATCGCACGTTGCCTCTTACCAAAAAGGTCACGCCTCTTACCATAAATTGGAGATGCATGCGCAGCTGAAGTGCTTCTTCTCCGTGGAAGCGCAACAAGACCACGCCCCCTTTTTTTGTGTATTCCTGTGGGCGGAGATTAGTCAAAAAACTGTTCTTGTTACGTCATTAAAAAAGGAAGTAGAGGGATGTAGTCCAAACCTGACGTTCGCTGTATGCTTTGAAAGGGGACTTCTGTTAAATAAAATATCTCGCTAGGCATTGAACTTTGAGCTTTATAATTTTACAGGTATTGTTTATGCTCTAACAGCAACATTACACACTAATTAAAGTTGGAAAAATGGAATCGCGAAGAACGGGACCTTATTGAGCTTTGGTATGATGAGTCAGTGACTACGTTTACATGCAGCCAATTTTCGGGTTATGGTCGGGTTAAGGTCACTATTTGGGTTTCTGAAACATTAGGAATAACCCGTTTACATGCGTGAGCAGAGAGAGTTTCTCCTGTATACATGGAATTGCAATATCCCGATGTAAACGGCGACGCACGGTTAGCGTCAAGACGTACGGACAACCTTAAGACGCACTATGCGTCATTTCCGATTCTTCTTCCTGTATCCAAAGACAACAACAACAGCAGCAGCACGCGGATAATGAATAGTTCGGGGCAGATAGCGCTCGCCTTTGTTTGCGCTTTGGTGCTGGTACTGACCTCGCTCCAAAAGTATGCTGTGCTGCGTCTCGCCATGTTTACTTCCGGTATACTGCACGCAGGTTTTTGTATGCACCGAGAAGTTCCTCTACTCAAAATACCAAGATTCCTTGCGAATAGAACATGCGCAGAACACAAATCACTATGGGAATATGCCGATGCGCGTTTACATGACCAAAAATTCGGGTTAGAAAAGGGGTACCCCAGGTATCATATCCCGGTTTTTAAAATCCGGGATATGAGCATATTCGGGTTTTTGCAGGTGTTTACATGGCCGTGCGCGACCGGGTTATTGCTAATATCCCGGTTTTGAACGGGTTATTAGCTGCATGTAAACGTAGTCACTGATTAAAGTTTCCCACTTCCTGTGCAAGTGAGTGATACTTCCCCTTTTCGGCCATTTATAGTTACTAATCATCTCAATTTTAGCCACAATATCATAATCTCCAAAACATCAGTTGATTAGCTGAACAATTCTGTTGAATTTTGTAAAACATTGGAAATGTAACAGACTCGCATGAGCAATAATGCTATTGTGTTCTATAATTTGAATATTGACATGTTAACTTGCATTGAATAATTAGTTTAATATTTTTTTTCCTCTAGCATTGTATCACATTGTATTGTGCAGCATGCAATAGAGAGCTGAGGTAGAGAAAAACACTCTTGTATTTCACTCTTTAGACTTGGATTGTCTGATTCATTCTAATGAATCAGTTTGTTTGGATTATTTGTGTAAATTAACTGATTCACCAATTCGAGCCCCTCTGTCCTTTTATAGCAGAATATTTAGTTAATATTTAGTTTATTTAAATTCCAATGTTTTTGTTTCAGAATAATATGTCTCTGATGATTAAATTATAAAATTGGATATGTTTAAAACAAAATTGGGTTTCACTTTATTTTGATGGTCCCCCAACAGACCATCTACTGACTGTAAGTAACTTTGCAAATATACGTCAACTTATTCTACTAACCCTAACCTAACAGTCTACTACAGTATACTAATACTCTAATATGTGTTAGTTGACATGTAGTTGCAAAGTTATGTATAGTTAGTAGAATGCGGACCATTAAAATAAAGTGTAACCTAGCAGTTTTCTATGAAAACTTTTTCAAATGAAATTTTAAAATTATTCCTTTGATGGCAAAGCTGATTTTTCAGTGTCACATGATCCTTCAAAAATGAGTCTAATTGTCACAATCCTCAGTCAACAGACCAGTCACCTCAGCACACTACATTTCCCATAATCCCTCCTGGCTCACACCTGCACACACTCATCTAATCATCACACCTGTTTGTTATTTCAGTATCTCTTTGTATAGTTCCTCTGTTTTCAGTCTTTGGTTGTTGTTTGTGTGAGCTATGTTATGCACACTGTTATGGCTGTCTGCCTTTTTGTTTTATTAAATCACGTTTATATTTGTATCCCGTCTTCAGCCATCTTGTGACACTGATATGATGATTTGGCATATGAAAAACATGTCTTATCAGTGTTGAAAACAGTTGTGCTAAAAATCTTTGTGGAAACCATGATATATTTTTTCAGGATTATTTTATGAATAGAAATTTTAAAAGAACAGCATTTATTTGAAATATAAATCTTTTGTAACATCATAAATGTCTTTACTCTCACTTTTGATCAATTTAATATTTCCTTGCTGAACAAGTGTTAATTAAAAAAAAAAAAAAAATGGAAAAGAAATCTTACTGACCCCAAACTTAACTGAACGGTAGTGTAGTTAGCTACTGTTTATAGCATGCAGTGTAGCTAAATATTTTTCCAAAACACTAGCTTCCTTGACACTGGATGATGTAGTTATTGGCTGCCTGGCCCGTCACAACAGCAGCTGTCATAGATGTCTTTCATGGCAGCTGCCATAGTCATATTTTTTAGTGATTTCACAATCCTCTGGAATACTCACAAAGCTCCTCCGTTCTGTGTAGTTGCTCAGCAATACTAGACCACACATAAGTACTGCCAGTCAGGGATACTTTCTTTTTTGGCATATTAAGAGAGGACATATCTAGAAGTACTTTAGCATAATTTGCACTGAAGAGTCAAAACATGTCCACAATATTATTATATGATGTGTTCAATCCTACTACTATTTTATATAATGAAAGCCGGTGAGACTGTTTGGTCGTTTTCATAATCCTAGGTCAAAGTATAATAGTTTTCAGTTGTCAGCCTCTTTAATTATGACCTTGCTGCTAATCCTAACATATTATTCATCTGAAATCTGGTATGCCTATTTTTGCAGGAACCGTTTTTTGAATATTCATTTTATGCAAACTACACTTGGAACAATGGAATGATTCTTAAAATAGGGGGCTAAATCCAGAATTGATTACTGCAGGAGGAAAAGGCCATAAATCCTCGGTTATATTAAAGAACAATTTTGTCTCCATTGTGGAACCTATAAAAATCCTAATGTTCAATTCCACCCAAGCTCTGGTAAATTATAAAGGTACTTAAGGTTGACATGTTTATGTATATTCCCATACATCCCCTGCACCGAGTCAATTAGCTCTTATTCCTGGTCAACAGCTTGCAAAAGCAAAGACCACAGCAATTCCGGTAATAGCTAGAGGATGGGTGGCCTGTGAAAGATTTACATTTCATGCGGTCAGATGGCATTTTTGCTCCAACTTCTGCTTGTTATATCTTTTCATATTAATATGAGTAATGAGTTTTAGATTTTTAAGCTCAGACTTAACAGCTGCCATTTGACTAAATTTGTCACCTAGCTTTTAGTTAAAAACCTTAGGAGTCGCACGTGTCACTTTGTGCCTCCATTAGCGCACAAAGGTAATGGATGTCGATTGGGTTGTTGGCGGTATTGGCTAAACTGTGTCCATCTGAGGCAATCAGCACCCTTTATATCACTCAAAGAGGAGACTATATGTCAGTGTATATTTTATGGGGGTGGGTATGAAACGGACCAATATTCCAGATCTTGAAATGAACCACATGATGTCATTTTTAATTATTGTTCATAATTTTATAAAATGCAGTTAGACTAGCCAAAGCCATGTCAAGGCAAATGTTTTGTGTGTACAAAGCTCATCGTTTCATTCAACCTGTGCTCTTTGGAAAAACACGTCTGTGGTGACATTTCTGCAATTCGATATTAAGTTCCTTCTTGCAAGTTGCGCAACACTTTCAAAGTAGAATGTCTAGTGAATGGCACTAAAAGCATTTCAGTTTTATCCGAAACGGATGAATGTGAATCTGGAAACGTTTTACTTTATTGGTTGTTGTACATATCGTGGCAGTTTGGAAATGAAATGTCTGGTGAGTGGCTCTAAAACAGTGGTTCTCAACCCTGTCCTGGCGTACCCCCAACACTACACGTTTTCCTTGTCTCCCTAATCAAACACACCTGATTCAACTCATCAGCTCAATGATTCAACTGATTCAACTCATCAGCTCATCAGCTCAATGAGCTGATGAGTTGAATCAGGTGTGTTTGATTAGGGAGACAAGGAAAACGTGTAGTGTTGGGGGTACGCCAGGACAGGGTTGAGAACCACTGCTCTAAAAGGTTAATGCTCTAGTCCAGTGTTTCTCAACCCTGTCCTGGCGTACCCCCAACACTACACGTTTTCCTTGTCTCCCTAATCAAACACACCTGATTCAACTCATCAGATCATTATCACATATATCCCTATGTGATAATGATCTGATGAGTTGAATCAGGTGTGTTTGATTTGTGATAATGATCTGATGAGTTGAATCAGGTGTGTTTGATTAGGGAAACAAAGAAAACGTGTAGTGTTGGGGGTCCTTCAGGGGCAGGGTTGAGAAACACTCTATTGCCTTTGAAAATACTGTACAACTGATCTCTACCTTCAACCTAACCAACAGTGTTACCAGAAGCAGACATGAAAGAACCATGCCATTTTAGCTTGCTTCTACAAATCTTTGAGATCCTTAATTAGATAGTGAACAATTAAATGAATTTTTTTTTTTCATTGGACTCGTACCCAAGTGTTTTACATAGGAAATGCAGTGGTGTACCAGGTGAGCTACCGAACAAGTTTACCATTTCAGAAATGCCATACATATGGAGCTGTTTATGTGATTCAAACGTCAAAATGTATTAGTTTAAATCATGTATTATGGTTTAAGAGTTAAGGTCATAATATAGTATTGTGAGGAGCAGTGTGAAAACAAGTCTTTATTAATTGATAATTTGCCTCGTAATCATATTGTAAAAAAGAATCAAAGTTGTTGGTATTTTACTCCAGAGATCATTTCAGCTGGAAACTGGAAGTTTTGCAAAAATGTAAAAGCATGTTTTTCCAATGAGCCTATGCTTTTTATTTATTTATTACTTTGGACCACTTTTTGAAACTTCCCAAAAAGAAAGGGAATGTAGAAGTGGGAGTAAAATGGCAAAAACAATAAAGTGCATGTCACTGAACTTATTTTAAATGGCTGTTGAAGCTCAGACTCTCACCCACTATTCATTAGGGCAAGTCTGAATAGGTCCTATTAATTACTGCTGACACCTTCTTGTTGTGCATTGCGTGCTTGACACATAAATAGGAAAACAAGCATTGCGGGGATCATGCACAAGAATATGAGCAAAAAAGGGGAGAGGTATCTGGAAATTAATCATACTCCAAATTGTAAGCGGTGAAAAGAGAAAAAGATGGGCTTCTATTCATGTCTCCCATAATTTGTGGCACTTCTGAACAAAAACATTAACAAAATACACAACATTGAAGAGGCAGAAAGGGACAGTTCATCAAACTGCATTTCACGGGCAGGAAATGTATTTTTAAAAATCACACTCTCTACTTTCTCCAGTTTACCTGTGAAAAGCTACATTATGGACACATTTCCTCCCATGATGCTTGGGCCTTTCAGAGGGAATAATGGCCACTCTGTGTGCGACGTGCACCATAAATCAAACAAGCTCGCGTTGTGTTTACCCTTTAGAGATGGGTTGAGGCTTGCAGAAACAGTATCTGCACCTTCCAGCTGTTTCCCCTTTTCCACTCCTGCCGCTAATCACAGCATTCAAACCTCTCTCAGCCATTGTCTCCTTCTGAGTTTTGCCAAACTTTACCTCCACAATGTCACTCCTACTTCCCCCACCCCCGCCTTCACTGCTGCACACTATTTGAAGATAGTCTAAGCAGACTTTCGCTGTGGTGTAAAGTTGCTAACAAGTTACAAGTGGGTGAAGCTAAGTACCGAATGTTGCTTTGACAAAACTTTGCAATAAATGGACGATTGGTTGAAACTTAAAAAAAAATAGATTTTCTAGCGATCAGGAAAACAGGGTTGCGATCAGGAAAACAGGGTTGTGCTCAGAAGTGATTGTAAAGACGTTTATATTGTTACAAAATATTTCTATTTCAAATAAATGTAGTACTTTTGAAAATTCTATTCATCAAAGAATCCTGAAAAAAATATATACTCTTTTCTTGGACACATATTATCAGCATATTAGAATGATTTCTGAAGGATTAGAATAAAGAAATATTTTTGATCAAATAAATTCAGCCATGGTGAGCAAAAACATTAAAAAATATAGCTGCAAGCAGCAATTATCAGGGTCAAGTGTACGAAGACGACAAGACATGCCAACATGGCTGGGAGTGTCAGACCAACTGCAACAAGGAGCAATTAAAGACATTTTAAGATGATTTAAGGCAGAATAGCTGAATAATCATATATACAGTAAAAATATTATTTAATGGATTATCAAGACACATACCGAGTTTTGTAAGGGTACACCAATGCATTCGTAAAGTGTTGCATTTAATATCATGATATTATATTGTAATTAATGGCAATGTCCTTGTTTTGTTCTATTATAGCGCCACTAAGTGGCGCAGTTCCACCGCTTTTTTTATGTGTTCTCAGAGTGAGCCCATATATGTGTGTGTCAAATCTGGTGAAATTATCTCATTTTGTTTTGGAGTTATAGACATTTATATGCATGAGAGCATAACAAATTACCCATGGGTGACTTTGATTGGATTTATTTGCCACTTGTTTATTTGCCACTTTTGCCACAAAATTTTTGACATTTGGGCGAATTTACAATGACCTGTTTCCAAACTTCCTATGGTAGTTTTGTCTCGATTGGTCTAACAGTTTCGAAGATATTGGCAAATGTTTTTTAACCCTCTGGGGACCAAGGGGTTTTTGGGGCCCTTGGGATGTTTTGACATGCACTGACATTTGTGCTTTTTTCAGTTATTTATAAACATGTTAATGGCAAAGGTGTAAATTCACTCTATATAGCACAAACGGGGCTACCATAATATGTGAGCAACATGTATGTACATGTTTGTATTTTTGAGAGAATATTATTTATGCATGGTTATTGAAAAACTTAAAAATAAAAGTTTCTGAAATAAGGCCACAAAACACATATTGATTATTTCTTCACAAGACTTTTGAAAATTGTATCACATAGTCTAGGATATTTGCTCCAAAACTATGTGAGAATCATCCTGACTACTCATTCAGATATGTCAATAAAGTCTTTTAGAATGTGTATGACGTGTGAGAAAGCTTTATGCGAGGAGGCGTGATCTCTCATTAATATGTATGGCATTTCACACCTGAGAAAGACAAAGACCCTCCCATAATGGCCCTATTAGGTGCTATCAGGCCATATCAGTATGATGAGCCTTGCAAAAGAATGAGATTTAAAAAAGAATGGCTTTTAGATTGTTTGGATTTATTTACAACACAACATAATCCAAAGATACACAACAAAGGACAAAAAAACACATTAGTAAACACACTGATCTAAAGACAGAGGCTTGCACAGTCACACAGCATTGTCCCATTCCTGAAACATAGTACATACCTGTCATTTCCAAGGTGTTTGATTTTTCATTTTACCATGTTCATGTACAGTCTCCTGTGAATGTTGAAGTCAGCAGGACTCATCAGTGGCATCTTGTCCCTTAAAAAAATAAATAAACACCTGTGAACATGCTGATATCAAGAGAAACTACATGGCTGCACGACTTTGGGCATGAATTGTAGATTATTCTGATTAAAATAGCTTTTTAATTATACACACACACACACACGCACTGCTTAGAATAAGTGAACACACCCATGCTAAAGTTGACTAAAAAGAGGAATAAAAAATCTTAATACCTTAATTAAAAAAATTAGGAAAACTCCAACCTTTAGGGACATGAATAATGTCCCTGAATTCTTTGTGAATAAATAATGTATCGCAAATAATTAAATGTTCTTCTTTAAAATACAGGGTGCATACGTCTGGACACTTCTATCACACACCCTTCACCATATAGACATGGTTTTATTTCAGTTCAAAGTTAGAGTTGGAAACATCTTGAAAAGAAAATTGTCTTTTTCCATAAATGTCTTAGTTTGATCATACATATTTCAAAGTTGAGGATTCATTATTTTGATATAGCTTGCATTGGAACAAACATCTTAGTTGATTAGTTTATTGACAAAACATAATATATATTTAACATATGAGCAGAAACTAAAAGCTTAGTTGATGTCTTTATTTTGAAGCTTACACTGTTAAAAATTACCTGTAAATTTTACAGTAAAATACTGGCAGCAGGGTTGCCAGCCAGTTACTGTATTTTTTACAGTAGCGTCTGTAATTTAATTTACAGAATTTTACTGTATTCTCTGATTACAGTATTTTTTCAATTGTTGTATTTTTTACAGTAAGTTACATGATTCTCTGTATTTGCTATATCTAGAGGAAATATGTAAAATGCAGTATATACAATATATTTTCCTGATGTCTGAATATTAATGACTGGCAGCTGAATTTGAAATGTTAATTATTCATCAAATGCAAATTGTTTTTAAATACATTAAGTGTTGTATAATGCACAACTTAATTCCCCTATTACTTCACAAAACAAACAAATTATTCAACATCCTAATCTTGAAAAACAGGTCAACATTTGTTTAATTTATAACTTTAAAATATGCATGAAAAAAAGTAATAAAACAGTGTATTTTGCATATTTTGATTAAATTTTTATTTACAAACTTGCATTTAAAAAAAAAAATGGACATGATGAAATTAAATATTTTTTAATTACTTGAAACAAATTAGCCGTCATGGCCCTTCACACAAAGAAGAAATATGCAAACGACATACATTTAAAACAAGTTGACCAACATGATCATAATAAAATGGTTCTGAAAAACACAGACACGGATGAATTTTCACCACTTCATTACCAGACAAACATATCCAAACAACAAGGCCCCAAGTGAGTCCAACAAACTTCTGATCAAAAATGGAGAATAATTCAGCTCCAGATGCTGTTCCATCACAGGATGCAAAGAGTGGCTAGAAATATTGAAAAGGACAATATATTAGATATATTACAAAACATAATGATATAGTCAGAGACAGATAGAGGGATGACAGATACAGTTAGAGACAGATAAAGAATATTAAAAGGTTACAATTAAAGAAAAAATAGATCTTTGTGTGTGTGTGTGTTACTTACATTTCAGAAATTCCACTGATAACCCATCACTTTGCTGGGAAGAGTGGCAACATGTGGGTTCACTGCAACCTGTTTCTTCTGTACCATTTGCCCTGTCGTTTTAGATGGCAATTTTCCTCTGGACTTCTTTGTTCCTCTCTCCGGATTGATACATACAAAGCACCTAAAGGGCCAGGAAACAGTAATTAAGGTCCCGTCCACACTCCTGCGTTTTCGTTTAAAAACGGAGACCTTTTGCTACGTTTGCACTTCCCGTCCACACTAAAACGGCAAAAACAGAGACCCAAAACGGAGAAGTTTAGAAACGCTGCCGATCCGTTTTTCGTTTTGAATCTCCGGAGGGCGTCTTAGTGTAGACGGGTCAAAACGGAGGACTTTAGAAACAATGACGTAGTAGAGGCTCACGCTCGGCTCTGTGATTGGGTGTCATCAGTCATGGCGTATATCTTTGCTAGCAGCTGTTGTACAAGTAAATTCTGCATTTTACAATGCTATAACTGCCTACATGCGCCGGAGTCAAGCTATTATTCGAGCGATCTGTGACAATTCCCGTGTGCAGCGGCGGCGTTGACCGTACATGGAGCGCCGGTTTGGGGTTAACCCAGAGCATGGTGGGATAATTTTATCAATGAAGTTGTGTTTACACCGGCACGCGCATGCCCAGTGTTGGCGAATGGTCACGTGATCCGCGTTTTCAGTCGTTTTAATGTGGATGGAGATCAATTCTAATACGCAGCTAAAGCGCTGGTGTGGACGGAGATCGTATTCGTTTTAATTATCCGTTTCTAAACTAAAACGCAGTAGTGTGGATGGGGCCTAAGACTCATTAACTCAACAGATAATATATCTAAAGGCAAGTTCTGATATTGAATACATGTGTAAAATGCAGGTACTGAAGTTGTTAAGAATTCAATCATTACCTTTAAATGAACTCCAAGGTGCCTCCTCCTGATTGCATATGTAATATGCAGTGAACAGTATATGGCAAGGCCAGACAGGAAGCTGGGCTGAATGCCTTCCTCACACACAACTTGGCCTTCCAGTGTCCACTTGTCAAAGTGTCTCCTAAAACAATAGCACATGTGGCAAAAGTTATTTTTTACTATACCATTTTTATTTTTCAGCTTTTTACATTTAAACTATATTTTAGTATTCAGAGTGCAGGAACTCTTTCTTTTAAATAAAATGGACAAAGGCATTATACAAACAATAAGCTAATTACACACACAGAGTAGGCTATAGCTAATATGTACTGAAATGTAAGGGATTTTTACACCGGCATATTAAACATGCGACAAAACTGGTATTACACAGCACCATTCAAAATGTAGGCTAACGTTATATGACACACATCCTCTGTGAGTCTGACGCAAGGTTTTAACAACGCCGTTTTAATTTCGGCACCCATTTTAACAGATGACTTGATTTTTATTTGATTTACACCATCAAATAATCACGACGAAGTGTGCTGATCAACACGAAGCTCGTGTGAATACCGACTGTTGTCATTAAAGCATGTAATTCTTAACATAGGAGTCCGTAGATCCCGAGGAATGTGTGAAATACTACCGCGTCCGCGCTGCTGAAGCCCCGCGCAAGTCTCCCTCGCGCCCCGCGGTCGGAGGATGTGTGATCCGGGGTTAAGTTACCAATATGAACCGCGAATATAACGTTACCTTCATAGTCTCCGAGTAACCCAACATGAAAAATAAGAAACTGAAATAATAAGTCACTTACCAGTAGGGTTGGGTATCGGTTGGGTTTTATCCGATACCAGTACCTACTCGGTATTTTTTAAACGGTTCCGGTGCCTAAACGGTTCTTGAAACGGTACTTAAGAAAACGAAACCGCACACACTTTATCAAAAAATAATACCCTTTTATTTACAGGGCCAAACTGGACACAATATTAACTTAAATCTTTAAACAATATAAATACAAATAATAATAAAACCAATATAAAATAAAAATTCACATTTACATAATATCAAATAAAACAATATTGTATCAAACAATGTAATAATACTGGAGATTAATAGAGATTACTAGCAGGCAGAGCTGCCAACTCTCACGCATTGACCGTGAGACTCACGCAATTGACCCTTTTCACACGCTCTCACGCCACACATCCATTTTCTCACGCAGAGAAAAATCGCGGACAAAGAGGACACTGACACCGACAGACAGTTACTTTTGATACGGAACAAATCCACAGCTCTCAGATTCTGTCAATATTTTTACGAGATTCACACAATAAATAACGTTTTGGCTCTTTGAAATGTGACAGATCGCTGTAGCGCGTCAGTTCAAACGGCACGCGATACAGCAGCCTATACAAATCCACTGGCAGCGTTGAGTGAACCTATGAAAGAGAACATCTCTGGTTACTGGTGTAACCTATGTTCTCTCAACAGGGAACGAGACGCTGCCAGCTCCTTGCGCTGCCGACCAGCTTCCTTTTTCGGCAAAGAAATCTGAGGAGCAGATGGCGCGCGCGCGCCAACATAATATGACGACGTAAGTGCGTCGAGGTGGCGCCCGCGCCATCAGCCAATGAATTGGCTTGATTCTATATGGATTCATCAGACTATCGGCACACCCAGAGGGCGTTCTGACGCGTAATTTTACACGTGAAATGCAGCCAAACCTTGCGAGCAAGAGCGCGCATGCCAGACTGTGCGCGTGTGTGTGTGTGTGTGCGCGCGCGCGTGTGTGTGCCTAATTAAGTCAGGGACCGAAATCAGGCACCGAAATTGTCGTTCTTATTCGGTCTGGTTACTACCGTTTACGTCGGAACCGGTTCCCTATTGGCACCGAGTTTCGGTACCCAACCCTACTTACCAGAGAGTTGAGAATCACTCCTCTTGCCGCCGCCGACACGACCGTTGAAGATCACAATGCCTCTGAAGATTTGAAATTTACAGCAATATTCTGTATTTTGAATCAAACCGCCGCGCGACCCCAGAATGCATTGCAGTTTACAGCAATATGCTGTATTATTAGAATACAGCCAGCTGCTGTAAAATAATGCTGTAATTTTTACAGCAATTCATTACAGTGTATTTGAAGCTTATTTGATGCTTATTTGATTTGAAAAACTTTATCCAAAACTAGCAGAGCCGGACAGTAACGGAGTACATTTACTTGAGTACAGTACTTAAGTACAATTTTGAGGGATCTGTACTTTACTCGAGTATCATTTTTGGGGAGTACTCATGACTTATAGGCAAATATTGTACTCTTTACTCCAATACATTTCTATCCATAACCGTGAGTACCCGAGTAAAAAAAAAAAAGTAAAAAAAAAAGAAAAATCTCGGACACCCTCAATTTGTTGTTTCCCTCTCAAACGTGATTGGATTGTGCAGGCGCCACTGATTGGGACAGCCTATCAGCAATCACTTTCAGCTTTCCGCCAAAGTCAACTCCTGAAGTGGTTTCAATTGTTCTGTAAAATAACTTCGCAGGGATCTTTGATGCCAGAAATATTAGACTTTATTAACAAACAAAGCCGAGCATCCACCTGCAGGGGATCACTCCCTCCAGCAGGAGATCCCTTCCTCCTGCAGGCGATCACTCACTCTCAGTGCCCAGCTTCTCACATATATCCATACATCCTTTTCCAAAGATGGTCATACACTTATAGATATTTTTGGGTGAAGGTCTTGTACCATGTGACTTCTCAGAATAGAATTGACATTCAGGGTCTTTTTACAGAAGGTCTTGCAGCTTTCAAAGTTGCCTAGACAGAGAAATAATTGTGTATTCTTATATGGCTAAATTACTTGTTTTCTGAATAATAAAATCTTCAACATTCCCTCCTCTGGGGCTTATCTAAGCCCCACATTCACTATCCTTTTCCAGAGTGTAGTTTCAAAATCCAGCCCCCTCAGTTATGCTACCTAGTGACTAAATTAAGTCACGCAGTCGCCTTTCCAATGACTGAATTATGACACCATACTCCGGAGGAGCATTCGAGTCAAACATCTCTCTCCATTTTCTTTCAGTTGTTTTTTCTTTCAATGAAAAGAGTAAAAGACTCGGAATTCTCCCTACTCAAAATTAAACAACAATTAACCATTGTTACAAGTGCGAGGATGAAATTGGTTTAGCATTGTCTGTTTTTGTCACAGTTGTATAGAATATGTCAAACATAAAAATCCATTATACAATTAAAAGTTTTCTTGCGGTGTAGACTTTTTCTTCGACCCAGACACTTTGTGCATTGTAGAAGGTCTCCTCTGGCTCATCAATCATCTTCGTCGTCCTCATTTGAGGAACTTAAATCGACATCCAGGGGTTGTAAATATCAATTTGGTTGCCCTCACAAATTATCTTTTTTCCTGCATTTCCATTCGTTTAACTGTGGTTTTCCAACTTGTGATATTAATATGCAAAGTACACAACAGAATAATAACCCTTTCAATTAATATTCCAACACCTAAGAACATCCCTAATTTTGCAAACCATAATTCTCCCAACTTTACATTGAGGTTTCCTTAACTTCTGCTCTTAAGTTTGTTTCTCCCACTTAATCGTAATCGCCAAATTTTCCCTGCGCAGTATTATTTAGTAAAAGTGCAACACTGATCTCCAAACATAAGTCATTCTACTTTTTTTTTCACATAATTGTTTTCCTGCTAATGCAGACACAAAGCATTATAATACATCTCTGCTTATTATAGTAGTATAATTGATTCATTCTGCATTTTTGTTTCGCATGATCCATATTAATATGGGATCAAAATATGTCTGGGTAAAAATACCTCTTTCCTATTTTTAATCGCTTCTTATTTTTATGAAGGAATATCAATTCTTAAATTCGAAGAATCAATCTTTTTAGTCAGTCATTTTTAGTTGATGAACGAACAGAACACTTTAGTGAATCTTCTATTTCATTATTCGCAATATGCTTTAATAGTTGTTATAAAGTTTTACATTTCACATTCTGTCAATTTTATTTGCAAATTTAAACAATAAATACTCTTTGACTTTTTTAATCTCCCGTATTGTAGCTTCTTAGTTCAAGACTACCTTAACTGAATACCTTTTCTTCTTTTCTACTAATTTCTAAATAAACCATTATGAATAAACTAATAATGTCTCATGTAATCACTCTATTTAAGAAATGTTACATTTAGCCGAAAACAGTCATTCAATAAGCTCTTTAGACAATTAGAAAAATAACTCTAGAGAACAACTTTTTGCCCTCTAACATATTCCTTATATGTACATTTCTTTTTCTGTATATCTAACAATCTAAAAGTTTTTATATCAACCATTTAAACCATTAGCATCATAACTTCCTTATTAAACTTCCTTGTGTTCGTATGCAACTTATTTTTAATCTTCAATACTTCTGTTTGGCTGACCCATTATCTGACCTTATTTCTGATAGACTTCTAATCTAAGGATTACTTCTCTGTTAGAGACTTAATTTCTGTTCCTGCCCCTCCTCTGTTGATTTCATTGCTTTTACCCATCTATATCATGTCCACATACTCCTTACCAAATGTTTTAATAGTCCTTCTGGTATACTGACATATGGCCTATTTTTGTCGCTGTTCTTTTCTTAACTTTGTTTTTGCCACAAATTTCACAAAACTTTGCAGAAATGCCTTTTAATTTAAAATGCCTTTAATTTTAATTTCCTTTTGATTTAATTTCCTTATTCTTAATTAATTTAATTTCCTTATTCTTAATTAATTTTGCCTTAATTTTAATTTCCTTACCTTACTCCCCCCTTTGCGCACTGGTTTAATACCATTGCGCATTTTTGATTGAGGATATTCAAAATTATTGTTGGTTCAATAATCTATGCTTCATGTGAATGCCAAATATCTATTTTTGACCCCCCTCTGGTGCCATATAGATTGTTCAGACGGGCCTGTTTGTTATTGTTTCAATAACTTCCTGTAAGTCTATAACCTTTCTATAAACACTACTTGATATAATTTTTATAATTAGTCAATAGCATATTGAATCAATTCATACAATTATGAATTAAAATCTTATATTTGTCAATATCCAATGTTAATACTTGCTTTAATTTTAACTGTAGCCTTAAATTAATTAAGTATTCCACTGTATTGACAATTTGCAATGCGTACCCATTAGAATCTATTTTAAAAGTTCTTTTAAGTTTCAAATTTAAATTTTCCTTCATGCTTATTTCAGACAGTGCTATGTCAATTTTCTTGAATAAGTTGTTACCATTCATTATTTTAGTTTATTTTCTTAATTTGTCATTATCATTGTTCTTACATTGCTTTAATATAATTTTTTCCTGGTGGGGTTATTATTAAGTTGCTACTGCATCTATTTAAGGGCTGAACATTCAATTGTAGGGAAGTTTGGTTGATGTTGACTATTGTTTGAGCTTGTACTCATCTCTGGAACAGCTCCTCTCATTCCTGCGTTTCTGGTCAAGTTTGTCTTCTCTTTCCATTCCTGTTTTGATCACTCTGTTAGCTCTCTTGTCATCTTTACATCTTTCACCAGTGTGATGGTGTTAGTCTTTGCAATGGACTTTTTTCTGTCATTGTCAGTGTCCTTGATCCCTCACTTCTGTTGTGGGGGGTTGCTGAAATCTGTTGGTGTATTTTAAGTTGAGAGGACTCAAATGTCACTCTGTTGATCATTTCTTCTGAAATTACAAGGCATAGTTAATGGCTCTTTTTGTTATACTCGTCCCAGAAACCTTCCTGGAATTGAGCTTCCTTCATCTGTGAATTAAAGCTTCATTATTTCTGTTAGTGACAACAACATGTATTTTCAGTCATCTGCTGATCTGGCCTATTGTCCTTCTTGGTGTTTCCTGTAGAAAAGATCATGTAGGGCTGAGTGGTGTCCTTTCTGCTTTCATTAACAGCAGGACTTTAATCCATATATTCCCCTTGTTTTTCATATAGTTCAGCTTTTTATCATCATAATTGCAATTTCCTAACATTTTTCTCATACTAAATTTCCTATGTACTTTTACAATTAGTCACTTCAACTCAGTTATCTCTTTGTCTTCAGTTTCACTATCAGCACACTGTTTATTAGGCATCTTGGTCAACACTCAACCCACTTTGTTACAAGACAAAAGTTACAAGACAATATTTCATACTTTTGACAAAGATCAGCTCCTCTTGATGTGCTGCAAAGAAAGTCAGATGTGTTATGCGCTGCGCAAATGTGGCACTGTTTTTTCTATTTTTTATTTTTCTTTTTCATTATAATTTCAACCGGGAATTTTAACCAAATTCATCCATGGTCATTATTTTATTGGGCAGAACTTGCCCTGTGGGCCCACATATTAAATTTAGATACAGCTGTATTGGCAAAATAATTGTTTTGCCTCAGTGCTTCTTCAAACACCATCTCTCACTCCATTCACACTCAGTCACTCTCACACACACTGGCCAGCATACATTCTTGCAAGTTGTGCTCTAAATGTGGCATCTTATAATTTTAGCCACAAGGTCTGATCAGGTCAACACAACTATGTCAAACACTACTGAGAAGTGTCAGTGATCATAAGTTTTAGAATAACACCATTGTTATAATTCTTTTTTCTTTTTACAAATTCTAATAGTATTTTAGAATAATAGGCCTGCCATTTAAATTTTTCAAATGCATTTTGTCATTTGTTTGTCTAATTTTTATATTATTTTTGTTTTTGCTCATGACCTGCTTAAAGAATAAAATTGGAGATCTCGGCATAATCTTGGATCCATGGCCAACAACATTTCCATCTCATTATCCCAGTTTAGACAGCATTTGCGTTTTCATAATTTTGGACTTTTGGAGTAATTTTTTCCTCCAATCTATCTTTAGAAAATTACTAAAACAAAATGGAGTGACCAGTATCATTGTTTTGCCAACAATAATAATTATTCTTTGACATTTTGTGTCAATCGTTTTTCTTCGCCAGAGAATAATTCTATCATGCTTTTAGCCCTATAGTTGTTTCATATAATAGCCCTCACTATACCAAATCCAGCCTCAGTTTGATCTATTTAGTGAGTTGAGCACCCACTTCTCTCTTTCAGTGGACTTTCTTTTTCTTATAGAGCTGGACTTGTACCTACTGATATAGCAGAGAGGGTTAGTTTAGCAGAGAATATAAAGAATTGCTATTAGACCAGTGAATAATCAAGAAGAATAAAGTTAATATAATAATTAACTAAATTTGCAGCAGTCTCTCTAGAGTGATCATTGGAGTTGTCACACCTGTGTTGCCCGTAATGGAAGGATGTCAGTCAGTTCTTCTGTTTTTAGATCATCAGTCTGTTGAAGCTTCTCGCTGTCGCTCTGCATGTGTCGTCAGCCTGTAACTCAAAGGTCTGGTGTCGTAGACTGGAATAGGCTCTGTTGTTTCTCTGCCTCTTCTCGGTTTGGGCTTTTGAAACGATCCTGCCACAGTTTTGCATCTCAGGATTGTCTCTTTGTCCTCAGGAAAAGTCTCAAGTGAAAGTTTCACCTTTTCCAGCATTAAATCAGTCTTTCTCCATGCTGAGTTTCCAGAAAGTGGTCATCTTCAGGAGGGAACTGAACGCCCCTCACCCACTCCTTCTTTCTGCAGTCATGTCTTCTCTCTTTCGTGTCTTTGCCCTTTGCCCTCTTCCATTCGACACTGAAGCCATCTTAAATTTGAACACTCAGAGAACTGCATGAATCAAATTAACTTTATAAATATTTGTTCCTGAGCAATTAGCTCTTTATCTAAATTCCATTTTAACCATCTTTATCCTAGTTCTTTTATACTATATAAAAATCACTGGTTGACAACAGCAGTTCTCCCATTCTGTTTTTAGTAAAGCAAGTTCTTCATTGCAGAAAAGAGCAAGCTATTTCTTCATTACAATATGCAGTAATAATCTAACTTTGACTATCTGAATATAATCCAATCAAATAGTTTTCCCTATCATAAAATCAGACTTCAATCTTTCTCCTATATTTGCATGCTGTGTTCAAAATAATCTAATATGGTGAATAAACTTTTCCTCAGCCATTCCCAACAATTCCCATTTACTACAATTCTAAGATTGCTGTAAATCATTTATGACTGCTGAAACTTGGTCACCCAATCCTGTTCACTTTTAGCACACTGCACAAGTTATTTTTTCTTAACTCAAACTCTGCAATGGAATAATTTTTCTCACTTTGTCTTCAGGGATAATGAGATACAAATTTTAGACGTCTTCAGATATAAGATATAATATTTTAAGCACGTGCATCTTATTTATATTTATCTATTTAATATCTTTCATTATATTATTAATTACATATATATTTTATAACTTTAACTTATTGCATACTACAATAATCTTCTAGGTTAATATCTTGAAACAATTGTTTTACTATTTCTTTTATTTTACTCCACATCATTTATACTTGTCCCTCACGCTCATTCACACATTCCTTGTCCCTTAAAAGTGACCAGGGTCAGAGGTCACTATTTTTAACCACAGGCACAGTCAAGCAGACACACAGGATCCCACATACACACACACAAAAGCTATATTCTACTTACAGTGTTACTCACTGTTTTTACAAACAATACATCACTGATACATTTCCCCAACACAGTGAAAAATAACTATATAAAACAGCCTACCCGAGCAGTCCTGTTCACCATGAACAGCGGTAACCGCAGGCTAAAGCTTCCCCGAGCAGTCTCCTGTTAAACCTTTAACAAGACGGTAACCGGAAGCTAAACTTTATCTGTGCGCATGCCATTGCCTACCATCTATCAAAGCCCTCTTGATAAGCAAACACAGATCAATAACTGATACCCTATCAGTACACTTGTCATCTATCAAAGCCCTCTTGACAAGTAAACACAAAAACTGATTATCCTTAATCAGAACACTTGTTACCCTTAACAAGCAAACATACAACTGATTACCCTTAACCAGTACACTTCTAACTCCCTTTCTGTTAAATCTTTAACAAAACGGTAACCGGAAGTTAACCTTGATCTGTACGCATGCTATACTTGTATCCGTCCAGGCCCACTTACAAGTAAACACAGATCAACACTGATATCTTATCAGTACTTATAATCCTCTGTGTGCATGCTATCTTATTATCCATCGAGGCCCTCTTAATAAGAAACACAGAAAACTAATAGTAAACTTCATCTGTGTACATGCTATCCCATTATCCTTCAAGGCCCTCTTAATAGGAAACACAGATCCTTGCGTACGTACGTCAAAACCCTGTGCGCATGCTTTTGCCCATTATCCATCAAGGCCCTCTTAATGAGCAAACACAAATCTTTGCGCACGTACGACAAAACCTTTAGCGCAAAATTAGCACCACCAGTGATCATACAATCCACACAGGATTATACGAGCACTAGCAAAGACTACCGGAGCTCCGCCGCGCTATAACACATTTACTCGATATCGTCAACAAAATGCATGCACTTATTTCTAGAATCAAAGATCCCTTTTTTGTCAATTTTTTAGTTCTTTAAATTTGGAGAAGCTTAAAGGGTCTTACCACTCTGGCTCACTGGTGACAACACATACTTTTTCAAAAGCAAAAACTTGCTCACCTTAAAAACTACAGTGGCCACTGTTGTCTGTGAGTCACCAGTGTCGCCTTTCGTGGCTCCTTCAGCTCCTAAGCCAATCCTGCCGACTACACCATTTGAAGTGGTTTCAATTGTTCTGTAAAATAACTTCGCAGGGATCTTTGATGCCAGAAATATTAGACTTTATTAACAAACAAAGCCGAGCATCCACCTGCAGGGGATCACTCCCTCCAGCAGGAGATCCCTTCCTCCTGCAGGCGATCACTCACTCTCAGTGCCCAGCTTCTCACATATATCCATACATCCTTTTCCAAAGATGGTCATACACTTATAGATATTTTTGGGTGAAGGTCTTGTACCATGTGACTTCTCAGAATAGAATTGACATTCAGGGTCTTTTTACAGAAGGTCTTGCAGCTTTCAAAGTTGCCTAGACAGAGAAATAATTGTGTATTCTTATATGGCTAAATTACTTGTTTTCTGAATAATAAAATCTTCAACACTCCATGGTCAGATTTTATATTACACATTAATGTAAGCCAAGCATTTGGTTTGATGTTCTTGAGTATGTGGTGTGTTTAACACAGTCAGGTTCAAATGTGGCAGTGGCGTAGCCACGAGGGATTTCTGATTTCTTAAAAAAAAACTTTAGGAGGCAAAATATATTTTGACTGATTATGTGAATTACACTGCGCAAACCAAAGTAGGCTACTACCCAGCGAATGAAGAAGGGTTGGTGCTCAGTCTCCACAGTACATAAAATATTAATTTTGTTTTATTTTAGTTTTCGGGTTTGCATTTATGAGGAAAAAACAATGTTATGGACGTGTTCTTCGTTACGGACGTGAGCGCTCTGAAAGCGGCATAAAAAATGCTTTAAAACTTTCACAGAGACGTCAAACAGAAAACACAAAACCTTTCTTTAACCTGAATTTCGTTTTGCATTAATTGTATCTTAATTTTAATCAATGTTTCATCAACCAATTGTCTGGGTTTAATAAATAAGAAGTAAATAGCAGACGATAGATAAGAAACGGAGGCGCCGGCACGTGAACTGGATCTCGTCTCATAAATGAACCGAAACACAGTGTATAAGGTAGCCTACTTGCCTCTCACAGACATGTCTACTTTTAAACAGAAAAATTCAAAACGAAAGAAAACAGACGACAGACTGCTCTCTGCTTATGTAATCCGTATGAAATGTGCATTTCTCTCTGGCGCGTTCACTACTGAAGATCGCGAGTCAGCATCGTCAACTTCATCTAGCCTACACTGACAAAGAAAACACTTGTTTATTAACAAGTGTTTATTAATAAACAATTAAAATATATCCTTGCTATATTTTACATATTCATAATCATTCCTTTTGCCGGTTCTTTGTGACAGCTTTTAGGTGGTTTATTGGCAGCGCCACCCTTACATGTGGTGTGTGTGTGTGTGTGTGTGTGTTGTCCCCGCATTTAAAGATGGGACCCCCTAAAAATGTAATTAAATTAGATTTAGAATTAGATTTTACTTTCAATTCCTTTTACATTCTCCAAGGTATTAACATTAACATTTTTCATAACTCCATGTAGGATGTTTCTGTGCATAAATGTAAGCACTGTGGCAGTAGATTACTAATGCAATATTTAGAAAATTTACTCTTGTACTCTTGACACTCAAGTACTTTTAAAAACAAGTACTTTAGTACTTTTACTTAAGTAGACATCTGACTGTAGTACTTTTACTTGTACTTGAGTAAAATTTAGCAAGGGGTATCTGTACTTTTACTCAAGTAACAAAGCTCTGTACTCTGTCCGCCTCTGAAAACTAGTCAACGAAATGTTGTCTTTTATTTCGTCTGTAACAGTGCGTATCTGTGCGTTCATTCACACACACACACACACACACACACACACACACACACACACACACACACACACACACACACACACACACACAGAGAAACATGATTAACATTTAAACAGTATGCTATTTTTCCGTTTATAGACACTAACGTTATTCTATATCGCAATTAGAACAAAGCACAAGCATAAAACACTTACACTTCTCAGCTGAATCTGTTGCTCCTCCTCGAAGTGAAAATAAACCAGCACTTGTTCTGTGGTAAACGTCCCAGGATTATTCCTCATAGCCGCGCAAGACGAATCTTAATCTGACTAAAAAATATAGTGTGTTTACAGAGTTTACAGCATTTGCCTGGGGGCGTTTATCTATTTTGCATATGGCCTCAACACATTATCTTATGAATAGCGCGCTCTGCGAGTGGGTGTGAACAAATTAACGATAATGAGCTGAGACAGGAGAAACTGTACTTCTCTTTAGTTTCATACAGATTACATTGCAGGAGAATATTTGTTTTAAATGTGAATTGTTTTATTTAAAAGTAGAAATTTAAAGCTTTAGACGTATGTTTCATGTTTGTGTGATAAGTATTAGCTGAGTTTCACTTCATTTTCCAGACATGTTTCAGAAAGATTTTTGCGGAGACAGAGTGAACTGAAAGTGCACCCTGTTTATTTTATTTATTTAAAAAAAACACACAAGGTTTTGATGTTAATGTGAGTGTACACAAAAAAAGAAGACCCTCTATAGTTTATAATCATGTATTGATTTTATTTATATGACCATAAATGACGGAGTATTTTAACCCTTTAGGCGCCAGAGGTTTTTTCCTAAAACGTTCGATTTTGACATCTTAATTTCAAAAGGCTATATCTTAAAAGTGAAAAAAGATAGAGACTTTCTGTAAATCAGAGAAATATGAAGGATGACCCAAAGTGTATGTAGGGATTACATTTTCCCATCTAATTTGCATATTATGACGTCATATGGTGGTGGCAATCTTGGATTATAGAATTTTCATGAAAAGTCACGTTTAAATGATAAAATGCAGCACTTCTTTCCCCCCAAAATGTCCATCACCTTCTGTATGCTATATTGCACAATACTGAATGCTCAGGTATATAGTAAGTAGTAAACAAACTGTGTAAATCATTACTAATAAATGGTAGAAACAAACCGAATGCATGTAGTGATTGGCCTTTTGCTGTAGAGATTTTCCATTTACTAAATACAGTAGGCACTCTGATTCCATGTATGGGGCAAATATATTTTATTCATATGACATACAAACACAAGTAGACAAGACCTGTTTAGTTCAAACGCTCACTCGCACAGATCACGAGTGACATGATACGAGCAGCGCGGCCAGATCTGCCTCGCGCGCGCGCCGAGTGTGCACAGCTCCGACTACTGTCATTGTCATTGCGACTCCTCACCCTGCCTCCGCGTTGCCTCGTAACTGTCCTATGAATACTTCGACCTCGTCTAACATACCCAGTGGTATTAGACAAACTCTCCACCACAATACTGTCGCCGCGATTGCGGAGAGGATCTGATAAAATGGCTTACTCGCACACTAGCTCCGCTTTTGATCGCACTGATTCAATGCGCTCTAACTCGAACATTTGTATAGAAACATGACGTTTTTTTGATTCGGGGATGAAGTATGACATGTCTGCCATCCAGTGGAGGGGAGGTTGAACGAAATTTGACACCCAATTTGACAAAATCGGCCTTTTTTTTCAGTGCCGCGTCTTGTCGAGTAAACTCGACCGTGGCGCCTAGAGGGTTAAGTCTATGTTGCTGCTATGTAAAACGAAACCCAGCAAAACGCGCCGGCGCGTTTGCCGTCCCCAGAGGGTTAAGCGCTAATTTACAAAGGCACCTTTCAGGGCACTCAAGGACACCGTACAGTATAAAACAGGGCAATAAATACAAAACATGCTAAGCACCAACTACACATCAAACAATCATGTCATTAAAAGCTATTCCAAACAAATACGTTTTTATCTAAACTTTAAAATGGGAAATTGAATCTATTTGGCGAATGTGCAGCGGTAAAGTGTTCCACAGCTTAGGCGCCACACAACTAAAAGCTCTACCACCACAGGAACTCATCTTGAAGTTTGGAACAGACAATACTTCCGCAGAAGAGGATCTCAAAGAACGCGATGGTCTATACAAATGAAAAAGATCTAAAAGATATTGAGGAGCCAAATTATGAAGAGCTTTATATGTAAGGAGCAATATTTTGTAATGTACACAATAACAAACAGGAAGCCAGTGCAGTTGGTAAAGAATTGTAGTTATATTATCAAAAATATGTGAGAGTAATAATCCTGGCTGCTGAGTTCTGGATTAACTGTAATCTATGAAGTTGTTTTTCGGGAATACCAAATAAAAGGGAATTGCAATAATCAATCCGAGATGTAACCAAAGCATGAATGAGTACTTCAGTACAGTGTTGAGAAAGTGAAGAACGAAGTCTAGCAATATTACATAAATGAAAAGATGCAGTACGTGAAATTGTATTAATATGGGAACTAAAAGAAAGCAAACCATCAAATATGACCCCAAGACTTTTCACCTGGGTGGAAAAGTTAACTGAGCAATTATCAATAAGCAAGGTGAAGGATTGAGTTTTAGATAAAACAGACCTAGACCCAACAAGGAGGGCTTCGGTTTTACTAGTATTTAACTTTAGAAAATTATTTGTCATCCATATATTAACATCCTGCAAACATTTAGTAAGGTTAGATGGGGGATGAGAAGCATTAGGTTTTGTGGATATACACTCACCGGCCACTTTATTAGGTACACCTGTCCAACTGCTCGTTAACACTTAATTTCTAAGCAGCCAATCACATGGTGGCAACTCAGTGCATTTAGGCATGTAGACATGGTCAAGACAATCTCCTGCAGTTCAAACCGAGCATCAGTATGGGGAAGAAAGGTGATTTGAGTGACTTTGAACGTGGCATGATTGTTGGTGCCAGAAGGGCTGGTCTGAGTATTTCAGAAACTGCTAATCTACTGGGATTTTCACGCACAACCATCTCTAGTGTTTACAGAGAATGGTCCGAAAAAGAAAAAACATCCAGTGAGCGGCAGTTCTGTGGGCGGAAATGCCTTGTTGATGCCAGAGGTCAGAGGAGAATGGCCAGACTGGTTCGAGCTGATAGAAGGGCAACAGTGACTGAAATAACCACTCGTTACAACCGAGGTATGCAGCAAAGCATTTGTGAAGCCACAACACGCACAACCTTGAGGCGGATGGGCTACAACAGCAGAAGACTCCACCGGGTACCACTCATCTCCACTACAAATAGGAAAAAGAGGCTACAATTTGCAAGAGCTCACCAAAATTGAACAGTTGAAGACTGGAAAAATGTTGCCTGGTCTGATGAGTCTCGATTTCTGTTGAGACATTCAGATGTTAGAGTCAGAATTTGGCGTAAACAGAATGAGAACATGGAACCATCATGCCTTGTTACCACTGTGCAGGCTGGTGGTGGTGGTGTAATGGTGTGGGGGATGTTTTCCTGGCACACTTTAGGCCCCTTAGTGCCAATTGGGCATCGTTTAAATGCCACGGCCTACCTGAGCATTGTTTCTGACCATGTCCATCCCTTTATGGCCACCATGTACCCATCCTCTGATGGCTACTTCCACCATGTCACAAAGCTCTAATCATTTCAAATTGGTTTCTTGAACATGACAATGAGTTCACTGTACTAAAATGGCCTCCACAGTCACCAGATCTCAACCCAATAGAGCATCTTTGGGATGTGGTGGAACGGGAGATTCGCATCATGGATGTGCAGCCGACAAATCTGCGGCAACTGTGTGATGCCATCATGTCAATATGGACCAAACTCCCTGAGGAATGCTTCCAGCACCTTGTTGAATCTATGCCACGAAGAATTGAGGCAGTTCTGAAGGCAAAAGGGGGTCCAACCCGTTACTAGCATGGGGTACCTAATAAAGTGGCCGGTGAGTGTATATACTTGTGTGTCGTCAGCATAAAAATGAAAATGAATACCATAAGAATGAAAAATATGACCAAGGGGTAGAATATAAAGAATAAAATAAAAGCGGACCCAACACTGACCCCTGTGGAACGCCGTGAGTGACCGAGACAGGCTCTGAATGAGCAGTCTTAATCTGTACGAACTGTTTCCTGTCGCATGAGTATGATGAAAACCAAAGTAGGACATTACTAGCTACTCCAATGCAAGCCAATCGTTTCAGTAATACTGAATGACTAATAGTGTCAAAGGCAGCACTAATATCTAAAAGAATAAGAATAGACAAGAAACCACAATCAGCAGCCAAGAGAAGATCATTTGTAACTTTAACAAGAGCTGTTTCTGTACTGTGTTTAGACCTAAAACCCGACTGAAAATGCTCAAAAATGTCAGTCTTGCAAATGTGATTCAAGTTGAGTTGCTACAATTCTTTCAGGTATTTTAGATATAAAAGGAAGATTAGAAATGGGCCTATAATTATTTAGATCATTAGGATCAGCACCAGGTTTTTTGAGAATTGTAGTGATAGAAGCCATTTTTAACGATGAAGGAACAGTAGCAGTAGATAATGATGAACATACTATAGCTGTACTAATAGGAGAGATTGAATGAATACAAGACTTAACTAAAACGGTAGGTAAATGATCCAGTGAGCAAGTAGAAGACTTAGACTTAATGATCAGCTTAGTAATAGAATCAACTGAAGGCAGCTCAAAATTAGATAACAAAGTACTTGCAGACCAACTGATATGATTATTACAAACATTTTGATAATCACTAGACATTAAGTCAGAAGGAAGTAGTTCTTGATGTATACTGTCAATCTAAGATCTAAACAAATTTGAAACAGATTCACATTGACAGGGAGAAAGTGAAACAGTATTGTGAGGTTTCAACAGTTTGTTAATAGTACTGAATAAAGTCCTTGTATTACTTTGTCCATTGGCAATGATATTCGCATAAAAAGATGATTTTGCTCTTTCCAAATCAACCTTATATGAAACCAGATGGTCAGAATACATCTGTTTGTGTACTTCAAGACCAGTTCGTTTGCATAGTCCATTGGCAATGATATTCGCATAAAAAGATGATTTTGCTCTTTCCAAATCAACCTTATATGAAACCAGATGGTCAGAATACATCTGTTTGTGTATTTCAAGACCAGTTCGTTTGCATAGTCTCTATAAAAATGAAAAAAAGCATACAAATTAAAATGAATACCATAAGAATGAAACATTTTTCGATTACAGAGTAATCAATATATTATAACAAGTTGACAAAAGACACAATATGAGTTCTCACAGGAGCCATATTGTCAAGTATTTGAGAAAAACTTATTATAAAAATTTACCAAGTCAGATGTAGGATAATTAAAACAGCCTTTGTTTACAGAGTAATCAATCATTCCATCCAGAACATCAAGATCAATATTCTTAATATTACGAAATGAAACAGAGCGTTGTGGCTTAACTTTAGACAATGGAAGAGAGATATTAAATAAAATGGGCTTATGATCTGAGATAGAAGATTCAGTAGAAGTAAAGTTAAAAGGCTTGACACCTGAACAACATACAAGATCTAAAATATGTCCCTTGCTATGTGTTGGAAAATTAACATACTGCAAAAAGTCAGCACTATCCAGAATTGATTTAAAATCATTATATTGAGTATTAGGCTGTGAGACAGAGGGTTGATTGGTACCATTTTGAGGGATTAAACCGCATGGTGATTTTTGTGTAGGTATATGACCCTGTATTTGAAAAATGTGTGATAGCATTAGATTCAAGGTAGTTTTTGGTTACGGAGGACGATTTTCAAACATATGTCAAGAAAAAGGATAAATGAATTTATCTTTAAATAAATTTTAAATTTTATAAAAAAAATTATTAAATTTTATAATAAAAAAATTATACATTTTTTTAATAAATTTTAAAAATTATAAAAGGATACATTTTTCTCTCTTGTAGTCACTGAATACCTTACCTTGAGGTAGGATGATATAAGTGTTGATTTCTAATGAAAGCTACCATGGATCGAATGCTATCACACATTTTCCAACACTAGAGATGTGTACCTTCATGAAAATCAAAGATAAATTTAATCCCTCAAAATGGTACCGGTAGCCCAAATTTGGGGTGCCGTCTCATGGCCTATAATAGTAGTATTGTCAAAATGAATGTTAAAATCTCCCATCAACACGATGTTCGAAGACAGGGTACACAGATGTGTTAAAATGGTAGAAAATTCTGTAAAAAATGTGTTCATAGTAGATGCCTTTGGTGGTCTATAAATTGTGACAACAATAGTGGGAATTGAACCTTTGAGTTGTACGGCCAATATTTCAAACGATGATGGCTCTGATATAGAAATCGGACATACTTTATAGCTGTCACAATGAATAAGTGCAAGACCACCCCCTTTACCAGAGCAGCGAGGTTTGCATATATAGGAATATCCAGAAGGTGTTGCTTGATTTAAATGAAAAAAGTCATTAGGCTTCTGCCAAGTCTCAGTTATAGACATAAAATCAGTGTTTTGGTCTTCAATAAGTTTGTGAATAACAGATGTTTTGTTGGTGAGTGGCCGAACATTAAAAAGAGTAAAGCAGAGTGCAGAAGGCTTGAAATCTGACCTGGGCATTAGGGGTGTAACGGTTCACAAAATTCACGGTTCGGTTCAAAACGATACAGTGGTGTCACGGTTCGGTACGTTTTCGGTACAGCAAAAAGAAAGAAATGCCAGAGAAATTTCTTATTTATGAGAAAGAAAAAATATTTTTAAATAAGTTTGAGTTTTCCTACATCTTGAAACTTTCAGGTTTATAAATTGGGGTAATCTTTGAAGGATGAACAAATAATGTTTTGGTCATCACATTAAAAATAACGTTTAAATATATATTAATATATATAATATTTAGATAATATTTGAGTTTTGAAGTGCTGGAAAAAGATGTGTGAAGTACTTGAAAGCATTTCACTATTCCAGCCAAACTTCCACGTTTACAGTTAGTGTTAGTATATTGAATACATGGTGAATGTTGCTGATCTGTGGACTTAAAGCCTATAACTAACGTTAGTTCATTCACGGCACAATGTTTCTCCTGGTTTCCACGTCAGCGCTGTTTGATCTAATAGAGATCTACGATTAATAACGGAGAAATTTGAATGCTTCTCACTAGATCTCGCAGCGATGTTATTAGGATTACTTCAGTGGCGAATTCAAATGTTTTCTTCCCTGGATCTCTTAGCGCTGTGTAGTAACAACAGCGCTGCACAAATGCTACTGGTCCGAACTGATAAAAGGTCCGTGAAGCACAATATAATGAGTAGCCCCGTTTCGTTCCGCTTTCATTATGTTTGCCATTTGATGTTGCGCAACGTTGTGGTGGTCGCGCCAGCGCGGATTTTGTCGGCAGGAAAAAGGAACCGTTTGGTTTGTATGCGTACCGAATCGGAAGCCTCGTACCGAAACGGTTCAATACGAATACATGTACCGTTACACCCCTACTGGGCATCAGAGCAAGCACTTCATAATCGACAGACCTCCCAGCATTTTTCGGCAATCTTGGATTTAAAGACCAAAAAGACCGAATTTGTCCACCACGTTCAGGTTTGGCAGCTAACCATAAGGCAAAACATTGCGCTAACCATAAGGCAAAACCTAGAATGTTTGGTATCGTTAGACTCGAGAAGGATTAAGGAATGTAAGGAGATGACTCCTGTGAAAATAAATCAACCAAATCCAAAGTTATAAGCATGTAAATAATTTTCACCACTAGGTGGCACTTGTCCGAAACTTCTCAGACTCTTTCAGAGCATTGTGCCGATGACCCATACCAAGTTTTGTAACGATACGTTCATGTGTTCATAAAATACAGCATTTTAGTACAAAATTCTAAATGGCGGACGCATATCAGTCGACTCAGCATGACGCCTTGAATCTAACGAGCCTTACGTCTGTTTTTGCAAGCGATAAGTAAAATTAGTTTGCGCGGTATTCAAGAATGGTTTGATGAATCAACTTGAATTCTATAACTTTTTGTTGGCGTGGTCTGAAGATGATGACGAGTTCGAAAAAGTAGGTTTTTCAAAAAATTCACAATGGCTGAAGGATTTTCATGACGGAAAATGACGTCATATGATGCAATCGAA
Organism: Rhinichthys klamathensis goyatoka; assembly: GCF_029890125.1. Lineage (NCBI taxonomy): Eukaryota > Metazoa > Chordata > Actinopteri > Cypriniformes > Leuciscidae > Rhinichthys > Rhinichthys klamathensis. The sequence goes on along the minus strand of NW_026606714.1, from coordinate 2,827,410 downwards.
TCGTCTTGAGTCAAGGAATCAGTTGGAAAAGGAATTTTGTTTCTAGCCCGTATGGTTCAAAAGTTATTAGCATAAACATGAGTGAAACTTTGGACCAGGGGCGGCGCCAGATAATTTTTAACGCAGGTGCTGAGGGGGTGCTAGATCATCGACAGGGGGAGCTGCGCAATTAGCCTATATATATATATATATATATATATATACACACACACACACACACTATTATTTAAATGAGCAAAATGTATGAGATGTGCTCCAGTTCACGTGCAATGCAATCGCGCCCGCGCCTCCTTATCTTTATCATATTGTCTGCTATATTTGCTTCTTATTTAGGCTATTATACCCAGTCAATTGGTTGATGAAAAATTGATTAAAATTAAGATACAATTTATACAAAACGAAATTCACTTTAAAAAAAGGCTTTCTACAAAACAAAACTTAATTTATACTTAACATAAAAAAATAAAAATAAAAATCCTTTTCCTTTAAATCCTGCTTGTCTGGCTTATGCTACTCCAGCAATGTCCGAACTTGGTATTTTGAGCACTTCTTGCGTTGTTTTTGCCTTTTCACGATGACTCGCTTGGTTTAGTCCTCAGTTGAGTCGCTTTGGATAGGCAAGGCAAGGCAAGTTTATTTATATAGCACATTTCATACACAATGGTAATTCAAAGTGCTTTACATAGAAGAAATTAAAATAATCAAAACAAATAAGAATAATTAAAACAGTTTAGAATAAAAAATAAAATAAAGTACAGTAAAAACAGTCGGACGAACAGTGGCACAGTGCTCATTCAGTAAATGCATAGCTAAACAGATGTGTTTTGAGTCTGGATTTGAATGTAACTACAGTAGGAGCACATCTGATCTCCTCTGGAAGCTGGTTCCAGCTGCGGCTGGCATAGTAGCTAAAAGCGGACTCACCGTGCTTAGAGTGAACCCTTGGTATTTCTAGATGATTTGATCCTAATGATCTGAGTGATCTGTTAGGTTTATATTCAGTGAGCATATCTGCAATATATTGAGGTCCTAGCCCATTAAAAGATTTATATACCAGTAATAATACTTTAAAGTCAATCCTAAATGTAACTGGGAGCCAGTGTAGAGACCTGAGGACTGGTGTGATATGTTCATATTTTCTGGTTCTGCTCAGAATCCTGGCAGCAGCGTTCTGTATGAGCTGCAACTGTCTTATGGTCTTTTTAGGAAGGCCAGTGAGGAGTCCATTACAATAATCCACCCTGCTGGTGATAAAAGCATGCACAAGTTTATCTAAGTCTTGATTGGAAACAAAGCATCTAATTCTTGCAATATTTTTCAGATGATAGTATGCTGATTTAGTTATTGCTTTGACATGACTACTGAAACTAAGATCTGACTCTAGAGACACACCAAGATTCCTGATTTGATTTTTAGTTGTTAGACCCCTAGCGTCAAGGTATGCGTTCACCTTGAGAACTTCATCTTTGTTTCCAAACGCAATGACTTCAGTTTTGTCTTTGTTTAACTGAAGAAAGTTTTGGCACATCCAACTGTTGACTTCATCAATGCATTGGCACAGGGAGTCAATGGGGCTGTAGTCGTTAGGCGATAGGGCTAAGTAGAGCTGTGTGTCGTCTGCATAGCTGTGGTAAGAGATTCGGTTCTTTCTCATTATTTGGCTCATTGGGAGCATATATAGGTTGAACAGGAGTGGCGCAAGAATTGAGCCTTGAGGGACTCCGCATGTCATGGATGTCCACTCAGACTTATGGTCTCCTATACTCACATAATAACCTCTCCCTTCTAAGTATGACCTGAACCATTTTAGGAATATCCCAGAAAGCCCCACCCAGTTTTCCAGCCTGTCAAGAAGTATGTCGTGATCGACAGTGTCAAATGCAGCACTGAGGTCGAGTAGTACCAGCACTGATAATTTGCCTGAATCAGTATTTAAGCGAATATCTTTTATTATCTTTATGAGAGCTGTCTCTGTGCTGTGATGCGATCGGAAACCAGATTGAAAATTGTCGAAGTATCCATTCGAGATTAAGAATTTGTTCAGCTGATTGAAGACAACTTTTTCAATGATCTTGCCTATGAAAGGAAGATTTGAGATCGGTCTATAGTTGCTTAATATAGTCTTATCCAGATTGCTCTTTTTCAGGAGGGGCTTGACAACTGCAGTTTTCAGGGAGTTTGGAAAACTACCAGAGAGAAGTGAGGCATTAACCACTTTTAGGAGATCTGCTTCTAAACTGTTTAACACACTTTTGAAGAAAGATGTGGGAAGTGCGTCAAGGGCGCAGGTTGATGTGTTAAGGTGCTGTACGGTATCTTCCAAAATTTTGCCATCAATTTCTTCGAAAACAGACATAGTAACTACTTTCTCCGGTTGTGGTCTGATCTGTCTGACCCCAGTGCGGCTCAATGATGTGCTGATCACCTTTCTGATATTATTGATTTTCTCAGAGAAGAAAGCAGCAAACTCACTGCACTTGCCGTCTGAGAGCATTTCACTGGGAATCTGGCTTGGGGGGTTTGTCAGTCTCTCTACAGTCAGACTGATCTCATGAAATGGCGTATGTATAACACGCCAATTCGTATTTCCATTTTTGGCGTGCTATCAACACGCATAATCGCTTTTCAGCGTGTTTATCAACGCCGTTGACTTAACGTTACATTACTGTATATATAAATATATATGACCTACCCCAACCCCGTCCCTAAACCTACCCGTCGGGGTTAATACCATTTATGAGTGTTCCCCTACCATCCTAGGAAAAAAATATCGCTCCCCAGATGTAGATCTACATTTTGCTTAGTTTCGCTCGGACATTTAACGGCGTATACACGCGCAATCACTCGGACATTTAACGGCGTAGACATACACGCAAAAGATGACGGTTCGTTTCGGCGTGGACATAGGCTACACGCGGATAGCTCAAAATGCCTATAGATAACACGTCACTTGACTTGAAAGTGGCGTGTATGTTTACGCAAAGTCATGATGCCATGTTGCTACAGTAGCAAAAAGAGTGCGTGTGTTGTTTAAGTTGCTGTTTATAATATTTGAGAAGAAAGTCTGTCTAGCTTTGCCTAGTTCAATATTAAAAGCATGGATGCTGTCTTTGTAGATGTTATAATGGACTACAAGTTTTGTCTTCCGCCACATGCGCTCTGTTTTTCTGCATGTTCTTTTCATATTTTGCACTGCTGTTGAGTTTCTCCAAGGAGTTTTTTGTCTACCACTCTTCCTGACTTTCACAGGAGCAATATAATCTACTACACCTTTAACTTTTGAGTTAAAAGAATCAAGGAGAAAATCAACAGAGTCAGCAGATATGCTTGGTTTTAAAGATATAGCCTTCATAAATAGCACACTAGTGTTCTCCTTTAAGCATCTCTTCTTGACAGACACAGATCTAGTTTCAATGGCAGGAGAGATCAATATATCAAAGAAAATACAGAAATGATCAGACAGTGCTACATCCTTAATAACAATCGATGAGATGTTTAGACCCTTACTGATAAGTAAATCTAGAGTGTGTCCATGATTGTGTGTGGGTCCATGTACATGCTGAGTCAGATCAAAAGTTTTTAAAACAGTTTTGATTTATTTTGCCATATTTGTATCATTATCTATGTGAATGTTAAAATCTCCAGCAATGGCAAAACAGTCAAACTCTGAGGAAATTGTTGATAACAGTTCTGTAAAGTCCTCAGCAAAGGCTGGAGAGTATTTTGGAGGCCTGTAAATAATGATAAGTAAAATGCGTGGGGCACCTTTTAACACAATACCCAGATATTCAAAAGAGGGGTAGTTACCAAATGATGTTTGCTTACATTGATAGACATCTTTAAAAAGAGCAGCTACTCCTCCACCTCTCTTACCCGCTCTGCAGACACTCATAAAAGTAAAGTTAGGAGGGGCTGTTTCATTGAGGACTGTTGAACTGCAGCTGTCTTCTAGCCAAGTTTCGTTTAGAAGCATAAAATCTAGATTGTATGTGGTTATTAATTCATTGACTAGAAGTGATTTATTTTTAAGTGAGCGGATGTTTAAAAGTGCTAACTTAACAGTCTTACTTTTTGTTACTTTTGTCTTAGTTTGGCGTGTAATAGGCACCAGATTAGATGGGTTTGCTGTACGGCTTTTGACGGCCTTAGACTTTCTATCATGTAATCGAACAGCAATAGAGAAAGATACAGGCACACTGGGTTCCCGCTTGTTCTGTAAACATTTGAGAAAGTTACTGTTATCATAGCGGGCACCCGACACATATCACTGAGACCTGGTATCAGTTGTTTTTAGTTCACCTCGAGCCGATAGAGGAGGGTGTGAGCCCTGGCGTTTTTGCAGAGGCCGAAGAGCTCTCACAAGCGGAGAGCGAGCTGGGCCCGCAGGCTTTCGTGGTTTTGGGGCCTGCCGTTTTTTGGTTAATGTCTGGGGGCTTGCAGATAGTTTGGTTCCAGCAAACACCAGTTTTTCCATTTTCTTTGAGAAGCACAGAAGATGCTGTGGAGATGCTGGAGATAGGGATAACGTGTCTGGTGAGAGGGTAGAGGCTGGAGGGGGCTGTTTCTCTGGTGTTATTGGAGGCTGTAAAATGCTGTCCTGGTTTTCCAGCAAGTCGTCCTTGGGAGCTGAAACTTGGAGCAGTTCTAGTATGTCACAGTCTGTCTGTGGTGAGCTCTGTGGGCAGGGCTCAGCTGAGATTGTGTCCGTGAGCAGTGGCTGTTTTGGCTGACGCTTTTTGGATAAAAGCGTCTGCTAAAATAAATGACTAAATGTAAATGTGTAAATGTAAATTTATTGGTCAAAATCATGTCTGACCCATCATATCTTCCGATATATCGCGCATCTTACTCATGCTGTTCAATTTTCATAATCAGCATAGATGTAAAAAAAAACAAAAAAACATTATAATATTTTAACAAAAATTAAATTAAATGCGCTTATTTAATTTAATTTTTAAACAATTAACATTAACAATGCTGAAGTGCAGTTAATTAATAGTAAATGTTAACTAATCTAATTACAGTTTTTACCAACTGCTTACACACGTTTTCAAAACCAAGTCTCCTTTATTCAAAACTCTACACACAATTCTCAAAACTGCACACACAAAATGCAAAATGGCTCACATCTCCTTCAAAATGCAACACTGCATTCAAAATGCCATAAACACATGTCAGAATGAAGCATTTGCATCAAATGGCAAACACTTCTTTCATAATATTTTTTTTTTGGATATACCATGTAAACACTGCTGTTCTAAATCTAAAGCTCTTTGGTCTTTCATAGGCTTATATCTACATTTTAATATAATGTTCTACAGTAAAAGTAATCTGCTGAGAGTGGTAACAAGTAGAAACAGAAAATATTTATTAGGCCAAAAATTACTGTTGTATCCATTAGCATACAACAAAACTATAAACATTTACGTAAACCAAAAGTATATTCTATATAAAGTATAAAACTATGGGGTGCAGTCCCCAGTGCTAAGCTTCATCTCTTCTCCGAGCTGGGTCTGGCCACAATACTTCGTCCACATCACAAGATACGTTTTCTCTTGCCAAACATCGAGGGAAGTATCTCCAAGCATGGCGTATCCAACCTTGGACAGAGGCAACCTCTATGTCCCCACATGCGTCCTCCATTGCCTGGAGAAGCGGCATGCGGGCATAGGGTTGGCGATCATACACTTTCCAGCGCCAGGCTAAGAAGAATTCCTCTATGGGATTAAGAAAAGGTGAATATGGGGGTAGGTACAAAACTACAAATTGTGGATGGATGGCAAACCAGTTTTGGACCAGAACAGCCCGGTGAAAACTAACATTGTCCCACACAACCACAAATCTAGCAGCCTCCTGATCTGGATCAGGGACAAGCATTGTGTGAATTGCATCCAGAAAAGTGAGTATATGGCCGGTGTTGTATGGACCCAGTGTGGCATTGTGATGGAGGACCCCGTTATGAGTGATGGCAGCACACATGGTTTTATTACCCCCACGCTGTCCAGGGACATTGGTAATTGCCCTCTGTCCTATTACATTTCGTCCACGGCGCCTGGTTTTGGTGAGGTTGAAGCCAACCTCATCCACATAAATAAATTCGTGGCGAATTACATGGGCATCCATCTCCAATACTCTCTGTAACAGACAAAATTATATACAGATGAGTAAATATGGTATGTCTGAAGTACTGGAAGTAGTGTTGCATACATACCTCTACAAAGTCATGTCGCAGATTCTTGACTCTGTCAGAGTTTCTCTCAAATGGCACCTTGTAAAGTTGTTTCATCGTCACTTGGTGCCGTTGGAGGATGTGTTGTATGGTCGACAGGCTTACAGCATTGATGTTGTTGAATATGGTGTCATTATTCAAGATATGCTCTCTTATCTCTCGAATCCTAATTGCATTGTTGGCCAAAACCATATTTATAATTGCAGTCTCTTGTACATCTGTAAACAAGCGTCCTCGTCCTCCATGATGTCTTTGCCTTTCCACTCTGTACAGAATTCAAACACAGTATGTGTTCAGCATAGGAACTGTAAACCATTTACAAAAAAAAAGTAGTGCAGCATGATAACCATCCTCATTCATTGAATGCAGTGCAGTAAATGGATGGCTTAGAGTTACACATGTTTATGCAATACTATGCAGTCATACGTATTTTACAGTATATTCATGGCCGTAGCCAGCTATGAGGTCACCGAGGTCCGGACCTCGGTCATTTTTTTTACATTCAAAAATAAAATGTCAAGCTCTCTGAATGATTAATTAGCAGTGTTTAAACCACCTCATATGAGTGTTTGCAATTCATGTTGCTGCGAGAAGCTGGCGCAGTGAACTGAACGGGGCTTGAGAGCGCGTTGTGAACGCGGGTGCAGCCTCCGTGTTGCCAGATCCACCTAATAGAAAGGTGGCAGTAGTCACCTGTTTTTCTGATTTAATGTGACACTTTAGGAAGTTATTAATGTGGAAAGGTTTAGTGATATATTAACCTTATTTCCAAAACACAAGCTTTGAACTTATTTCGGATTATTATTATTATTTTGTTTTGCTTGTTTTTCGTAGCAATATCTGGCAACATTTAACTGTCGGCATTAATGTCATTTAAAAAAAAGAAGCTTATAGACAAACTGTAATTGCATAAAGCTACCACATTCGGTAAGACAAACGCAATGACAATCGATTATCTGTAAGAAATGTATAACACTATCAAAAACAATAGCATAAAACAGATCTGTATGTTAGCCTACAGAATGAAATTTGCCAAATAACTTACTGGCCAGCTGGAAGACGGCGCATGCTGTTTAGTTAACCTTTCACAAAGCCATCATAAAAACATGAATTAAAGCAGTGTTTCTCAACTAGCAATCTATTCAGTCAGCATATTTGTGTTTGATCTGTGTGAATTTCGTCCGAATTTGACGAGTGATTAAAAGATGGCTAATTCGTAACAGTTCGTACGACCTCACTCGTACGAATTAGTACGATTTTTGCTAAAACGTACATATTTGACGAGTTGCCCAATTCGTATGAATTCGTACGAATGACCCTGACCCCGCCCCTAAACCTACCCATCACGTGGGTTTAGACAAATCGTACAAATTCGTACGAATGAGGTCGTACGAATTCGTACGAATTAGCCATCTTTTAATCACTCGTCAAATTCGGACGAATTGGTCGTGAGATTGCGTTGCACTTGCTAGACCTACTTTTTCTTTGCACAAAACTCTCCAGAAAGTGCCATTTTGGTTTATTTTTCACAAAAAAAATCCCGGGGGGGCAAACCCTCGGACCCCCCTAGTGAGAGACTACCCCACACATAATTAAATCCAAATTTAACCCCTGTATATATATATATATATATATATATATATGCCAAATTCCATTAAAAAAAAGGGTCACAGCTTAATGTCCATTGGGAAATGTGGGTCCAATGGCCAAACCATTATTATAGCAAAATTCTTTACACAACACCCCGGACCTCACTAATTTTCAAACCCTGGTTACGGCCTTGAGTATATTACTATAATGCTAAAATAGTCATTAGATAGTTGCATACCTGTTCTCATTTCTGAAGGTTCGAATTATGGACGCCACTGTAAATCGACTCAAGTTGGGCTGGACTCTCAGTAGTGTTTTGAAAAAAGTGTTTTATGCAATTGAAAACTGAGTCAAAGGCTGAGAAATAGCTTATGGTTTTGAAGATTTGGCATGTAGTTTTGCACTTTGAGTGAGAGGTTTCAAAAATCGTGTGACATGAAAAGATTTTGTGTGTAAGCAGTTGGTAAAAACTGTAAGTGTTACCGATTTTTTATACACCGATTCAGATGTCTCGTGAGTTCAGTGTTGGACATGTCAGTTATTTTAACTATATTCATTAAAGTGAATGGTTAAAATGAGTCATTCGTTTGCGTATCGGACGTGTCATTAGTGGAAGTCTACGGCACGCTTGTGTGATTATCTCGGCAGTTTAGGACATCGCACAAGATTTGCGTCAATACAGAAAACATATCACTGGATAGGTTTTTTCGTTTATTGAAATGTGGTTTAGGTCAGCTGAATGGACGCTTTTTAGAGACGATAAGCTAGGCACAACTTTTTTTTTAGCACATTTCAGGACAACAAATCTCCAAATGCTCCACGTGAAACTGGAGTCTTCCGACCTTTTACTATCGTGTCAATTGATTTTGATTAATATAAGCGAGAAGTGTTTGAAGACGTGAGAGTGCGCGTGGCCGGGGCTCTCTCTCTCTCTGCTTGTGATGCGTCCTGTCAAGCGCAGCAGTCATTCTATTCTACATCACTCACCGATCAAAAAAGGCTTTGGCGGGACAAAAATTTGCCGTTATTATGTCGAAATACCGAGATATTATATTGAAATAACGACTTAATATCTTGAAATAACATATATTTGAATATAATTGATTCCAGACATTATTTTGGGGGGTGCTATCGGGGTGCTTTGGACTTTCTTGGGGGTGCTGAAGCACCTGCTAGCCCCTCCCTAGCGCCGCCCATGCTTTGGACAGTTGGTGGCGCTAGATGGATTGAGTTAGAGACTCCAAATTTACTATGGTGAATGTTCAGACTGTCTTCCATCAGTGTGCCAAATTTGATAACTTTCTCGCAAGCGGTTCTATGGGCTGCCATAGACTTCCATACGGAAGAAGAAGAAGAAGAAGAAGAAGAAGAAACGGAATTAGAATAATAAGAACACCAACGATTTCAAGAGGAGCCTCTGCACTTTCAGTGCTTGGCCCCTAAATGTTACCGACCCCAAACTATTAAACAGTCCAGGTCATAAATTAAATGAAAGCTAATTCTTAAATTCAGAATTTTGTACAATAGATGCATTTTGCTTTCATCTTTCTCTTTCTATTCCGCTTTCTCTATAGGAATGTATTTGTGATTATAGAGGATGTCTGTCCTTCTCTAAACTCATCTATCAGACCCCATCTAAAGGTTTTCAGGTACAAAAATCTCCTCTTAGACTGCCATTTTTTCCACAGCTCCAGCTCCGAAGGCCTAGGCTAATTGGTAGATCCACCAGGGAGCCCTTGAATGAGCACTCCCATTGAAGAGCCCATTTGCAAGCATGAGATCCGTCCTCTAGGCTGCCACTTAGTGGAATGGGGGTGAATGTTGGCAGAAATAGAATTGCCTTGAATAATAAAAAAAAGTCAAAGAAATGCCAGTAGATATTATCTAGTAAATAATTTTAAATGTATCTTTAAATGCAAATTAATATTCCCTGAAAATCTTGCTTAAATGTCCCCTGACATGAAATTTTCACTTTCCGAGGTTTTTTACATTAATATTAGTTCCCCTAGCCTGTATTTGGTCCCCTTGTGTCTAGAATTTTCAATCGGTGTAAACCGAGCTTTGGCTATTTTTCTCTTCTCTGCAGCTCAGACGCGCTGATCTTGAATCTCCTCGTTATGACATCATAACGAGGAAAGGTTACCTCCCCTTTCTCTGCTTTGCCCGCCCGGAGAATTTGGCTCGCCCATGAGAAAACGAGCTAGCAACAGTAAGTACGAATGCGCCGGCGCGATTTGAGTTTTTCCTAGAGAAATAGCTTTGAGATTTGAGTTTTTCCTCAAGAGATATCATGGCTTGCAAACGAGCGAAGCATGGCAGTTGATCAGTGTTCAGATATACAAATGAACACAAAAGTATTTTTTAGTTCCTTCATCCGAGCCTCTGAAGAAACAATGGGTTCATTTTATTTTCTCTGGAAATGCGCCGACACGACTTCCCAAAGTTTTGTATGGTCCAAACATTTCACCGACGACTGTTTCCTCAACTCGATGACCGTCTAAAAATAAATCGATCGAGCTACCAAGCAACAATTTCTGATGTGTAGCCTAATTGGTCAAGTTCAGACAGGTAAGTTAATTGTCACAAGGTGACAAATCTAGCGGAACTAATTTCCACTAGGAGTGTGTTTACCCCCGGGACGATTTCACCGGCACACCGTGTTGTCAGTTGCCATGACAGCGGCAGCTGATTTAGCTAAGCGGGACCAGGTGCGGGTGTTTGGTGTGGGGATTTGTGATTGGGAAACACGACCAAAAGAAGCAGTTAAAAGGAAAAGGAAAAGGCATTCGAGGGTGGTACTCCCCCGGGAGAGATTGATTCCTTTGGCAGTGGCTTGGGTTTGCTGGGATCTTTGGAGCGGCTGTGAGGATCTGACTGGAAAGGGGTGCAACGGTGATTGAGGGAGTGCAAGCTGGAACGTGAATTGGATGTGAAGTGAGTGAATTGTGGAGATTAAGTCAAGATTGGAGAATGCCATCACTCGAGGGAGAAAGATAAGTAATGAAACACCGGATCCGTGTGAATGCATGTCTTGCACTGAATTGGATAAAGAATTGTGAAGTGTATTGACCACAAATATAATTACCACTAAGAGTGTGAACTGATTCATCTTTGAAACCCTGATATCTTCTTCTGAGTGTGAAAGAGTGTTGAAGACGCTGTGTTCCATGCGATGCGAAATCCTCTGCGTCTCATCAGCTTCTGAGTGTTGAATCAGCGCAACAGTGGAGGGATTGAACATTGGGTGAGTGCTGGCCTTATTGCACTAAGATTTGAGAGTGGATTGCGGTGCCTGAATTGAAGTGTCACACAGTATTGGACTTGACGTGAAGTTGCAGTGTGTGGATGTACATGTTTATTTAACCGCCAGTTATTCTCCAGTTCACATTCTCGCCAGTGTTTGCGGAACGAAGCCTTCAGGTTGGATGTGTATGTTCCACTTTCGCCACCAGGTCCTGTGATATGGGAGAGGAGTGTGATTGTCCTGTTTAACTTGTCCTGTCTATCTAAATAGAACGTTCCTCTGCTTGTTCGGAGGAAAGACACACCCCAGCCTTCGTGTCGCCGTGGGAACCACCCAGCCCAGCCGTAAGCCTGATTCCGCATTATACGAAAGGATCATGTTTGTTCTTGTATCAAATGCTCCGTTTATTTAAGATTCTTCTGCCACTGCCTTCTTGGGTGTTGCCTGTTCGGAGGAGAGACACGCCCCAGCCCTAGTGCCTGTGTGGAGCAACCCGGTCCAGCCGTAAGCCGATTCTCCATTATACGAAAGGATCCTGTTCGTTCTTGTGTCAAAGGCTTTGCCTATTTAAATAGAAGATTCTTCTGCCTCGGCCTTCTGGTGTGCTGCCTGTTCAGAGGAGAGACCCATCCCAGCAGCAGCGCTGCTTGCTCCGAACCACCCGCTCCAGCCGTAAGTCCTTACTTCACCGGAATAGAATTGAACCTGCACACTTGTCTCTGTCTTGGAATATACAGGGTACCCTTGTCTCTGGCTGGAGCCGTCAAGGGCGGAAAGGCACTCGGAGGACCTCACACTTGCTGCTCAGTGACGCCACGGGGGAGAGCACCCTGCACGGAGGAGACTTGCCTACCCGACCCCCTACCTGATCGGCAGCGAGTCCCCCTTCTGGACTCCATCGCCCCCTGTGCAGATCATCTGCCGAATAGCTGACGCTTGGAAGAAACTTACCTGCTACCCACCTGTCCTGTGGAGAGAGTCCCCTCCTGGCCCGTGGTCCCGGCCCTGGTCTGTCCGGACCGTTGTCCGCTTGTATTACGCCGAAAAGAGCCGCCTTACCACGTTACTTACCTGCACGCCAGACGGGCGTTCGGCTCCCTCCTCCTCTGTGGCTGCCAGTAACCCGGGCCCTCGCATTGCACCCCTCGGTCTCCTCCTCCCTGGAAAGAGAGAGGAAGCCCGTATTAAGACTTTTAATTCTTGCTTTTATTAAAATAAAGATTGTTACTTTTAGAAAATCTTCTTGTCTGTCTGGTCTCTGGTACGCTCCTCGAGGTGGTCCTGGGTTTGAGGGGTGGGCGCAGTCTGGCTTGGCTCCCCCCGACCTGTGACAGATTTGGCGTAGTCGGCAGGGTTACCACCTTGAGTTGAGCGGCCAGAGACCAAGATGGCGGATGAAGAGGTACCTGTGGTGCGGCAGCCGGTCATGCCGATCTTTATGGGAGCCCCATGGGCCCAGAAGTATGGAGGCCCAGGATCGGAAGTGAGTTTGTCGGCATGGAAGACCCAGGTTGAGTACCTGGTAGGGCTCCAAGGTTTAAGTGCCTCCCAAAGAGTGCAGTTTGTTTTAAATTCACTAGAGGGAGAAGCGAGAAGAGAAGTGCAAGCGGCACCGGAAGCAACGAGAACCACGGTTCGGGCCATCTTTGATTTCCTTACGGAGCAATATGGAGACACCACCCCGGTTGCTGTGCTGCGAACACAGTTCTTTAATTGTAAGCAGGGACCGCGACAAACGATCCGGGCATTTGCACTGCAGCTGAGGGAGCAGTTCTCCCGGTTGAAGAAGAGACAGGATCATGGCCTGGGAGGTGAGGAAGTTCTACTGAGGGATCTGTTCTTACTGGGATTGCTGGAAGGTCCCGTGCGCCAAAGTTTACGGATACAGTTCCGACGAGAGCCAGACCTCACTTTTGAAGACCTACGGAGGGAAGCCTTAGCACTTGAGCAAGATCATGCCGAGAGTGTAGTTCCTCCCCACTGCATGGCCACGAATGCTGCTAGTAGACCTCCGTCCCCCGTCATGTCTGATTGGAAGCAGGCCTTCCGTGAAGAACTGAAGAGGGATGTTCGTGATCAAATGTCCTCACTGACCAAATCCTTTATGGAAGAACTTCGCCGAGAACACCTCCATTCCTTGTCTTTGCCGAGGGAGCGAGCCCATTCAGAGGGGAATCGACCTCCAGCACGCCGTCCACTTCAAACAGCCGGGACTCGATTCCAGTGGGATGAGCAAGGGCGTCCCATCTGCAATGGTTGCGGAGAGCCAGGACACTACCTTCGCCAGTGCCACTCTCGCCGTGCCTCACAGGGGGGTTTTTAGTGTCACCGACCACTGTGGGTCAAGTGGTTGGGACCCCCTCATCGGACCCATGTTCGTCTGGGACTTCCCAGGAGAGTTTGGTGGGGCGTTGCCCCGTGGTGATGGTCCAGGTAAATGGCCAGAAAGTACAATGCCTCCTGGACACCGGGTCACAAGTCACTCTCTTCTCAGAAAGTTTGTCTCGGGAGTTGTTTGGTGCCCAGGGCCGGCCCATGACAGAAGCCCCATGGCTCACCTTAAAGGGAGCCAACGGACTCGACATCCCGTACGTGGGATATCTAGTAACCGACCTGGAGATACATGGGATTGTTGTGCCTCAAAAAGGAGTGGTGATCGTACGGGATGCTTGCCTGGGGTCCCACCGGGCACTGCTGGGCATGAATGTCGTTTCGGAGTGCTGGGAGGAGATATTCCGAAATGGACCAAGTCGAGCAGTATCAACCTCGGAGGGCCGAGAATGGAATCGTGTGAAAGCCGATTGTCGTCGGGTCTGCCTGGCTGAGTCACAGGGGAACCGTGAGAGCACCGGGAGGGTGGCTTGTCGCTATGCTCTGGAAATTCCAGCTCGGAGTGAGGCCGTGGTCTGGGCCAGGCTGCCTTCCCGACTCTATCGCTCAGAGGAGTGGGTCTTGGTGGAACCCCATTCAGATTGTTCCAAGGTGGAGGTCGCCCGAGGATTGTCGTCCGCACGGAGAGGCCGGGTCTTCGTGAAATTCAGGAACACGAACCCCTTCCCTGTCCACTTATATCGCCACCAGCCTTTAGTCCGAGTTACCTCGGTGAAGGTACAGCAAGTTTGAGAACCAGGAGAAGTCAAATTCAGCCGGGTGAGTCCGACAGTAGTAGAAGTGGCCCTGGCACAGACAGACCAGCACATGGAGGAGACCGGGGAGGGAGTCCTGGCCCATCTTGAGGGAGAGTCACTGTGGAGAGAAGGCCTAGAAGGAGGTCAGACTAAACAGCTTCAGGGCTTTTTGTTGAGATGGCAGCACTTGTTTTCCACCCACGACGAAGACTATGGTCGCACGGATGCAGTCAAACATCAGATCCCAACTGGAGATGCCGCACCCAGTAGAGAGCGCTACCGGCCTGTACCCCCTACCTTGTACTCCGAGGTCCGTACCCTCCTGCGGGGGATGCTGAATAAGGGAATCATCCGGGAGAGCAGTATGCCCTGGGCTGCGCCCATTGTCTTAGTACGGAAGAAGACCGGCTCCTGGCGGTTCTGTGTGGACTACCGGAAGTTAAATCTGGTGACTAAGAGAGATGCTTTCCCGTTGCCCCGAGTGGAGGACTCCCTCACGAGCCTGACACAAGCGGCCTGGTATTCTACTCTTGATTTGGCCAGTGGATATTGGCAGGTATGAGTGGGACCGGATGCCGTTCGGCCTGTGCAACGCTCCAGCCACATTCCAACGGTTGATGCAGCGTTGTTTGGGCGGCCAGCTGATGGAGTCCACCCTAGTATTACCTGGACGACGTGATTGTCTATTCCCCAGATTTCGAGTCCCACCTTCAGCATCTCGAACAAGTCTTCTACTCCTTGGAGAAATATGGGCTGAAGCTCCAGCCGGAAAAATGCCAGCTCTTCCAGAAGGAGGTGAAGTTCTTGGGTCATATCGTGAGTGCAGCAGGGATTGCGGTTGACCCAGAGAAGGTATCAGTCGTCCAGGAGTGGACAGCGCCCAAGACCGTACGCCAGGTCAGATCCTTCCTGGGCTTTGTAGGATACTACAGGTAGTTCATAAAAGGCTTCTCCCACATCGCCAAGCCCATAAACCAGCTGTTAGGGGGCACCGGACGGTCCCGGGGCCGGGGATCTCCTCCAATCCCGTGGGATCCAGCCTGTGAAGCTGCCTTCCAGCAGCTCAAGCAAGAACTGCTGCAAGCCCCGATTCTGGCCTATGCCGACTTCACTCAACCCTTCGTCCTATACACCGATGCCAGCAATCTGGGTCTGGGAGCTGTACTAGCTCAGAAACAGCAGGGCAAAGAGAGAGTCATCGCTTATGCCAGTCGAAGCTTACATCCGGCTGAGAAAAACGATGCAAACTACAGTTCCTTTAAGCTCGAATTGCTGGCAATGAAATGGGCGATGAGTGAGAAGTTTAAGGATTATCTGTGGGGAGCAAAGGTACTCGTTGTGACTGACAATAATCCTCTAGTGCATCTACAGACCGCCAAGCTGGGGGCGGTTGAGCAGAGGTGGGTGGCACAGTTGGCCAACTACGATTACCAGCTTCAGTATCGGCCAGGGAAAGAGCATACCAATGCCGATGTACTGTCCAGACTTCCTGAAGCGCGATCCATGGGGCCAACACCAGCAGTGAGTGAGGGGTGTGAGGAGGGACTGATGGTGGGCATTGTGGAGGCACCGGGCAAATCATCGGTCGAACCCCCTGCAAATTGGGGATGGGACCCGCAGCGTTGGAGGATGTGGCAGGAGGAGGACGAGGACTTGAGGCTGGTACGGACTTGGCTGGGTGGAGGAGCTTGGCCCGAAGGCGAGGAACGCCGGGCCCAGACACGAGTGGTGCGGAGGCTGCTGGGACCGAAAGAGAGGCTCTTCCTGAAAGAAGGGGTGATTTGTCGGTCCCTCCAGGACCCGACTCGGGGCGATGAGGTCTGCCAGGTAGTAGTTCCCGAAGGACAATGTCATTCCCTGCTACAGGCATATCATTCCAAACTGGGACATCAAGGGCAGGAAAGGACGTTGTCTCTGCTACGGCGGTATTTCTACTGGCCTGGGATGGAGGGAACCACGAGGACTTACCTTCAAGGGTGCCCACGCTGCATGCTCTTTAAGGCAAGGAAGGAGGTACGGGCCCCGTTGGTGCCGATCCGGGCTAAGGCCCCACTGCACATCGTAGCCATGGACTACTTGACGCTGGGACGACCAATGGATCGGATACAGAACATTCTTGTAGTCACTGACCTATTCACGAACTACGCCTGGGCCATTCCAACCCTGGATCAGACTGCCACTACCACCGCCAATGCTTTATGGAAGTATGTTATCCAGCCATTTGGGTGTCCCGAAATACTCCACGCCGATCAAGGGCCCAACTTCGAGTCTCGGGTGATCCACGAACGTGTCGGCTGTACGAATGTAAGAAGACCCACACCACCCCATATCACCCCCAAGGGAATGGGGGGTGCGAAAGGCTGAATCAGACACTGCTAAGTCTCCTGGGGACCCTGGAAGGAGAGCAACAGGGACACTGGGTGGAAAAACTCCCAATGCTGGTCCAGGCATACAATAACAGCGTGCATAGCACCACCGGGTATGCTCCAACCTACCTGATGTTCGGGAGACACACGAGACTGCCTATTGACTTGCTGTTAGGAGCCACTCCAGCGGAGGAGGGGGGTAACTTGACGGAGTGGGTGGCAGGACACCACCAGCGCCTTTACACCGCCTACGAACAGGTCTCAGACCGGATAAATCAAGCAGCAGTCAAGAATAAGAGGCTGTATGATCGAACAGCCCGGGAGGCACCGTTACTACCTGGAGAAAGAGTACTGGTAAGGGACAATCGCCGCCAAGGGAAGGGTAAACTGAGTGACCGCTGGGAGTCCCAACCATACGTGGTACAGCGGCAACCTCGCCCAGACCAGCCTGTATATGCCATTCGTCCCGAAGGGAGAGCTGGCCCAGAGCGAGTGTTACATCGGAATTTGATCCGCCCGTGTTCCAATTACCCGAAACCAGGGGAGAGAAACCCCCCGGTTGAACCACCATCGATGCCCTTGCTGTTGGGTTGGGCAGTGGTCCCAAGGGGACTGGGCGCAGAGCCGCGCCAAGTAGATCCTGCCTCACCGCCGAGGCGATCACAGCGGGGTAATCGAGGCCAGCCTCCAACACGGTACGGAGACTGGGTGGCCGAGCCCCGTTCTAGGGACTAGAACGGTTTGGTGGGGGGGTATGTCACAAGGTGACAAATCTAGCGGAACTAATTTCCGCTAGGAGTGTGTTTCCCCCGGGACGATTTCACCGGCACACCGCGCTGGTTTGCTGTTGTCAGTTGCCATGACAGCGGCAGCTGATTTAGCTAAGCGGGACCAGGTGCGGGTGTTTGGTGTGGGGATTTGTGATTGGGAAACACGACCAAAAGAAGCAGTTAAAAGGAAAAGGAAAAGGCATTCGAGGGTGGTACTCCCCCGGGAGAGATTGATTCCTTTGGCAGTGGCTTGGGTTTGCTGGGATCTTTGGAGCGGCTGTGAGGATCTGACTGGAAAGGGGTGCAACGGTGATTGAGGGAGTGCAAGCTGGAACGTGAATTGGATGTGAAGTGAGTGAATTGTGGAGATTGAGTCAAGATTGGAGAATGCCATCACTCGAGGGAGAAAGATAAGTAATGAAACACCGGATCCGTGTGAATGCATGTCTTGCACTGAATTGGATAAGGAATTGTGAAGTGTATTGACCACAAATATAATTACCACTAAGAGTGTGAACTGATTCATCTTTGAAACCCTGATATCTTCTTCTGAGTGTGAAAGAGTGTTGAAGACGCTGTGTTCCATGCGATGCGAAATCCTCTGCGTCTCATCAGCTTCTGAGTGTTGAATCAGCGCAACAGTGGAGGGATTGAACATTGGGTGAGTGCTGGCCTTATTGCACTAAGATTTGAGAGTGGATTGCGGTGCCTGAATTGAAGTGTCACACAGTATTGGACTTGACGTGAAGTTGCAGTGTGTGGATGTACATGTTTATTTAACCGCCAGTTATTCTCCAGTTCACATTCTCGCCAGTGTTTGCGGAACGAAGCCCTCAGGTTGGATGTGTATGTTCCACTTTCGCCACCAGGTCCTGTGATATGGGAGAGGAGTGTGATTGTCCTGTTTACCTAAATAGAACGTTCCTCTGCCTGTTCGGAGGAAAGACACACCCCAGCCTTCGTGTCGCCGTGGGAACCACCCAGCCCAGCCGTAAGCCTGATTCCGCATTATACGAAAGGATCATGTTTGTTCTTGTATCAAATGCTCCGTTTATTTAAGATTCTTCTGCCACTGCCTTCTTGGGTGTTGCCTGTTCGGAGGAGAGACACGCCCCAGCCCTAGTGCCTGTGTGGAGCAACCCGGTCCAGCCGTAAGCCGATTCTCCATTATACGAAAGGATCCTGTTCGTTCTTGTATCAAAGGTATCAAAGATTCTTCTGCCTCGGCCTTCTGGTGTGCTGCCTGTTCAGAGGAGAGACCCATCCCAGCAGCAGCGCTGCTTGCTCCGAACCACCCGCTCCAGCCGTAAGTCCTTACTTCACCGGAATAGAATTGAACCTGCACACTTGTCTCTGTCTTGGAATATACAGGGTACCCTTGTCTCTGGCTGGAGCCGTCAAGGGCGGAAAGGCACTCGGAGGACCTCACACTTGCTGCTCAGTGACGCCACGGGGGAGAGCACCCTGCACGGAGGAGACTTGCCTACCCGACCCCCTACCTGATCGGCAGCGAGTCCCCCTTCTGGACTCCATCGCCCCCTGTGCAGATCATCTGCCGAATAGCTGACGCTTGGAAGAAACTTACCTGCTACCCACCTGTCCTGTGGAGAGAGTCCCCTCCTGGCCCGTGGTCCCGGCCCTGGTCTGTCCGGACCGTTGTCCGCCTGTATTACGCCGAAAAGAGCCGCCTTACCACGTTACTTACCTGCACGCCAGACGGGCGTTCGGCTCCCTCCTCCTCTGTGGCTGCCAGTAACCCGGGCCCTCGCAGTGCACCCCTCGGTCTCCTCCTCCCTGGAAAGAGAGACGAAGCCCGTATTAAGACTTTTAATTCTTGCTTTTATTCAAATAAAGATTGTTACTTTTAGAAAATCTTCTTGTCTGTCTGGTCTCTGGTACGCTCCTCGAGGTGGTCCTGGGTTTGAGGGGTGGGCGCAGTCTGGCTTGGCTCCCCCCGACCTGTGACATAATCTTTCTCTCAAAATCGTTCAATACTGTTTATGCATCAGTAAGTCAAGCCAGTGACTAAAATATCAACTTCACATCGTTTCTTTTAGTAGGATGAAAATAATCTTATTTAAATTCTGAACAAATTATACAGAAAGCGATCAAAGAACTGTCTGTCCACACAGCGCGAGTTTATCTGGACAACTCGTTATGAAATCAATGACGCACGTTACACTGAACAACGAAGCTCTTACTGTATGTACATCATCGTGTTTGCATTGGGGAAAGCATTAGAGAGAGTGCAGAAACTGCGTTGCAAAGATAAGATTTTCATGCTCGCGATCAACAGACTTTCATCTGCTTGCTCAATGCTCATCACGGCAACATTTTATGTGATGGGAATAGATCTAAATACTTTAAAAACTTTTCACGATTCGTTAATCTCGATAGCTGTAATAGTAAAAACGTATAATAGCTGTAGTAAAAGTATTCGAGAAAGTTTTGCATGTAATACATAGCTATTTCATATGCAAGCATGTCAGCCAATCACAGCAGTGGCTGGCTACACTGAATCCCACAGCAGACACGCCCCTTCAAACAGAGCGTTCAAATCAGAGGCTAAAATCAGGCTAGGAAAATTGCCTTTTATTTTTAAATTATGACTATTTTTGATCTAAAAAACATACTAACATTATAAGGGCAACCCAGGAAACATTATAAAATAATAAAATAACCCCATGTCAGAGGACCTTTAACGGCCATTGTCACTATCTATTTTCATTGTTTGAAACAGATCAGTTTGAACATTGTGCTAAATGCAATTCTCAGTTGCTTTTTTTTACAGAAGAAAGACGATGAGTACATGATGACATCTTTTAAATTTTGGGTGAACTGTTCCTTTAAATGTAGTAGTTGTGTTAAGGTCCATCACTGAGACCGCAAAAGATGTGGCATATATGATTTGATTTTAATTTTTTTTTTTTTTAAGTGTAAACAGTTACAAAAGCCTTATTGAACATTGCTCATGCACAGCTGGTGGGGACCTTGAAAACGTACGAGTTCGACACAGTAAGTGTGGGTAATTGACAGGCACAGAATGAGTCCGGTTTGAAGTGGTCCTGCTTTCCGGGCGGCTCATTCTGCTTGTTTGTCATGTAGCTTCCAATCGATGGTCAGGCAGACCCCAGGGCAGAGCTGGGCTGCAGGGCAGATATGCAACAGAGCCTCTTTTGTTATGTTTCCTGGGCCTCATACCACAAGCCAGGGTCCCGGAGGGTACCGAGGGGAAAAGAGATGAACTGGACAAGAAATGGAATAAATTTTCTGTTTTAACAGACAACCACCCCACCCCCGGATCCAGCACCCACTCCAAACCCCGAGCTCAAGAGTGATTCCTCAATAAATTACATTCATAGTTGCCTACTCTTTGTTCTGGTTTTCTTCCATAACGTGCGTTTGCTCTTTCTGACTCTTACCTATGACTCTTCATCACACAGATGTCTATGACAGCTCTTATTGTAATGGCAGAGAGAGCCAATTATTATATACTCCAATAAAGTGATGACATCATCACATTCAATTACACATGGTCAAATATATGGTGATGGTCCTAATTTCATTGTACACTCTGCTGGTTAATTTGCCATGAATATGCTAACCAAGGCTGCAAAAATACAATAGTAGTATTAAGTTTCATTACTATTTAAATATTAACATTATAATCACAATTTAAAATACTTGTTTTCTATTTCTTTTTTATTTATTTCCATGGTGGCAAAGCTGAATTTGGAGCATGATTACTCCAGTCTTCAGTGTCACATGATCTTTCAGAAATCATTATACTATGCTGATTTTCTGCTCAAATAACTATTTGAAATATAAATCTTTTATAACATTATAAATGTTTTTACTGTAACTTTTTGATGAATTTAATGCAACTTTACTAAATAAAAGTATTCATTTATTCTTGAAAATCGTACTAACCCAAACTTTTGAATGACATAGTATATATGTATATAATTTATATTTTTTAATTGTTTCAAAACAATTCACATTTTATGTTGCAGCCTTGTGCTAAACTGCTTTAAATGACCTTTTAAACTTAAAGCATAACTTTTTTTCTCAACAGTCTACACTCCATATCCCATAATGGCAAAGAAAAAAAAAGAGAAAAAAAAGAAATGAAATTACTGCAGTAAAAAAAAAGGATATTCATTTTGAGATTTGCTAAAGATTACATTTGAAATTTCACTCAATTATTAGTGTTTTTAAAGATAAACTTTGAATGTTAGATAACAGCAAAGGTAATCTGTAAAACGAGGGAAATTGTGCACATTAAATATCTGACTGATACAATAAAATGAAAACAAATTAAATTTCTAATTTCAGCCAATAAATGATACTGAAACTTAAATGTCATGTACACCTATTTGTACTGCCAGGCAGATTTCTTAATGAACAGTTTTGGAAAGCTGCAGAGAGCAAAAGTAACCCTACTGTGACATCTTCAGTGGCAGCAGGAAACAAACAGCAATTAGATGAATACTATAATTGTGCAGACATGCAGCTACGAGTTTCTACTGCGGCTACTCACAAATCAGGTAACCAATTGGACCTTATTTACAAGTGCTACTGCTCCACCATACACTGGTCACTCCACTGTACACCTCAGATCACTTCCTCCTCACCTCAACCTCAACCTGCCTCAGAACACAAAACACACTCCTCCACAGGTCACCTTTCAGTGAAACCTACGCTCACTTTCACCCTCTTGCCTATCCTCTTTGGTCTCATCCACACTTCCTCCACCTTATCAGCTCTCAACACTAGATACTAACAGTGCCCTTTCTTCCAGGTCTGCCCGCGCCCCACCCTCTGCCCCCTGGCTATCTGATGTTCTCCGCAAACATCATTCTAATCTCAGGGCTGCAGAGAGGAAGTGGCGCAAATCTAAAGATCCTACTGAGCTT
This sequence comes from Rhinichthys klamathensis goyatoka, assembly GCF_029890125.1. Classification (NCBI taxonomy): domain Eukaryota; kingdom Metazoa; phylum Chordata; class Actinopteri; order Cypriniformes; family Leuciscidae; genus Rhinichthys; species Rhinichthys klamathensis. The sequence goes on along the minus strand of NW_026606714.1, from coordinate 2,805,167 downwards.
GGTCTTTATCAATACCTCCTCTCTTCCTTCTCTTATAACATCTCTACTGCTAAAATGACTTACTATCACAACAAAATTAACAATTTTTTTGATTCTCGCATGCTTTTCAAAACCTTCTCCTCTCTTCTCAACCCTCCTCCTCCTCCTTCATCAACCCTAACAGCTGACGATTTTGCCTCATTCTTCATAAATAAAACAACCACCATTAGCGGCCAATTTACCAAACCACAAAATGACACACACACACACACACACACACACATCTTACCAGCTAACACACACATTATACCATCCTTCCCTCTGCTTTCAGAGGCAGAAGTCTCCAAACTCCTCCTTTCCAATCGCCCTACTACCTGTCCGCTTGATCCTATTCCCACTAATCTACTTCAAGCCATTTCTTCATCAGTTGTACCCGCACTCACACACATCATCAACACATCTCTTAACACTGGTACCTTTTCCACAGCATTTAAGTAGGCTCGGGTAACCCCACTGCTTAAGAACTCCACTCTAAATCCAGCACATCTGGAAAATTACAAATCGAATGGAACTTCCATTCGTCGGGAAGACACTTTGAACAAGTTGTTTTCAACCAGATCTCTTCATTTCTCACACAGAACAACCTCCTGGACAACAATCAGTCTGGTTTCAAAAGCGGACACTCAACTGAGACTTCCCTGCTCTCATGTATTGAAGCTCTGAGACTGGCAAGAGCAGCTTCCAAATCCTCAGTTCTCATCCTGCTGGATCTGTCTGCTGCCTTTGACACAGTTAACCACCAGATCCTCCTGTCAATCCTAAAGACGAAGGGCATCTCGGGAACCACGCTCCAATGGTTCAAGTCTTTCATCTCGGTAGGTCCTTTAGAGTGTCGTGGAGGGGTGAAGTGTCTAAGACCCAACATATAGCTACTGGGGTGCCTCAGGGCTCAGTGCTTGGACCACTTCTCTTCTCCATCTACATGACATCATTAGGATCTGTGATTCGGAAACATGGCTTTTCCTATCACTGCTACGCTGACACAATACTCTACCTCTCATTCCAACCTGATGATCCGACGGTAGCTGCTCGCATCTCAGCCTGCCTGACAGACATTTCTGGCTGGATGAAGGACCACCACCTTCAATTAAACCTTGCAAAGACAGAGTTGCTTGTGGTTCCAGCCAACCCAACACTACACCACAACTTTTCCATTCAGCTAGGTTCGTCATCCATAACTCCATTGAGGTCAGCCAGGAACCTTGGAGTTGTGATTGATGATCAATTGAACTTTACAGACCACATTGCTAGAACTGCCCGGTCTTGCAGATTTGCCTTATACTCAGCAGCCATATCACCCTGTAGCCCAAGACTGGTTGCCCACTGAAGCTAAGCAGGGCTGAGCCTGGTTAGTACCTGGATGGGAGACCTCCTGAGAAAACCAGGTTGCTGCTGGAAGAGACGTTAGTGAGGCCAACAGGGGGCGCTCACCCTGTGGTCTGTGTGGGTCCTAAAAACCTAGAGTAGTGACGGGGACACTATACTCTCAAAGAGCACCGTCCTTCAGATGAGACGTTAAACCGAGGTTCTGACTCTCTGTGGTCATTAAAAATCCAAGGATGTTCTTCGAAAAAGAGTATGGGAGTAACCCCGGCATCCTGGCCAAATTTGCAGCTTGGCCTCTGTCCATCATGGCCTCCTAATCATCCCCATATACTGATTGGCTTCATCACTGTCTCCTCATGCAATATGGTTGCCGTTGCATCATCCCGGTGGATGCTGCACATTGGTGGTGGTTGTGGAGATTCTCCCTTCAATGTAAAGCGCTTTGAGTACCCAGAAAAAGTGCTATATAAATGTAACGAATTATTATTATTATTATTATTATACAACATAAGGAGGATCAGGCCCTTCCTATCAGAGCATGCCACACAAATCCTTGTCCAAGCGCTTGTTCTATCCAGACTGGACTATTGTAATGCTCTCTTGCCAGGTCTTCCAGCTTGCACTGTCAAACCTCTACAACTGATCCAAAATGCTGCAGCAAGAGTGGTCTTCAATGAGCCGAAGAGAGCAGACGTCACTCGCATCAATTTCAAGTCACTGACGTTTGCCTACAGAACAACCACTGGCTCTGCTACCTGTTACCTAAACTCATTACTTCAGACTTACGTGCTATCCAGAAACTTGCGCTCTGCAAGTGAACGTCGCCTCGAGGTGCCATCTCAAAGAGGCACAAAATCTCTTTCTCTGACCTTTACCTTGACTTTTCCATGCTGGTGGAATGATCTGGCTAACTCAACCAGAACTTCTGAGTCCATAGCAGAGGTGTCAAAAGTGTTCACATTCATTACTCAAGTAGAAGTATAGATACTAGGGTTTAAAAAGACTTCTGTAAAAGTTGAAGTATCAACTCAAGCTTTTTACTCGAGTAAAAGTGTTGATTTCCATTACACGAGAGTAGATTTTAAAACTTCATGCTGATTTGTACTCGGCTTTCGCCAAGATAAGCAACACTAAGACGTAGCTTTATAGTAACCTATGCTTCACCCATTTACGCTTCTTTCCATATGGTGGTGTGACTCCCCTTCTGTCCGGCGTTAACGACTGCAGTGTACTTGGCGCGTCAGCACACACGACGGCTGCAACTACAGTGTGGTCTCCCTAGTGGACCAGCACGACAACCGTCTGGATTGAGCCAAGTAGGGGACATCTCTAGGGTCTTCAAGTTGGGTACCTTCCGTCCTCAGTGTTTCGTCGACTAGCCCACGACACCTCAAGAGCGCTCGACAGTGACTCTGGCATCCCAGAGTCACCCCCCTCCGTCCCCCACTCAACTCAGCCCAGCTTACTGACCTCTACATCCCTCCTGCTGCTGAGACCTAACCACAATCTAACAATCTCTCCGCAACCCAACCATACGCGCCAACCCGTTTGACTAAGGCTGTCGAGCCGCACTGGTGCGTTAATATGCAGTTTCAGTGGCAACGGTTCCGTACCGCATCCTCCCATGGCACTGTTAACTCTATTAGTTGAACAATGCGTGCTGATCCAGACCACAAAACAATATCTGGTCGTAGGTTAGTGGTGGCAATCTCAGGTGAAAAAATAAGCCGTTGATCAAGATCAGCCAGCATCTTCCAGTGCCTAGCAGCTTCCAGTTGTCCTGGGCGAGAATTGGTGTTAGCACCTTTTCTTGGTGGTTGCTCGCCTGGGCGGAGGAATATTGTCTTCTGCATGTAATGTTTTGCTAGAACAGACGGCAACTTATTGGTCATACTACGCTTGCCTTCCAATGCTAAAGCCAAACATCGCAATACTTGGTCATGGCGCCAAGTAAACCGACCTTGGCTAAGAGCCACCTTACATCCTGTCAAAATGTGCCTTAATGTGGCAGGTGATGAACACAAAGGACAAGAGGGATCCTCTCCTACCCAGAGGTTTAGGTTCTGCGGTGATGGGAGAACATCATATGTTGACCTAATAAGGAAACAGATCCTACTCTCTTCCATCGACCAAAGGTCTTGCCAGCCCATTTTGCGTTGTTCCACACTCTCCCATCTCATCCACTCTCCCTGCTTGGCCTGTGAAATGGCCTTTATACACCTCATCCTCTCCTCCTGCTTTCGCACCTCGTTGACTACCAGCTTCCTTCTTTGAGCTGGGCCTGCCTTGTGCCATTTAGGAGGAGCTAAACTGAGCCCAAAACCCCCTCTTCCATGCTGTACCTGTCCCAAGATATCCCCAATTTGAACTTTCAACCAGTTTTTAACCCTCTGGGGACCAAGAATGCGCCGGCGCGTTTTGCTGTTTTTTTTTTTTTTTTAACATAGCAGCAACATAGACTTAAAATACTCATTGTCATTTATGGTCATATAAATAAAATCAATACATGATTATAAACTATAGAGGGTCTTCTTTTTTTGTGTACACTCACATTAACATCAAAACCTTGTGTTTTTTTTTTCAATAAATAAAATTAACAGGGTGCGCTTTCAGCTCACTCTGTCTCCGCAAAAATCTTTCTGAAACATGTCTGGAAAATGAACGGAAACTCCGCTAATACTTATCACACAAACATGAAACATACGTCTAAAGAACGCTTTAAATTTCTACTTTTAAATAAAACAATTCACATTTAAAACAAATATTCTCCTGCAATGTAATCTGTCTGAAACTAAAGAGAAGTACAGTTTCTCCTGTCTCAGCTCATTATCGTTAATTTGTTCACACCCACTCGCAGTGCGCGCTATTCATAAGATAATGTGTTGAGACCATTTGCAAAATAGATAAACGCCCCCAGGCAAATGCTGTAAACACACTATATTTTTTAGTCAGATTAAGATTCGTCTTGCGCGGCTATGAGGAATAATCCTGGGACATTTACCACAGAACAAGTGCTGGTTTCACTTCGAGGAGGACCAACAGATTCAGTTGAGAAGTGTAAGTGTTTTATGCTTGTGCTTTGTTCTAATCGCGATATAGAATAACGTTAGTGTCTGTAAACAGACAAATAGCATACTGTTTAAATATGAATCATGTTTCTCTCTGTGTGTGTGTATGAATGAATGAATGAACGCACAGATACGCACTGTTACAGACGAAATAAAAGACAAAATTTCGTTGACTAGTTTTGGATAAAGTTTTTCAAATCAAATAAGCTTCAAATAAGCTTCAAAATAAAGACATCAGCTTTTGTTAGGAGTTTCTGGGGATAGAAGTGTCCAGACGTATGCACTCTGTATTTTAAAGAAGAACATTTAATTATTTGCGATACATTATTCATTCACAAATAATTCAGGGACATTATTCAGGTCCCTAAAGTTTTCTTCACTTTTTAAATTAAGGCATTAAGATTTTTTATTCCTCTTTTTAGTCAACTTTAGCATGGGTGTGTTCACTTCTAATTCTAAGCAGTGTGTGTGTGTGTGTGTGTGTATATATATTTAATTAAAATGCTATTTTAACCAGAAAAATCTACAATGCATGCCCAAAGTCGTGCAGCCATATAGTTTCTCTTGATATCAGCATGTTCACAGGTGTTTATTTATTTTTTTACAGGGACAACATGCCATGAGTCCTGTTGACTTCAACATTCACAGGAGACTGTAATGAAAAATCAAACACCTTGGAAATGACAGGTATGTACTATGTTTCAGGAATGGGACCATGCTGTGTGACTGTGCAAGCCTCTGTCTTTAGATCAGTGTGTTTACTAATGTGCTTTTTTGTCCTTTGTTGTGTATCTTTGGATTATGTTGTGTTGTAAATAAATCCAAACAATCTAAAAGCCATTATTTTTTAAATCTCCTCATTCTTTGTGCAAGGCTCCTCGTAATGATAGGGCCTGATAGCACCTAATAGGGCCATTATGGGAGGGTCTTTGTCTTTCTCAGGTGTGAAATGCCATAATGAGAGATCACGCCTCCTCGCATAAAGCTTTCTCAAACAAAACACGTCATACACATTCTAAAAGACTTTATTGACTTATCTGAATGAGTAGTCAGGATGATTCTCACATAGTTTTGGAGCAAATATTCTAGACTATGTGATACAATTTTCAAAAGTCTTGTGAAGAAATAATCAATATGTGTTTTGTGGCCTTATTTCAGAAACTTTTATTTTTAAGTTTTTCAATAACCATGCATAAATAATATTCTCTCAAAAATACAAAAATGTACATACATGTTGCTAACATATTATGGTAGCCCCGTTTGTGCTATATACACTGTTATACCTTTCAAGCAGGTTTTTTTTACAGTAACTTACTGGCAACACTGTTGCCAGTAAGTTACTGTAATTAAGATTCACAGTACCATACCGTATTTCAGTTTTACAACAACTACATGGTACTGTAATTGTGTAATACAGTGCATTACTGTAAAAATCAAGCTAATCAGTACACTACTGTAATTATTTTTATTTGTACTAAATATAAATTAGATTTCATAATTTTGATATAGAATTATTTTTTATTTTTATCCTACATAAGTACTACTGACATTCAAATCAATTAGACAAAATTATTACAAAACACCTTTTTTATTTAAAACATTTCATATACATCACAAAATAAACAGTCTGCCAATGCTGGAAATTGTGTTACATTTTTATACATTAATGGGTGAGTTTAGGGTTTTCTGTTAATTTTAACAAAGTAAATATGTCAGAAAGGTTAGCACAAAGATGAGTAATGTTAAATTAACACATTATGTGCTGTCCATCATCCACAAAGAATTTAAATGATTTGAAATTGACCTTTCACAAAGACCCGCCCCTCTTAGTTACTGTTGCTACGTCCGATAAGCCATTTCGCTCTCACTTCACATGTTCTCACACAGTGAAAAATATATTGCGGAGCAAAGAGGACACTGACAATGCGCCAACATATAAGACACCAGAGATGGGGGACTCGAGTCACATGACTTGACTCGAGTCAGACTCGAGTCGCAAATTTAAGGACTTCAGACTTGCTTGACTAAATTAAGAAAATTACTTGACTTGACTTGACTTTGACTTGAGATCCAATTACTTGAGACTTGACTTGACTTGAACTGTATGACTCGAGAATGACTTGATATACATTTTTATATAAATCATCGCAACATCAATTGATAAACAAAATGAAAGCAACGGAACCATTGACGTCAGTTATCAGATTCTGCGCGATTGCATGACGCTGCACAAGCCCAGAAAAAAACATAGCCTACATCCAAGGGGGTAATCCATCGACCGGAAGTTGAAGCCGGCCGGGTACCGCCATCTTGTAGCAGAACTTCACTTGCGTTAGCATTTCCATTGACTACCATTCATTTTGGCGTCACTTTGACAGCGAATAACTTTACATCTGAGGCGTTTAAAGACTCCATTTGTCCATTATTTATTTCTAAAGAAACACGACAATGTATAAATGGCTCCATTACCTTCTATGTTACATTATGGCCCCGTAGAAACAGTTTTAGTAAAAATAGGCTAACGATTGCGTCATAACCACTCGACTCTCTGTCGCGCTGTACAGAAATTACCGTACAGACAGGAGGAGAAGCTCGCAGGCAATCGGGGGGACGTCCCGTCAAGGGAGAAGCCCATAGATAATGAGTCCATAAAAGCAACGGAATACTTACTCCTGCTCACTCACGATAAAGGACTCTTTGCTCAAGTTCCCCGTCTCTGCAAGATTAACGTTGGCAGTTTTCACGCACAGCTACTAGAAGATTAACGTCTGTCAGACAGGTTGCTCACATCATCAAGCTTAGTTTGAGTCGGTTTGAGTCTGCGCGTCAGGAACGGAAGTGCTCAAAAATCGCTAAAAGTGCCCAGAGGAAAAGAAAATCTGAAAAGAGATCTCCAAAATGTTTCATTTATTTCTCCTAGACAACTTTGAGATCCATATGACACCAAACTGAGACAAAGGTTTATTTCTCCTGTGTCTCAGGCTTTTCTCTGGAGCAATAAGATGCACTAAATCTCAATTTAGTCTCCTTTTAAGTTTCAGAAGAGATCTCAACAAGCTCTAATATAATGCTCAGAGTTTCTCAACTTCTGTGTCTCTTTGTGATCTCAGACAGAGAAATCAGAGAGTTCTCTCCATGAACTCAATATACTCTCTTCCCAGCTTCAAATGCATCTCATGCTAAACTCAGATAGAGCAAAGGAAGAGATTTCCACAAGTGCTCATTGAATTCTCAGACTTGGATCACTGTCTTGGTTGTTTCATATCATATGATTAATCCACATGATTTTTTTTTAATATAATGTATTAGTGTATGAATAAATTAATTGTAAATCTTTTATTTTAGGCTGCAAAGACCCTCTTCTTTTATATTATTTTCTATAAATGATTTGAAATGTTTCACTGCATGTAATTCAGTAAAATAATTTTATTAACCACACAAAACACATTGTAAAATAAAAACAGTAATTTATTGGTAACTTGACAGCAAAGAAATTACAATTTCAACATTTCAGATGTATCAAAGTTTAACTGCCAAAAACTCATATCATTAATAAATGTAATGTTGTATATTCAGATGTATGTATCTTCTCATGTTAGCCCCAAAGTGACCTTTTTGTATGACAATAGATTTGCCCATATAAAACAGTTGAGATGGCATCACAGTATAAACTATTTGTCCATCAATCAACATATTTTACATTTTCAGTAAGGATTTTCAACTAGTTAGACAAATCATGGGCTCTTCTGTTCAAAATAGGATCATATCTTTGACTTTATAATATCTTTAGTCCCTTTCAAGTTTGTTAGGGAAATGTGCCGCAAACACAATACCAGGCATTGAGGACAAATCAATGAACATCAACTTGCCCAAAATACTTTCAAGTCCTACCACTGTCTTTCTCACAGGAACTTCCAAGAGGCTAACAATATGGAAACACGTTCCACCTGTCAAAGTATCTTGTAGAAGATTTATGCTTGCAACTGCAAATTCATTCAAAAATGCAAGTTTTATCTCATTCTGACCTTCATTGGGTTCTTTGTAGGAACACAATAATTTAATCTGTCCATATTTGATCTGCGCACCATCACTAAATAACACTGTGTAATTGTTTCGTCTTTTGGTTTTGACATACTGCTGGGAAGTGTAAATTATTTTCCCTTGAGCTCTGTTATATGCCTTGATGACATTACTATGTAAAGCCTGACCAAGAAACTGTTCCAGAAGAAAAATATCATCAGTTTCAAGACATCTACTGAATGATGCCCCTAACATGGCCACAATATTGACAACACTACTTGGTTGATAACTGCTATTCATTCTGGCCAAAAACTCAGTAGTTACTATGTTCAGCTTTATGTTTTGTGTGATGCTAGGGAGAGATTGTATAGTCTTTACAGCATTTACCATTTGGGCAGGTATATTCTGGGTTCCATGTATAAGACGGAGCAAGTACCCATTTTTGTCTTCAAAGTGAAAGCAAGAGTGTGTCCACAGAGGTCCAAGAGCTCTCACACTATCAGCTAAATGGACAAGTAAGTGCAAATTGGCTGTCATGTATCGCTCACCATAGAGTCCACTCATTTGAGAACAGAAATTCCAGAGTAGTTTCTCAGCATGATCTATTTGAGCAGGGGTTATTGACTCCATCAGAAGAATAAAGATTGCTTCACTAAGGAGCAGGAAATGGTTGTAGTACAGTCCTGCAAGAATGCCCCGGAATACAACTGGCCCGAAAAACAGCAAAATGTACCGATACTCAGATGCTTTAAAGAACATCCTGTGAGAAGACACAGAACGAGGGAATCGAATCATAAATGGTGGCCTTATTTCTTTGAGACGTTTGTCAACTTCTTTGATTGATCTGACCATACTGAATGCACATCGAGAGAACTCTGTGGAAAACCACAAAAACATCAATAGACGCATTACTCCCAGTAGTACAGAATGCATGTAGTCTATACCTGTGCCCAAGACCAAATCATAGCTTGTTAGTCTGCTGAGAAACGTAGGTCCCTTCACCCCACGAACAACGCTGTTGGAATCATAGGCCATCTTAGCATAATCTACAAACCCCTTGTGAGTACGAGGCGGGCCTTTTGGATCTGTCTTCTGGAAAGGAAAGGCATGGACATGACCTCTCTCTCCAGTCTTCACTGTTTGACCTGGCTGTTCACACTTTAGACACCCAAAATGTCCATTGAATTGAACAGTATTAAGTACCAAAGCTTTTGCAGGCAAATCGCAGGTTCCTGCAATGGTAAAGGCTTTGCATATGAAAGGTTCTTGAGCTCCTGCAAACTGAAGAGAAATTCCTTCTCTTTCAATTTTGTTCAGAGTGCCACACAGTGGTTCAAGGAATGTCAACATTGACGGCTTTGAATCCCCAAACCAAACACCTGCAAATATCATGTTTTCTCGTTTCGTGCGTTCAACAAAATTTAACTCGTTTATGACACAATAAAAAGGCCAAACAGAAAACTTTGAAGACTTAAAAATAGGTATGCCGTCTGTGTTCCACATTAACGAAATGTTTCTGGAATCACTGAGAGGCCCATTGCAAGTAGTCAATTTCTGATAGGTTTTTCCGTCATATATTTCTTCAATACTGTCATGACACTTTTTATGTCTATTAAACCTGAACTTAAGTTTTTCTTCAAAACCTTCCTGAGCAAACAATCTCTTCAGTTGTGCTTCAATGGGAACCTCAATGAAATAGGAGGTTGACCCCTCCATCAACACATTGGCTTCACAGGTTTTACACTGGGTGTCTGTACTCTCAACAATCATGAAGCATGAGCTACAATATTTGTGCAAAAGCAGAGAGGAGGGATCATCAAAAAACTGTTTAAATTTGTGTAAATTTTTAAGACACTCAGTCTGTGTATCAGAGGGGCAGTGCAGAGATATTAATGTAAGCAAATCACTGAGAGCTTTTCCTGTTATTTTGTGTCTGTTTGCAAAAGTCATTATGAGGAGAAGACTCTCTGCAACAGAAATTGGTGCATTTCTGTACAGTGGATCTACAGTGTTTGTAGAGCTTTCGAGTTCTGTTTCCTCCTCTTGGTTAAGCTCAAAACTGTCTTCAAATGATAAGTCATCATCAATTGAAAAGTCTTCATCAAATAACGCATTGTCATCTAAAGTCCCTTCTTCAACAAATTCAGGTAGGTGCTCAGGATATGTATCCATGTAAATAGGCTGTTCAGGCTCTGATTCAACATTAAGACCAGAGTGATGCATCTCACTTGTGTGTCCATAGCACTGGGATGAATGGTTGGCGTAATGGATGTTACACACATTTGTGTTTGAAGAGTCTTCCGAATTAGCAGATCTGGTCACTTGCTCGGTGCTGCAATCATCTGACCTCCAGTTTGTTGCTTCTAGAAGAAAAAAAATCAATTGATTAATTTGCTTTTACTTGATTGGTGAATTTATGGCTTACTAGTCTCAACATGTTTATTTTTCATTATACTTATGCTAAACACATTACTAATTAATTACTAGACTATTAAAGTGTTATAATAATCACCTGAGCTGTCAGTAAACCCTTGACAACCCAAGTGAGGTTTGAAGGTCTCACTTCAGTAACAGTGTTTTATTGGACACATTAACTTTTATTTGAATTAACGCTCCAGTCGATCAAAATTTAAAGCTTTGCAACATGCGATTTCCACAGAATAAATAAACTACATGCCATCTTGGAGACTGAAGGAAATGGAGTTAGTTATTTTACATTTTTGCACATGTTTTACCTCTATTTTCCTGTCCTTGTGTGTCCTGCAGAAAACCGAGAATGATAATACATTAAGCATATTTAACACTCGCATGCAAATTTATAAGACATACCTAGGTTACAACAATGCAGTATATACTGTAGGAAATCCTGCTATAAATTCTCCCCTCATGGGGATTAAAATATTAACATTTTATTGGATCTGTTTAAAAGAGGTGATTATTTACTTGGATGGCCATTTTGAAAACTGTACTTTGTAGTGCTGAACACTACTAGGTCATGTTCTTAATATTTTGCTAATCCCACATATAAAGGTGATCTTAACAGACTGTCATTTCAAACCAATATTTTATTGTTATATAAAATTATTGAGGAACATTGTCAGAACCAATGGAGCTGATGAAATGTAGCTGAGTAAAGAACATAGCAGCTAAATGTTTTTTTCTTTTTATAAACTACCTGAAAGTCACACTTCAGTAAAAGGGAAGTTGTTAAAATATGACTTTGGTAAAAGCTAGTTACCCACATGAAAAAGACTTTAGTAGAAGTATTAAAGTATATGATATCACAGTAAATGCACTTCAGTATCAAAAGTGTAAGTAAATTACATAATATTTACATGTATGGGTTGGTTGATTATGTCCTGGCCAATTATCAGATTTGTTATTGACCTGAATCAGTTAAGTCATTCATGTAAATTAATCTAAAAATGTGCTGTTTTGACTCTGAAGCTTCATGTAATCTGTAAAGCAAATGGAAACTATAGTTATCAGATAAATGTAGTGTAGTAAACATTAAAATATTATTTTTCCCTAAAATGTAGTGGAGTGGAAATATCAAGTGGCAAGTTAAGTACCAACACCTCAAATGGTACGTAAATACAGAACTTATATATGCTTGTGCATATATGCTTGAATGTGCTTATATTCAATCACTGCAGATGACAATATAAAAACAATAAAATGTAAATTTCCCAACCTTTCTTCTGTATCTTTTGCAAGTATTTTGCTGGCTCTTCACCTTTCTCCTCCAGCGTGAGTTGTACTTCTGCGCCATTTAAAAAAATATATATATATGTAGCTCCAACTGTATAATACACACACACACACACACACAAAAATAAAGAAGATGCTCTTCTTTGATGATGGTGGTACAGACAGTGCAGTCTAATACAAATAGTGTTACACTTACCCCCCCTACTATCAAATGTATCAGTAACCTCTATGGAAGAGCAATATTGACTGGTGTCAGGGGCTGCAGGGAAAATAACCTGTGGTTGACAGAAAAAAAAGGTACAGTTAGTTCATAAAATGGCAAAAAATATATTAAATTTATTCAGACTGAAAAGGGTTACATTAAATGAATAATTATACACACGTGCAACCTTTCCTATTAAATAGAAATTTATTAACATTGACTAAATTATGATAATAATGAAAATGATCGCAGTTGTAACATTTATTAGCTGGTACAGAATGCACAAGTGAAAACTCATGTGACAATCACTTATTTTACTAACCATTTCATTATTAGGGTTTCACAAGGTTATTGCAGTAAATGAAAACAAAATTATATGACACTGAAATAATGGGTGTGTAAGAACTATTTCAGTTAACTGAAATAAAAATAAAACTTGATTTTTTTAATGTAAAAATAAAAAATCAAGTACTAAAAGATAATGTGTTGTACATTTACAAAGCTCACAAAAACCTTAAATTACAAAGAAAACACAAAGTTTATTCTATTATTAAAAAGTCGCTGTATCCACTCACCGCTTATAGATGCTGCACCGCAACCTTTGTTTTCTTTTTTGAGCTTCAGTTGGCGCAAAAACACTGTGAACCTTGAACCTTGTAGATGATGCAGCCCCTACGTCGGCATTAGAAGAGAGCGCCATCAGTCACAAATGCTGCATCGTCATTGGTTAATTCACAGTGGAGGGGCGCTGCTGCATCGTCATTGGTTAATTCACAGTGGAGGGGCGCTGCTGTATCGAAAGCCAAATGGTTCAGAATTCGCGTGGATTTGATCGCCGTCTAAATATTAAAACGCCGTCTTCATAACGCCGCCAGGCGTTAAATAAGCGCCGTCAGGCGATAAGTTAACGTCACACGCCGCCACGCGTTAAAATAACGCCACTCGCCGATAGATGTTAAATTTACGCCACACGCCACTCAAAATGCAGATTTGTGAGCTCATCTACATGGCCCCTCCTCTTCTGAGTTTGAGGGCTCTACGGCAAGTCGGAGAGGACAATCCAGTGTGGAAGAGCGCGAAAATGGCAAGGGGAGAATTTGTTTCGCGGTGTAAACACACTGTAAATGACTGTGAAGTGTAAATGTAAATTAAATAATAAAAAATAATAAAATAAAAAAGGTCTAGTTTAAGATCCGGTGCAGGACCGGATGTAGTCTGGCTCGTACCCCCCGTTATCTGAGACCATGAAAAATGTCTGAGGCAAATCATTTCAGAAGACGTCTAACTACGATTAGGGATCGCATAAATGCCCAGCTTGATAGTTTGCTGGAAACATCGCCACAGGGGGATGGGGAACAAAGTCTCGTAGACAGGTAGGTAAGGAACAGAGGGTATTGCAGAGTTTATCTCCAACCCCACTGAAACACACCTGGACCAGCTAACGTTAGACACCACTTCCAGGCAGGTGTCTTGAGACAAGTTGGAGCTAAACTCTGCAGGACAGTGACCCAGATAAAAGAGTATGCATGTAAGTTATGCTAAAATGTATTCGTACAGCTCAGATGTGAAAACCTGTACAATCAAAATCTGAAATTGAATGTTGAGATTTGCACTTGCAGAATAGTCACAAACATGCATTTCTTTTCTGAATTTTAAATTATTATAAGACGTACAGTATAAACTGCTAATTCCAAAAACATTGTGCTATAAAATAAACCAATAAGCCCTACGAAGCCGTGATTTACAGTGAATTTAGAACAGGGGCGTTGTTCTAAATTCGTAACGGTGCAGATTTAGGTTTAGGACAGGAGTAAACACGGTCACTACTAGTAGGTTATGACGGCTGTCAATCAAAATGTGAAGCGGTGATTCGTTCCATTTGTTTCTGTCAGAAAACAAATGGATAATTCGGTAAATTAAATTTTAAATTTAACAGAATTTATCAACTTTTGCCTGCTGTGATTGTTTTAATTCACATCCTTTCTAAAAAAAAGGAACGTTTTTGGTTTAATATATTCTAAATATATAAGACTGTCAATTATCTAAATTCATGTTGCTTTATATTTTATTTGTTCATTATTTATTTTGTTGGATTTTAGTTGGACTTGGTCAGAACTGTTTCAAAAATAGTGATCGGCATGATGCTGCTGCCTTTGGGCTCAGTGATGCTGAATTAAAATGTCATGTAAAATAAAGACATGTTATGTTACATTGTGATGTAATGGTGTTTTCTGGAAGTGACTAAAGAACAAATAATTTTTATCAGCTGAAAGGCAGAATACAAAAGTTAGATAAACATTATATAGGCTAACTGTTTCAGGTTATGTTTTAGTGTTGTAGCTAGGGATGCAACGATTACAGATTTTGTAAGTACGATTATGGGTCAAATGTGTTTTTGTATTTTTTCTTTGTTTTCTGTTTTACGACAAAGACAGCAAGGTGACCCAACACCAGTAGAAGAGGCAACATTAACATTATGGGTAACACTTTACAATAACAGTACATGAATAATCATGTACTAATACCTGAATTAATAATTACTTTACTATGAACTAATGATGAGTTAAGACATGTACTAATGAAGAACTAACATGACATGAGTCATATGAATTCCTGCATGAATATACCATCTTAACCACACGTTAGTACATGCTTCCGTTGTGTTGACGGAAGGTGGCCTATTTTCAGGCGCTGCGTCATATCATTACGCCTGCTGCACTCATGGTACGGCAGTAAAGTTTCTTGATTATTACGCAGGAATGAGAGTATAGTTCCTAGCCATATCAGCCTAGAAAATCGCAACTTTACATTTTCCGTCGGTCTTAGTGCACGATGTAACTACAGAAGAGTCAAGTTTTAAATAGGAAAAATATCGAAACACTTTGGTCATTTTTTAATGAGAAATGCTAATGGTCTCGTCCACTTCAATGATGTATGCTAAGCTATGCTAAAAGTGGTACCGTCAGAACCGGAGATCGGCTGAATGGATTCAAAAACGGTAAAACTGTGGGAGTTGTAAAATGAGCCTATTTCCAAAAAAAGTGGAGTATCCCTTTAATACTGTTGTGGTAACTGCGGTTACTCAATGCAATCTGTAATTTGTGCTTTCTTTTCTTTTATTCTTGCAGCTTACGTCATGCGCTGTAGTACACTGGATGGTTGGACACCGGTTGAGAAAAGTAAGGTCAAAAAAGCCTTCATAAACAAATGCCGCATCAGGGCCACAACACTGTAAATATCGGATGGGGCACACAGAGACATTTGTTGAAAGGACAATGTTCACAAAAAGTCCTTGTTTTCAAATTATGTATGTTGGCGTCAGAGACTCAAGTTTATTGTTGTGAATTGTTGTAAACCTGGCCTGCCACTGCTCATAACATTGTTAAAATTGTTACTGTTTTAAAAACAGAATTTTACACACAAAAAAAAGCACTTTAGTTTTGTAATGACCATGTTTAAACAGTTTTTGCTGTCTTTAAAATGTCTTTAAATTTGTTAATGTTATTTTGATTTAAATAAAGATTCAGATTCAAATTTCTTTATTAAACCAGCTAATCTGCCATTTGCTATAGATTTTTAAAGCCTGATGGTTGTGGATGATCTTCTGTCTGTCCTGCAGTGAAGAGAGAGTAGCATTCCTGTCCGTTGTTTCTTTGGTCCATCAAGATGTTAGTGGATGATCTGTGTTGTTTAGAATGGTGAATCTAGTCTGGTAGGAGGAAAAGGTCATATGATTGAATTAGTAATTCATGTGCGTGTGTGTGTGCATGAGAGGGAGAGTGAGCGAGAGACTGGATATTGCTCCATAGTAGCTCCAGTATTGCTCATTTTCTTTTTCAAAGGAGAAATAAAGGAGTCATTAAAAACACCGAATTGAGATTAGCAAGGCATCTCCTTTTAGTCTCAGGTATGACTCCCTCTGATTATTCTGTCTCACCTAGTGAATTTTAGGAGAAACATATGAGAAACATTTTAGACAAAATAGAGATTAAAATGAGGCTTAGATGAGAATCTCAAATTTGTCTCCTAAAAGCAAGCTCTGAGCAGTAAAATTTTCCTCTGTCTCACCTATTGCTCCTAGTGAATTTTAGGAGAAACATATGAGAAACATTTTAGACAAAATAGAGATTAAAATAAGGCTTAGATGAGAATCTCAAATTTGTCTCCTGAGCTATTATAGAAAAGCAAGCTTTGAGCAGTAAAATTTTCCTCTGGGTGGGCTTCAACTGTCTCAACTGAGTTCCAATGAGATCGCTCTGTCCATTTCTTTTACTGTCTATGCCTACATCGCGGTGAGCGTGTTAAATACAAAAACAGCTCCCAGCATCGTTTCTTTTTGGATATAAACACTAGAAATTGACCATATTCATGCAAGAAGATATGTTGTACGCATAATAACTGGCAAGGGATATCGGACGACCATCACAACCTCGAACAGTCGAACTTCATTCACCACGTCTAAAAGTAAGCTATGGCTCGTTTAACCTGTTTGTAATAGTTAATTTGACTATCTTTAAATCTAGAGAGAATAATAATCAAAACAGCAATGCCTGTATAACAGCAATGCCTGAATAATGCATGTCAAAACAGCATGCCTCTTTATACACAATTATGTTTTCAAATGTAGCTTAATGTTGTCAATATTCTAATGATAATAATCATGGTATATGTTTTGTATAACATTTGCCACATTTCTTTTTAAATCATGCTTTAAAGCCAAAAATGTCGTTCTTTCCAATGACGAAAAACAATATAGAAACTGTTAGGTTTGTCGTTTATGTTTCTCTTCAAGCAGGGATAGATGTTATCAGGGGGTTGGTGGCAAAAAATGCCATAGAAATTAATATGCACCCAAAATTCAAAATGTGGTGGAAAAATGGCCCTAGTATGAGTTATTTTCATAATTATAACTTATATAAAAAAATATTTCCAGAATATTGGCGCGATTGCAAATGTGATGATTTTATAAAACAGTTCAGTAAACAAAGAGTGAATATTGTGATGTGACATTTTAGACATACTATTCCAAATATTCTCTGTTTTTGCTCTATTTCTCCAATGACAATCCAAACAAGCCACAGAAAGAGTTATGCGTATTTGTGATTCAGTGACCTAGTTGCTTAGTTCCAGAACGAATCTGCCATTTTGAACAAATCAGTTGACTGAATGCTTCTATGACTCGTACATTAAGACGGTGATTTGGCGCCACCTACTGGCGGTTTTAACTTCATAATTAAAAATATATAACTTATATAAAGGGGATGCCAGTTTGAAGAATGCCATTTGGTGGCATAGGAACCATTATACTTGAATTGTCAATTGTTTAATACCTTTTAATGGTCTTCTGCAATGTTTGAGGCATAGGCCTATTTATTTTTTCATGCTTTAATGTTGGCCTAATTTCTGTTACATTTACATTTTAGGCTATGTAGTTTGAAATTGTATTTATTTTTTAGATTTTTATTGTAGTAACCACTCAGCTGTATGTGGAAATGCATATTTAAAAAAAAAGATGTTGCAAATAAAACCATAGTCCACAACTTATGTAGTTTTAACTTATATTCAGTAGATAAGGAACTCCCGCACACTATCGTAACTTGCAATTTAAAATGAAAGTTTATTAACACACAACGTTTCGGTCACACGACCTTCATCAGGAGTATACGAATGTTCAAAATCATCTCTTTTCAGATAAAAAACATGACCAATTGCCAGAATTCCATCTGTAAACAATTAAGCTCATTGGATGTACATAATTAGCACCACATCACAAACAATTACAAATTGTAATAGTTACAACAATCAGTAAAGATCACCCTATAGGTTAACAAGATCATCCAAAACACATAATCAACACGTCATCATCAAACAGCATCAAATTGTAATTCTAAACAGTTGCAACAGTCAGGCTCCTTAGCCACTCAAACTCATTACAAATACACAGCAGAAACAACATGTCATTCAAAACTTTACAAAATCACTATAACATTACATTAAATAATGCTTCGTCGTTCATACCCCTAGGTGATAAAGTTTGGAGAGTGTAAATCCAAAACAATTCACGTCTCTGTAGGAGTAATTCAATGTCGCCACCTCTAGGTGGCAAAGTCACTTTCTCAATCCCACAAAACCGTAAAGAGGTAACATCGTGATTCAAAGTTACAAAATGTGCCGCAACTGGATAATTCATATATTTTCTTCTGATCGAACTCTTATGTTCACTAATTCTTTGTTTTAGTTGGCGTGACGTTTTCCCCACGTAGCCAATACCACAAGGACAACGAATCAAATAAACCACATGAGTGGAAACACAAGTAATCACAGATTTAATACAATATTTTTTGCCAGTTCTAGGGTGACAGAAAAATGATGTTTTAAAAGTATTATTACACTGAGCGCAATTCCCACAACGATAGTTGCCCTTCTGTATAGGACTAACTAAGCTCTGAGATGTAGGACTAGCACTCTGAAAACGCGCATGTACCAAGCTGTCTTTTAAATTTCTAGCGCGTTTGTATACAATCAAAGGAGGATGTCTAAAAATATCGCTCAACTCCGGATCAGAAGACAACAAATGCCAGTGTTTTTTAAAAATTGATTTTATCATGTAAGACTTAGGTGAATGTGTTGTAATACAAGAAAAAGAATACTTTCTTGATTTTTTTGTCTTCTTTTTTAACAATTCAGACCGTGTCTTTTTAAAAGCTGTATTAAATGCTTCATCAACCCAATCTAAAGGGTACCCAGCAAACATTGGTCCGACGGCAACGTCGTGTCCCTGGCCAAAAATAGTTGCGGCCAGACGTCATAAATCGGTAAAAATATGTAACACAGAACATTTCCTAAAAATGCATTCAGATACATTTGTACATGTCTACAGTGGCATGTATAATTGTTATTTTAACTTTTAGCTACGTGTAGTTATGTTTAGTGTATCGGGTGAGAGGACGTCACCTGGCGACGTTTTTTCACGTGCATTTATAGTCCATCATGACCCTCTATGAAATCCTTGTTAAATATGCAAAAGCTGCGCTTAATCCTCGCATGGTTAATACTGCAATAATTAATGTAATTGCCCATGAAGTTTTTAAGAGGTTGTGAAGACGTCCACTGGCGTCCTTTACACGTCTAGTCAGGCTGTGAATACTATACGTCCACTGACGTCTTTTGCACGTCTAGTAGCAAGACAGAAACAAATTATCAGGAATTATAATTCTTTATAAAATACACGATTTATATACAAATGAATATTTACTTTATCTTGTTTTTATAAATTATAATCACAAAATGCCCAGTATAGTCAAGTGATTGCAAAGCCACTGCATTTTAGTCATTATTTTAACCTGTTATATCTTTATGAAATACACAATTTATATACAAAAGAACATATATCTACTTTATCTTGTTTTTATATATTATAATCACAAAATGCCCAGTATAGTCAAGTGATTGCAAAGCCACTGCATTTTAGTCATTATTTTAACCTGTTGTACCTGATGTTTTCGTTGTTATTTTTTATGTAATGTATTTATATACAAAAACAGTAATATACCCGGTCACCATTTATGTCTGAATTGGATGTGCCCAAACCATAAACTGTGCTGCCAAGATGAACAAAAAATCTCGCAATACAACAAAATCCCGCGATAGGATAGATTATCTCGCGAGATGTTAACGCGTTCTCATAGATTCTAGAACTTTGAACAACCACGAGGAGAGGATGGAGTTGTGTCGATAGTATTATTAAAAATCTACTGTTTGGTAAGTACATTTTGTATTAGATTAACGTGCTTGAGGTTTACTTGTGTGACATGAATGAACAGAAAGAAATGATGCCCACATTGTCAACTGAAATTTACTGAGTTTGGCTAAAATTAGCCAGTAGGCTAATATTAACTTTAAACGTATACAACAACGGTATACCAAGTATATTGTTTAATGATACAGTCAAAGTTATTACTGTAACTTATTAATGTAGCCTTTTGAGAGTTTCTTTCAGAAAGTAAATTATCTGAAATGGAATGAAATGTTTAGCTGGATTTTAACATGTATGTTTCCAGTAACTGCTTTAAAAATAAAGCATAACATATTTTATACAATAAAATAAAATGTAATGCATGTTGATTACCTTTTTCTAATGTTTTATTCATGATTCATTCATCTTGTTCCATGTTTTTTTTTTTTTATTTAGCTGTAGACCATAAAAATATTTTGAAAATAAGTGCATATCATTTACCTCAAATTTATAATTTTATTTATTAATATATATATATATATATATATATATATATATTTCTCTTCCCTTAGATGCTGTGAAAAGGTGGAGCCCAAATGCTACAGACTCTGAAATTGATGCAGCAATGGCAGAACACCTGAAACACGCTGGTGGATACAAAAACTGAGCCAAACAATGTGTTTAAAGGGATAGTTCACCCAAAAATGAAAATTGTCATCATTTACTCCACCTCATGTTTCAAACCTGTATACCTTTCTATGTTATGCTAAACACAAAGATGTTTGTAACCAAGATATCGCTTCCCATTAATCTTTCTCAAATAATGGTAGTCAATGGTTGCTCTATTTGCTTGGTTACAAACATTCTTCAAAATATCTTCTTTTGTGTTCAGCAGAAGAAATAAACTCATACAGGTTTGGAACATGAGGGTGAGTAAATGAAAGAATTTTCATTTTTGGGTGAACTATCCCTTTATATAATAATTCAGTATTTTGTAATTGGTATTTTAGTTTGGTTAACAAATGTTAAACATTGAAAAAATATTAAGAGACATTTTCGCTGTTCAAGATCAATAAAATTTGCTAAATCAGAACATGCTTTTTTTTCTTATGTCCACAAATAATGTGTTCTTGTTTGTGATGTACACGTGATTGAAACGTTTTATTGACGGTCAGGTCCGTCTGACTGGACCAATTTTGGAACTTTTTAAAACCTTTGTCAAGATGTGTAAACCTCAAGACTTGATTGCCTTTCACGATGTTACACAATATGTGTGTGATTATTTTAAATGCAGGCTTATATACACTTAAATTATGCAGCAACACATTTAAACACACAAATGATGACGCATTTAGACGTCCAGGGACGCGCTGAAGAGACGTGTAATTCACGGCCAGAAAAGACGTGTAATTCACGGCCAGAAAAGACGTGTAATTCACGGCCAGAAGAGACGTGGAATTCACGGCCAGAAAAGACGTGGAATTCACGGCCAGAAAAGACGTCGGTTCAACTTCCATTTTGGAACTATTTTTCAACCATAACGGGACGTGTCGGACGGACGTCTTTTCAACGGTCATTACACGTCCAAATGTTTGCTGGGTAACCTCTGTTCAAAAATGTATTTTTCATGATTTTAGATTTCTCAAAGTCGGAATCAGAATGACAAATCCTCCTCAATCTGTAGAACTGACTCTTAGGCAGTCCTTTTTAAAAAAAAAAACAGGGTGAAAACTGGTAGCGAGTAAAAGTGTGTTACGATCAGTCTCTTTTGTAAACAAGTGTAGCAGGATGCAGTTGTCTGGCTCATACCTCCCTAAGTGATGCTTAATTTGCTGCAGTTGTGAGTGGTCCTGGGCAGTTAACTTTGAGCCAATCGTGAGGGCTACACCCCTTTTATAAACCGGGACTTTTATTTTGACAAATGGTGTCACCGGTACGCGACTTGTCTTGTTTACCTGCCCAGCGACCTGATGTCTGCCTGGTTATCGGTCTACCGTAGCGCTGCAAGTAAGGTTGGCTTCTTTTCTCTCGTTAACTTTATAGCTTGGGCTTATGGGGAATGTTTTGTGCTATAGAATCCCCGGTGCGACAGCAGCCCTTTCACCAGCTGAGTGTGTGCCCTGCGATCAGCAATCAGAGCTAAGGGCCTGTGAAAATCATAGGTATGTTGCTATACTGAGTAAAAGTTGAATGGTTAATGTGGGAACTATTTGTAAATTGACATCCTGTGCATTCTAGGGAGTGCTATTTAACCGGGGGTGCGGCCGCAAGTTGGCTACATCGACTCTGAACATCTGCTGCTTTGCTTAAACCTATTTCCTGTTGTGTTGCCTACGGGCTTTCTTCGTCGTTTTCGGCTGCTCCGTCCCACGAGATCGATGAGTGTGGGACCCGGGGCTAGTCCAAGTTAGCGAGTGGCTGACCTGTACCACCGTTGCTTGCCTCAGTTGGATTTCTCATCTCTCCCTTTGTTGTGAATATCTGAGTAATGTTGTAGAACGTGTTTTATGTATTGGCATCACTTCATTTTGTTTGTTTTGTTCTTTTTATAGGTTAAAGTTGTTTGTGTTTATTTTATTTACGCTGTTGTCTGGAGGCCTTTCCCCCTCTGCTGATGTCCAAGGGGATTGGCCCGTTTGTAATGATTGTTTCTGTTTGATCCTGTTTTTGTTTTCTTGAGTTGTCCACACTGACGGGAGACCGTGGAAGTTGCTGATCCTCAGTGTGGCATTTTTCCCTTCATTTATTAGTTGGTATGGTTAATTATTGTTGTATGTTAGTATTTATTCCTATTGTAGGTTTGTGTAATCCCTCTGGGTGGTCTACTGGACCCGTTCATTGTGATCTGTGTAACTCTTATGTGTCTTCCTTTTGTCTAGGTGCTGAGAGCGGCCAGTGGGAACAGTGCCCATGCGGTGGTGGGTCCCTTGATGTATGCAGTGGTTGTGTGTTCACCAGTGTGGTTAAATTCCTTGAGGTGGGTGTGAACCCAACACGTGTGATTGGGGTGTTTCCCATGGATGCTCATTGCTGGAGTTACTAGTCTCCCACTGGCGAGCTTCAGCACGACCTTGTGTGTGTGTGTGTGTGTGTGTGTGTGTGTAGGAGTGAAGTTGGTGCGTGTCTTATTGCTTGATGTAGTGCTTTTCTTTTTGTTTGCTGTGAAACCTTCCCTTGTGTGTGTTGGGAAATCCAAGTGTTTTTTTATTGTGGAGCTCATTATTGTGCGTGCTGTTGATTTTTAAAAAGAAAGCAATAAAAGTATTATTGTACTGGAACACAGTCTCTGGCTAATCAATCACGAACTTGAGTGCCTTGTTAGAATAAACAAAATGGCTAATTCTTTGGGTGCAAGTCCCATCGTGGCGTAGTCTGCTAACTGTCTGTTATCTATATATCCATTGTGCCACACAAGGTTGTAGTTAAACTACCTTCGTTCTTCTGTACCCACATATCGAGAAAATGTACTTTAACCGAATTAATTTCAGAGGTAAATTCCAAATCGTCAACCAAGTTATTCAAAAATGTAACAAATTCTCGAGCATCATCGTGATCGCCCAAAAAAATACAAAATATATCGTCAATGTATCTGTACCATTTGATGATCTGTGAATAGAAAGGGTTATTCTCTGTATTCAATACGTAACTCTCTTAAAAAAAAAACATGAATAGATTGGCATAGTTAGGGGCAAAGTTCGAGCCCATTGCCCACTTATCTGAAGAAAAAAATCATTATCAAAACTAAAATAATTATATTTCAAAAGGTAGGAAGCCATCTCAATGATAAGGTCTGAAGGTGGACTAAAGTCCTCGCGTAACGAAAGATAATGTCTGAGGGCAATAAGTCCTTTTTCATGTGAAATGTTAGTATAAACTTGTTATGTCCAAAGTTAATAATACAGAAATGTCCGGTAAATCATGTAACTCAGAGATCTTATTGATGAAATCAGTAGAATCTCGAATGTAAGATGGTAACGAATAAACAAAAGGTTTTATAAAAAAATCAACATACTGAGATAAAGGAGATAAGAGGGAATTAGTCTGTGCCACAATCGGACGACCTGGAGGGTCAATAAGTCTCTTATGAATTTTAGGAAGAGTGTAAAAAACAGGTCTAATCGGGTGTTGACAATATAAGAATCAAACTCCGATTAAGATATCCAACCCTCCATTTTAGCATTTGTTAAAAATGACTATCTCAGATCGATAAGTATTGGTAGGGTCACGGGGAGTTTTTTATAAAACTTAATATTCTGTAATTGTGCAAGAATTTCGTGTTGGTATTTTTTCGAATCTTGGACTACAATTGCCCCTCCTTTATCAGCAGGTTTTATAATGATGCTTGGGTCACTTATCAATTCGGTCAAAGCTTTTTTCTCATTCAATGAAAAATTATGAGAGATTTTATTACTAGAAGAGCAAGCTTCCATCACCTCTTGTTCAACCAAACGACAAAAAGTATGAATGGTGTGATTAGACACATTAGGGCAAAAATTACTTTTAGGTCTAAAGGGTGTCCTAGATGCACCCGACTCTGATTTCGAGAAAAAATACCGTAGTTTAATTTGTCTAAAACATTTGAAAAAATCCACCTTTAGACCAAAACAATTAACACCACTAGTAGGCACAAAAGATAGTCCTTTAGATAAAACCACAATTTGGTCATCAGATAGTTCTTTTTGAGAAATATTGATTACCGTCTCTTTGAGTAACTGCGGGTCCACGGTCGTAAACTTCTTTGAGGCTCTTGAACCTCTTCGACATTTCTTCTTTGTGGTCTCCGTGGAGGGGCTCATCTGAAGGTCGTGTGACCGAAACGTTGTGTGTTAATAAACTTTCATTTTAAATTGCAAGTTACGATAGTGTGTGGGAGTTCCTTATCTGCTTTCACGACTAACTTGTTTGGTCCTATTATCCGACGCACCTATCACCTGCAGGTGTGCGATGGAGTTTGTTTACTAACTTATATTCAGTGAAATCATCGGTAACGCTTTAGATTACAGCCCGGAAAGTAAAGCGTAATTAAAGCTATTTTACAGCGTAACTTTCTGTAATTATAGTGTACCTATAACGTACTTACAATATAAGTAGAAGGGAACAATATTTTAAGTTTGGGGAATAAAGGTAGCCTAAAAATCTAGATGCACCCTAGCGGCAGCAAAAATTATTTTGCAGCAAAGTGTGGTCTAGCAACTCTCCATAGACTTTTGAGCTAGAAAAAAACAAAAACTGGTCAGGCCAATCAGATCGTGTAGAGTCGGCGGGCGGGCTTAACATAATGACAGCAGCGTTATGACGGTTCCGCGTGATTTCCATAGGTGATTTCCCTCTGCTTGAAAACAAAGAAGATGCTGCTGGCGAACAGCGGTCTTTCAAATCGGCTTTGCCCGCGACTCTGGATGACTTGGAGTTAAGAGAACGTCACTTAAGTCATTCCTAAAAAAGGAAGATGTGTTCGGAGTTTTGACGACCGGATACGGCAAAAGTTTGATTTACCAACTAGCTGGTTCACTGGTGGAAAAACGCATGGGACTCAATCAGCCACAGCCATTCGTTGCTCTGGTTGGTTGTAGCGCTGTCCTATTGCGTGCCGAGGGATATTGAAAGACAACCGTTTATCCCGCCCCTCGGATTGAGGTATGCCAATTGTGAGTTCCCAGACCTAACATCTTGATGTAGGTCTGGCTTGCCAGGCTAGAATAAAGGGGTAACAACCAGGAGAATTAAACAATTAATTATACTATAAGTATTATAGAAATAAGGGGTACTTATTCTACTATTATGATATAACAATCTTACATTTGGGAGCAATTTAGCAAGAACATACCTTTTTGAAATAATGGTGAACCAGTAATAGTGCATTTCTAATGTAATCTTTTTAACAAAAGTGCACTGAAAACGAAAACTATTGCAACTTTTGCTTAAATATTGGGGAAAGATACTCTTGTTTCATGTGGTGGTGCTTGTTACCCTCTTGTTTCATGTAGTTACATGGTAAGTGTGACATTGCGGGCTGTAAATTAAAGTGGTACTTGTTACCCTCTTGTTCCATGTAGTTACAGTACAATAAAAATATATATATATTTATAAATGCATAGATATGTAGGCTACCCGGTCATTTTTTAAAAGCCTACAGCATGTATTGGTAAACAATTATTACAAAAAGGTTTGCAGTGTATGTTCTTGCTATAATTGTTCCCAAATGTAAGATTGTTGTATCATATAGTAGAATAAGAACCTTATTCTACTATATGATAGAATAAGGTTCTATTGTAAGTTCTATATGTAACATATAGTTCTATATGTTACATATCTATATGTTCTATATGTTACATACAGTTCTATATCTATATGTAAGTTCTATTATACTTACAGTATAAATATTTTTTTAATTATCTTGTTACCCCTTTATTCCCCAAACTTTACATTGTTCCCTTATACTTACATGCAAGTACTTTATAGGTACACTATAATTACAGAAAGTTACACTGTAAATTCCTCTTAATTGCACAGTACTTTCCGGGCTGTAATCTAAAGCGTTACCAAATCATCAAACGTTTGTATGACTTGCCAGTGACTTGTGACCCAAGCTACGACTTGACTTGACTTGCTTGACACAAGGCAATGACTTGACTTGACTTGACTTGCTTTTATAAAAAATTGACTTGGACTTGCTTAAAACTCGAAGGTTAAGACTTAAGACTTGCTTGTGACTTGCACATGTGTGACTTACTCCCACCTCTGCAAGACAGAGCAGCCTACTTTTGGTATGAAACAAAAGTTAAATTATTTTAATAATTAAAAAAAAAAAAAATTATTATGAAATTCAAACAATAAATACTGTTTTGTGGTGCTTTAATGTGTAGGCCTCAGTTCAAGCAGCACATGAACTGATAATCTCTTCTAGTTATAGCACAAATTAAACATGAATGAAAATCAGAACTGCAAAAAGAAATCAATACACACCATTTTTTGGTGGTCCACTGACTTTAATCTACTAACCGGTTTGGTTTGTTTGTCGGACAAAAATGGCGGGTGTCTGCATTATAATTGGTCAGATCGCCTGTCAATCAAAGTCCGGCAAAAGGTCTCACCACTGAGCTCTTAAATTAATATTTTAAACCTTATAAAATTATTGCAATGTATAGTCACAGTGATACGTTTACCTATTGTGCATCTTTCAGAATCTGCAATGTAATTAGGGATGTGCACGAATATTCGAATTTTCGAATATTCGATCTGTAATTATTATTCGAAAAATAAAATACTATTCGAATTTTATCGAATTTATGAAGCCGTAGCCTAAATGCTTTGCTGGCCGTAAATGCAGTGAATCCCTGATAAATCCCAAGCACTAACTCGCAGTTATAACTAAATCCTCTGGGTGGCGCTGTGGTGCGTGTTTAACATAGTCTATGGTGTTTAACAAGTTGTTTGTATTTGATCACATAATGTCGTCGTCTGCCTCGCGAAGTTTGGAATTAGACTACTAGTTGAAAATTATGTTACTAAATGATCTTACAGAAGGGAATTACTTTTGATCAAATGAATTAATTAATCTGAGTTATAATATCATCAACACAATGAGAAATCACATGAAATCCAAACAGCAGGCGACTGAGGAAAGACAGCTGTCCATCACTACGACTGCAGGTAAGCGCAGCTGTAGCGCGCGTGATCCGAGAGATGATATTAACTTATCTAATAGCAAAATTATTTTTTTAGACATATACTTCCCTTAAGTTTCATTGAGAGAGACAGGTTTAAGAACAGAAAACGCAAATTGCTGTTAGAAACTTATAACACCGTGACCGTTTGTGTCTCTGAATCGTCTGTCAGTGCAGCGCGTTTTCTCACTCGAGCATAAATTGCTGGCGGCGCCCCTGCATGTGGACCTGATGTGGACATTATTGTTTTTCTCAACATAAACGTGAAACAATATACACGATAATCATGCTGACTCGAGTGTGTGTGTACGTTCTGTTCGATATCTGGCGCAGTCTGCTTTATTAGGCGTTTTTTTTTTTCGCTCGCGCTGCTTGAGCTTAAATCCTTTTGTTATTTATATTTTGTTTACACATAGGCCAACTGTTTAATGTTTTCAACTAAAAGAAAACTTTAACATATATTGTAAGCTTGTTGTGTATTGCCTAATCGTAAGCTTGTTAAGAAATGGTGACAAAAACTTTTTGAAAAATGTACTTAAAAAATAACGTCTTTTTCGTTAAATGTCATTTAAATAGGCTAAACGAATATTCGAATATTCGATTTCTATGAGCCCGAATATTCGAATGCATTATTTTTGAAAAATGCCCATCCCTAAATGTAATACTCAGGGCCGGCCCGAGGCATAAGCGAACTAAGCGGCTGCTTGGGGCCCCTTGGCCACCAGCCCCCCCCACCCCCACCCCCCCCCCCCCCCCCCCCCAATTTATAAACAAGTGACATAAATTAATGAATTAATATGAATGAATGAATAATTAAAGACAAGAAAATTCTGATTTCATGATCAATATACCTCCCTACAACTGCTGCTGTGTCTGCCAGCGTTTAAGTCATGCGCATAATCTAGACACCTCGCGGGTGCATAGACAATTCGTGCGCAACTGCACTTAGTCGCGGACTCGCGGTAATGTTAAGCCATGTCACAAAAAAGGTGCCGAAAATAGAACGAAGAAAATGACACA
Organism: Rhinichthys klamathensis goyatoka; assembly: GCF_029890125.1. Classification (NCBI taxonomy): domain Eukaryota; kingdom Metazoa; phylum Chordata; class Actinopteri; order Cypriniformes; family Leuciscidae; genus Rhinichthys; species Rhinichthys klamathensis. Next base: position 2,776,379 of record NW_026606714.1, on the reverse strand, counting down.
GGAGGAGAAAAAAGAGCAAGATAAAAGTATGTTTGCATGATTACTTACAGTATGTTTTGTGCAGCAATTGAACCATTCCTATCTACGGCAAGCCCAGAGGGGAAAAATACATTGCATACACACATACAACGAGCGCCAGTACATCATTACTGGTATTATAGTAACAGACTTTGTTGGATTCTGTCATGTACAATCTAACAAAGTCCGTTACAATAATAATAATAATAAAGATTTTGTGGACAGTTACACTGTATTGAGACAGTTGAGAAATAATAATATTTTTACAGTTTTCAACAATAATTGTCATTGTTGAACCCTTGCTCTTATTATGTTTTTGATTTCTCAGTTGTCATTATTTTAGCAAATAATTTATTTGATATGTTTTGAGACAGTTTGTATTAAGACGTTTCAAAGAGTTAGTAAAAGAGTAAAGTAAAAGTTGAAAAAAAATATTTAAGTAGGCTATCTATTTTTTATTAAGTATTTATTTTGTATTTATACATAACCTCAATGTATTAATTTATAATGTATCATTATTGCGTGATAATATTTGTGTCAATAATCGTCAAGCACAGGTGACTCCGCGTAGTGGGAGGGGCCCCCAAATCAAATTCTGCTTAGGGCCCCCAAAAGGCTCGGGCCGGCTCTGGTAATACTCAAGAATGCAACACGATGCATTAAGAGCCAGGGGGTACAATTTTTAGCAAGATGATGTGATGATTAAATTTTTCTAATATTGTTTTACATGCTAATATCTTTTTTAGCCTCTGAAGGGCAGGACTAAATTAATTAATTAATTTTTAAACAAAGTAAGAACAATTTACATTGTTCAAAACTTTACACCCCCTGGCTCTTAACAGATGCTTCCTTCTTGAGCATCACTAAATGTTTGCAGGGTTTGTAATAGTTGTGTGTGAGTCGAGTCCCTCAGTTGTCACCAGTGCGAAAAGATGTATCTCACAATCATAGTCACTGCTAGTAAGGAGTCAAATATGAAGAAGATGCTGGAAAAGCAAAGAATGAGCAGGAGCTGGAGGATTTTTCCTCATGAACAACCATTACAAAAACAAAAACAAAAAAACACACAAAAAAAAAAACAGTTGTGGATCATTCAGGTAATGACACACAATATAAAAATCAAGTAATTTGTCTTGTATTTTGTGTTTGTATTTTGTCTTGTGGACTAGGCTATTAAACATCTGTTATGTGAAAAAGCTTTTTCAGTGCAGTACTAAACAGAAACAATATTTTTATGATCCTTTCTTATAAATAAATAAAAATTACATTTTGGAGATTCTGAAAGGTGTATGTAAACTAAAGTGTAAATGTAACAAAAATCATAAAACTATTAGACGCCAAAATGTTGCTATGGTTACTATGTCAATCATCGCAATTTCATGACTCACATGACTAAAATTTTGCGTATTCACTCCCACATTTAAATGCATTTATCACTCTTTATAATTTACTGTGTGAACGTAACCACTGGTCCTCTAGAAGCACGAAAAACAAAACTATTATTTAGATTGTCAATAGCGCTCCCTTTAAGCCATCACTTACTTACCGCGTTCTGCACTCTCCCTAAAACTCTCGTCATAAACAGTGAAGTTGTCCGCACTGCACAGTGAATCTCTCATTTATATCGCGTCTAGACTTTGTTGATTATGAGGGGATTTGCGAAAGGATAAAGCTCGTGCTGATTCTGAACTTACATTTTGAGCGAATTCTCCGCATGTTGACTAAAACGCCTCTGATTTGCCACTGTGTTCATGCGCTTAATATACATGTCTGTGATTGGCTACAATGCTCAACGCGGAAACAACACAAGTAGTTTCGTTTCGTTTTTGAATAATATTGTGTCCTCCAGTGCCCGGACTCGACTGGACTCGGAAATTTTTCCGAGTCTAAAATGTCCGAGTCCGTGTCAAGTCCGAGTACAAATTCATCCAAGTGCGTGACAAGTCCGAGTTCATTCAAAATTGGACTCGAGTCCGAGTTCGAGTACCCCAACTCTAGTAAAAGCCAGTGGAGAAATGGTGTATCCTGCCATTATTCCAACCTCTAAGCATTGCCATGTAGTGCTGAATTCTGGAGTTGAGAAACTAAATTGCAAATCTCCAAAATAGGCTTTCACTAAATTTGTTATTGCCATTGGTACTCTGAAAAAATCAAATGCTGCCCAAAGAAGCTCATGCGGCACTGAACCATATGCATTAGCCAAATCCAGGAATGTCACATGGAGCTCCTTCCTCTCCTTTTTAGCTGATTGAATTCGTTGCAGGATAACATTGATGTGTTCTAAGCATCATGAGAACCCTGGAATGCCCGCTTTTTGAACTGAAGTGTCAATGAAGCCATTCTTTAACCCTTTGATGCACAACATGGGTCTAAATAGACCCGACTGAGTTTTCATTTTCTATATCTTTGCAAGAAATTAATTTCATCATTCAGTATTCCAGGTATTCCTCAATTAACTTGTTTTAGATCATTACAAATCCTTATTTAAATTTTTCCTTTCTTACTTTTCGAATAAAAATCGTTTTTGTTTCACTACCCTTCTAATGCGCAACATGGGTCTAAAAAGACCCGTATTCATGTTTCTTTGCTGAATATTTGAAAGAAATGTATTTTATTATTTATTAATCCAGGTATTCATTAAATATCTTGTTTTTGATTTCCACAAATCATTATTTTTATTTTTCCTTTCTTACTTTATAAACAAACACGGTTTTTGTATTTCTACATCACTTTTACACACATGGTTCAAAAATGACCCATATAGGAACCTTTGATATTTATAAATAGTATAAATATATTTACTGCAGAAAACTATTCACCTGCCACACATTTCACAATTCAACACGGCTGCTGTTGTATATTTCATGCATGTAAGTTTTATTTAATACATTTTTTGTCACAGAAAATATTTGATATTTTGTGAAAGACATCTAGATAAAGCCTAAAATTTGAACGTTTAGGCTAAGGTTACCTTGACCTTGAAATCCATTACTAGTGCAAAAGAGAAACATGTCCAATACTATTAGCTAGCTTGCGGTCGACATATTTTATTTTATCTAATGTTAGCTAGGTCAACAAAATAAAAGTTGGAATAGAAAGTTATATATATTATACAATTATATATTGGCGTTGTTGGGCAGAAACCTTACCTGGGCAGTACCTCCATATTCATTTTTATTTGTGGTCATAAATCAATGCTATCGGTCACATAAGCCGTCGTGTGGTGGCGTTCTGGTGCACTATGGCTGCTGTCGCATCATCTGGGTGGATGCTGCACATTGGTGGTGGGGAAATCAATTGTGGTGGGGAGATCCCCCAGTTGCACTACACTACAGTTCAATTTCAGTGTTATCGGTTATATGTGTGTTATGCGTGACAAAGTGGCCAGTAAACATATTTCAAGTGTTACAGTAAATGTGTTGATCTAAACAACCATGACAAAGGTTATTTTAACAAAAAAATGTCTTTATTCTTTTGTTTGATCACGCTTGCATAGATGGGTCATTTTAAACCCATGTGTGTAAACTTGATGTATTTACACAAAACCTAGGAAATATTAAAATATGAATGTGATAATTGAAAACAAGATATTATGAATATTCATAAATCATGAAATTTATAGATCATGAAATATAAAATGCTCAAATAAAGTGATTTCAAAAGGTGAAACAAAAAAATGCCGAGCCATGCATGAAATAACATAGGAAATGAATACGGGTCTTTTTAGACCCATGTTGTGCATTAGAAGGGGTATCCATAGCTTGCGCATCAAAGGGTTAATAGGTAGGTGGACAATCTCTGAGCAATAATGCTGAAGAAAATCTTACCTTCAACGTTTAATAGCGAAATAGGACGAAACTGACTGATGCTTGTAGCATCTTTTTCTTTAGGTATAAAGACTCCACCTGCTCTGTGCCATGCTCTAGGTACAACCTGTTTTTCCCAAGCCACTTTTATCAATTTCCACAGAATTCGTAGAACTCCTGAAGCACTCTTGTACACTCTGTACGGAACTCCATTAGGTCCTGGAGATGATGAAGCCCTTGCCTTTCTCACAGCCTGCTCTACCTCTTTCCACTTAGGTGCACAGACCTCCATTTGCTATTCTGGTGGATTGATAGGTGGGATGTCTGATGGAATTGACATAGGCTCATGCCTTTTTGCATCTGTATGCGTTTCCTCCAAATATCTCTCTAGCTCAACCCTAGATGCTTTTAAAATGCCATTCTTCTCACTGGTGAATAACTTCTTTACGAATTTGAATGGGTCTTTATAGAAATTAGCCCTTGCACGTTCCCTTCTTTTTGTAGCGTTTCCGTTGGCGCTCAGCTCTGTGTAATGTTGCCAGCTTATCTTTTATAGCCCTTTGTAAGAGATTGAGTCCCTCCTTCTGACTTTGTTCTGCTCTTTTCCATTGCTTCCTCAGCTGTCGAGACAGACTTACCTTTCATAATGGTGTACTCTGCCGTAAAGTTGTCAAACCATCCACGACATCAATGATCCATCAACTGATTGTCCCTCATGCGTTGAAAGACACTGTTCTGCAGATGCTGCATGGTAATCCTGTAACTGGTCATCTATCTGCTGATAATAGGGATGGGACGATACACTTAAACTCACGATACGATGCACCTCGATATGCCTGGGTCACGATACGGTACGTCACGATACAATATCAAAAAAGGAAAAAAAGAAAAAGAAAAAAATATTACTGTTTAACAACAACTTATTTATTTTTGTAACTTACAACATTTTTATGGTAACGTTGAAGGTGGTGGTTCATGTTTGATGTGTGTTGGATGTGGTGTAAGTTACAGAATGACAGCATGGCATAGCTTACACACAGTCTTAGTCTTGTCAGTTACTCTATTGCCGTCTTGGTCTTTTTTAATGTTTGAGGCAACTTGGTTGAGGCAGTCATCCCATTCACCAGGCTGCTGTCAACCAAGTTGCTTTACAATACCAACCCACACTCTACAACAGATTTCACACCAGCCTTAACACGGGCAGGATATTCTGCTGAATCTGCCTCTCTGATTTTCTCACGTTTACCTCAGTCTAAGTTCTCGCTTCTGTTTGGTTAGGGCAGTCACGTGAAAAGTCCGGACAAGGAAGTGTTGTTGTTGTTAGCGGTGTTCAGTAAAGTATCACTTGAGAAAGTCATATGTCTCCATTCTGCTGTTTATTATCCTAAAGAGTGATCCACCACCACATACCGAACCCTCACGTTACATTATCATAAGAGAACGAGAGAAAGGGAAATTCCTGTCTGCTCAGTTCCCTGCGCATATTATACATCGCAGACCCATTATTTACATGTTGCCTCGGCAAACGCAAGATGAGCCACTAGATTATTATTGCAGATATGCAGACCCATAATTTACGCGCTGCCTCGGCAAGCGTGTGATCTGAGCCAATAGATTCTTATTGTAGAGATGCAGAGCCAAAATCTTTGCGCTGCCTCGGCAAACGCGAGATCTGAGCCACTAGATTCTTATTGAAAACCCGTAATCTACGTGCTGCCTCGGCAAACACGAGATCCGAGCCACTAGACTCTTATGCAGCCCCGTAATCTATGCGCTGCCTCGGAACTCGCTCAAACTTAAGAGCGATTCGGGACCGATCTGAGAGCAACTCTGAGTAAGGAAAAGACAACAACTTTCATCTTAGTGAGGAGGTGGGGTTGACCCCGTTGCTATGTATGACACAATCTTTTGAAGATTGTGATTAGTTGGTTGTTCAATAAGGAAAAAAAGAGTGATTTTAAGTATAGGGTCTATTCTAAGCCTTCACTTTGAAATTACATGCGTATTTTTTCCTATTTGACCGTTCTCACACACACACACACACACACATTATATATGTGTATATAAATCCTTTTTTATTTTATTTACCATGTTGTTAATTTCCTATACGGTATTTGATTGGCTTAGAATGATAAAAATTGTTCCACTCTTTCCAATTACACTGATTGCTGGCATGTCTATTTAAGTGGTGGTTTGAATTAGGGGTGTCGCAATATACCGGTGTTGACGATAATCGTGATATTCAAAGCATGAAATATGAACATCGTGTTAATTTAGATTGTGGCGATATACCGGTATTGGCGATAACCACGATGTTTAAAATGAATAGGACTGTTATGATAACATGACACGTAAATACTCCAGCGCGAGTACCTGGTTGAGCTCTCAGGTGGCTGTATTGCACCCCCTGACACCTATCACACAAGAAGACGCAGCCCGGGCCGCGCAGCTATACTCTGAGGAGAACGTCGTCTGAGCGAGAGAGTGAAACACTCTGTCCACACCCTAAAAAAGTAAGCTCGCCTGTATGGGAGTTCTTCGGCTCAAAAGAAAACATCACTTTAAAGGGGGTCGCACACCGGACGAGAAGCGCAGCGCCACATCTTTAAAATTCAAGCACATTTTCTCTTCGAGTGTACACACACCGGTTGTGCCTTTCGGCATCTGTCCGCGGCGCCCAGCAACGGCTCTTGTTCAAAATCCTGCTGCGACACGGAGCGCCATTTACATAGTTTTATATTAAATTTACATTATATTTGTCGCAAATCATCGTAAATGACTTCACCCTGTGCTGAAATGTACATTTAGTTTTACATTAATTTACAGAAATCAGCTGCTTGAATGAAAATTGCAGATGTTATCGGATTTTCAGGTGATATTCTCAATTCATTCAGTTAATGGATGCTCTGAGGTAAAGTGTTCAGATCACAGACTCAGCAACTATTGTATTTAATTGTGCAGTACAATCATAACATAGTACAGACATTATCTTAATTTCATAATCTCCTTAAGCGTAAGAATACTGCTGGCCATAAACTGAGAAAGTGCGCGTCCGGTGTGCGATACCTCGAGTTGTCCTACACGCGACGCGGCGCTGCAGAATGTGTAGCCACCAACCTTTTTACCTATCTCCGTGTCCATCACCCTGCGGATTACGAAATTTTACAGAAAATACATTGCGATTATTTTACTAGTCATGGAATGGGAAACGTGACATTAACCTGTTAACAGGGGGTTTCTCTGTTCATACATTTAATAAAGGGTGATTATTAAGAACCATCTTATTTTTGTATTTGTATTTGCACTTGATTTTTTTGTTTGTACCCTTATGTTTGTTGGGTAAAAAAGAAAAACTACATAAACAAAGTAAAAATGTATTTGACTGATAACTATCCAGCCAATCCCCCCAATCCCCCCCAACCCCGCCATCCCATCCCATTAGATTCTATAGATATCGCGATATATCGATATCGTGAATTATATTGGCCACAATAACCGTGGTGTGAAAAATCTAACATCGTGACAGCCGTAGTTTGAATGTTGGTTTTAATGTAACAAACATGGAATCAAAACCAAAAAGGACGAGAAAGCCCGACTGGACAGAGGAACAGTGTTTACTGTTAGCCCAGTTAGTGGATGAACACAAGGCCATCCTTAAAGGAAAATTCGGGCCGGGTGTCAACCTATAGCTTCTTATTAACTCACTGTCATCCATTGTCTGCAACACATTTCTTCTCCCTCTTCGTCTTTCTGCCATTTTCTCCTCTGCTAAAGAAACTCTTAAGCCTCTTAAAAGTCCTCATCCGTACTCCTAACAATTTTGACCTTAAGACCTCTTTTAAGGGTTAAGATACTTTCTGAATTACTTTTTTCTTTACTAGGATGTTTTCTTTCATTTTAAGGGTAAACGCCCACATTTCTAAGAATTTTCTTAGAATTTTGTCACTAGGAGCTACCCTTTGCATTAAGATTCTTTATGAATACGGGCCCTGGTGTATAAACACATACATTTCAGAGAAGTTCCTCCTCCTCACATTTATCAAATGATAAAACCACATGACATTCCTTTGTAATGTCCACTGAAAATCAGTGAAAATCTAAAATTTCCACCACAGCGTATAATATAATAATCCTACCCACCCCGGCAACATCACAACAACAAAACCACATCAAACAAATCATAAAGATAGTAAACTGGCTCATCGGCTCGACTAAGGACACAGGTTGTGAGTGAGGTCTGACGCTGATCCCTCACTACTCATTCATGGTGAACAGGGCCTTTTAAGCTGCCGGTGTGGTGACGTGTTGGGTCCCACTGAAGTGTTGAGTCCCAGCTAAGGACCCCAGCAATCCAATTGATTCAAAGCACGTTTTATGGGTGCTCGAGCCCCTACCCTATTTCAAAATTTATCAAAAGTGCCCTTCTCAAACAAATATCAATGATAATATTGTGGTCAATAAAACAAAATGCATTTGATTATAATTAACATGACAATATGCACAAAACTAAAGTAGCCTAAATACACGTTTATTTTTACATTTCTGTCAGTCTGAGGTGTCGTTGCTATAACGCAAACCTATGAGTTGCGTCACTTGCGCCAATTTGCGTGTGTCTTGCTTCCAGTGGTGGAAAGAGTACTAACAAATTGTACTTAAGTAAAAGTATCGCTACTTAAAGCTGCTGTCCGTAGCTTTTTTGGGGTTAAAAATTATCCAAAATACATATTTGAGAAAATACATAACCAGCCAGTGTTCAAAACTATCTGCTTGCCTTAGCTCGATTCAAAGGGGTAAGCTTGTAATAATGTTTTTAATTCCAGTGGTACTGGTGGATTTTCGTGGGAGATTCGAGCATGTCTTTGCGTCATTACGTCACATCTGTACACATAAAGAAGGAGTCTCGGCTAATAGGCTATATTGCGTGTGAGGATGCTGGAGGTGGAGATTTAGCCTTTTCTCACAGCACTTGATATAATTAAACTTATCAATTTGATGGCGGATCCAGAAAGGTTAAAACGACAATCACCAGTGACAACAGATTCACGCGCTGTAAAATGCAAAAGACTTCGTTCGGACTTCGTAGTGGCTACAGAAAAAGAGAGACTGCAACCGGACCCATGCGAAAACAAGGAGACATATCGGAAGGACATTACATGTCACGCAATGCTGACGTTGTTAACATTAACAATTTGAGAACAAAGTATAATTTGCACGGTTTTGCGTGATATGACAACTTATAAGCGATTGTTAGATTTAATCAGCGCGATTTACGGCAATGTCAGAACCAGAACAAAAGTGGATGTTTCTTACTAGTTCAGATGACATTTTCCGGTGAAAATTCTAATGTTGGTCATACTTCCAAAAAGAATAATCTGTGATTCTGAATGTCAGTATCCACATCGGCACGGTGACTGACAGCTGCACAGCACACTCTCCTCAAACACTGTGTTCATCCGCACTGTGCCGTGTCGAGGGTGTTGAAGTACAACTCACGTAAAGTTGATAATTCCGCGAATGATTGCAATTGCAGATTTCAAACAGAGATGGCGACAAAGAGGAAAAAACGTTGGACTGCAGCTTTAAGTAACAATTTACTTGAGTACAAGTAGAAGTACTGAAAAATAATATGACTCAAGTAAGAGTAAATAAGTAGTTTGCTTAAAAACTACTCAAGTAACTACGTTACAAAGTACTTTAGTATTCGTTTTTTCTATTTTTACCCAAAATGGTAAGATGATAGAGATATGGAGCACTAAACACTCAACCCTTTAATGCAATGCAAATCAACATAGCTTGTATCATATAATTTAATAAAATAATATATTCTCACTCTGTGTTAAGAAGCAACATGAAACCAATTTCAAACACGACTGACATGTATTGTGATTTTGAAAAGTAAGTCCAGGAAAGATCATTTGAATGTTTCATTTGAATCATTTCAAAATTGAAAGCAAAGAAGGTTAAGTGAGAGGACCCATAAAAAAGAGAGATTTACAACAGTAGCCTGTGAATAAAAAAGTGCCAGTAAAAAGTGCCTCTTTTTTTTTTCCGTTCTACCGATAATGTGCTGGGAGGCCATTGTTGCTATTGTAACGAGCTACACTTTTACATGCCTCTGATTGACAGATAAATCATGCGATCTTATTTCACTGTTGTTGAGGTTTTTTCAGCTTTGTACAACGTTAGCTTCATGCATTTAGTTTAACTGTATTGTTAAAGAGAGCGAGCTTTACCATTTAAAGGAGTCATAACCTAGTATTACCTTGGATACCCATGCTCTATTATAGTCTTTCAGGCCCTTCTAAAAAAGAAAAGTGGAAAAAAAATAAACACAGAGCTCCTCTGACCCTTATTTCTGAATGCATTATTGTCTCGCGAGATCTGATGCGATATTTTGGCTGTCGTGGACGGTCATTTTAATAATGCAAATGAGGGGCGCGTTGATTGGTGGCAGGAAGGAGGGGGCTTGACACCGCAGGTAACTTCAGCATATCATTCCAAAATGACATCATGGCGCAAGTTGTGAATGAACCCGAACTGGCCGCGACCTACGGAATTCAACCATATATGTTTGAGCCAGACTCTGAACCAGAGCTGGAAATGGAAGATATAGAGTCAATGGAAGGACGTCTACATCAACATGTCTCTGAATGGTAAAGACAATCATTTTGACGGAGACATACATTAACATCAGTAACGAGCTAAAACGTTTGTTGCTATTTTCTCCCACATAAGTTTACCTTTTATTTAATGTAGATTACATTAACGGAGATGTAGTCTACTTTTTTTATCAGCTTACAGTGGTTATAGAGATCAACGTTTGCTATCATGTGTTGTCTTTGCCTTGTTTCACGTTGTGTTTTTTTAGACATTCAATATTTTTCATCTACAGACATGTAACGTGATGTTTTTCTTTATGTTTATTATTACTTGACTGTTTGTTTTATTTATCTGTCCTTATCTATTATATAAAAAAATCAATACAATGATATGTTGTCATTGTTACATAATATACAATTATATGAAATAATAGCTGTATCATTTTCTTGTCTGTTTATCACTGAGGGTGTGTAAAATGTTTAGCGCAGACACCTAACGTTGAGCCAGTTGATAGGGTTGTTGGAACAGCGTCATTAAAAATGAATTTCATCCACTGGTCCCTGGTAGTTTGGTCCGTTTTTGGTAGAGAAAACACATTTGAATGTTGATTCTGGCAGTCAACCACAGAGCAACTCACGTGTGCACTACATTTCTGCATCTTTCTTGACTAAATATGAGGGGGAGAGGAGAGGGGCAGGGCGGGCTTCCTGCAGCATATGTCTGCGGTGTCCATATATGGTATATCCTGCCCCGTCTTGACGTCAAGTCGGGGGAGAAATAAAAATCTCGTATTTGAGTGCGCGTGCACGTGGGCTGGTTTACGAACCCTGGGGTAAACAAACGCTTCACTTTTGAATATCGGCTCCCCGGCCAATGTATAATTGTTAGGCAATCATAACATACATTGATTCTCGTGGAAAAGTGAAAATTACAGGTTATGACTCCTTTAATTGAGCTGTGCATGCGTTTTAGAGACACTGTTCTTGCTCCGACAGTGCAATAACTGCGTCCATGTTATGAGCTGAGTTTTTTATTTACTTTAACTGCTCAGTGCTCTGGTATTATCAATGGGATTACGTACTTCAGGAGTTTCTAATAATTCAAATTTAAAATCAGAATATTAGCATAGCTCACTTACATTCACTGAAATATTGAAACGTTAGTGATACGGATTCAAAACATGAGCGCCAGTGATTGAATTTCAAAGCGCGGTTTGAACGCCCCGCCCCCCAGCCGAACTGAAAGTTTTGATTGGTTTTGCACCCGAGTCAGACCTGTCAGTTATTGGCTGAAGCGCTTCAGATCTGTCTGTTATTGGCTGAAGCGCAGGGCTCCACCGCAGTAGTTTTGAAAAGTGTCTGTCAAATGCTTTTTTACAGTCTATGGTCAAATGTAAGCTTGCCCTGTTGCTCCATCGGCACCTTTGTCAAAGTAGGACCATAGTACTTTGTACTTTTGGTGAAATACTTTATTTTTATTCTACTCAAGTAAGAGTAAAAGTACCACATTTTAATTATACTCAAGAAAGTAGAAAAAATCGAAAAATCTACTCAAGTACTTTAACGAAAGTATTTGTAATTAGTTACTTTCCACCTCTGCTCCTAGTACTTTTTTACACTCATCTACCGACCAAATCTTGTCTGGATGAATCTCATATTTCTGCGTTAGTTCCTGTCTAACTTTATCAGTGACTATTAGGTTCATTTGTTCCCCTAACAGTGTTTTAAATTCATTATCTGACCACAAAGGAGTAGCAAGACCACATTTTTCAGTTGTGGGGATTAGTCTAGCATTCCTTCTAACCATTTAGTGATGTTTATTTGTTATCACACAATCAAAAACACTAAAACTTCTCTGATCAACAGAGGGTACACTTGTTAACACAGATCAACAATTGTTAACCTTCCTTGGCAGAGCGAAGGATAACACAAATTTTGTGTCACACTTTACGCTAATCTTCCCTGCCTGAAACAGAGGATATATCAACTTCCCTGGTAAAGCAGAGGATAAAACAAAATATTAGCACGTAATGCTAACCTTCTCTGTGAACAGAGGATAAACAAAAATAACTAGAACGTAATACTAATCTTTCTCTGTGAACAGAGGATCACCAAATAATAACACGTAATGCTAATCTTCCCTGCCTGACAACAGAGGATAAACTTTCATCTCTAAAAGTAAATTTTAGAGGATAATACCAGTTAACCAAACTCTACAGCTGTCTGTTAACCTTTCTCTGGCGGCGCAGAGGAATAACAAATTTGTACTGGTCTTCAGCGGTTCTTTGAATAGAGAGAGAACTCACCAAATCGTTAGTTGTATGGAAAGATTCCATCTGGAAAGTTCATTCTTTGTTGAGCTTGAGGTTTTCAAGATTCCGTCTGGAACTCAGTCAGAAAAGTTCTTCTTTGTTGAGATCTTTGTTGAGCTTGAGGTTTTCAAGATTCCGTCTGGAACTCAGTCAGACAAGTTCTTCTTTGTTGAGCTTGAGGTTTTCAAGATTCCGTCTGGATTCAAGTGAGTCGCTTCTATCCGGGTCACAGCACCATCTGATGTGAACTTTTTTCTTTTAAAGTTTAGGAACTCAGAAGCGAAGACCAGGAGACTTGGTTGTATCTTCAGCAGGATTCTTTATTGAGAAACACGAGCTGTTGGTAGCTGCAGTCATTGTCAAGTCTGACTAAGGGAACTTTACATTGCAATTTTATACATGTTTAGGGGGAGGGATTTACATTTAGGGGGGAGAAACCCTGAAACAAAGCATGTAAATGAGCTGAGACACGAGAACAGGACAGGGCAGGACTTCCCGCACTGAGACAGGAACCCCAAGACAAAAGGTGACAGAGAGATCAGGACAGTCAGGAATATCCCGCTGGGAACCCCTACCGTTTGCAGAGATTTCCTGATCTCATCATTTATGAACTTTCTCAATATAAAATACTATTGTATTGGAATCTAAATTAAACATTTTAATAAATTTGTAACACTACACAATCATGCCCTGCTTCATACCACAGTCATGTTAAAAAACATGGATGTATTCACTCATCCATAAACATTATTTGCCCTTAATTACATTAAGGGGAAATAAACATTAAACATCCATAAACATTATTTCCCCTCAGTAACAACTGATACCAGCTCTCAGTGATATGTGTCGGGTCCCCGCTATGATAACAGTAACTTTCTCAAATGTTTATAGAACAAGCGGGAACCCACTGTGCCTGTATCTTTCTCTATTGCTGTTCGATTACATGATAGAAAGTCTAAGGCCTTGAAAAGCCGTGCAGCAAACCCATCTAATCTGGTGCCTATTACACACCAAACTAAGACAAAAGTAACAAAAAGTAAGACTGTTAAGTTAGCACTTTTAAACATCCGCTCACTTGGATTGTATGCTTCTAAATGAAACTTGGCTAGAAGACAGCTGGAGTGGAACAGTCCTCAATGAAACATCCCCTCCTAACTTTACTTTTATGAGTGTATGCAGAGCTGTTAGGAGAGGAGGGGGAGTAGCTGCTCTTTTTAAAGATGTCTATCAATGTTAGCAAACATCATTTGGTAACTACCCCTCTTTTGAATATCTGGGTATTGTGTTAAAAGGTGCCCCACGTAATTTACTTATCATTATTTACAGGCCTCCAAAATACTCTCCAGCTTTTGCTGAGGACTTTACAGAACTGTTATCAACAATTTCCTCAGAGTTTGACTGTTTTGCTATTACTGGAGATTTTAACATTCACATAGATAATGCAGAAAACAATATGGCAAAAGAAATCAAAACTGTTTTAAAAACTTTTGATCTGACTCAGCATGTACATGGACCCACACACAATCGTGGACACACTCTAGATCAGTGTTTCTCAACCTCTCCTGCAGGGACCCCCTGACAGGCCATGTTTCTGTTTTAACCCTGAAATGGCACACCTGATTCAAGTCATTAAAGGCTTAATGAGTAGTTGACTAATTGATTAATTGAACTATTCCTACTCTAATTACTCATTAAGCCTTTAATTACTTGAATCAGGTGTGCCATTTCAGAGTTAAAACAAAAACATGGCCTGTCAGGGGGTCCCTGCAGGAGAGGTTGAGAACCACTGCTCTAGATTTACTTATCAGTAAGGGTTTAAACATCTCATCGATTGTTATTAAGGATGTAGCACTGTCTGATCATTTCTGTATTTTCTTTGATATATTGATCTCTCCTGCCATTGAAGCTAGATCTGTGTCTGTCAAGAAGAGATGCTTAAATGAGAACACTAGTGTGCTATTTATGAAGGCTATATCTTTAAAACCAAGCATATCTGCTGACTCTGTTGATTTCCTCCTTGATTCTTTTAACTCAAAGGTTAAAGGTGTAATAGATTATATTGCTCCTGTGAAAGTCAGGAAGAGTGGTAGACAAAAAGCACCTTGGAGAAACACAACAGCTGTGCAAATTTTTTTTTTTTTTTTTTTTTTTTGAGAAACAGGGACAGCGTACAATAAACATTAACCTCAAGGGGGAAGATGCATTGTACCGGGTTTTAGCTCAAGAGCTAATTTTCACCCGTAGTCCCTGGGCAGGCTGATGTTAAGCTAAGATACATAAAAAAACATACATGAATAATAAGATTTACAATGAAAAAAAAAAAAAAAAAATGTACATGTGACGATCTGCGGCTGGAGTGCCCGCTTGAGCCTCTGGGGGGCACTCCTTCCTAGTTTATTGTTTCCTTTAGGTTTCACCCTGGACTGATTTTGGTTGATTTCATGCACCTGTGTTTGATTATCTTGTTTAGCGCACCTGTCTTAAGCCTGAGTTTTCCCTTGGTTCATGGCTCAGTATTGTATGTGTCTCACTGCATCCTAAGCGTTTTCCTAGTTCCTTAGTTCCTTAGTGTTTCCTAGTTTCACGGTTCCTGGACTCCCTGCCTGTTTCTGGTCTTCCCGTTTGCCTCATCCTTGCATTATATGTTTGCTGATCTGGACTGCTCACCTGGTTTTGACATCTGCCTGTTCTCTCGTACCTGTTTCTGGATTGTCCTCTCAATAAAGCCTGCATTTGGATCACCACTGTCTGTTTCCACCGAGCAGTTCATGACAGAATACTGAGCCAATTCTGATCCAGCGGCTGAGAGGAACACGGACCTCGTTATGGATCCCACAGCGCAGATCGTAAGCCTCCGTCAAGGAGAACGTCCTCTCAAGGTTTTTGTGACAGATTTTTTGAAGCTCGCTCGTCAGTCCTACTTGAATGATTTCTGTTTGATGATGTTTATTCGGGGAGGACTGTCTGAACCACTCGGCTCTGCTATACCATTTCCGAGTTCAAGCTGGACTCTTACTCAATATATTGACCTGGCCTTTTCCATGAGCGGTTCGCTTTTTACTGTGGATTTTTTGGAACTTTTCCTTCACAAAAGATCCGACGATTCGCCATTGTACAAGGTACCCACTGAATCCACGCATCAAGTGTCTCCCGGTGAATCAGCGCTTCACACGTGCTCCGCCGAGTTTGCGCTACATGAAAGCCCACTTGAACCAGCGCTTCGTAAAGGGTCCGCCGTATCCACGCAACGTGTGAATCCCGACGTTCTAACACTTCACGTAAGCTCCGTTATATTCCTGCCTCAAGAGTTTTCTACTGAGTCTGAGCGCGTGCCAGCCGAATCTTCTGAGTCTTCCAGTGAGTCAAGTGCATCGTCTTCTGAGTCTTCCAGTGAGTCAAGTGCATCGTCTTCTGAGTCTTCCAGTGAGTCAAGTGCATCGTCTTCTGAGTCTTCCAGTGAGTCAAGTGCATCGTCTTCTGAGTCTTCCAGTGAGTCAAGTGAATCGTCTTCTGAGTCTTCCAGTGAGTCAAGTGAGTCAAGTGAGTCAAGTTCCAAGTCAAGTGAGTCAAGTGAGTCAAGTTCCAAGTCAAGTGAGTCAAGTTCCAAGTCAAGTGAATCCAGCCAAGTGAAAGTTTCAAGCCCAGTGAAGCGCCGTCGCAGGAGGAGGAGGAGGACTCGTTTGGCTCGCCAGGCTCCGGAGGGCGTTCCCAGATGCCAAGCCCTGCCGGCCCCGCCTCTGCGCCTCGCCCTGCCGGCCCCGCCTCTGCGCCTCGCCCTGCCGGCCCCGCCTCTGCGCCTCGCCCTGCCGGCTCCGCCTCTGCGCCTCGCCCTGCCTGCGCCCTTCAAGCTCCGGGAGGGCTTTCCTGAACCTGTGAATTTCCCCAAGTATTTTTGGGGGGGGGCAGTAGGTACTCTGTGAGGGCAATGGAGGTGACGCTGACATGGACCTCATCTGAGTCTGCTCCGCCCTCGTCTCCCTCCGAGTCTGCTCCGCCCTCGTCTGAGTCTGCTCCGCCCTCGTCTCCCTCCGAGTCTGCTCCGCCCTCGTCTGAGTCTGCTCCTCCCTCGTCTTCGTCCGAGTCTGCTCCGTCCTGGTCCCCTTCCAAGTGTGCTCACCCATGCTCTCTTGCCCTGCTCTGGTCTCCAGGTCACTCCAGGGGCCTGGCCCCCTGCCTCTCCACGGGCCTGGCCCTCCATCCCATCCCCCGTCGACCTCCCTCCGGAGCTCTTAGGAGCGTCTGGAAGCCGCTCCTTAGAGGGGGGGTTATGTGACGATCTGCGGCTGGAGTGCCCGCTTGAGCCTCTGGGGGGCACTCCTTCCTAGTTTATTGTTTCCTTTAGGTTTCACCCTGGACTGATTTTGGTTGATTTCATGCACCTGTGTTTGATTATCTTGTTAAGCGCACCTGTCTTAAGCCTGAGTTTTCCCTTGGTTCATGGCTCAGTATTGTATGTGTCTCACTGCATCCTAAGCGTTTTCCTAGTTCCTTAGTTCCTTAGTGTTTCCTAGTTTCACGGTTCCTGGACTCCCTGCCTGTTTCTGGTCTTCCCGTTTGCCTCATCCTTGCATTATATGTTTGCTGATCTGGACTGCTCACCTGGTTTTGACATCTGCCTGTTCTCTCGTACCTGTTTCTGGATTGTCCTCTCAATAAAGCCTGCATTTGGATCACCACTGTCTGTTTCCACCGAGCAGTTCATGACAGTACAAAAGGAAATGTTCACACCTTTCATATACAGACCTTAAAGGTACACACTTATATACACACATACATACATCTGGTCACATATGGGAACAAAATTGATTTAATAAAAGCCATTTCTTTGCCTGGCGTGTGAACGTGTAAGAACTTGTGCTTTTAAACAACTCTGTAGGTAACATATTCCACTGACGAGCGGCCACACCAGAAAAAGCAGAGTTTCCAAATGCTGTCCTGCTTAAATGCTTAAATCATTTTTAAAATGTTCTTGATTTTTTTTTAGGAATATGAGGAAATTTGCATTGTTTATTTGATTGTTCTTTGTTTATGTATCTTGATTTATTTAATTTCCTGGCAATTAGTACAAAATTATGATCGGAAAGTCCAGTTATTAGGTTATATGTTTTAACTATCCGGTCTGGTTTATTGGTGAATATTAGGTCTATCAAAGTTTGAGACGTTTTTGTTATTCTAGTAGGTTTTTTAATCAATTGTGTAATTTGTATTGAGTTTGCAATGTCTTTTAAGTGTTTTCTCTTGCCTTTATCAAGCCAATTTATGTTGAGGTCACCCATGAGCAATATTTCCTTTCGTTCATATGTTTTTAAAATTTTTGTTAAACCAGTATAAAAATCGCTTGTTGCATTTGGTGGTCTATATACACAAAGTACAATAAATGACATTTGAGGCGATAGTTTGATTGTAGCACCAACACACTCTATAATATGAAAAGAACATGCAGAAAAACAGAGCGCATGTGGCGGAAGACAAAACTTGTAATCCATTATAACATCTACAAAGACAGCATCAATGCTTTCAATATGGAACTAGGCAAAGCTAGACAGACTTTCTTCTCAAATATTATAAACAGCAACTTAAACAACACACACACTTTTTTTGCTACAGTAGAGAGACTGACAAACCCCCCAAGCCAGATTCCTAGTGAAATGCTCTCAGACGGCAAGTGCAGTGAGTTTGCTTCTTTCTTCTCTGAGAAAATTAATAATATCAGAAAGGTGATCAGCACATCATTGAGCCGCACTGGGGTCAGACAGATCAGACCACAACCTGAGAATGTAATTACTATGTCTGATTTCAAAGAAATTGATGGCAAAATTTTGGAAGAAACCATACAGCACCTTAAAACATCAACCTGCACCCTTGACGCACTTCCCACATCTTTCTTCAAAAGTGTGTTAAACAGTGTAGAAGCAGATCTCCTAAAAGTGGTTAATGCCTCACTTCTTTCTGGTAGTTTTCCAAACTCCCTGAAAACTGCAGTTGTCAAGCCCCTCCTGAAAAAGAGCAATCTGGATAAGACTATATTAAGCAACTATAGGCCGATCTCAAATCTTCCTTTCATAGGCAAGATCATTGAAAAAGTTGTCTTCAATCAGCTGAACAAATTCTTAAGCTTGAATGGATACTTTGACAATTTTCAATCTGGATTCCGATCGCATCACAGCACAGAGACAGCACTCATAAAGATAATAAACGATTTCCGCTTAAATACTGATTCAGGCAAATTATCAGTACTGGTACTACTCGACCTCAGTGCTGCATTTGACACTGTTGATCACGACATACTTCTTGACAGGCTGGAAAACTGGGTGGGGCTTTCTGGGATAGTCCTAAAATGGTTCAGATCATACTTAGAAGGGAGAGGTTATTATGTCAGTATAGGAGACCATAAGTCTGAGTGGACATCCATGACATGCGGAGTCCCTCAAGGCTCAATTCTTGCACCACTCCTATTCAACCTGTATATGCTCCCAATGAGCCAAATACTGAGAAAGAACCGAATCTCTTACCACAGCTATGCAGACGACACACAGCTCTACTTAGCCCTATCGCCCTAACGACTACAGCCCCATTGACTCCCTGTGCCAATGCATTGATGAAGTAAACAGTTGGATGTGCCAAAACTTTCTTCAGTTAAACAAAGACAAAACTGAAGTTATTGCGTTTGGAAACAAAGAGGAAGTTCTCAAGGTGAATGCATACCTTGATGCTAGGGGTCTAACAACTAAAAATCAAGTCAGGAATCTTGGTGTGTCTCTAGAGTCAGACCTTAGTTTTAGTAGTCATGTCAAAGCAATAACTAAATCAGCATACTATCACCTGAAAAATATTGCAAGAATTAGATGCTTTGTTTCAAGTCAAGACTTAGAGAAACTTGTGCATGCTTTTATCACCAGCAGGGTGGATTATTGTAATGGACTCCTCACTGGCCTTCCTAAAAAGACCATAAGACAGTTGCAGCTCATACAGAACGCTGCTGCCAGGATTCTGAGCAGAACCAGAAAATATGAACATATCACACCAGTCCTCAGGTCTTTACACTGGCTCCCAGTTACATTTAGGGTTGATTTTAAAGTATTATTACTGGCATATAAATCATTTAATGGCCTAGGACCCAAATACATTGAAGATATGCTCACTAAATATAAACCTAACAGATCACTCAGATCATTAGGATCACATCAGCTAGAAATATCAAGGGTTCACTCTAAGCACGGAGAGTCTGCTTTTAGCTATTATGCCAGCCGCAGCTGGAACCAGCTTCCAGAGGAGATCATATGTGCTCCTACAGTAGTCACATTCAAATCCAGACTCAAAACACATCTGTTTAGCTATGCATTTACTGAAAGAGCACTGTGCCACTGTTCGTCCGACTGTTTTTACTGTACTTTATTTTATTTTTTATTTTAAACTGTTTTAATTATTCTTATTTGCTTTGATTATTTTAATTTCTTTATTCTAAACTGTTTTAATTATTGTTATTTCTTGTGATTTTTATTTTATTTCTTCTATGTAAAGCACTTTGAATTACCATTGTGTATGAAATGTGCTATATAAATAAACTTGCCTTGCCTTGCCTTAAAGGCACACTATGCAGGAATTCCGTTTTTGTCAAACAGTGACCCCTAGAGTCGGTGTGGAGTACTTGTATTTAACGCTACTGTCGTAAATACCACTCACGCAGAGCATCTCTGCACTCACTGCCTGATACCCCTTCTAAGCTGTTATATTAAGGTTCAAATCTTGCATAGTGTGCCTTTAAATAAGAGATGTGTTTTTGAACTCAACCTGAGCACTCGTGCCCGCTGCTATCAGTGTCATGGATACATAGTGTCTCTTGTGGCGGCGCGCGCGCAGTCTTCACTCGGACGCGCTCTTCAATGTATTGCCGTTGCGGAGACTCTCTATTCATTCCGGTGAAATCACAAAATAAAATGCACACAAACTTAGAAAGATTTACTTACTAGTCCATCAACAAGATCGCCAGGTCAGCATCACTGTTGCATCCAGTGGTGCTTTTTAGCTCGCCCCAACAAGTGAAAAGCCCGACCAAGTGGGACTCTTGTCCGGTTCCTCACACGGTTAGATTCTCTTTTCCTTTTCCTAGTCTCTTCCGACCGCGTTTTCTTTGCTTTTTCCATCGTCAAGTATCACGTCTGAAATGCGTACAAGTGTCTTCGTGCTTCATATGTTGTTGTTGATGTGTGTGACGTCGTTGCCGTAAAGCATGTCGTGATTCTGGCGAGATTTGTCGAGGGCGCTCCTCTCAAACTTGCATTGCTGGTTTTTCCAGCGGCGTCCCCCCCAAGCTTTACTACCAGGATGATTCGCCCTACTATGAGTTTGTTTACCACTGAAATGACTATGAAGCTGTTATATTAAGGTACAATTCTTGCATAGTGTGCCTTTAAACATTATTAACGTCAGCATGACGACAGGTTCCATGATTCCATGCTCATTTACTGCGTGCAAGTGTCTTCGTGCTTCATATGTTGTTGTTGATGTGTGTGACATCAATCTACGCCTTTGTTATTGTAAGAGGTTAGCGACCCCTAGTGGTGAAACAAAATTACAGATTGTAGCTTTAAACAGATGGCTGAGTAAGTTCTGCCAGGAAGACTCAATTGTTACATCGCTTATTACCTTCACATCTAACCAATCGTGTTCTAATACTTGTAGTATAAAAGATCGGTACTTACCTAGACGCCAACATTCACCTCCATCCTCCCCACCACCACCAGGATGGTCCCTGCCCATACCTCCCAAGGGGTTAGCTGTGCCCCTGCCTTCGTCTTCAGGCAGTAAATGCAGATTCCGTTACCCCCTGATTGTGAGCTTCGGATGGGGCCTACGCCGAAGAACCTCATAACATTATACTTGCTTGCTGGTCTGTTAATAAATGAATGCTTTCTGGTAGAACTTTATTTATCCAGGTAATGCGAACACATGGCCTTTTCTAATCATGACATGGCTAGGTGGTTTGTTCATATGGCGACTATCCAAGGCAAGTATGGATGAGACAATAAATAAAGTAAACGAAAAAGTGTAGTCTGTATTTTGCCCTTGTAATGATTCAATTGTGAGGTAAAAGGTATAATCTTACACAGGAATTTGTTGTTTGCTGGTTACAAGTCTGATCAAAAGATCCTGGAATGGTATTAAAAGACTCTGGGGACTTGGAGGAGAGACTGCACTTCCTTTGACATTCCTCACAAGGGGATTATATCTGAGTGTCACTGCGAGAGGAAAAGAAAACATAAGATGATGGTAAGTCTAAATGCTTTAAGCTGACGAAAGGGAACAATTGCCAGAGACCAAATAAAAAGCTTATTTTCTTCTCACCGTGGTGTGTACACATATCGTCAGTACGGACATGAAAATAAAGGGGCCAACACTCTGAATTGCATTTGAAGCATCTCCAATAATGCTTCAGGGTATAGCAATCATAGAGAGGAGAAAAAAAATATATTATTTGACATGCTGGAAAAGGAAAAGAAGCAAGAAGAAAAGAACGAAAGAGGAAGCAGACTTGAGTTGGCAAGAAAATAAAAAGGCAAAATAAAATACGCTGGTATAGCATTTGACACCTTCGGCAGACACCTGCCATGCACGTTTAAATAATTTACCAAATGTCATCACACAGGCTTTAAAACGCAGAGGGCTCCTGTAATAGGAACTCCCCCCCTGGTGACAGGTGCCTCTGTGAACAAGACACACATATCTTTCTGTGTATATCCAAGCAGGCATCTTTAATGAATAATATATTGCCACATCACAGGCTGTGAGAGTGACTGAAGAGTTTAACGTATTATTCCACACCTCTCTAGGACACTTTATTCTGATTGGTCAATCACGACATTCAGCGGCCAGATGTTTTGGAATGAAGACTATCAAGGCAAATCTCTATAGCATTTTTAACAATTCATATTGTTTTAAAGCAGCTTTACAGAAAATCATGAAGTTAATGTTTATATCTTAATTTCTTCATGTCTTATAGTATCATAGTATCAATAATATAGTTTACATTTTGAGATAACACCTATCAAGCACTTGAGATTTGCAAAGTAGTATATGTTGTTTACGAGTATAACGTATGTATGTGAATGAAGTTGTACATACTATATATCCAATTTTATATATAGAACTTTGCTGTCATCCGAGTCACTACATTACATTTTCTAGAAAACTGCTGTGCTCATGTTCAGTGTTGTATTTCGTTGCTGACGCCAGAAACTTTGTATCTTCAAAAAACACTATTTCTCAAATAATTAAACACTGCATTGTCAAAGTTTATATTGTGGCTTTATACATACAGTACGGTGTTTTTGAGTAAAGAAAACACTGTACTTATTCAAAGAATTAGTTCTTTATTTAACCTTAGCAGAAGCTGTCAAAACTGTGGGCCCTATCATACACCTGGTGCCAGGCGTGACGCAAGTGTGTTTTTCTAGTTTCAGCCCGACGCAGTTATTATTTTCTGTGCCACATTGTTTAAATAGCAAATGCATTTGCTCCCATTTGTGTGCCCATGGGCGTGCTGGTCTGAAAATGAGGTGTATTTAGGCGCATTGTTGGCGCGTTGCTATTTTGAGGCAACTGAAATAGACTGTGCCATTGACCAACTGAAACCTGGTCTAAAGACAATGGCGCAGTATTTTTTTGTTATATAAATACAATACAATACAATACAATAAAACACAATTTTATTTGTATAGCACATTTAAAAACAACTGACATTGACCAAAGTGCTTAACAAGGCCAAAAGACATAGAATACAAGTACAATGTAAAGACACACACATCAAGATATATTAAAAGCTATTGAAAAGAAATGAGTTTTCAAAGATTTAAAAATTTACAGAGTTTGGGCAGATCTGATGTGAGCCGGTAAGCTATTCCATAGCCTAGGTCCGAAGGCTGCAAAGGCGCGGTCACCCCTATTTTTTAGTCTGGTTCGAGGGACAGATAGTAAGTTAGAGTCCCCCGATCTGAGTGATCTTGACTGTGTGATTGGGCAAAGTAATTCAGATAGGTACTGTGGAGACTGGTTCTGTAATGACTTAAAAACAAATAAGAGAACTTTAAAATCAATTCTAAATTTAACCGGTAGCCAGTGAAGCAAAATCAGCACTCTGCCCTACAAAGGCAAAAGACCTTAACTCGCTAGAGTGTGGAACTGAGACTTTAAAGATTTTTAGTTGTCCCTCCAAATTAATTATAGGTAGGACACTGGAAATCTGGCAATTGGATGTTTAAGTAATGAAAATTATCTACATAAAAAAATCTTGAGCTCAAACTTGACTTTTGACCACTTTTTTAAAGTTACTGTACTCTGCCTTTGTATTGTCAGCAAAAAGTGAGAAGTCATGCCAAGGCAAAATGAAGTAACTTCCACATTATCAATATTTGGTTGCTGATCACCATTAACAAAATCATTATAGTAACACCTGTATAAAATCTAGAGATCATGGGATTTATTTTGAATGATTTACAATTACTTATAGCCATCTTATTGTGCTTTGGTTGCATTCTGGTGGCCCTATTAATACATTAGACATGACAAAATAGCCTACCTCCATAGCGGCAAAGAGTATCTTCAAGTGGTACCGAGTGGCATAAGACTTGCTAAACACGCGTTCAAAATGATCACGATTCACGATAAAACAGATCCTCGCGCACATTCGACCCGGAGACTGGTTTATAGCGATGGATCTGAAAGACGCATCACAGGCGCTTACCGAGATTAGTGTTCGAAGGTGTCACGCTCCTCGTCCGTTCACGAAAAGTAGCCTACGCAGTGCTTTCCACCTTGAGACTCAGTAGGGAGCGCGTTCTGGACTACCTAGACAACTAATGCATTTATAGCACAACCTTCTGTGTTCTGCTTCTTTTCAGTATGCGGTGGTTTCAGCTTTCTGCCCTATTATTGTGCTTGTGCACTTAACTCGTCCCGCGGATTTATTCCTGACGCTGTGATTGTATAACCTGCTTGTAACAGCTGGTCTGATGTTGTATGCACCAGCACTTGCTTCATTATGTTGTATGCACCTTCATTATTATCCCTCCCTGTGATATATTAGTTCCGCGTCGGCTCGACCGTGTTCAGGGCGGAGCTGAAGGCGGCGGCAAAGTTTTGGCACTCTGCCAGCTATATATGCATGATTGTGTCAACCAGGTCCGGGACCCGAACTGGGTGAGGCGGGTAGGGGGAGGCTGCAGACCTGGAGCCGGCAGATATACGCCCCTGGCAGTTTTACGCTCCTGGCAGTTTTACGCCCCTGTTGTTCCTGATGCGTCCAGTAGGGGGAGGCTGGACAGCGACACGAATTGAGTTATGTTAAATAATCTTTTTTTTAATTATTATTAATTAATTAATTTATTTTGTATTGCAAATGAAAGGATACAAGACATTAACAGTGAGAAGAGAAAAAAAAAACAAGGGGGACATCGAAAGAGATTGAATTAGGCTAGTCTACACAAATCAATACAATTTTACATTTTGTCAATATAAAAAATTAAAGGTTCTTTATAACAGACTCAATGATATTATTTGTTTTAGAAACCTTTTAGAAACCCTAGTCTTCTCTACTCACTTTAAAATTAATTTTCTTTTTAATTTTCTTTTGTTGCCTGCAGTCTTTAGCTTGCGTGAGATGGCCTCTTCTTGTAAGACCCTATTAACTCCTTGCATTAAAACATAGCCTACTCCACATGGTTTCTGGGGCAATATTATAGTAGATATTGGAAATATATTAACTTGTTTTTTTTACAGTCTATGGTGTGAACACACAAAAGACACATTTATAATAGGCATATATGTATACATAGATGTAAATCTCTCTCTCCAAGTAAAGAGTTACTGCACACTCACTCAAATATTTTGATTATTTCCAACATCACACAATAAAACCCACATTAAAAACTTTTCCCATATCGGTTTGAATGTAAATTCTGGTTTGAGTTGTTTCTTATGAAATGATCTAATTATCTAATTTATATCTTAATTTAATTTTTTTTCTTAAAATACCTTACTGGTCTGGACTAAAATGTAGGGTATGTGCACTTAATGTGGGTTTTACCATACTCTGTCTTTACCAAATTCTTTTTAACTTGCATCTCATAAAGGTGTGTGTTTGCTTTAGCTATAAGAAAATGAAAATCTCTATCTAAACTTATAAACACCCATCTTTTAACGACTTACAAAATAAACAACTTACAGAGACATACATGGACATGGTTTTAATGTCATTTTCAATTTTCTCTGCACAGTCCATCATCGGTGGCCAAAAGAAAGCAAAGTGGAAATCAAAGTTGTTGTGTATTGTATTCTTAACGTTTCAGGTTTTGTCCTAACGGTGACTCCGCACTTGTCCCCTGTGATATTGTACATGCGCAGAACAACTGAGTGTATATTCGATAGTGAACGAGTCAGTAAAGGCTGCTATGTGAAATGCTCGTGTCAGTGTCCTCACTCGAAAGCCGTGCATAAACAGCACTCCATGATGTAACAAAACTGGCGACGAGGATAAACTCTCTCTCTCTCTCTCCGAGATACTTGTAAAAAAAAAAAAAGTATGTGCTATTCAGCTGATGGCGGCTCGTTAACCGTGACGGCGTCAAGCAGTGGAAGCTAACAGGCAAAACGCATGTGCGTCAGTGCGATGCTCGTCGCGCTGGGGAAATAGCGCAAACAGAGAAACAAACGGCAGCTGCACACCACAAAGACGACGCAAAACGGCACGGGAGGGAAAAGAGACCGGTACAAGAAGAGTGAGTGGTAAAGTACACTGACAAATAGACCAAAATGGCGGATCTAGTGGGGCAAATCGGACCATATGATGAAACTGTCGAGCAGTGGAGCTCGTATACGGAGCGGTTCGATTATTTTGTCAAAGCTAATGGGATAAAAGATGAGATTCTATTACCAACTTTTCTCAGTGTAATGGGCAGTAAGACATATAATCTACTGCGTAGCCTGGTCCAGCCAAATAAGCCTGGTGATAGCTCATTCAAGGACATTGTAACAATGCTCCAGGAACATTATGCACCAAAACCCCTCATCATCGCTGAAAGATTCCGCTTTCATAAACGCAATCAACTAGAAGGAGAATCGATCGCACAATTTGTTGCTGTACTGAAGCGTCTGTCGGACCACTGTGAGTTCGGCACAACACTGAGTGACACCATAAGAGACAGATTTGTGTGCAGGTTGCGTAGTGAGACCATCCAAAAGCGACTCTTATGTGAAAGTAATCTAATGCTAGAGCGAGCGATGGAAATCGGTGTATCCATGGAAATGGCTGCAAAAGAAGCACAAGAGTTAAGCACATCCTGTCAAGTCCACAATGTGTACAGTGAAAGAATGAAACAGGATGGTAAGAGAGTATGTTACTGCTGTGGAAAGAGTAGTCATCTGGCACAGGAATGCTGGTTCAAAGACAAAGACTGCAGAAACTGTGGGAAAAAAGGCCATATTGAACGTGTGTGCCAAAACAAAAAGCAAAATGAGAAAGCAAATCCAGCTAAACCTGTAGTTCAAAAAAAGTTATGTCAGAAAATTCAAAAAGAAAAACATAAATCAAGTGAAGAATTCAGGTAAACAGCAAGAGGATGAATCTGATGAAACTGAATACTCGCATGTAATGTCTGTGTCTTCAAATTCTGATGGCTACTGGGTGACACCACTACTAGATGGAAAAGCTGTTCCAATGCAAGTGGACACAGGAGCTGCTGTATCGCTCATGGCAGAGTCAACTTACCGAGAGAAGTGGCCATACCTCGGTCTCAAGGAAGCGAAGTTGATCTTGAAAACATACACAGGTGAGCTTGTACCCCTTTTGGGAGCCGTGGATGTGACTGTAGAGCTAAACAAACAGAAGGTAAACTTACCACTGTATATTGTGAAAGGCAGTAGTCACACAGCTATGATCGGTCGATCTTGGCTAGAGAAAATAAAGCTAAATTGGCAGGAAGTACATTTAGTGGCGAAAGAGTCTAACAGCCTACAACACATTCTGAGGATGCATGCAGAGGTGTTTGGAGATGAATTGGGAAACATGAAAGACATCATTGTAAAGCTGACCATTAAGTCTGATAGTAAACCTAAGTGCTTACAAGGTCGTCCAGTTCCTTATGGCATTAAACCTAAGGTAGAAACGGAACTAGACCGGCTGGAGGAAACCGGCGTACTGAAGAAAGTGAGTGTTAGCGAGTGGGCCATGCCAATTGTTCCTGTACTGAAAAAGGATGGATCAGTCAGAATTTGTGGCGATTTCAAGGTTACTGTCAACCCGGTGTTAACTGTTGAACAATACCCCTTGCCGCTAATTGAAGATCTGTTTGCTGGATTAGCAGGCGGACAGAAATTCAGCAAGATAGACTTATGTCAAGCTTACCTCCAAATGCAGGTAGATCCTGTTTCCCAAGAGCTGCTGACCATCGTGACACACAAGGGCCTGTACAGATATCAGAGGCTTCCTTTTGGCATAACTTCGGCTCCAGCGTTGTTCCAGCGGGCCATGGACCAGATTCTGAGTGGATTGAATGGAGTACAGTGTTATCTCGATGATCTGTTAATTACAGGAAAAGATGACGAAGACCATCTCGGGAACCTGAATGCAACACTGCAAAGGCTAAAAGAGTATGGCCTTCGGGTGAAGAAAGACAAATGTGACTTCTTCCAGCCCACCATCGAGTACCTAGAACACGTGATCGACAGCGCTGGTCTTCACAAAGCACCATCAAAGGTAAAAGCTATCGTGGATGCGCCATCGCCAAAGAACGTAAGCCAGCTGCGATCATTCCTAGGATTGCTAACATACTATGCAAAGCTCACCAGTACGACATCAAGTATAAGAGGTCTGAGCAGCATTGCAATGCAGATGAACTGTCTAGGCTGCCTTTGCCAGACACAAAACCAGAATGCCCTCAAGGCGACATCTTCTACTTCCAAGAAATGCAAGGTGCTCCGGTAACTGCTGCCCAAGTGAAACGATTCACAAGAACTGACCCAGTCTTGTCAGAAGTTCTGACCAGGATATCTCAGGGCTGGAAAGGAAAGATGACAGATAAATTCAAACCCTATCTGATTCGACGAAATGAGTTGACAGTGCAGTCGGATTGCTTGCTGTGGGGTTATCGTGTCATCATACCCCCGCCTCTGAGGCGCCGTTTGTTGAAAGAACTTCACGCTGGTCATTCGGGAATAGTGAGAATGAAAGAGATGGCACGCAGCTACTTCTGGTGGCCTGGCTTGGATGCAGAGATTGAAGAGGAAGCAAAGGGTTGTACAGAGTGTCAGAATGTAAGGAACATGCCCCAGCCAGCTCCCTTACATCCATGGGATTTTCCAGAGGTGCCATGGCAAAGAATACACATAGACTTCGCAGGACCACTGGAGAACCACATGTTTCTGGTTCTTGTGGATGCTCACAGTAAATGGCCTGAGGTTGCAGTCATCCATAACACATCCTCTGAGAAGACCATTGAGGAGCTTAGAACTGTTTTCAGTCGTTTTGGGCTGCCACAACACCTTGTAAGTGATAATGGCCCCCAGCTGGTGTCTGAAGAGTTTCAGTCTTTTCTGAGTGTAAATGGAACTCAGCACATCAGGTCTGCTCCTTATCATCCATCCACAAATGGCCTGGCTGAACGATTCGTGCAGACACTGAAGAAGGCGTTAAAGACATCTCAGGGTAAGGGCTCCCTAAACCAAAGACTGAACACATTTCTATTGTCTTATAGAAACACTCCTCATGCAATCACAAAAGTTTCTCCAGCTACAGCTTTGTTGAAACGACAACTACGCAGCAGACTGGATCTTCTGAGACCAACCGGAACCAAGCAGATTGTATTGTCACAACAGCGAATGCAGGTGGAGAGGCGATCCAAAGCGAAGTTCAGGAGTTTCAACAGAGGTGACAACATACTTGCTCGTAATTATGGAAAAGGAGCGAAATGGGTACCTGCAAATGTTCTTGCACAAACCGGCCCCGTTTCATACATCGTTGAAACAAAGGAAAAGTTGACGTGGAGGAGACATGTTGACCAGTTGTTGTCCTCGACAATCTCCAGTGATGCTCCCTGTGAATTGGACGCACATCAACACGCATCTCACATCAACTCGGGTCGAAATGTGGCACCAGAAACCTTACCCACACCATCTTCAAGTGAACCTTGGGTAAGCGTTCCCATTGAGAATACCTCTTCCTCTCCAGTGACTGTTACAGACACTCTAGTAGAAACACCACCGGTGCCTGTTCTTCATCGTTATCCGACTAGAGTGTGAAAACCACCACGGAGATTGGATCTTTAGTTTAGAGGCTAACCCACGACGTTTGGGCAGAATAATCCCCAGGGTTCCGCAAGGGAATTGAGGCAGTCTACCCTCCTTCCCTAGAGTTAGAAATATTTTATAAAGTGTTCCTAAAAATGTTCTTAAACTAAAGACAAACGTATGTATGACATCAAGCATTTATTTGTTGAGATTGACTTCAAAAGTAAAAGGGGAGGAATATGTTGTGTATTGTATTCTTAACGTTTCAGGTTTTGTCCTAACGGTGACTCCGTACTTGTCCCCTGTGATATTGTACATGCGCAGAACAACTGAGTGTATATTCGATAGTGAACGAGTCAGTAAAGGCTGCTATGTGAAATGCTCGTGTCAGTGTCCTCACTCCAAAGCTGTGCATAAACAGCACTCCACAATGTAACAAAAGTGGCTTGACACTTTTTCCACTATTGTTTCACCAACAAGTGCTTGTGCCGTTGTACAAATTGATGCAATCCACACTCACCTGACATCAATTACACACACACACACACACACACACACACACACACACACACACACACACACACACACACACACACACACACACACACACACGATAAAATCACCATGTATGCCCTTTTAAAAATAGTTAAAGAAATGGGGCAAACCATAGGGGAGTCATCATAATTTATAAATGGTGTTAATAAAAATAAATGTGAACAACAATATTGTGTCTTTCTTTTAAATGGCCCTTGGAATTTTAGAAAAGGGATAAATTGTGTTTGTCTTCATAAAATGCTAGGACACTGTTTTGTAGCTGTATGACGACCAATAGAGAATAGTACAGCAGAATTTGGTTAAAATCTAAATGTAACTTTATATAAATTCATAACATATTTCACTCAGTCTCCCATAAAATCCTACGGTGAATAGGCCTATAACTGCAGCAGGTCATATAGCCTACTTGTCATAACATAATTGATCCAACTATGTGTATTTTAAATTTTTCAATTCACAAAAACTCATATTCTTTTGTAGGCTGAGTGAAGAGAGTGAAGCCCAACTGAATATCTACAGACATTTTAATCTATGCAGATCTACACTGTAGCGTTTATATTTAAATTAACAAAAAACAAAAAAATTGTCAAGTCTATGGACGAGTTATTAATGTGCACGCGTCGATTTAATAATGTTATTTCGCAGTATATCCCCCTACTGGACGCATCAGGAACAACAGGGGCGTAAAACTGTCAGGGGCGTAAAACTCCCAGGGGTGTATATCTGCAGGCTCCAGGTCTGCAGCCTCCCCATATAGGGTGAGGCGGGGCTTTAGTTAACCTGCTATGTATTAACCTGCTACGGCATGTGTAAAACTTTCTTACTATCTGACCGCATTAGTGCAGGACAAAGCTCTGAGGACATCAGAAGTTACAGGGACTGATGGCAGCTGTAAGTACACAGGCTACATCGTAATTTCAATTTTAATGGAGAGTAAAACAAAGGCAGAACACCGTATAATCTGATAGGTAGCTTTATTTGATAGAACGCCAGCACAGTAACTTCATATTGACGCACGGCTAAACAAAGGCAAAGTGCCGTAACTCAATATGAGCGTTCCAAAACAAAGCCAAAGAGCGGTAACTGGTGTTACGGTGTTCTGCCTTGTTTTCTCATGGGCTTTTGGAAGTTACGGTTAAGACAACCCATTATTTTCTCGAAAAAACAACGGAATTGACTCAAGATACTTATCCACATGATAAAGGAAATCTTGAATGTGCCAAAAATATCAATAACTCATTTTCGACCAAAAACGAAGTTACGGTCTTTTGCCTTTGCACGGCAGCACTGGTGTAATGTGTTCAAATTTACGCTTCCCTTTGAGAAGGCGTGCAGCTGCATTTTGGACTAATTGTAAGCGAGTGATGCATTTGTGAGGGGCACCAATATATAAAGAATTACAATAGTCCAATCTGGATGTTACGAATGCATGTATGGCAATCTCAAAGTGCTTAGCAGACAAGAAGGGCTTAACCTTAGCTAAAAGGCGGAGGTGAAAGAAACAGGACTTAACCACAGCACTTATCTGCTTATCAAATTTAAGGTTGTTTTCAAACCAGACCCCCAAATTCCGAACACAGGTGGTGCTATATGGTAACAACGTTTGTAGATCAAAATCATGAGTACTACGATCATTGGGGCCAAACAAGATCA
This sequence comes from Rhinichthys klamathensis goyatoka, assembly GCF_029890125.1. Taxonomy (NCBI): domain Eukaryota; kingdom Metazoa; phylum Chordata; class Actinopteri; order Cypriniformes; family Leuciscidae; genus Rhinichthys; species Rhinichthys klamathensis. The sequence continues at coordinate 2,744,159 of NW_026606714.1, read as the reverse complement.
TTTCAGTTTTGCTCTCATTGAGACTCAAGAAGTTACTAGAAAGCCAGAGTTTCAGTTCATCCAGACAGTCCAATATTGGCTTTAAAGCAAGCTTGTCATCACGCTTCAAAGGCAAGTACATTTGAGTGTCATCGGCATACAGATGGAAAGAAACCCCATGTCTAGATAAAATAGAACCCAAGGGGAGCATGTATAGATTAAACAGTTCCGGGCCAAGAATAGAACCCTGAGGAACGCCAGACCCCAGTTTCATTTCTGAAGAACACTGTTGCCCAATACGGACAGAGTAAGTCCTATTAGATAAGTACGAGCGGAACCATTGTAGCACCGTACCCCGAAAACCCATGGACGCTTCAAGACGAGAAATTAAAATATTGTGATCGACCAGGTCAAAAGCAAAGCTAAGATCTAACAAGACAAAAGCCATAGATTGCCCGGTATCAGTGGTCAGCAATATATCATTCATGACTCTTAAAAGTGCAGATTCCGTACTGTGACGAGATTTAAAACCAGACTGAAATTTCTCATAAATCTGACTATCATTCAAGAAAGACTGGAGTTGACTCAAAACCACTTTTTCAAGAATTTTTGAGATAAAGGGTAAATTTGAAATTGGGCGGAAGTTACTCAGAATTGTCGAATCCAAATGTGATTTTTTTTAAGCTTAGGCAAAACTGAAGCATGTTTCAGGCTCTTGGGAACAACCCCGGTGTGAAGACAAGAAATCAGGACCGATAGCACGAAATACCTGCTTAAAAAAATATAGTGGGAATCACATCCTGAAAGCAACTAGTAGGTTTTAAAATTGCAACAATCTCATTTATAGAGTCAAAGGAGACAGGCTCAAAGACAGACCATATGGAAGAGCATACGGGGACTCCAAGTGGCATACAGGCTGACAAAGGCATTTGAGATCTAATCAGTGAGATCTTCTCATTAAAATATATTGCGAATTCCTCACAGAGAGAGTCCGACATCTCTGGGAACTGATTTGTAGGGGGATTTAGAGCAGAATCAATTATTGAAAATAAAACATTGGGCCTATTACTGTTAAGTCGGATCAGCTCAGAAAAGTAGTTACATTTAGCAGCTTTAGCAGCTCGCTGGAAAGCAGAGAAGGAATCCTTTAAAATTTCATGGGAAACATGTAGTCTGTCCTTGTTCCACTTACGTTCAGCCCTTCTACAGATCTGTCAGAGAGAACAAACATTGTCATTGAACCATGGTTTTAGAGCATGATTATGTTTATGTTTCTTTTCCCTAGGAGGAGCAACAGCATTTAAGACATTAGAGCAAATAGAATTAAACAAATTCAAGTGATTATCAGCATCTAAGGAGCTTAAAGATGGAACCATGTCTAGATTCTCATGTAAACCGGGATATAATGCCACAAAGTCCTCCTTTGCACAGTCATTAAAAATTTGAGTCATCCGTGAGCAAGTATGATGCTTATGTGTAGTATCATTAAAAGGTAGAGAGAACAGAATCGGAAAATGATCCGACATACCAGTATTACTGATGCTAATGTACCGATACAAGTAAACCACGTGATAAAATTAAATCTAAAGTATGTCCCTGAATATGAGTGTGGCCAGACACCCACTGATCCAAATCAAAAGGGGCAGTAAGATTTAGAAACTCTTTGGAGAGTGGCTTAGAGTCACAGCACACATGAATGTTGAAATCACCCAAAATTAAAATTCTATCATATCTAGTAACAAGATCCCCCACAAACTCTGCAAACTCATTTAAAAAATCCTTATTCGGCTGAGGCGGACGATAAACCAAGGCAAATACCAGTGAGTTAGTTGATGTGGGCTGCACCAATTGCACTTCGTAGGTGCGGCAAGGGCTAGTTATTAGACTGCGGCAGGGATAATGTTTTTTAAACACTGACGCTAGTCCCCCACCACGGCCAGATAGCCGCGGTGAATCAAAGAAAAGGCAATCCTGTGGAACTAGTTCAGTGAATGGACTTAACTCATCAGGTTTAATCCATGTCTCAGTAATAAATAAGATATCCAAATCCTGCGTCGTGAAGAAATTGTTTATTAAAAATGTCTTGTTTACTACTGACCGGGCGTTGATCAAAGCCACCTTAAGTGGCGGTGCAGCTTCCTCCAGCTGTGTTGTTCGCGTCAGCAAGCGAAGATTAAGAAGATTCACTCCACGACGTCGAAAGCTGGGGGAGACGATGCGCGAAAGCGCAGACGAAGAGCTTTGAAAAACAGGTCGAAGCCACCGATGTGAGGGGAAAGACCATGCAGAGGCACTGGCGAAGCGGCGCTCACAGGTTAGCGCAGGACTAGTACACATATAATAATATATATATATAATAATATAATTCATTACATTTATATAGCGCTTTTCTAGGTACTCAAAGCGCTTCACATAGAAGGGGGAATCTCCTCAACCACCACCAATGTGCAGCATCCACTTGGATGATGCGACGGCAGCCATAGTGCGCCAGAACGCTCACCACACACCAGCTTACTGGTGGAGAGGAGACAGAGTGATGAAGCCAATCAGTGTATATATATATATATATATATATATATATATATGGGGATGATTAGGAGGCCATGATGGACAGAGGCCACATGGGCGAAGACAATTCCACCCCGCTTGCCGCGGTTCCTCCGACGCCGTCGCCTCCAAGGAAGATCAGCGAGATACCAGCGCAGTTGTGCAGGAAGGTGCTGGTGCGCAGGTGGTGGAAATCGGCAATATTCATCAACGTCTCTGTTGGTTGAATCGATAGTTATGCCGATATTTAGTAATGTTTGACGATCATACACAAATGACATATTGCAGTCCGACAAACATAAAAACAAACATAAAATCACAAAATTTAAGAATGAGAAGGAGAGCAACAGACGGCGAGCCACATACAACGGCGCCATCATGTTTTTACTTCACCTCATACTAAAGGGCGCACAAGTAATGTGTGCCTATAGACGGGTCCACAACGCGCATACACTTTGTCCTGTAGATGGTCTGCTCGAGCGCTTTAACCTCGCGCACAAGCAGATTTGCTTCCTCGCTAGAGAAGCGTTCAGTTTTTCCACTTGGAATAGCGCGAGCGCAACTGGCTTTTAAAAGGAATGGGAGATAAGACTCTGATTGGTTTATTGCACGTTACTCCCAAAACACACCCATTATTCATTAAGAGAATCGGGACAAACCTTTTAGACCGTGCGCCTGGTGCGCCAACCTTTTTTCCCTTCGTTAAACTAGCAAAAGTGGATTTGGACACGCCCTAACTGCACTTGCGCTGTGCGCTTTAGACCATGCGCTTAGATCGTTAAAATAGGGCCCTGTGTGCGACACTTCTTCACAATAGAGGCGGGGTGGAGTTATAAGGTTTTATTGACAGTTTGAGAATCCAATGAAGTTTCAAGGTTTAGTCACAAACTCTTTTTTCTATACTTTTCATTGGTTAATATGTGCAAAACCCACAGACAAATGTAAAGGGTGACCAATAGTAATGATTTACCTGCTTTCAGAGGCAGAAGTCTCCAAACTCCTCCTCTTCAATCGCCCTACTACCTGTCCGCATGATCCTATTCCCACTAATCTACTTCAAGCCATTTCTTGGCCATTTCTTTGTGACCCGCACTCACACACATCATGAACACCTCTCTTCACACTGGTACTTTTCCCACAGCATTTAAGCAGGTTCGGGTAACTCCACTGCTTAAGAAACCCACTCTAAATCTAGCACATCTGGAAAATTACAGACCGGTATCCCTTCTTCCATTCGTTGCGAAAACACTTGAACGAGTTGTTTTCAACCAGATCTCTTCCTTTCTTACACAGAACAACCTCCTGGACAACAACCAGTCTGATTTCAAAAGCAGACACTCAACTGAGACTGCCCTGATCTGTAATTGAAGCTCTGAGACTGGCAAGAGCAGCTTCCAAATCCTCAGTTCTCATCCTGCTGGATCTGTCTGATGCCTTTGACACAGTTAACCACCAGATCCTTCTGTCAATCCTAAAGACGAAGGGCATCTCGGGAACCGCACTCCAATGGTTCAAGTCTTACCTCTCAGGTAGGTCCTTTAGGGTGTCGTGGAGGGGTGAGGTGCCTAAGACCCGACATCTACTGGGGTGCCTCAGGGCTCAGTGCTTGGACCACTTCTCTTCTCCATCTACATGACATCACTAGGATCTGTGATTCAGAAACATGGCTTTTCCTATCACTGTTATGCTGATGACACACAACTCTACCTCTCATTTCAGCCTGATGATCCGACGGTAGCTGCTCGCATCTCAACCTGCCTGACAAACATTTCTGGCTGGATGAAGGACCGCCACCTTCAACTAAACCTTGCGAAGACAGAGCTGCTTGTGGTCCTGGCCAACCCAATACTACACCACAATTTCTCCATTCAGCTAGGTTCATCACCCATAACTCCATCAGGGTCAGCCAGGAACCTTGGAGTTGTGATTGATGATCAATTGAACTTTACAGACCATATTGCTAGAACTGCCCGGTCCTGCAGATTTGCCTTGTACAACATTAGGAGGATCAGGCCCTTCCTTTCAGAGCATGCTACACAAATCCTTGTCCAAGGACTTGTTCTATCCAGACTGGACTATTGTAATGCTCTCCTGGCAGGTCTTCCAGCTTGCACTATCAAACCTCTGCAACTGATCCAAAATGCTGCAGCTAGAGTGGTCTTTAACGAGCCGAAGAGAGCACACGTCACTCCTCTCCTCACAAAAATTCACTGGTTGCCAGTTGCCGCTCACATCAAATTTAAGTCACTGACTTTTGCCTACAGAATAACCACTGGCTATGTCCCCTTTTACCTAAACTCATGTCTTCAGACTTGCGTACCATCCAGAAACTTGCGCTCTGCAAGTGAACGCCGTCTTGTGGTGCCATCTCAAAGAGGCACAAAATCTCTTTCTCTGACCTTTTCCTGGTCTGTTCCATGCTCAACCAGAGCTGATGAGTCAGTGGCCATTTTCAAAAAACGGCTTAGGACACATCTTTTTCTGCAACACCTGATCCATTAATACTAACACTTTATCGTCTATTCTATATCTATTATCTTAAAAAAAAAGATTAAACTGGGAAGGGTCATAGCACTTGCATATTGTTGTCCTATTGTTAGTTTCACTGCTTCTAATGTTCTCATTTGTAAGTCGCTTTGGATAAAAGCGTCTGCTAAATGAATAAATGTAATGTAATGTAATATATGGGGGTTTTCACCTGGCAGCGACTGTCCGAAAGCCTAACAATGCCCCCTGGAGGTATATTTATGTATGTGACTTTGTTGGTGCTTGCACGGGCATGGGCAAGTCAGGGCATGTCTGAACTAGGATAAGAGAGCAGTCCATATACATAGGTTAAGAGACTGACTGCTTCTTACACAAAGCGGACTGATGCATGTTTGTTGTTTCTGTGAGTGATTGATTAATAAGTAAGTTATCTGTTTTACATTATATGCTGTTCGAACTTTAATATTCTGTGGATTCAGTTACTGTAATCTGTGAACTGTATTAGTTAACTAGTAATTTGAATAAATATATTTTAGTGTGAATTGCATGTTACTCAAATCCATGTAAAGTCAAATTGAGACTATTTTTAATACTGTTTCGTTGTTTATGTTCTGCAGTATAATTCAGATATGTAAGCTAAATTATTTATGCAATATATTTAGATTCTAGATACTTGAATACATTTTGCCAAAGTAATGCTAACTTAAGGTTTACAGATATTACTTTATATTTAATATTTAATAGCCTGATTTACTATTACTTCTGTTTGTATAGCAAATATTCTTTATGCCATTTGTAATACTGTTTATACTAGCAAATTAATGTTGTATTTTGTTTTCTCTGTTCATTGTAGACCACACACGTACCTGTAATACTTCATACATGCAGAAATAATCAGAATAAATCCTTCTGCTGGGACCCTCTCTCTCTTGCTCCAGTTTCTCTAACCGGAAACTACTAATACCATTTCTACTAGTGCTTAACTGAACCCTTTGAGTGTCCCATACGCTCGTATATGGTCCTTCGAGCCGGATGTACTTCAGTAGAGATGAATCCTGATACTGCCAGCACAGCAGATCCCGCGGCCCGACCCCGCACACAAAGAGAGCAACATCTCCCAGCCCATCTTGAGGATTATGAAGTCCAGCTCCCTGCACACCTGCACTCAGCTCCACCCCCAGCTGACGCCATTTCACAGAGAAAATCTAGACATTCTTCTAAGTCCATATCCTCTGGTACAGCATCCAACACTACATCCAGGTCACGCCACAGTGCATCAAGTAGATATCCAAGACACGCCCTGTCTGACATCCAAGCTGCATTACTAGAGGAGAAATTAAAGGCTCTTGAACTAGAGGAACTACAACGCCAGATCGTAGAGGACACTACAGCAGATGAAGAATGTCAGAGACTTGATGACCAAGCCAGAGAAGCACTCAAAGCCAGAGAAGCCTTGGCTAAACAAATCGCTACAGGACGGCGTCTCAAGAAAGTACAAAATGAGCTTGAGGTTGCCAAGCTAGTCACCTCACTCCTTAAACAGGAAACCCATGATAGCATTACCAGTAACTTACCTGAAGCAAGCCCACCTCAACAGAGACCCTCTACTAGGGATATTTTCATATCATCTGACCAGGAAATGCAGGGACATTCCACGCCACAACCTGTATCTCTTACATCCGAGGCATCAGTATTGCCTCCTACAGCACCACACGTGTTACCAAACACAGCCTTAGCAACTGAAGCTTTTATTAATGCTCCAGACTTTGCTCCTGAGGTGCGCCATCCGAACGCAGTGACATGGTCATCCCCCCCTCTTGCAGCAGCTCAGCCCACTTCAGAGTCTAGAACTGCTCTCACTTTTCCTGCTCCCGTTTAGCCAGCTACAGTTACAGTGCAGCCAACACCTCCTGTCACCACTGCAACCCACCATCAGATACCGGCTGTCAGTGTGCCTCCCTCAATAGCTTCACCTCCGGACCCTGTAGCCTTAGGGCCTTCAATCATACCAAGTACTGTATCCTCACACTCAAATGGGATTCCCAGCCACTCATCCATTTCCATCTCATGCTTTACCAGCTCAGACATCAATGTATATCCCTCAAGCTCAGCCACCAGGAATAGAGATGTTAGCTGCTTCTGCCTATGGTGTCCCAAAACCTGTCATAACGACCTTTGAATCTGGACGTGAAAGTGACTTTGCACTGCTCAAAATGGCACTGGACAATCTAATGAACAACCAACAACACTTAAGTGAACAGTACAAGTATCAAGTACTTCTAGGTCACTTAAAGCTTCCCAGTGCTCTCCAGCTTGCAAAGGCATACATGCACGATCCCCGGCCATACACAACTGCATTACAAGCACTGCAAGATAAATATGGTCAACCACGCCAACTAGTGCAGTGTGAGCTAGGTGCCATACTGAATGCTCCTGCTGTAAAGTTTGGAGATGCTGAAGCTTTTGACGACTTCGCCTTATCCATCCATTAATTTGTAGGGATGCTCAGGACTCTAGAAGGCCCGAATGGCTATGAGTTAAGATGTGGATCTCATGTTGATCGCCTACTGAGCAAAATGCCACCGTCATACCGTGACAGTTTTGTGGAGTACTGCTTTAGCCATGGTATTCTCCAGACTGCGCACCTACACCCTACCTGATTTCTCTGCATGGCTACAGCTAAAGTCTCAGGCATAGCGCATTTCAAACAGAGCAGCAGCACTTTATCAAAGGGAGGTAACAAGGACAACTAAGAAGGATCTACGCACACCTTATCGTCCTAAGGACAGATCCACCTCAATCCTTTACTCCACTAACAGTACCTCATCTGTTCAAGGACAAGCAGGAATCAAGACACCCAAGTTTCAACCTTACTGTCCATATTGCAACAATAAGGACCATTTCCTGAACTCTTGCTCTAAATTTAAGCTACTAACCACGGATCAAATACTGAAGTGGATAATGGATGGAAAGCGTTGTTGGAAATGTGGAAGGACACATACTTCTGACAACTGCACTCTGAAGCGAGGGTGCAAGACCTGCAAAGAGCTACACCTAACCATTCTCCATGAAGCCGTAATCCAGACACAAAAGAGTGTTCTTCTGGTCAATGTTCCCAATTCCCAGGTATACTTAGATTGTCCGAACCGATCTCCAAAGGAGATGCTTAAGGTAGTTAAGCTCCTACTTCATAACGGAGATAAAGCCATGGAGACATATGCAGTGTTAGATGATGGCTCTGAGCGTAGCATTGTACTTCCACAAGCCGTGGAACAGTTAAACCTCACCACAGTGCCTGAAACTCTCACATTACGTACAATACGTCAGGATGTACATCAATTAAATGGAGCATCTGTTTCTCTCTCTGTGTCACCTCTAAACAGACCAACTAAGAAGTTTCAGATTAATCATGCCTTCACTGCAGCGAATCTGAGACTGTCGGAACACTCTTATCCAGTAGCTGCTCTTCAACACAAATATGCCCATATCCGGTCCTTACCATTGCCACAGATTAAGCGAGCACAACCCTTGCTACTCATTGGCTCGGACATGCCTCACCTACTTGTACCAGTCCAACCAATATGAATGGGACCTCCTAATGCACCAATAGCTGTTCACACCAGACTTGGTTGGACTCTTCAAGGCCCTGTGGGGTACAGCCAAACTGCTCCCTGTGATCAACAATGTCTGATCATCTCTATAGATGTTCAGAATGCTGAGTTACTCAAGAACGTTGAGCGTCTCTGGCAGATTGACACCCTGCCCTATATTAATGAAACAGCAGCCACTCGTTCTAAACAGGACCAGCATGCTCTGACAGTACTCCAAACATACACTTCTAGGATAGAGGTGGACGGCTTTCTACGATATGCCACTCCTTTGCTCAGACAACCAAATGCTGTCACCCTTAAAGCCCCAAAGGAAGCAGTGCTGGCAAGCCTTCGCAGCACTGAACGGAGACTCGCCAAAGACCCAAACCTCTCTGAAGCATACTGCACTGAGATGAACAAATTAGAGCAAGCTGATTACGTGGCAGAAATCTCCACTCAGGAAGCTGAGAAGTCCACTGAATCCTGGTACATTCCACACCATATGGTGAATCACAATGGCAAACACAGGATTGTGTTTAACTGTTCTTTTCCGTATCAGGGTCAATCATTGAATGAGCTCCTCATTCCTGGTCCCATACTTGGTCCATCTTTGCTTGGACTTCTGCTTCGGTTCAGACAACACACTGTGGCTGTGAGCGGAGATGTGAAAGGTATGTTTCACCAAGTTCGCCTACTGCCAGATGACAAGGTGATCCTGCGCTTCCTCTGGAGAAACATGAAAAAACTGAGCAGCCAAAGATATATGATTGCCAAGTCCTTCCTTTTGGCACAACGTGCAGTCCTTGTGCTATATATGCACTGCAACGAATAGCCCATGACAACGGCGAAACTGATCCCAGTCTCGTAGAATCAGTTACTCAGTCATTCTATGTAGACAATTGTCTTCAAAGTATGGAATCAACAGAAAAGGCTAGAGCTCTTGTAGATGGCCTACGGCAATTGCTGCTTAGTGGAGGGTTTGATCCCCGCCAATGGGCCAGCAACAAACCAGAAGTCATTGAACACCTTCCATCAGAAGCAAGGTCACAAAGTAGTGAACTATGGTTATCCCAGAAGAGTCCAGATCTTTTAGAGGGCACACTTGGATTGCGATGGAACTGTCTTAGTGATTCCTTAGGATACAAGCCTCGCCAAGTGGAATGTCTCAAACCTACCTTGAGAAATATCTACAAGGTATTGGCGTCGCAGTATGACCCTCTCGGGTACCTGGTTCCATTCACCACCCAAGCCAAGGTACTTATTCAGGATCTGTGGAAAATTCATGTGGGATGGGATGACCTTATTGAGTCTGACAGCTTACGAAATAGATGGCAAACCTGGGTACAGGAACTACCTGACATGGAGCAACAAGAGATCCCCAGATGCTACACTCCATTTCAAGTACATGATGAAACATTCACCAGAGACCTACACATCTTCTGTGATGCCTCAGAGAGAGCATACGGCTCAGTATAATATATGCGCACAGAAGACAAAGATGGTCATGTACACATTTCATTTGTGCTGGCCCGTTCACATGTAGCCCCCAGGAAACAAATGTCAATGCCACGACTTGAGTTGAGTGCAGCACTTACTGGAGCACAAGTAGCTAAAGTTCTCCAAACAGAACTCACAGTAACCATCAGGAAAGTCATTCTCTGGTCAGATTCCACCACTGTCCTTCGCTGGTTGCTGGCTGACTCCTACAGGTATACGGTCTTTGTGGGAACTCGAGTTGCTGAAATTCAGTCCCTCACAGATGTTAATTCCTGGAGGTATGTGGATTCTGGCAATAACCCAGCAGATGACATTACCCGTGGAAAGTCTTTAAAGGAGTTGACACAATCATACCGTTGGGCTAAGGGACCTGACTTCTTGTATCAATCAGAAGCATTCTGGCCAATCATGCTAGTTGCTGACCCTGAACCAGATACTGAATTAAAGAAGTCAGCACTCTGCCTGCACATACGCACTAGGCCTGATTCTAGTCTCCCAGACGCAACGCAGTATAACACCTGGAAAGACTTGGTAAAGGCCACAGTGGCGTACCAACACGGGGCGGCTCAATCTTCCACATTGCAAGGAGACGTAGCTGAGCATTATGTTACTGCAGAAAGGCTCATTCTCCAACAATCCCAAAGAGATTTATTTCCAGAGGAGGTTAAGGCTCTCTCATCAAACCGACCCTTACCATCTAATAGCTGTCTTTTGGCTCGTTTCCACTGAGGCGTACGGTACGGTACGGTACAGTACAGTACGGGTCGGTACAGCATGATCCGGCTTGCGTTTCCACCGCCAACAGTACCCTTACTTGATAGGCGTGGTGTTTGCCAGAAAGAAGCGATCGACGTCATTTTCGCGTGAAGAAAGCGACATAGTAACAATGGATGACAGACAGCAGATCTTGTTCTTGCTTCTCGGCATGTTTGTCACAAGAAACAAGCGCTGGCATTAGGCATTTCTCAATACCAAGTAGCCACGCAAAGTCCGACTCAGGAGAATGATCCCGAGGACACGAGTCCAGTAATTCTGCTGATCGAACAGCGCGTTCCTGAATGCGCCACTCAGCTCGCTCTGCTACTCCGGTTATGTACATTTTAGGCAACAATAAAACGAAATATGTTATAAAACACCATTCTGCTTCTTTTCGATTTCATTTAAATACATTTTAAACATTATAAGCACACACATGTGGTTCAGGCAACGCATAGCCTATTGATTATATTCACTGCATGTATGTAACTTTATATTTATAACAAAACTAAATATAAAACACAACCCTGCCTCTTTTCGTTTAAATTTAAAAATATTAAATATATTCCAGGCAATGTATTGCATATTGCATTGGTACAAATGTTGCAATAAACAACATTACAGATGATCTTGTAATAAAATAAAAAAATGACAAAACTATCTCTTTTTGTTGAATTTCAGTTTTATCAATAATAGCCATTATAAAAGTATAAGTAAAAGGTACAAAAAGATATACAGTAAAGCTTTAACCCTCTGGGGACCAGAAACGCGCCGGCGCGTTTTGCCGGTTTTTCTTTTCACATAGCAGAAAAATAGACTTAAAATACTCTGTTGATTTTGATCGTACATATAAGTGTTATACATCAATCGATCCTGTTAATTGTCTATTATTTTTCTGTATACTCACAATAAAAACAAAGTTTTGTGCTTTTTGTCAAATAAAGAAAAATAAACATGATGCGAGTTTTGCCTTCTCTCTGTCAGTGCAGTCCATTCTGAAACACGTCCGAAAAATTAACTCTAACTCTGCAAATACTTGTCATACAGGCACGAGAGATTTTTCTTTATGAAGCTTGAATTCTCTTCTTTTCAATGAAGTAATTTATATAAAAAACAAATATTCTCAGTTTATGTAATCTGTATGAAAAGAGAGTGCTGTCAGATTTTTTTCTCCCAGCTCATTACACTTCATTACGCGTTAATCTGACACGCCCACGGAGGACGCGCGCTATTCAAACGCAAATGTTGAGGCAAGCCATGACAATGCCCACATCAGCCGTTCCACCGCGGCGGTAAAATGTGGGGTGTATTTTCTGCCTTTTACCGCCAAGAGGCGCTACAATCATAGACTCTGAAAAGTGTTTGTTTATTCTCTCTAATGCGTAATCTGCCGCCGCACTGCGGCTCATTCAGAGCGATTGAAAGCTGGTAGCAGATGAATTCAACAAGTGAAACGTAGTTAAAATAATTCATAATCACAATACTGAAATTAGGCTACTGAAATGAAATTGAATAAATAATGAAAAAATAAAACATTGCAATAAAAATGTCACAGGTCGGGGCGGCTAGACGGGCTACACTACCCTTCAGAACCAGTACCACCCTTGGGGAGTCGGACAGAGGCCAGGCAAGGAGGACAGACAACACGACTTTAAGTGAATGATAATTTATTTAATATAAAATGAGATAAAAGATTTAGAGGTAGAGTCTTCTGCACAGGATCGTTCCGTCCAAGGGCAATCCTGATGTGCGTTTCGGGTATGTCCACCTCTTCTTCCCCAGATGGCAGACAGAGAACTCACGACTGAGAAGCTTTGCTGCCGAGCAGACAGGTGAGTGTACAGGTAACGTAATCCTCCTTTTCACGGTGTCAGACAGAGAACTTATGGCTGGGGAGCTTCGCTGCCAAGCAGCCAGTTGAACGTTCAGGCACGTACTCCTCTCTTCCACAGGCGGCAGACAGAGAACTTACGGCTGGGGCGCTTCGCTGCCAAGCAGTCAGTTGAGTGTTTAGGCACGTACTCTTCTCCACTGGTGACAGGCAGAGAACTTACGGCTGGGGAACTTCGCTGCCAAGCAGCCAGTTGAATGTTCAGGTACGTACTCCTCTCCTCCACAGGCGGCAGACAGAGAACTTGCGGCTGGGGAGCTTCGCTGCCAAGCAGCCAGTTGAGTGTTTAGGCACGTACTCCTCTCCTCCACAGGTGGCAGACAGAGAACTTACGGCTAGGGAGCTTCACTGCGAAGCAGACAGGTGAGTATACGGCACGTAATCCTCTTCTTCATAGATGACAGACAGAGAACTTACGGCTGGGGAGCTTCACTGCAAAGCAGACAGGTGAGCATACGGCACGTAATCCTCTCCTTCATAGATGACAGACAGAGAACTTACGGCTGGGGAGCTTTGCTGCCAAGCAGCCAGGTGAGTGTTCAAGCACGTACTCCTCTTCTCCACAGGTGGCAGACAGAGAACTTACGGCTGGGGAGCTTCACTGCAAAGCAGACAGGTGAGTATTTGGCACGTAATCCTCTTCTTCATAGATGACAGACAGAGAACTTACGGCTGGGGAGCTTCACTGCAAAGCAGACAGGTGAGTATACGGCACGTAATCCTCTTCTTCATAGATGACAGACAGAGAACTTACGGCTGGGGAGCTTCGCTGCAAAGCAGACAGGTGAGTATACGGCACGTAATCCTCTCCTTCATAGATGACAGACAGAGAACTTACGGCTGGGGAGCTTCGCTGCCAAGCAGCCAGGTGAGTGTTCAAGCACGCACTCCTCTTCTCCACAGGTGGCAGACAGAGAACTTACGGCTGGGGAGCTTCACTGCAAAGCAGACAGGTGAGTATACGGCACGTAATCCTCTTCTTCATAGATGACAGACAGAGAACTTACGGCTGGGGAGCATCACTGCAAAGCAGACAGGTGAGTATACCGCACGTAATCCTCTTCTTCATAGATGACAGACAGAGAACTTACGGCTGGGGAGCTTCGCTGCAAAGCAGACAGGTGAGTATACGGCACGTAATCCTCTTCTCAATAGGCTGTCAGAAAATACACTCAACATCTGTAAAGTACAACAGTGTTAGCCTCCTTTTAAGTATTTAGGACGTGACAGAAAGCTCAGGTAAACAATGGACATCCAGCGGGTTTAAGTTCACACTTCACACATCCAAACAGTGCATCACGTCACTTCATCATCACTTCATCTCAGCACTCAGTGGGAAATACACACATAGAGGGCCGTCGCCCATTTTCTGACCTGGCATTCGCATCCAGGGGTCCCGTAGATACAAGAGGAGGATAGAGATAGTTTTGAACTACTCACAGTCTCTCACAAGCGATCTTGTTGCGTCGTTGTGCTTTTTCTCCCGAACTCACGGTGCCACGCCTGTTTGTTGGTCCCCACTTCCTCTGCTCCAATGTTCACGCTTCCTCCGAGATCACAGCCCCCAAAAACAACACCACTCTCCAGTCTGCACTCTCTCCTCTTATCCTTCCCTAAGGGCAACGTGTCCCAATCGCGGAGCTTCACTTCTTTTCCGCGCAGCTGTCGGCGATCCCGATTAATTACCCCATTCGCGGGATTTTTCCGCTAACCCGGAACTAACCCGGTGTTCCATTGTTATGAGTCCGGCGTGAGGCAATCGCGGCGAACATTAGTTCCGCCTTGCACGGAGACAAAAGATGAAATTGTCACCGCGTGACAAAAACATTTACAGACGTATAGACGGTAGCTCAGTGGTTAACGCAACAACACGAGCTTCGAGGAGCTTCAATCGACCCGAGATCGAATCTCAATGTAGCATACATGTTAACCGATGTTGGCCAACAGCGTTCATATTTTACCTTCTTGATGCTTAAATAGCTAACTGTTTATAACTGTTTACTTATTTAAAGTCAAGAGTTTTTTTTAATTATTATTACAACATAAATTTGCTACATTCCTGGAACCGCAGCGCTGCACAAAGGACATAAACTGATGAAGGAAGATTGTCAGCCGATTGCATCAGAAAATGAAAATGAAGAAGCACGTCTTTAGTCTGCTAAATTATTGTGTAATGTAAAAGAACACTAAAATTACTTAAGTTTGAAACCAAGCTCGAACATTTCAAGGTTTAAATAAAGTGTCGGGACAGTTTTTTTTATTTAAAACAGGGTTGCATCGGGTTTAGAGTTTATTTCTTTTGCGATGCAAAATAAGAAACACTAGGCTAATCTTATTCTTGCGACATTTTAAATTTGTATTGCCAAAGAAATTACAGCTATATTAAACAATTAAAACAGTAGGCCTACAAAACGAAAATTGTCCAAAGCAACATAATTAAATTAAAACATGCGTTTTTCTTTGCCTCTCTCGCGCTGAATCTCTTTTTAACAAGTTTGTTTAGTCTCCCTCGCTCTCCATATGAAAGAGGAACATTAACACCTAGGCCTATTGTCCTGCGCGCTGGATACAGCACTGAACTGTCCCTCCAACCCCCCACCGGCTATCGGAGTCTGAGGCTGATTTAACACAAAGAGAAGTCGCAATTCACACTTAAATCGCTATTCTAGACAGTGTTGATAATGAAGGAATTAAATGATTTAAGTTACATGTAGCCTAGTGATATTTCTGTCATAAAAGTTTATTACTAAATATTTCATTATTTCAGTAATTGATGAAATAAAACTGGTTTGGGCCAGCTTTTTCCAAGCAAAACTAAATATAATATGAAAAAACGCATGTTAATTTGTTGTCATGAACGTTCAACTCAATATTAAATTCTACAGGGATCTTTGGATCCTTACAACCAGGCATGCAATTTGTGAATTAAGTTTTTTTTCTTCTTTATTATTCAAATACATATCGAACCACGGTGCTTTGTGGTAATGCTGCTAAATTAAATAACATGTATAGAATAATTATGAACTTAAATGAAACAATATCGCAACATTTCGACAAATACATTATTTGATCTGTTTTTACATTTTAATTCAGGGCGATTTAGCCTGCTACATTTAATTAGAGCGAGATTTTCACCCTTGTCTTGTCATTTTCTCATTGGGAAGCACTTACATGCTACATGTTTGAGTAGATCCTCTGTACCTCTCGTTTTCATTATGGATTACATAATCAGATAACATTTATTAGCCTGAATATTTAGACATTTAAAGGCTTTAGACATAGCCGATTTCTTATAGTGACTGAGCTGAAGTGGCTTTCGGTTCATTTTTGTGACGCGCAGTTCCCGGAGACAGAGACGACAGATAAACTTTTGTCGTTAGCAAAAGTTCGAATAAAACCCGACTTTAGAAAAATGCATAGGGCCACTCGGCGTGGTCTGCCAAAACACTTAATTATAAAGTTCAATATTTCATTCAAAATAATCTCAAAACGCTTTGTGAAATTTTGAAAAGCCGTGCATGCATTAAGGCCACTGGAACTAATGAACAACTGAAACGCTGGTTTTGATTTTATTGTTTGTCGTTTAAACGTGCTTGTTGCATATCTCTATTTTATATTTGATATGGTCTATTGGTGAAGTAGCCTATAGCATTGATTACTGTGGAGGGAGGGGTGTGGGGATTCAAATAATTCAGCAGAAGCAGGGATGTTTAAACCAGAAGGAAATCCCCGCCCCCCCTGGCAAATCACACTTTACTTAAAACCATGTTTTTAAAAACTCTAGGTTGTAGGGAATCAAAAAAATAATAATAATAGGCCTAAAAAAAATATATATATATATATATATAGGCTATATATATAAAATTACTTTTTTTCCAGAACTGCTTTTGAAATTACGATTGGTACCCGATTGGTACAGATGCAAAGTCGTTCTGTTGGATACTATTGTTCCTTAGTGTAAAATGGAAATGCATGGTAATTTTATTTTATAAATATAAGCAAAAAACTGTATGGTGTAACAGAGTTTTAGAGCTAGACAAATCTCTCTGCATTAATAAATATAAAATTTACAGTACACAATGTTTGTTTGAGATTCGAACCCGTGTCATCTTGATGATCGAACCCAGGGCCGTAGCTAGAGGATTCGGGGCCCCCTGAAAAAATATTGATGTGGGCCCCCACCACCCTCCACCAATATCATATACTGTACAATAGATGAACATGGAGGCCCACATAACAGAAGATGGTGATGTTGTTGTAAAACCTTTATTTTAAAAGTTAAATGTTTATATAAAAATTACAACTAATAAAAAAGCAAGAAATTATTAAATAATAATAAAACCAATTTTTAAAAAGTAATAATTTTTTTCCCCATCAGTCTGTTATAATTCATAAATCAAAAAGTAAACATTTAAAAAAAATGACAAGAATGCAGTCTAATTAAAAAAATAAAAGCATTCATTGTCTTATTTTTTAATAAAGATAATATGGAACTGGTAATATTATTAAATAAAGCGAATACATTTATTCATCCAAGTGCAGTGTGTTGTCTTCGTGTTTTCTCGATCTTTTAAATATCATCAGCCGGCAGGTCAGATGCATAATGCAATGCGTCGTGACTCGTGTAAATTTTTTTTAAACTCTAGTTACAATACTGTAAAAAGACAGGAATTTAGACCACGTAATCATTCGGTCGATTGCGGCGCGCACCGATAATAAAAAATGACTGAACACGGCAGACTGTAGACGGAAGTTTTCTAATTCCCAGCGAAATAACAATAAATAACCGGTCTTTAAGAACGTCTTGATCGACTGGGATACAACCACTCTCCTTGCCTCCCTCTCCGTCTTTTCCTGGCATTTCTGGTTCTCTGATTTGTTTTCTTTTCCCCGACATTTTTCAGTCTGTCAGTCTCCTGCTCTTCCACCAACTTCATCGTTAACTTCAGGCTGCCGCCTCAACTCTGATTGGTTCTGTTCACGAGCTGGGGCGGGACTTACAATTTTATTGGGTCCATCTGATGTTTGTCACTGACTCTGACTGAATAATTAATACATACTTTAGTTCGGACTAAACCATTTTTATGGAGGTAAGAGAAGCAGATATTTGGAAAAAAATTTACCCAAATTGCACGTTTTTGTGGTTTTCATTTAAATCTCAGGCATACAACTAATATAAATATTAGAATTATTCATACTACAGGGGTCTAAATAGTATATCTGCTGGATTTTGTGGGGACCCCTGGGCAGCGGGGGCCCCTATAATTGTCACCACCTTTCACCCCACTAGCGACGGCCCTGATCAAACCGTCAGTTCTACCGCTCGGCTATTAATTTCCTCACTGAGAAATGCCCAAACGTTTGTTTCTCACATGAGCGAGAAAACGTTTTGTCGTTAGCCTGTAAGTGTAGGCCTACTTTAGCCTACATGAATAAAAGTAGACCTTTTACAGTTTTAAAAGATGATATCTTATCTGTATGACCAACAATTACGCAGTAAGTTCTTTTAGCTGTTATGAGAAAAATAAATTCAAATGAACGCGCCGCCGCGTTTGTCAAACTCTAATTCAACATGCCAGAATAAAGCCAGATTTTAGAATAATGCATAGCCACTCGGCGTGGTGTGCCAAAATACCCTAATTATAAACTTCAATATTTCATTCAAAACCATCTCAAAACGCTGTGTGACATTTTAAAAAGCCGTGAATGTATTAAGGCCACTGGAACCAGGATCGTAACTGAAACGCGCTGCATGTCTCAATACAGGAGCAGAAGCGCTGGTTCAGATTGTATTGTTTGTTGTTTAAACGTGCATGTTGCATATTTAAAAATTATTTGTTTAAAAATAAATGTTTGTTGTAGGCTTATTTGTAAATTACCATAACTTGTAGAATTTCATCCTTACTGTTAATTGACATTAGCCCCACTTACGTTTTGATAAATGTCCCTTTGCGCCACCTGGCGGTCATTTCGCGAGCGACTTTGAAATGCGACTGGTTTATTTTTATTGTATTGGTCTACTTTAAAAAATAATACTTTATAAGACATTTATGGGAAAAGACTATTTTCTTTTCAAGATGTTTCCAACTGTAACTTTGAACCAATTCTGTAGAATGGCCCATATAGCATTTGACCAGGATTTGTTTCCAGGTATGTTTCCAGGTATGCTTTCATTTATATTTTGATTGTTTGTATGTATATACATGTATATGTGTATGTGTGTGTGTGTGTGTGTGTGTGTGTGTATATATATATATATATATATATATATATATGTGTAGGCTATATATATACAAGAAAGAATGCAATGACAATATATATATATATATATATATATATATATATATATATATATATATATATATATATTGTCCTTGCATTCTTTCTTGTGTGACACCCCTGAATGAAAGGCTCATTATTATGCAGGGTCACTGTCTGAGAACCACTTAATTATTCATGATAGGGGTTGGGCCGTTCCGCCCATCCGCATATTGCCTTGGCAAACAAAAAAATGTTTTTCACAATTTAAAACGTCTCTGGTTACTTACGTAACCTATGTTCTCTGAATAGGGAACGAGACGCTGCGGAAAGCGCAGTGGGATATCCTCTGGATGTGCCGATTGCCTGAAGCCCTATAGAATCACGCCAATTCATTGGCTGATGGCGCTCGCGCAAAGCTGGCTCCGCCCCGACGCTCTTACGTCGTAGCATGATGAACGCGCGCGCGCCATCTTCTCCTCAGATTTCTCTGCCGAAAAGAAAAACTGTCGGCAGCGCGAGGAGCTTGGCAGCGAACGCAGCGTCTCGTTCCCTATTCAGAGAACATAGGTTACGTAAGTAACCAGAGACGTTCTCTTTCATAGTGTAGAGACTTTAAGGATGAACCAAACACAAATTAATCTTTCTAATCTCTCATGGGATTCATTCAAATGTGATTCAGCATTTCGGATCTGAATACCACATTCCAAAGTCACAAGACTGGCTCCAAATTGTCTAGAAAACCCCCCAGAGAAGTCTTTTATGGCCCCGCAGGCATCAGAGATAAGCCTAAACAGGAAGAACATTGTCACTGTTTCATCCTTAAGCAAGACAAAGCTGCTCAGAAATGGTGAAACGAGGCCTGACCACCAAGGGGCCTGACCACCTTTGACCTCCCTCAGCATCACCACTGCTGAGCAGGACAGCGATGTAAGACAGACCACGCTTCCATGGAACGTGAGAGACTTACACAGACTTTACATATCAAACCCATTAAAACTCACGCAGAACAATGCTCCGTGGACTTAATCAAACATCATAATTCTGGTTGTTCCTACAATTCATGTTTGTATTATGCGTAGATCACATATAAATCATGTAATTGTGATATAACTGTGTGTATGGATGAAAGGGTACCGTGCTTCCAATCAAAAGAATCGTATGCCCTTAATTCAAAAGGTGGCTTGTTTGAAATCTGTGTAAAATGTTTTGTATGATTATAATAATCTATAATGTTTAAACTGGGGTCTCTTGTTTCTCTGCTAAGTGCTGGAACCCAAGCAGATCCCAGATAACGATAAGTAGGAACGATCCACCTCCTAAAATGATGCCATTGTCTCATTGGTCAGAATTCTCCAAAAGAGGTTGGACTAACGTTTAAGTTAAAGACCCGAACAAAGGAGTTAGAGTATGTAGAAAAAGAAATTCGGTTCAGAGAGCAGTTCGGGGTTGCCGTTCGGTTTTAAGTTCGGTTCGGTGTTGAACTAAGTTTGCGCCTCTCTCTAGCAACAGCAAGAGAGTGTTCCTGTTCGTGCTTCTCTCTGAAAACAACAAAGAGCGTGTTCGCACGCTTCTACATCGACCAGACCAAATTAGACCAGCAGACAAATAACCCATCAAGATCGGGGTTGAAACAGCTCATTCAAGCCATCTAACTCGTCTTACTTTCATTTCTTCCTTTATTTTCTTTTTTCATAAAAGTCTCGGTTCAACGTTAAGTTGCTGCGAAGTTCGTTTAAACGTCTCTCCTGCAACGCGCTTCGAACTGTAAAGACTCTTATTCGCCTGCCAATTACACGTGACCAGCTGTTCAGAAACTTCCATCCAGGCACTTCAAAGACAACCAGCCACACGGACCCGGTCGGGAAACCCCTTTGACGAAGCACCGCAAAAAGGGAACTCCCTAAGCAACGCAAAGACAAGCAAGTAGCAGCTACTCCAGACTCTAACTGAACTGGTGCAAATGTAAATTGAATAACCTGTCTAAGAAACGAAGGTTTAAATTAATGCTTGGTGGTTCGTTCAGGTCATGTCTTACAAAGTGCATCTCACTCTGAAAACTCACTCTCTCTCTCTCTCTTCCTCTGCGCCTTGTATGAATGCGTGTGTGTGATTGTGTTTAGACCTTAGTTTTATGTGTTTAGAATAGTTAATAAAGTCGTCAATATATTTGAAAAGATATTTGCCTTGTGTTGTGCTTGCACATTTAATGTCTTGTACTGTCGATCTAAAGTTACCTTGCTAATACATAGTGTTTCACTATAGATTGGATATTCATATCTGTTGCCAAGGTTATAATTACGGCCCGTTCAAATGAACTCTAAACGAGTCATTTGCTCGGTTCCATAGTGATTCGGTCAAGATTCATTGCAAATCGATGAATCATTCCTTTTGAGCTAAATTGGCCTTCCGGCCCCCCTTAAATACATTTTATGTATATTATTATTGTGTGATTCGTTACAATAGGTTCACTCAACGCTGCGGAAAGCGCAGTGGGAACGAAATACCAAACTCGCCAAGCTAAGCGCTGCCATAACTGGTACCAGACCAAATAATAATAACAACCATGACAGGTTCAAGCAGATAGAACCTGGGAACCTGGAGTCATGTCAAGATCTAAATTATAGAACCTCACAAAGGTGTGCGGAGAGGACCAACCTGCCGCCACACAAATGTCTTCCAAGAGGGCCCCTCTAAAGAGAGCTTGAGAGGAAGCCACACTTCTGGTGGAATGTGCTCTGATGCTAAGAGGTGAAGGCAAACCACGCACCTCGTAAGCCAGCGAAATAGCATCCGTTACCCAGTGGGAAATCCTTTGCTTTGATGCTGCAAGCCCGCGGCGGCCAGCACCAAAACATACCAAGAGCTGGTTTGATTTCCTCCAACCGCCTGAGCGATCTACATACAACTTCAAAGAACGGACCGGGCAGAGCAAGTTAAGTTTCCTTTCTTCCTCAGAGGCAAAAGGAGGAGGGTGGAAAGCGTTAAGGTTAACAACCTGAGAGCGGAACGCCGTGGAAAGAACCTTGGGTACATACCCCGACCTCGGCCTCAAAGTAACCCTAACCAGGCCAGGAGCAAAGTCCAAGCATGACTCACTAATAGAGAGAGCCTGCAAATCCCCCATCCGCTTTAATGAAGATAAAGCTAACAAAAGAGCAACCTTAAGAGTCAGAATCCGCTCAGGGGCTGACTCCAAGGGCTCGAAGGGAGCCTCTGACAAACCCTCCAGGACGACTGACAGGTCCCACGAGGGAACACTAGGGGGGCGAGCCGGTTTTAGGCGCCTAACCCCACGCATGAAGGCCGAAACTAACCTCAGTTTCCCCAAGGGAATCTCATCTGATTCTCTATGAGCGGCAATAGCTGCGACATATACTCTGAGAGTGGTAGCGGCCGCTCCGGAAGCAAACTTTTCCTGCAGGAATTCCAGCACTGTGCCTACTGGGCAGTTAACTGGGTTCCTATCATGTGCTAAGCACCATGCCTCGAACACCCTCCACTTGGAGGAATATAGCCTCCTCGTCGAAGGGGCTCTAGCATTCGCAATGGTCTCCTGAACGTCAGTTGGGAGATCAAAGCTTAAAGGTAACGGCCTCTGATAGGCCAAACGTACAGCTTCCAAATGTCGGGGCGAGGATGCCATATCCTGCCCTGAAGCTGGGAAAGCAGGTCCTCCCTGACCGGTATCTCCCAGGGGGAGGATTCCAACAGAGGGATCAGCTCCGAAAACCATGGCTGGGACGGCCAGAATGGGGCTACCAGAAGGAGGCGGACTCCGCTCTCCCTCACTCTGGACAGAACCGCCTGGATCAGCTTGATGGGCGGGAAGGCATAGAGTTTCTGCATCGGCCAAGGGTGGGCGAACGTATCTATCCCCAACGGAGCTGGAGGGCTCAGAGAGAACCAAAGCGGGCATTGGGACGACTCCTGAGATGCAAAGAGGTCCACTTCCGCTTTTCCGAACACCTCCCAGATCAGGGCCACCGTCTGGCGGTTCAACATCCATTCCCCAGACCTGAGCTTCTGCCTCGACAGAAAATCTGCTGCGAGGTTCAGAATCCCTGGGACATGAACTGCTCTCAGAGAGAGGAACTTGTCCTGGGACCACAGGAGAAGGTGACGCGCATGCCTGTCTAGGGTGCGCGATCGTGAACCCCCCTGTCTGTTTACATGGGACACTACTGCCATATTGTCCATTCTGACAATGACATGGTGTCCTTCGAGGAAAGGGAGAAAGTGGCAAAGAGCCAGGAAGACAGCCCTCAGCTCCAAGCTGGTTATGTGCCACGAGAGGGTCTCGCCAGTCCAAACCCCACACGCTGGCCTGCCCTCGAAAACCGCTCCCCATCCGGTCAGAGAGGCATCCGTCGTAACCATCTGGCGACGGAATACCGCACCCATACCGACTCCTTTCTGAAGGAAGAGGGGGTCCCGCCAGATTGACAGGGCGCGAAAGCAACTGCGCGACACCTTCAATAGGCGAAGGGCTGGCCCCGTGGGCCGAGCCCCTGAGAGCTTCATCCACCACAGAAAAGGTCTCATGTGGAGTAGCCCCAGAGGTAGCACAGGGGAGGCCGCGGCCATAAGGCCCAGAAGTCTGCGGCAGGTGCTCACGGAAACATGCTGGCCTAGTGCAAAACGGGACAGACATGTCACCAGACTGGAAATCCGTGCAGGAGCCAAACGGGCCTGCATAAGAACGGAGTCCATGCGTACCCCCAAGAAAACCGTGTTCTGAGCTGGAGTAAGAACGCTCTTCTCCGTATTCAACCTCAAACCGAGAGACTGAATATGACGGAGGACAATGTCCTGTGGTGAGTCACCAACTCTCTGGAGTGGGCTAAAAGGAGCCAATCGTCCAGGTAGTTGAGTATATGGATGCCCTGGAGCCGCAGCGGGGCCAGAGCAGCATCCATACACTTTGTGAACGTCCTTGGCGCTAGAGCGAGGCCAAAGGGGAGGACCCTGTACTGGTACGCTTTTTCTCCAAAGGCGAACCTGAGGAACTTCCTGTGTCGCCGTACGACCTGGATGTGGAAATAAGCATCCTTGAGGTCTATCGTCACGAACCAGTCCCCCAGCCGGATATGAGATATGATGGCCTTCAGCGTCAACATTTTTAATTTTCCCTTGTAAAGAGAGAAATTCAACCGGCGAAGATCTAGTATCGGCCGCAGGCCGCCCCCCTTCTTTGGGACCAGGAAGTAACGGCTGTAGAAGCCCTGTTCGACTTCCCCCGAAGGAATCTCTTCTATCGCCCCCTTCAGCAGAAGGGATGAAATCTCCTGCTGTAGTACAGAAGCCTGAGCGGCGCTGTCTACTACAGTAGGAAAGACCCCGTTGAAGCAGGGGGGGTTGCGACAAAACTGAAGCGTGTAGCCGAGCCGAACTGTGCGAAGGATCCAAGGCGATACCCCTGGT
Source organism: Rhinichthys klamathensis goyatoka (assembly GCF_029890125.1). Taxonomy (NCBI): domain Eukaryota; kingdom Metazoa; phylum Chordata; class Actinopteri; order Cypriniformes; family Leuciscidae; genus Rhinichthys; species Rhinichthys klamathensis. The sequence goes on along the minus strand of NW_026606714.1, from coordinate 2,719,730 downwards.
AAACGCTCCCATTCTTGAACGAAATGTGATAGAGGGAGAGGAGTGTTGCAGTGCAAGGGACATACCTGAGGTAGGGTGTCGCGCTGGTTCCCATGGGGAGGCGCGGATGACCGTGGAGGAGAGCGCTTGGCGTCCTGACACGTACTGGGGGGTACCACCACCTGGATAGAAGTAACTGGGTCCGCCTGCTCCAGAGGAAAACGAACTGTGCCTCCGAGGAAGCGATTGGCGGGTGTAACGTGCACCGGGAGCGAGGGGAGAAAGCAAGACGCGTCTCCTTCCTCCTGCGCCGGACTGGGTGAAGAGAGTGAAACAGGACCTGCACTTCGAAACACGCTGGGTGGCGAAGGTGACAAGGTTGGATGAGGAGAGCCGGGTGGAGGAGGGCAGAAACGCTTGCGCGGTCTGTCCCAACCTAGTAGATCTGGTGAGGCTCTCCTCCTTCTGACCTGCGGGTCAGGAACGGCTCGAGGAGGCTGGAGCGGCCGATTTGTTGGACCGCTTCAGCTGAAGGCGCTTGTGAGGGCGCTGGCGGGGAAATGGACGACCTCGGGCTCCCCAGACCGTAGTTGGAGGGTGGTGAGCCGGGTCACTCCTGCTAGTAGGGAATTCAGCCCTATGAGCAGAGCGTTCTCGGGTTTGAGAAGGGGAAGGGTTGGAGTCTCTTGGCCCTCTGACCCTCCTGGGCATAAACTGCCTGAACGCGGCCGACTGAGACTTAGCGGCGCGGAACTTCTCAACCACCGTGTTGACCGCCTCCCCGAAAAGACCTGAGAGGGAGATAGGGGCATCCAGGAGGAAACTCTTATCCTTGTCTCGGATCTCCGTGAGATTCAACCAGAGGTGGCGCTCTGCAGCAACCGAGCCCGCCATAGAGCGACCAACAGCCCGAGCAGTGTGTTTGGTGGCTCTTAGGGCCAGTTCTGTGGCTTTGCGAAGCTCTTTGACAGCTTCGGGCGTCAGTCCCTCTCCTTCATCCATGTCCTTCAAGACGTCCGCTTGGTAGGCTTGAATGATGGCCATGGTATGCAGGGCCATGCCTGCTTGACCAGCCGCCATGTAAGACTTCCCAATAAGGGAGGAAGTAGTCCTACAAGCCTTGGAAGGAAGAAGGGGACGCGCCTTCCAGGACGGTGCAGACGACGGGGCGAGGTGGTTAGCCAGCGTGTCCTCGACCGCTGGAATAGCGGAATAACCCTGCTCCACAAAACCCACAAGGTTGGTGAAGTCAGCGGCTGCCGCGTTAGTTAGGCGTGCGGAGAAAGGCTGCTTCCAGGATCTGGAGATCTCGTGATGCAGATCGCTGAAAAAGGGCAGCTTTCTTCGCTCTGGCCTAGAATTAGGGCCACGTAGGAACCTCTCGTCGAGTTTGGACGATTGAGACTCGCGGGGCTCATCAGGCCAGTCAATAGAGAGCTTCTCTGTAGCGCGCGACAGCACGTCAATAAGCTCAGTGTAGGCCGGAGTAGGCCGCGCGTCCTGGCCGCTAGGCGGGATAACGTCATCAGCCAAAGCAGGCCCGAAATCCTCTGAGTCGGAGGCTGCAGTGTAAATCACGTCATCCAGACCGAAAGAAACCGATTCGCGGGCTCCCGGGCTGGGACATAAATAATCATGCGCGAATTCAACCGCGCCGCGTGCGTGCTCGGGAGAGGGAGGGAGAGAAAGGGCGAGGCCCGTCTGCTCATACTCAATATCCTCGAGCTCAACATCCGAGCCCCAGGCCGCGGATCCACGAGAGGCCTCAGCAGTCTCGGGAGCGCGACGGGGGGGAACGAATGACTCCTTCTCAAAAACCGCGAGTCTAGACCGGAGGGTTTTGAGAAGGAGATTGTCACAAAATTTACATTTCGACAATCCCAATACAGCCTCACGCGCATGCGAAAAACCCATACATTTAACACACTTACTGTGAGGGTCGTCGTTCGAGATAAAACGAACGCATGGCGGAGAGCAGCGTCGATAATCCATGACACTTCACTGTAAGGAGAACAGAGTTCCACTTATACCAGTCGCTGAAGTGTCGAGACGAAAGCTGAAGTTGAATTTGAAGAATTCGGGCTCAGAAAAACCGAACGAAGGGCGAGATGTGACCGCTTCGTGAAGGCAGAGAAATCTGAGGAGAAGATGGCGCGCGCGCGTTCATCATGCTACGACGTAAGAGCGTCGGGGCGGAGCCAGCTTTGCGCGAGCGCCATCAGCCAATGAATTGGCGTGATTCTATAGGGCTTCAGGCAATCGGCACATCCAGAGGATATCCCACTGCGCTTTCCGCAGCGTTGAGTGAACCTATGAAAGAGAACAATCTATTGTTTTATGTGAATGATTAGGAAGGATGATTTTCAGATCATTTTGAAGCAAAAACTCTAGGCGACAACGTACATTAGTCAAAAGTCTTGTGGACACATATTTAGTATGTTTTTTGTGTCCTTATTTCAAAAACTTAATTTTTTAGTTTTTTCAATAACCATGCATAAACAATATTCTCTCAAAAATACAAACATGTACATACATGTTGCTCACACATTATGGTAGACCTGTTTGTGCTAAATAGAGTGTAATTTCACCTGTGCCATTAATATGTTTATAAGCAACTGAAAAAAGCACAAATGTCAGAGCATGTCAAAACATCTCAAAGACCCCAAAAACACCTTGGTCCCCAGAGGGTTAATAACGCAAACAATTCAGTCAAATATACAAATTCAGCGCTCAAATATATGAAACTTCACTTAGCCTTCTGCCAAAACTATTGGCCAGGGAACGAATTATAGATTCACGAGACCAAAGATCGCCTGTTAGGTCTGTACAAGACGAATTATATCTCATGTTTAACCACTACAGAGACGTCAGAGTCAGCGGCAAACATCAGAATGACTAGCCGGGGAAAGGCTGCTCCAGGCGGGGTGCACGAGCGCCGAGCGTCCGGTGATTGCTTGGAATGGATCTTCAAATTATCATAAATCTATAAATAAACCACAGATTTGAGCTTTAAAAAACTACTTTCTCGCCTGAAAAACTCTTAAAACTACATTTCGTGGCACAATAACAGTAGTATTATATTTCAACGGTATGCTTCTAATGCCCTTGTAGCATGCGCAAGTGACGATACTCTGTCAACCAATCACCGTTTTGCAGTGAGTCTAGCTCCACCTTTTAGTACCGTAGCACTGTGCTAGGTACCCCAACGGAAGGGTACCCAAAAAGTGGTACGGTACGGTTCGGCTTTTTGGTACCATTCACAACTTTTGACAGTGGAAACGCAAATAATTGCGTACCGAACCGAACTGTACCGTACCGTACCACTCAGTGGAAACGAGCCATTTGTCTCCCGAGTATGATAAAGATGCTGGACTAATTAGGGTTGGAGGGAGACTGCGTCGTGCTGAACATATAGACATGAATGCCCTTCATCCCATAGTTCTCGATCCTAATCACCAAATAACAAAGCTCCTTATCAAGGAATATGATGCCAACCTACTTCATCCTGGGCCAGAAAGAGTCCTTGCAGAGCTCAGACGTCACTATTGGATTTTGAGAGGCAGAGCAGCCATCAGGAAACATCAACTCAGCTGTATTGAATGTCAAAAGTGGCGTGCCCAGCCTAGCATCCCCAAGATGGCAGATCTCCCACCAGCTCGTCTTAGGCTTTACAAGCCCCCCTTCTATTCCACTGGAATGGACTGTTTTGGCCCATTCACAGTAAAAATAGGACGACAAACTGAAAAGAGATGGGGGATAGTCTTCAAATGTATGACCACCCGATGCCTCCATCTGGATCTACTTGAGAGTCTCGACACTGATGCCTTCTTGATGTCTCTACGGCGATTTATAGCTAGAAGAGGCAAGCCCTTCTAGCTCTTTTCTGATAATGGTACCAACTTTGTTGGAGGGAACAGAGAGATTAAAGAAGCATATGAAGCTATGGCACCCCGATTAAAGGAGCAATTAGCCGAACAGAAAATCTCTTGCAGATTTAATCCTCCCAGTGCTCCGCATTTTGGTGGTATATGGGAGAGAGAAGTCAAATCAGTGAAACAAGCCCTGAAAGTCATCCTAAAGGAACAGACAGTCCCTGAAACCGTCCTCCGCACTGTTCTGATTGAGGTGGAGGGCATCATGAATGCCAAGTCATTAGGCTACGTATCATCAGATATCGCAGACCCAGACCCAATCACACCCAGCATTCTGCTCATGGGTCGCCATGACTCCTCTCTCCCACAAGTAATGTATGACTCCAGCAATCTTTTGGGAACCAGGAGATGGAGGCACAGCCAAATACTTGCAGACCAATTCTGGGCTAGATTTATTAGTCACTATATGCCAAGTCTCCAGGAAAGAGAAAAATGGTTAAAGGATACTGACCAGCTCAGGGTTGACCAGGTAGTACTCATCATTGACCCACAACTTCCACGAGCCCTCTGGCCAGTGGGCAAGGTGACCCGTACCTTCCCTGGACCTGATGGACGTATAAGGACAGTTGCAGTTCAGGTTCAAGATCGGACTTATGTTAGACCTGTGGCTCGGTTAATTCCACTTCCCAAACTCATGGATGATGACAACACCAATCCTGCCACTTAGAATGGGCTTTCTACCAGGTTCAAATGTCGCGAGCAACATTTTGGGGCGGCTATGTCCGAAAGCCCAACAATGCCCCCTGGAGGTATATTTATATATGTGACTTTGTTGGTGCTTGCACGGGCATGGACAAGTCAGGGCATGTATGAACTAGAATAAGAAGGCAGTCCATATACATAGGTTGAGAGACTGACTGCTTCTTACACAAAGCGGACTGATGCATGTTTGTTGTTCCTGTGAGTGATTGATTAAGAAGTAAGTTATCTGTTTTACATTATATGCTGTTCGAACTTTAATATTCTGTGGATTCAGTTACTGTAATCTGTGAACTGTATTAGTTTAACTAGTAATTTGAATAATTATATTTCAGTGTGAATTGCATGTTACTCAAATCCATGTAAAGTCAAATTGAGACTTTTTTTAATACTGTTTAGTTGTTTATGTTCTGCAGTATAATTCAGATATGTAAGCTAAATTATTTATGCAATATATTTAGATTCTAGATACTTGAATACATTTTGCCAAAGTAATGCTAACTTAAGGTTTACAGATATTACTTTATATTTAATATTTAATAGCCTGATTTACTATTACTTCTGTTTGTATAGCGAATATTCTTTATGCCATTTGTAATACTGTTTATACTAGCAAATTAATATTGTATTTTGTTTTCTCTGTTCATTGTAGACCACACACGTACCTGTAATACTTCATACATGCAGAAATAATCAGAATAAATCCTTCTGCTGGGACCCTCTCTCTCTTGCTCCAGTTTCTCTAACCGGAAACTACTAACTACTAACTACTAAACTTAACCGAACCCTTTGAGTGTCCCATACGCTCGTATAGCGACGATTTACAAATTCAGCATGCTGATTGTTGGCATGAGGCTGCCGGAACCATAACTCTTAACTGCAATCAATATATAGACACCAGAATCCCCACGACAAGTCTTTTGGAGAATGGATAGATTCCAATCAACAATTCAGATTTGAGGTAGAGACCTGCACAGGACTTTTTTTTTTAGTCCCGCTCCCGCAGGATTCTGCCCCGCTCCCGTCCACAACATGTTTTGTCCCGTGTCATTTTTAGGGGCGTGAAAGTATAATGTCGATGTCCCTACAATAACAGACTGGCGTGCATCTAATAAATTATTCATTCAAGAACATTGTACAAGTTTATTGCAATAATGGAGCTGCAATCTTCACATACTTTTGAAAATCCAGCGTTTAGTTGATCCTGGTAAGCGTTCATTGTCACAGTTGTAAACACAACATCTTTCTTCCACGAGGGGTTTTAGCGTCACAGCTATTTGTTTCCAGGCGGACCGATAAAGAACGCCACACACACGTCTCCTGGACATCCTGTAGATTTTAACCAATCAGATCGCGACTTCGAAACTCCTGAAGTGTTTCCAGAAAAGTGTGCCATATGCATCAGACGTTCAGCCAACTGTCCGTGGGCGTGACTAGATTAAATATGTCTGTGCAGTTATTCAAAAGTAACACACCAACTCTATGGGTTAGCTATATTTTAAAGAAGTGACTGTAACACTCCATAATAACTTTGGTTTATTTTTACTTTCTGTACACAGATAGCCAGTATATCTCATCTTTGCCTAGGTGAGTATTGTCTAGAATTTAATGCAGGCATTGTTTGTCACTGACAGCGGCCCATACCCCCCAAAAAAGTATATTAATCTTCACACTTGCATAAATGTTCTACCCAGTGCCTAACATGCATCATGTTTTAGCTTCCTGTATATGCAATTGCCATTCACATGATTTGTGCATTGCTTTGGTAAGAAAATGTCTGCTAACAGCATATAAATGTAAATGTAACCAAATGTAAATTCCCCAAGTTCCTATGATAACACATAATAAACAATTTAGAAGTGAGTAGCTATGATGGACACATCCTTATGAGTTTTGATGGTTTTGAATGTGATCATGTAAACACAAATCATTTTTCAGTTTACAGTACACTGAATGCTCTGGAGATATGCAAGCCACAGACGAGATCCCTTTCTGCCCAAGGATGTAGTCTAAAACATATTTTGCATGCATATTTATGCACTATGCATATGCAGCTCTCAGTTCCTATACAGTAGTTAAAGAAGTGTGAAACATTTTGAGTTCTGCAGGAGGCACAGCTGTGTGGACCTTGATCTATTCATTTCAGTTGTTCTTCACTGAAAGTGTATAGCCATTATGGAATTTTGAGGAAAATCACTGCTAACCTCTTGCTGTGCTCTTTTCATTCTGCCCCGGTGCTGCAGTTTAAGCACCAGGGAAAAGGAGAAGCACAATTTAGCATGCTGGCACAGGGATTATTCAGCTCATTTGTAAACAGACTTTCATAATAGTGCTAATTAAGCATCCCAGTCAACGTATGGCACATGCCATTCAAAACAAACAGAATTAGCTGTCCATGAAACTAAATGCATTGGCCTTGTTAAATTTACGGAGACAGGAGCAGTAGGTGAGCTCCCAACAGACTGCATGCTGATTAACTTCAGGAGGGGCGTTAGCTTTTTCCAGGCCCAGTCAATAAGCGCCGGCTGTTTTCAAAGTCAGCGAAGCAGCAGCAGTCTGTAGGCAGTTATTGTCAGTTGAGCGTGTGCACATCTCTTCCTTGTGATTTGCTCAATGCACTGTTTGCGATAAGCATGTGTTAAATTTAGCGAGGAACAGGTAGGTAGGAACCATCCTACCCGCCAATTTGTTTTGTTAAACCTGTTTGGAAACGCTTAAGAAAAAAAAGAAGGCGTGAGGTAAGGTGAAATTTTGTGAGTAAACATTCTGCATTTACTCCCTCCAGTGACAGTCCATCCCCTTTTCAATAAAGAGAAAATGAGCTTGCAAGCCTTTACGCATCATAGAAAATATTTTGCTATTGGTTGTTGTATTGAGTATTGTAGTATGGAGAGAGGTTAAGTGTACTTAAGGAACTGGACAACACTCGACTCTCCAACTCCAGACACTAGCGGTATCTACATTTAACCTTATTTTTAAAACGTCCTAAAAGAAGGTTTAGCATATACCTTTTAATTTCTGCACACACATATACAATCACAAACACTGCTGGTGACATTTTTGACAATTTTAAGATAATTATAATTTTAACAGTGCTTGAATCTTGGTGATGCAACCAGGCGCAATGCGTTAGAATGAAAAGAATCAAAGCAGTTGAAAATGTCAGTCAGACTGAGGTAAAAAGAGTGGGTTTGTTATTACGGAGATGTGCCTGGAACTTTTCACCTTTGAGGAATCAATCAATGACTGAAGTAACTGACATGGTGCAATGAACATTTTGATACTTTGACAGAATTTTTAAAGCTAAAAGAAAGGTCTCATCAACATCAACAAAGTTAATTTACTTTAACACTCTCACCTTTCTGCTATTGACCAGAAAAAGATTCAGAGACATCTTGCATGTCTTTTTTTTTTCCATTCTTAAAAAAAGTCTATCCTTTTATCATAGAAAGGGTAAAATGTCCTTCAAAAAAAAAAAAAAAAAAAAAAACCGGGACCAACTTCAACCATTTGTGGTTATAATTTCAGTTTTCACTCTGTTGGATGAATTTTGCTGGTAAATATTTGTTGATGGTAACAGCAGAAAATAAAACATTTATATTGTTATTGGTAATTCAAAATGAATACTGTGGATTTTAGGATGAATAGAAAGTTTTAAGAACAGAAGGTCACTTTTGATCAATTAAATGCCTCCTTGATGAATAAAATTACACTGTTAATTATTTGACTGTAAATTTACAGTAAATTGCAGGTTATTACCAGTTGCATGACTTTCACAGTAAGATACTGTATTATTTTTTTATATTGTGAAATGACCGCTGTATACTGCGACTTCACAGTAATTGTGCCGTCGTATTACTGTGATTTAGCACTAAGCTGCTGTATAATTACTGTATTTAACTGTGAAATTACAGTTAGTGTTTATCGTATTACTGTAATTTAACGGTAGGCTGCTGTAGAATTACTGTATTTAACCTTGAATGTCTATAAACTGATTTAGCAAAGATGATGGACTAAATAAAACTGATAAAAACAGTGGTTTAACTTTTATTTTTTAGAAGAAAAATACAATTTAATAACATGAATAAACACTGGGTAACAGGAATGAACACTGGGTAACATGAATGTGTGTGCATGTGTTTACTATGTGATAATGGTACTTGAAAATACAATTTAATAACAGGAATGAACACTGGGTAACAGGAATGTGTGTCAATTATGTGTATACATGTGTTTACTATGTGATAATGGTACTTCACAATGTAGGAGGTGAAAAGAGAAAGGAGAGAGAGTGAGGGAGAGAGAGGGAAGAAAGACAAAAAGGTGGGAAAAGAGAGGGTTGCAGGTGTCTCGCTTCCTTCCCTTGCAGCTGGCACCTGCATAGTACAGGTTCTGTCCACTAGAAGATTTAAGTAGTTACTATACCGTATTGAATACTGAAAAAACAGCTTTATAATAAACTAGTGTAATGCTAATACATTTCTAATGAGCTCAAATGCTATTGAAATGTTTTTGAAGCACATTAAAATGAAGCTTCAAATATATTCTAACTGTAGTTTAAAAAGTATGAAAGTATATTTTAAATGAACTGTACAGAAATACAATTAAATTGCACTAAATGTACTTAAAGTGGTTTCATTTTAGCACAATTAAATATATTAAAATATATTGCGAATAGCTTAAAATTGATCTTAAGCATAACTTGAAATACACTTAATATACTTGAAGTTGTTTCAAAATAATACATTTAATATGCACTTAGTATAGTATAATTAAAATATGTAATATTTTAATTATAAGTATATAAGTATAATTATAAGTATGTAAGTATTATATAAGTGTGTCCAAAAAAGCACAATTTAAATATATTTCCTTTTCACCACCACCCAAACAATAGAATCAGCATCTTTTAAAGGCCATATTGCATTTTTTTTTATGAATATATAAACTTGTATGAAAATACCATATGAAAAGTTAATGCAGGATTTAAAATAGTTTTGCAAGACATAATGGCTCAAATTTAGAGCGCTAATAATTTCTGTTCCACTCGCTTGTATTGGTCGCCCCACCCACGCTATGGTCTCATGATAATTCATGGTAGCTCCACCCATTGGAACCAAATATTTCAAAAACCGAATATATTGTAACACCTGTTTGAGATCCAGCGCCGTTACGGTGGAAACGGGACAACAGCGACTGGTCGATTACACTTGAATTACTTATAAATGTTTAATTTTTACTTCTGATATTTGTTAAACGAACTTAAATATTGGCAATATGGCAAATTATATAAAATATACTATACTGTAAAATAGGATTGAAAATAAAGGAATTATTAGGCAAGCCAGTTAAAATTAACCCACCATGTGTTCTGTTCTATATTTACCCAGCCATTGGGTTGAAAACAACAAGTGTTTTTTAGATTGTATCATGATAAAAGGCAAAAATGCCAAAAAAAATAATAATTTAAACTTGGTTAAGCTCTATTCACACACATAACCACATTTTAAGCTACTACTTCAACATCTCTCATTATAAGGATGGGGGAACGGATTCCGACAGCTGGATTGTTTGCCGTTTGATTCTGTTCCCCCCATGTTTCTTAAATAATGAGGTTCTAATATTTATAAAACTGATGCTGGTTTAAACTGATCAATATAGGGGTGAGGCAACAGATTCCATCCACACACAAAATAGAATCAGCATTTTTTAACAACTACATCAACATCTCTCATTATGGGGATGGGGGAATGGATTCCGACAGCTGGATTGTTTGCCGTCGGATTCTGTTCCCCCCGTGTTTCTTACACAATGAGGTTCTAATATTTATCAGACTAACATTCATTAAGTGCTGCCGATAGCCTAGTGGTCAGTGCACTGACACGTAGTGCTTTTGGGCTTTGGGTGACCTGAGTTCAAATCCAGGCTTGTGGACTTTTCTTTATCCAATACTGTCCTATCATACTAAAAAGCAGAGAAGCCAAAAATAATTATTTAAACTGATTCCGTTTAAGCTCCATCCACAGACACAGAGCCGGCCGAGCCACTAAGCGACCGTTGCAATTGCAAAGGGCCCCGTGGCCAGTAGAGGGCCCCCTAGAGTCACTGCTAGCTAGTGGGGGGGAAAAATCGCACAACAAAAGTAACATAAAATAAATAAATAAAAAGAAATGGACCTACTGCGCTCTTTATCAGGCATCATGATAAGCACAGAGTTGTTATTTATTTAGTTCTGTATTATGGCAAATCAACCGGGAGCTCCCCGCGAAGGCGCGCGCGCGTCTTGATCCCGACTGCCCCTATGATGTCACTCGTTGTCACTTGGTCAGTCAGTTAGCGACTCGACGATGTCTGACAAGAAACGAAAATATCTTTCTGCCCAAGAAAAACGACAAAAAAGAGCCTGGAAGAAGAGAAGAAGCAAGAAGATAAAGGTACGTAAGCCTGTAGGCTTAATTTTCTGATTTCTGTAATATGGATAATCTGCACTAAAAGTCTTATATTAACATTAGCCTAAATCGTGCTTGTATTAATTTTCTACAGTTGTTTAACTTACATGCTAATAACATGCTGCATAAAATTGGTTTAGTATTAGGCCTATACCATTTGCTGTGGTGTTACTGTTAAAGCATTTAACAGAACAATATAAACCCAGTTTGGATTCTACACTAAAGGGCTAACATTAGTTTACTCCTTATGTCTCCTTAGGAGCACTATTAAAGTAACGTTATATGCTGCCAGTAAGCAAAGCTCCAGCTGTTGGTGAGTATAAAGGGGCTGTAAAATGATAACCTTCTGCATTTTAAAAATTAAGTCTAACTTTATGTATAATTATTTTCTTTATTTGGATTGGATTTTAATAGTTATGTTGAAATGTTACCTTATTCTTAATATTGTTACCATTGATCTTCTTTGTGGTGTTTTAGATGTTATTGTTTATTTTGTTTATTTGAAAAATCTATTTATTATTTTATATAATATTATATTTAAATGTTATTCTATTTGCTCTATTTAATTTAAATTTTATATATCTATATATATATGTGCTGTAGTTTGTGACTCTTAAACTCTGGTGTCAATAAAAATGTATCTTTGTTCAGTGATAATCACTTTATCTGTCTTTTTATTCAGCAAGTTAATCAGTGTGTGTGTGTGTGTGTGTGTGTGTGTGTGTGTGTGTGTGTGTCTTGCACTGCCATTCAGCTCAGTGGTATCATAATTTTCCTGTTAGACATCAAACATAGTATATACAGTATAATATACGGTCAAATGGGCCTCCAACCAAATTTTGCTTAGGGCCCCCAAAGGTCTAGGGCCGGCTCTGCACAGACAGAATAGAATCAGCATATTTAAAGGGGTGGTTGAGTATGATTTCACTTTTCTAACTTTAGTTAGTGTGTAATGATGCTGTTTGAGCATAAACAACATCTGCAAAGTTACAATGCTCAAAGTTTAAAGCAAAGGGAGTTATTTGCTTGTTAACTGGCACCCCCCTTTTTTTTGCATAGACATAAAAATCACTATCCAAACTTAAATGGTTGTAATTCAGGAATGCTTTGGAATATAGACCTATGGCTGGTCTTGTTTTAAAGAAGACATTTTACAGATTATTGTAGAAGTCTAGAAATGATAAAAAATGAAACAGAAAAAAAGTTATATAAGTTTGAGTTTATGAAATGGTGTAATGTAAAAATATAATTATTAATATTTTATATAAAATAAATATATTACAAAATATATTTTACTCTAATTAAAGACAAGAATTTGAACAAGTTGTATTCCAAATTTTAGGTTGATATCTAAAAAAATGAGCTTTCAGTAAGATTTTATTTGGGCGCAGTACCCAACTTTTTCACTAGACTTCATTACTGCCCATATAAGGGCGCCTCCATTTTCATATATGTTTTGAGCGATCTGAACCATGTATTTCCATAATTTTCATACAATTTATGAAGTAGACATCCTATTCAGAAGTAGTATGGGTGGTTTGGCAGTATTTGATTTGAATTCAACCTCTAATAAATGCATAAAAAGTCTACGTTATAGCGTTATAGCTCGCAGCCAATCAGAAATCGAGAATCCATACATTTTTCTTTATATTTAAAACATTTTCAGACCTTTTTTTCTCATAAAATGGAATTGGTGTTATCTTTTGAACTCATGGCATGAAAACAAACTGAGGTTTCTACCAATCTTTCATGATTTTTCGTGTTTATTGTTATTTCAAAATAAAGGCCTAAATACTCCTAATGAATATGAAATATTATTGTTCCAAATTGATAAATTACTGCTCCTCTGTAATTTATTTTAGATAACAGCCACCAAATTTGAAAACTAGAGATTTTAAGCTTTCAAATGATATATAGTTTGGCAATATTACTTTAGGTTTTTACTAAGATATTATTGTTTTAAACATGCAATGGCCGCCGGCGGGCCCTTGCAGGTTTTAAAGAAATCGTTTTTTAAAGACTACAACAAACGGCTCGTATGGACTACACGACATTCCTCACGGGTTAGTGACATCACCAACCCTAAAATTTACATAAACCCCACCCCCGGGAGCATGCAGTCCATGTTGAGAAGAATGGTTGTTGTAGTCAAGCACATTTGTTTGTCAGCTGTAGCATCCGTCTTTTCACAAATGCAATAGAAAGTCACTCTGTGTGCAACTCACAACAGTTCATATATGAGTGATTTATAGATTACCATGACAGAATATGCTAATTGAAGATAGTTAACTCCACATCAGCAACAAAAATTCATCAACTAACCATTTCATTGTTAATATGTAGGTATTAATACGTTATTTTCAAAGATAGAAAACGTACTTTTTTGTACGTTTGGATTGATGCTGGAACGTGTAATATGGACGCATCTGCAACATTTAAATGTAATATTACGATTTTCCAGCTACAAAACGTTAACTATTTACGTTTATTTCATATCATAAAGATATCGATACTGGTTACTAACGTGACCTCGGTTCTCTCTAGAAGAGGGAACGAGTATTGCGTAAGTTTAGCTTACGCTACGGGAAAGATTCATCTTCTCGAGATATTGAAGCCAAAAAATTATCCTTAATTTTGTATATGTTGTCAACGCAGTGCAGCAGCTAGCAGACCTAGAGCGGGCATTCTAGCGCGCTCATAGGCTGCCCTGCGGGAACTGCACAGCCTACCAGTGAGCCCGACGTGACATCACGTCCAGCGCCCTCGCCGCGTCCTAGCCCGCCAGAATGGGCGTGGCTTAGCGTATATAAGCGGGGCTCGGAGGCTGATTCTCTGGTTTTCATCGACTGAAGCGAAATAGCGCTTGTGGCGTTTAGCACGGCAGGTTACGCAATACTCGTTCCCTCTTCTACAGAGAACCGAGGTTACGTTAGTAACCAGTATCGTTCTCTTACGAGAGGTTCTCTTGTATTGCGTAAGTTTAGCTTACGCTACGGGAACCCATTGTCCACGCCGTGCGTGCCCGCATCCACCTCATGAGTCACAACACTTCTGTGAACCCAGAAAGTGGGAACAACACGCATGTACATAAGCGCGAGCATAAGCGCGTGTAAACAAGCACTGACAGGCAATACAGAGCGGCCGTGTGTGGCTGGTGTATAGGCATATATAGCACATAACCTGAAACAGCGCAGCTCAACCAGAAGAGCTGAATTCACGTGAGGGTAGCCTGCGCATGATAGTATCTGGACAGGGCTAGCCTCTCACTTAAACAGACAGCAGTTTTGCCTGCAGGGCGGGAACTTCTAGGTTATAAAACCTGACAAAGGTGGACGGGGAGGACCAGCCCGCCGCCACACATATGTCTTGAATGGAAATTCCGCTTGACCATGCCCACGACGAGGCCACGCCTCTAGTGGAATGAGCCCTGATGCCCAAGGGGCACTGCAGACCTTTTGCCGTGTAAGCGGCTGCGATTGCGTCTACTATCCACCTGGACAGGCTCTGTTTCGAGGAGGCGAGACCTTTAGTGCGCCCACCGAACGAAACAAACAGCTGCTCAGTGTGCCTGAATGGGGCAGAGCGCGTAATGTACAATCTCAGAGCTCTGACTGGGCAGAGGAGATTAACATCACTTTCACTATCGGATGCTGGCAGAGCCGATAGAGAAATTACCTGTGCTCTAAATGGGGTGCCAACCACTTTGGAAACGTAACCATGTCTAGGCTTGAGGATGACTTTAGAGTCATTCGGGCCAAACTCAGGACTAAATCCCCCACGCGTTTGACTGATGACAGTGCGATCAGAAAAACAGCTTTGAGCGACAGGTATTTCAGGTCCGCTGTGTCCAGGGGTTCAAAGGGGAATGCTTTCAGGGCCTCTTTCATGTAAGTGAAAGGTCCCACATAGGAACCGAGGGGGGGCTCATCCTTCTGGCTCCTCTGAGGAAGCGGATGATAAGCTCGTTTCTGCCTATTGACTGGCCATGCATTGATTCAGAGAATGCTGCGACAGCCGCCACATAGACTTTGAGCGTGGAGGGGGATCTGCCCCTATCCAGCAGCTCCTGAAGGAAACTGAGCAGCCGCGGGACCCCACACGTTCGCGGATCCAGGTTTTTGCTAGTGCACCACTTAGAGAACACAGACCATTTGGACGCGTAGAGCCTTCTGGTAGAAGGTGCTCTAGACTGCGAGATAGTGTTCATTACTGCGTCTGGCAGGGATACCCGTTGATCACCCACACGTGTAGCGACCAGCGCTCCGGGTGGGGATGCCAGATCGAGCCGCGCGCTTGAGAGAGGAGGTCTGCTCTCAGCGGGACAGGCCATGGGGCTGTCTGTGACAGCCGCATTAGCTCTGGGAACCAAGTCTGGTTCTCCCAAGGAGGGGCTATGAGGAGCACTGAATGGCGCGTTTCCCTGATTCTCTTGATCACCTGTGGTAACAGAGATACAGGATATAGCGGACGGCTGGGCCACGTCCGGGCAAGCGCGTCCCTGTCCTTCGAAAAGAACGTCGGGCAGTGAGCGTTGTCTTGTGATGCAAAAAGGTCGACTTCCGCTTTGCCGAAAAGGCGCCATAATAACTGGACTGTTTGGGGGTGCAGGGACCATTCTCCCGGGGGAACGTTGTCCCTGGACAGTCTGTCTGGGCCGTCGTTCAGGTGACCCGGCACATGTGCAGCTTTCAGTGAGCGCAGATGGTGCTGAGACCAAACGAGGAGGCGTTCCGCCAGATTGCAGAGGTTCCTGGATCTGACGCCGCCCTGGCGATTTAAATAGGACACCACAGACATGTTGTCAGAACGGACTAGAACATGGTGGTCCTGAATGAGTGGGAGGAAGCGTTTCAGCGCTTTCCCGACCACTATCATTTCCAGACAGTTTTTATGGAGGAGTTTTTCCCGGTCTGACCACAGGCCGAAGACTGGTCTGCCCTCGAGGGTGGCGCCCCAACCTGTGTTGGACGCATCCGTCGAGATGACCTTCCTGTATGAGACCGCCCCCATAGTCACTCCCCTCTGGTACTAGTCGGCCGCTGACCAGGGCTGCAGAGCTGTGATACAGCTCTGAGTCACTCTGATCCGCTCGCGACCCGACCTCCAAGCTCGGTGTGGCATACGCGCGGCCAGCCAGTGCTGTAGCGGGCGCATGCGTAGTAAACCTTGCTGGAGTACCGCCGAGGCTGAAGCCATCAAACCTAGCATCCTCTGGAATTTTTTCAGAGGGGAAACGCTGCCCGCCGTGAATGACATGTGTAGACAGGCGAGCCGTCATGGTCACTGAGTCCAGTTCTATTCCTAAAAAGGAAATTGACTGACTGGGCATTAACGAGCTCTTGGTCCAGTTGACCGTGAGACCTAGGAATTTCAGATGGCTGAGAAGCGCAGTTCTGTGAGATAATAGCTCTGTCTCTGACTGTGCTAGAATCAACCAATCGTCCAGATAGTTCAAAATTCGCACGCCCTGATTTCTCAAGGGGGCGAGAGCCGCGTCCATGCACTTCGTGAAAGTACGGGGTGCTAGGGACAGGCCGAACGGCAGGACGGTGTATTGATAAACCCGATCGTCGAAGGCGAATCTCAAGAATGGCCTGTGATGGGGTATTATCTGAATCTGGAAATAGGCATCTTTCAGATCGAGAGATATAAACCAGTCCCCCTGGCGAATGTGCGCGAGGAGTTGTCTGGTTGTAAGCATTTTGAACGGTCTTTTCATAAGAGCTTTGTTCACATGCCTCAAATCCAGTATGGGTCTGAGTCCCCCGTCCTTCTTGGGCACGAGAAAATAACGACTGTAAAAGCCTGACTCGCTCAGAGAAGGCGGTACCGGTTCTATGGCCCCTTTGCACAGCAGTTTTGTTATTTCTGAGCGAAGTAGGTGTGCTACTTCTGCTTTCACTGTCGTCGCGGTCCGCGCTCGAAACCGAGGGGGACGGCGAGCGAACTGTAACGCATAACCCTGCTTTATAGTGCTTAGCACCCACTTCGATACCCCTGGGATGTTTTCCCATGCTTTTATATGTGCAGCTAAGGGTAGAATGGACTCCGGGCTCTGGTCGCCGCGCTGTGCGGGCTCGAGAGACTGAACCGGAGGAGCGGGCGCAGCGCTTGTAAGCGTGGGCGCTCGTGGGCGGACGCGTGACTTACAACCGTAGATTGACCGGCATGAGCTTGCGCTTTGTGGCGTGTGTTTAACGGCACTGGCGAAGCGGGTGTTAGTAAGCGTGAGCGCTTGTGAGCGGGCACGAGACTTACGTTTATATTGTGGCTCATGTGGGACTGCGCACTGTGGTGCGTGCGCGGCTTTATGTGAAGCGCGTGGCTTGGCCGTTTGACAGAGCGGGCAGATAGAAGATGTGTGCACGTGGGGATATCTGCTATGGGCAACACTCGAGCAGCATTTGCCTGCTTCATGAGAGTGGGCTCTATGTGAGACATGGGAAGTGTTGTGTTTACATGTAGGGGTGAACACTGGGTTGTGGGCACTTTTACTACACATAAAACACCTTCGGCATGAGCCGGATAACCAGATAACTTGCTCTTTATGAGATTTCTCTGGGTCGCCGTAAAAACGGCGTTTGTGTTCAGGCGAGCGGGTTGTGTAACCGACTCGTGGACTGCTAAATGATCCACTGCAGTAGCCTGAGATGAGGGGACTGACAGGGCTAGAAGTTTTGACGGTGGTCCGGCCGCGGCGAGACACAACCGTCTTTTTCCTCCTGATGGTGCTAGGAGGGCTTTGCGTGCTCAGGTTTCAACGCGATCCTCGGCCGAGGCCCTCGTGGGGGGTGCGGCCTGCTGAGGTTAGCTGAGCGCGATCTAGGGCGGCCGCCCTGTCGCTGCGAAGACTGGCTGTTCTGTCTGGGCTGAGCTGGGCGCTGCGTGGCGGCTCATGCAGGTGGCTGGTCATGTGAGCGACCTGCAGCGGATCTAGCGCGACGCGGCAGGAACAGGTTCATGGCTTGCAACGTTTTCTGCACCTCAGAGAAACGTTCGACGATCCCGTTCACTGCTGGGCCGAAGAGACAGGAGGGTGAGAGAGGGGCGTCGAGAAAAATGGATCGCTCAGACTCTCTCATGTCAGCCAGCGTCAGCCAAAGGTGCCTCTCAGTTACAGTTAACGAGGCCATGCATCTCCCCAGGGCCTGGGCCGCAGACTTGGTAGCGCGAAGGGAGAGATCCGTCGCGCTTCTCAGGTCCGTAACGGCAGCTGGTTCCCGGCCTTTCTCATCCCACTCACTGAGGAGATCGGCTTGGAGAATTTGTTGAACAGCCATTGAGTGCAGGGCGGAAGCTGCTTGTCCGGCGGCGGCGTATGCGCGACCGACAAGGGCAGATGTGGTCCTGCAGGCTTTAGATGGCAGAGATGGGGACTCGAGTTTGAGACTCGGACTCGAGTGCGACTTAAGTCCCACACACAGTGACTTCAGACTCGACTTGAGACTCGTCCTCGAAAGACTTCAGACTCGACTCGGACTCGAGCTGCGGGACTCGTGAACAATGTTTATTTTTAGGAAACGTCTGATGAGCTAGCTGTTATCCCCCTCCCTCCGTTACCTATAACCTGCCTACGTAACCACGTACTACGTGGCCTATTGCTGGCAGCGCGCGCGCGACCGCACATGAGAGGATAACAAACAAAAAGTTCGACTGCACCGGCCGCTGCTGTGCCATTCATCATTAGCTTTGGGTTCAAAAACTTCAAACAAGACGCGCTCAAAAGAAGCGCTCAATGCAAAATATGCAGTATCACGATAAAAGATTCTGGCTCAACCACATCTAATTTTATCAGGCATCTGAAAATGCACCCTGATAGGTGAGTAAACATGTTTAGCTCAGCATTGACCATCTACCGTTAGCTTGCTTATTGCTTTAGCTACCTAACGTTACGGGAGGTTAACTCCGACTGTCTTCCTTATGAAATATGAATGAGCGTTTGTTTAATTGCCAAACTTGTGGTGGTCGATTAACGTAACGTTAATCATTTACGTGCCGCTGGCTGCCCGTTGTCTACAAACAGGTTTATTGTTGATCATGTAACGTTACTGTTTCATTTAGTTATAACGTTACACTGGTTTGAGAGTCTGGGATGTGTTGACTTACAGTATATAAGCTATGATTAGTTGCATAGGCAGTGCAGCCAGAAGAAGCCAGAAATGTTTTGTGGCCCATACCTAGTGTGTTGAGAGAAGAGAAGGTTAACCAGTCTGATCTCACCCTTTGGATTTTTTTATTTCTAAACATTTTGTTCTTAACAAGTTACATGCCATAAGTTGGTCAGTTGCTTCACATTTACACTAAAGATTTTGAGCATTTTAATGTTTTGGAAGTGCACTGTAGTGTTAATTTCATTTGGATGCAATAGTTTATTTGCATTTAGCTACACTGATGTTTTGCACTAAATAGGAGTGTGTCAATTTTAGTGTTGCGAGTTATATCATTTTCTATATTTGGTCTTATGTCTTGGTATGTTCAAGCTACAAGGCAAAATAAAGAAATTAACTAAAAGTAAAGCATTCTTGCTGTTTTTGTCATGTTGCAATAGCCTGTTTACACTGATTATATACCAAAATCAAAGCTGATACTGTATGCTAATAGATAGTCATATCTATTAGCATAATAACTATCTAGAGTCATAATAACATATGGTACCACTTTATTTTGATAGTCCACTTTATACATTCTACTAACTATAAGTAACTTTGCAGCTGCATGTCAACTAACTCTCATTAGAGTATTAGTAGGCTGTCTGCTTAATATCTGCTAATTATATATTATTAGGGCCCAAGCCTTGAAAAGGCGAAGGCCCTATTGTTTTCCTAAGGATTATTAGGGCCCAAGCCCAAAGGGCGAAGGCCCTATTGTTTTCCTTAGGATTATTAGGGCCCAAGCCCAAAGGGCGAAGGCCCTATTGTTTTCCTTAGGATTATTTATTATTATTATTATTAGGGCCCAAGCCTTGAAAAGGCGAAGGCCCTATTGTTTTCCTTAGGATTATTATTAGGGCCCAAGCCTTGAAAAGGCGAAGGCCCTATTGTTTTCCTAAGGATTATTAGGGCCCAAGCCTTGAAAAGGCGAAGGCCCTATTGTTTTCCTAAGGATTATTATTATTAGGGCCCAAGCCTTGAAAAGGCGAAGGCCCTATTGTTTTCCTTAGGATTATTAGGGCCCAAGCCTTGAAAAGGCGAAGGCCCTATTGTTTTCCTTAGGATTATTATTATTATTATTATTATTATTTTATCGACTATTCGGGCACTTTTGGGGCTCTTAACGTGCACGAAAACTCTTGAAACTTTGCACACTGGTCAGAACCCGCGGCCATCAGGGCCGGGCTGAAGCTGGTACCCGGGCGTGGCAGGGGGGCTCGACAGCGCCCCCTGGAACGGGGTCCGAAAACTTGGTCCATAAATCAAACACGCTTCCATGTAATAATATGAATCTCGGTACACATATAGATCTCATCGGTTCATATATCCTTTGTACTTTTACTTTTTACCCCAGCCCAACAGGAAGTCGGCTATTATGGTTTGTTTGGAAGCGTATGCCCCTGGAATTCGATATACTCCTCCTAGAGAATTCAACCAATCGCAAGGAAACTCGGTCAGCATGATGTCAAGACATTGAGGATGAAAAATTGCCAGGGGATTTTTCATATCTCGAACGGTTTGGCCGTGGCGAGGAAACAAATTTATGGCGAATAATGGAAACAGGAAGTGTGTTATAACTTCTGCATACATTAACTGATCTTGATGAAACTTCAACAGTATGTTCGCTGTAAGAGGCCGATCACATGGATGTGACTATTGTGAGTCAAAGTTATAGCGCCACCAACTGGCAGCAGGAAGTGTGTCACTTTCTAAATGCTTTTGACAAAAGTGGGGGGGTTAGTTTTATCTACAGTTACAAAACACAGCGTGTATATTCTTCTCCTCAAGCCAAACAACTTTCTAATTTAAAGTAATTAGCTCCGACCCTCAGAAAGTCAGATATTGTGGTTTGAATAGGGTCATTTTCCTCCCTCTCTCTCTGAGCCAATATGGCAAGCCGCTTTAACATTTAATCATTTTAACCTACTAGTCTCTATTTTCATGCTACTAGTACTTATTTTTAGATACTAGTATCTATTCCATTAAGTACTGGTACTTATTCATTAGCGACTAGTGCTTATTCTTTAGTACTAGTGCCTATTCTTTAGATACTAGTGCTTATTCTTTAGATATTCTTTTGAATACGTATTAGTAGCTAATGAATAAGTACTGGTATCTATTTAATAGGTACTAGTATCTAATGACTTAGTACTAGTATTTATTGAATAAATACTAGTATCTATTAATAGGTACTAGTATCTAAAAGGTCATTTTCTCTTTCTCTCTCTCTGAGCCAATATGGCAAGCCGTTTTAACATTTAATCATTTTAACCTACTTGTCTCTATTTTCATGCTACTAGTACTTATTTTTTAGATACTAGTATCTATTCCATTAAGTACTAGTACTTATTCATTAGCGACTAGTGCTTATTCTGTTTAGAATATTCAAAGTGCTTATTCAATTTTTTTGCTTATTTATATTTTCAGAGCAGAAAATCCGATTTTTCTGCTTATTCAATATTGCATCTAAAAATGTAAGTGACTTGACGTGTGTGTGTGTGTGTGTGTGTGTGTGAGAGAGAGAGATGTGTCTGTTACAGTGACAAGAGTTTAACCCTTTAAGGCCTTGTCTTTTTGGATATATATTTTTTTTATTAAAAAAAATGTGCATACAACCCATATATTTTAAATGTATTGTTTGCTTTAAATTAAATTAAGATTGTATGTTTGGTAATTGAACCTAAATAAATTTTAAATTAATGTGCTATATTTCAGATCAATATATTTGTTTTCCTTCATTTTAATCAACACTAACTTTATTCTCATCTGAATTATAAAGAATTTATTTCTGTATAAAATAAAAAATCCCGAATAATCCAGACCAACCAGAGCGCACTATTTCTACAACATCATCAGTGCTGAAGCGAAACTACCAGAGCCGTTCGGCAGATAGCAAGCAGATATTTTGTGTCACGTCGTGCACAATAACCCTAAAGGCACCAGGGTGGCGGTGCCACCGGCTTTATATATATATATATATATATATATATAAATATATATATATATATATATATATATATATATATATATATATAAATATAGCTGCGAGCAGCGATGAAGGGCCCAAGCCGGCGGCACCGCCACCCTGGTGCCTTTAGGTAACTAAAGGCACCGGGGTTGCGGTGCCACCGGCTTGGGCCCGTAATCGCTGCTCGCAGCTATATTTATATATATATATATATATATATATATATATTTATTATTATTATTATTATTTTATCGACTATTCGGGCACTTTTGGGGCTCTTAACGTGCACGAAAACTCTTGAAACTTTGCACACTGGTCAGAACCCGCGGCCATCAGGGCCGGGCTGAAGCTGGTACCCGGGCGTGGCAGGGGGGCTCGACAGCGCCCCCTGGAACGGGGTCCGAAAACTTGGTCCATAAATCAAACACGCTTCCATGTAATAATATGAAACTCGGTACACATATAGATCTCATCGGTTCATATATCCTTTGTACTTTTACTTTTTACCCCAGCCCAACAGGAAGTCGGCTATTATGGTTTGTTTGGAAGCGTATGCCCCTGGAATTCGATATACTCCTCCTAGAGAATTCAACCAATCGCAACGAAACTCGGTCAGCATGATGTCAAGACATTGAGGATGAAAAATTGCCAGGGGATTTCTGATATCTCGAACGGTTTGGCCGTGACGAGGAAACGAATTTATGGCGAATAATGGAAACAGGAAGTGTGTTATAACTTCTGCATACATTAACTGATCTTGATGAAACTTCAACAGTGTGTTCGCTGTAAGAAGCCGATCACATGGATGTGACTATTGTGAGTCAAAGTTATAGCGCCACCAACTGGCAGCAGGAAGTGTGTCACTTTCAAAATGCTTTGAAATCACCCTCTTATTTTTACCCGATTTGCTTCAAACTTGATGTGTATAATGTAGACACTCGCCAGATGTAGACCTGTGAAAGGATTATTGATATCTTAGATACTGTTGCCATGGCAACGCATCAAACTTTAATATTCTTTTTGGATGCTTTTGAGACTCTTAGCATGCCTGAAATTGCTTAAAATTGCATGAAACTCGACAGACAGATCACATTTATTAGCCAGTAGACATGTGCAAAGTTTCAGAAACGGGCGTGGTGCAGGGGCTCAGTAGCGCCACCTTTTGTGACAAAAGTGGGTGGGGGGGGGGGTTACTTTCATCTACAGTTACAAAACTTTTTCAACTTGATGAAAATACATTAAAGATGCTAAATTGTGAACGGATATTGAATATCTCTAACGGTTTTGCTATGGCGAGGGATTATGTCAAAAAGAGAATCAGGAAATGTCTCATATCTTTCTAAAATGTAATTATACACCATTTATTTTTCTATAAAATTATACTAATATTAGAACTAAACCCATTGTATTCCTTTTTTTCAATTTAAGATTTATGTTTAAGTTTAAAAACAGCCAGAATGGTTGTTTAGCCAAAAAAATAAAAAAATAAAAATCATTCACAGTGCTTTACTGCCCTCTTGTGTTCAAAATCAGGTAGGCCAATTGTATTAAATTGTAGGGATGCTACTATGGGAATATTTTCCCACCGTGACTCCGCTGGGGGCTTTAAAGTCGCTAACTTGAAAGCGAAAGTAACGGACGTCTCCACAAGACGTGCAGCTGTGAGCATTTTCGTTTCATTTTAAAAGAAGCCCCATTTCGGGGGCGGATTTCTTGAATGTATTTTACAAAATCACAATGTTGTGTTTGATTGCGAGTATCCAAAAATAAGTAAACACTTTGCAGTTTGAATGATCTTCTTGAATAAAATGACGGAGTAGCCAATGTTTCCACTGTTCGATCGCGGACGTCCACACGGACATTGATAATGGTGGCGCGTGCAGAGCGCTCGAGGGAATTCCTATGGAAGTAGGAATGAACTAAAAAACGTTCACTCTGTTCTGCTCGCTCATCGTCGTGGACGCGCAGCGTTATGAATGCCCGTGTGATGCAGCATAACACAGCAGAGAGAGACGCTCACTCTCAACTCGTGATTAATGAAATTTGACTCCGGTTGCTGATCTTTGCTGCAACTTTCGTTCAGCTCACAATTTAGTAAGCAAACCCGTTCAGGTTTTAATTGTAGTGACTAAATGATTTTATTAAACACACACACACACACACACACACACAAACACACACATCAAATTGACGGTGGGGGGCAATGGTATATTTAAATCTGCAAATTGTAATATATGCAGGGCACCCCGGTCCAGTCTTATTAAATGTATGCTTCATCTTTCATTTTTAATTTGTAAATTTGATCAATAAATTCAATTATTTAGAATAAGACACTATATGGCTTTTACCCTAGGTAGGGCTGATCAAATTAAATCGTTTACACTGAAAAATAACAATGCATTAAATAATGTTATGAGATTGTTTTAAATATAAGTCAATTAAAAATCGTTGGGAAGAATGATACTTTTAAACATAACACTAAACCGTCATTAGGTGTCGCCAGGCGACCGTCTTAATGAGCGAGTCATTGATTCATTCGTTCAAACAATTCGTTCGAACGGTTGAGTCATTCATGAATGAGACAGATTATGGATTGGTCATTGAATCTTTGAGTCAACCGATTCGTTCAAAATGCTGAATCATTCAGTAATGAGAACGCGTTGCTGTGAGATGCTCGATGGTTCTGCTGTGATCTTTGTTTAACTATTTTCGCTGCTGAAACAGAAAAAAGTCAATATTGCATCTAAAATGTAAGTGATTTGACTTGTGTGTTTGTGTGTGTGTGTGTGTGTGTGATTGTGTCTGTTACAGTGATTGTTTAACCCTTGTTAAAGTTTAGGCCTTGTCTTTTTGTATATATATCTTTTTATCTAAAAAAATAGGCATACAACCCATATATTTTAAATGTATTGTTTGCTTTAAATTACATTAAGATTTGTATGTTTGGTAATTGAACCTGAATGAATTTTAAATGAATGTGCTATATATCAGATCATATATTTGTTTTCCTTAACATTTTAAACTAACACTAACTTTATTCTCATCTGAATGATAGATTATTTATTTCTGTATATAATAAAAACACATTTGATTTTTCTTTTTTAATCAATGTAGAATGTGTAACTGAAAAAATAAACAGATTAGGGCTCTGTTCGAGAACAAGAAATGAAAACCAATGCAATATGCTGAATGTCCAAAAGATTTTTTTTTGCTTTTAAACTACGTGTATGTGTGTGTGTGTGTGTGTGCGTGTGTGTGTGTAAGAGATTTTGGTTGGGTGACATTTGTAGTTTACAGTTTGACAAAAGCACAATGTTGTGTTTTATTGCGATTGTACACAAATATAAGTAAACAGTTTGCAGTTTGAATAATGTCCTGTATGAACAAAAGGACGGAGTATGTTTTTATGTCTACATTGTTCAATCACGTCTCTCACACACACACACACACACACACACACACACACACACACACACACACACACACACACACACACACACACACACACACACACACACACAAACAATTTTTTCTAATCAGATCAGGCAAGTAATATTCTGTCTTGGCACACTTCATATAACTTTCAATCTTGTGTACTTATTTCATGTGTCCATTAAGTCCAGGAGACCGTAGGGTGTCTCATTTTTCATTTTAGGATTCAGAAGTTTGCTCACGCATATGATATGTGCCCTCAATGCACACTTTTGCAGAGCCCACACCAATGCAAGCTCTACAGCACACATCTTCTCAACAGTCAAAGCGGGGTTAAGTTATTACCCGTCATGCACAGTAACCCTTAAGGCACCAGGGTGGCGGTGCCACCGGCTTGTTTATATATATATATATATATATATATATAAATATAGCTGCGAGCAGCGATGAAGGGCCAAAGCCGGCGGCACCGCCACTCCGGTGCCTTTAGGTTACTAAACGCACCGGGGTTGCGGTGCCACCGGCTTGGGCCCGTAATCGCTGCTCGCAGCTATATTTATTATTATTTTACTACCTTTTGGGCACTTTTGGGGGCCTTAACGTGCTCAAAAACTCTTGAAAACTTTGCACACGGGTCAGAACCCGCGGCCATCAGGGCCGGGCTGAAGCTGGTACCCGGGCGTGGCAGGGGTCCAAATCAAACGCTTGCATGGAATATGAACTCGGTACACTTATAGATCTCATCGGTTTATATATCCTTCATGCTCTTACTTTTTACCCCAGCCCAACAGGAAGTCGGCTATTTAGGGTTGTTTGGAAAACCCATGCTCAGGAATTCAAAATACTCCTCCTAGAGAATTCAAACACACGGCACGGGACTCAGTCAGCATGAAGTCATGACACTGAGGATGAAAAATTGCCAGGGGATTTTTGATATCTCGAACGGTTTGGCCGTGGCGAGGAAACGAATTTATGGCGAGAAACAAGAAACAGGAAGTGTGTTATAACTTCTGCATACATTGACTGATCTCGATGAAACTTCAGCGGTATGTTCGTTGTAAGAGACCGATCACATGGATGTGACTATTGTGAGTCAAAGTTATAGCGCCACCAACTGGCAGCAGGAAGTGTGTCACTTTCAAAATGCTTTGAAATCACCCTCTTATTTTTACCCGATTTGCTTCAAACTTCATCTGTATAATGTAAAAACACGGCAGATGTAGACCTGTGAAAGGATTGTTTAATATCTAAGATAATGTTGCCATGGCAACGCATCAAACTTTAATATTCTTTTTTGATGCTTTTGAGACTCTTAGCATGCTTGAAATTGCATGAAACTCGACAGACACATCACATTTATTAGCTAGTAGACACGTGCAAAGTTTCAGAAACGGGCGTGGTGAGAGGCTCAGTAGCGCCACCTTTAGTCAAAAATGGGGTATTAGTTTTACCTACAGTAACAAAAATCGGTATGGATATTCGTCTCCTCGAGCCGGACAACTTTCTAATTGACAGTCATTAGCTCCGAACAACACAAAGTCAGATATTTTGGTTTGAATATGATTTTCAGGAGAATTTTCTCCCTCTGTCTCTGTGTGTGGGGGGGTTGGGGAATTTGACTATTATTTTAATGGTGTTCAAGGTTTCAGGGGCTTTTGGGGCCCTTAACGTGCTTGAAAACTCTTGAAACTTTGCACACAGGTCAGCGCCCACAGCCATCAGGCCCGGGCTGAAGCTGGTATCCGGGCGTGGCAAGGGGGCTCAACAGCGCCCCCTTGAACGGGGTCCCCAAAACTTGGTCAATAGATCAAACACGCTTGCATGAATTAATCTGAAACTCAATACACATACAGATCTCATCGGGCCGAACAACCTACCCTCGGTCAAGTTTTACGCCAGCCCAACAGGAAGTCGGCTATTATGGGTTGTTTGGAGAACGCTTGCTCAGGAATTTGAAGTACTTCTCCTAGAGATTGCATCCGTTTACCGCCAAACTCGGTCAGCTTGAGGTCAACACATTGAAGATGCTAAATTGCGGACGGATTTTTGATATCTCGAACGGTTTGGCCGTGGCGAGGAAACGAATTTATGGCGAGAAAAGAGAAACACGAAGTGTTATAACTTCTGCATACATTAACTGATCTTAATGAAACTTCAGCAGTGTGTTCGTGGTAAGAGGCCAATCAGATGGATGTAACTATTGTGAGTCAAAGTTATAGCGCCACCAACTGGCAGCAGGAAGTGTGTCACTTTCTAAATGCTTTTGACAAAAGTGGGGGGGTTAGTTTTATCTACAGTAACAAAACTCGATATGTATATTGTACTCTTCGAGCCGGACAACTTTCTAATTTACCGTAATTAGCTACGACCAACAGGAAGTTAGATATTTTGGTTTGAAAATTGTCATTTTATGTGTCTCTCTCTGAGCCTACGTCTCTGTGTGTGTGTCTGTGAGTGTGGGGAGGGGGAGGGGGGCTAGATTAACCATTTCACTGCTGTGTGGTTTTGCCTGCATTAAAAAGGAAAATAAATGGCTTACGCCTTGTATTTTTTAAATAGGTTTTATTAATAAGTAAAGGCATATAACCAAATTAATTGTAGTGCATTGAAAATAGTTTTATATAATTAGTTTATTAATTAAATTAACTTGGTCCATAAACTTGGTCTGAAAATTTGGTCCATAAATCAAACACACTTGCATGTAATATTATGAAACTCGGTATATAGATCTCATCGGGCCAAACAACTTTAAGCCAGCCCAAAAGGAAGTGGGATTTTGGTCTGAATGTGAATGTTTTGCAAAACCAGCCTCTACATTTTTACCCACTCCTCTTAAGTGGTTTATTCTATTCCCACCAAACTTTTTTAACATGATGAAAATACATTAAAGAAGCATAATTGTGAATATCTATTGAATATCTCAAATTGTTTTGCTATGGCGAGGGATTAAAATCATGTCAAAAAAATAAACACTAAAAGCCTCATATCTTTTAAAAATTTAATTATACACCATTTATTTCTAGATACAATTATAGAAATAACAGAACTAAACCCATTTTATTCTTGTTTTCAATTTAAGAATAATGTAAAAGTTTAAAAACAGCCAGGATTCACTATTCAGTCAAAAAATAAATATATCAAGTAATACATAGGGCTATACTGCCCTCTTGTGTTCAAAATCAGGTAGGCCTATTGTATTTAAATATATTAGGTAGCCTATGTGACTCCGAGAACATTTTCTCACCGGTTATTTGACGTGTAACACCGCCGGGGGGCTTTTAAATCGCTAAGTTAAAAGTGAAAGTAAAGTAAGGACGTCCGCACGGATATTTATAGTGGTGGCGCTCGCAGTGCGCTCGAATGAATTTCTATGGAAGTAGAAATGAAAAAAAGTTCGCTCTGTTTTGCTCGCTTGTCGGACGCGCACCGTTATGAATGCCAGTGCAGCCACATACTTTTTAGTGTCACCAAAGAGTATAGAAGAACAAGAGGCGAAGCTCTGATGCTTTTTTGGTAACAGCTAACCGCTTCGGTAGCGCGGCCGCCATTTTGGGGTGAAAATTCCAACTGGAGTGACTGAACAACAACACAGATAACAGTTTTTTGAGGTAGTTTTGGAGTGACTGAACAACAACACAGATAACAGTTTTTTGAGGTAGTTTTTTCTTGCATTAGTGAATATTTCCATTTTATGCAACTTTACACATCTACTATTATTAGTTACCAACTCCACTAGGCCTGAAATATATTTTGTACGTTTTAATCCCCTGGATCATGCTACAAACATGATGACCTTAACATGATGCATTGCTGTGTCCGTTATCATATAATTGCCACTTTGGACAGTGGCTGTGTTTTTTTTTGTTTACATAGGCTTGCATGAATGAGACAGTGGATGTTTATGGATTGGTCATTGACTCTTTGAGTAAATCGATTCGTTTTAAAATGCTGAATCATTTGTGTCTCTTACAGCGACAAGAGTTTAACCCTTGTTCAAGTTTAAGGCCTTGTCTTTTTGGATATATATATTTTTTTTAAATTCCAAAATATGCATACAACCCATATATTTTAAATGTATTGTTTGCTTTAAATTAAATTAAGATTGTGTGTTCATCTGAATTATAAATAATTTATTCCTGTATAAAATAAAAACACATTTGAACTTTCTTTCTTAATCAATGTAGAATGTGTAATTGAAAAATAAACAGATTAGGGCTCTGAAGACAATAAATGAAAATCAATGCGATATGGTGAATGTCCAAAAGATGGCTCCCACAGACTGTTTTTAAATGAGGTTGGATAAATATGTTTTGCTTTTAGACAGTGTGTGCGTGTGATTTTAGTTGGGTGACAGTTGTAGGTTACAGTTTGACAGGAGTTTACAGTTTGACAAAAGCACTTTGTTGTGTTTTATTGCGACTGTACACACATATAAGTAAACAATTTGCAGTTTGAATGATGTCCTCTATGAACAAAATGACAGTGTAACAATGTTCAATCTCACACACACACACACACACACACACACACACACACACACACACACACACACACACACACACACACACATATTGCATCATTGCAATCTTGACATCGCAGCCTGTTCATTATAGCCTTAATAATATATAATGATAAAATAGTCAACCTAACATTACCTAACACTAGTGCCTATTCTTTAGATACTAGTGCTTATTCTTTAGATATTCTTTTGAATACGTATTAGTAGCTAATGAATAAGTACTGGTATCTATTTAATAGGTACTAGTATCTAATGACTTAGTACTAGTATTTATTGAATAAATACTAGTATCTATTAATAGGTACTAGTATCTAAAAGGTCATTTTCTCTCTCTCTCTCTCTCTCTGAGCCAATATGGCAAGCCGTTTTAACATTTAATCATTTTAACCTACTAGTCTCTATTTTCATGCTACTAGTACTTATTTTTTAGATACTAGTATCTATTCCATTAAGTACTAGTACTTATTCATTAGCGACTAGTGCTTATTCTGTTTAGAATATTCAAAGTGCTTATTAAATTTTTATGCTTATTTATATTTTCAGAGCAGAAAATCCGATTTTTCTGCTTATTCAATATTGCATCTAAAATGTAAGTGACTTGACGTGTGTGTGTGTGTGTGTGTGTGTGTGTGTGTGTGTGTGTGTGTGTGTGTGTGTGTGTGTGTGTGTGTGTGTGTGTGTGTGTGTGAGAGAGAGAGAGAGAGAGATTGTGTCTGTTACAGTGACAAGAGTTTAACCCTTTAAGGCCTTGTCTTTTTGGATATATATCTTTTTTTATTACAAAATGTGCATACAACCCATATATTTTAAATGTATTGTTTGCTTTAAATTAAATTAAGATTGTATGCTTGGTAATTTAACCTAAATAAATTTAAAATGAATGTGCTATATTTCAGATTAATATAGCCTATTTGTTTTCCTTCATTTTAATCAACACTAACTTTATTCTCATCTGAATTATAAATAACTTATTTCTGTATAAAATAAAAAATCCCGAATAATCCAGACCAACCAGAGCGCACTATTTCTACAACATCATCAGTGCTGAAGCGGAACTACCAAAGCCGTTCGGCAGATAGTGAGCAGATATTTTGATATTTTGTGTCACGTTGTGCACAATAACCCTAAAGGCACCAGGGTGGCGGTGCCACCGGCTTTTTATATATATATATATATATATATATATATATATATATATAAATATAGCTGCGAGCAGCGATGAAGGGCCAAAGCCGGCGGCACCGCCACCCCGGTGCCTTTAGGTAACTAAAGGCACCGGGGTTGCGGTGGCACCGGCTTGGGCCCGTAATCGCTGCTCGCAGCTATATTTATTATTATTATTTTTACGACTATTCGAGCACTTTTGGGGGCCTTAACGTGCTCAAAAACTCTTGAAACTTTGCACACATGTCAGAACCCGCGGCCATCAGAGCCGGGCTGAAGCTGGTACCCGGGCGTGGCAGGGGGGCTCGACAGCGCCCCCTGGAACGGGCTCCGAAAACTTGGTCCATAAATCAAACACGCTTGCATGGAATAATATGAAACTCGGTACACTTATAGATCTCATCGGTTCATATATACTTCATGCTCTGATTTTTTACCCCAGCCCGACAGGATGTCTGCTATTTAGGGTTGTTTGGAAAACCCATGCTCAGGAATTCGAAATACTCCTCCTAGAGAATTCAAACACACGGCACGAAACTCGGTCAGCATGAAGTCAAGACACTGAGGATGAAAAATTGCCAGGGGATTTTTGATATCTCGAACGCTTTGGCCGTGGCGAGGAAACGAATTTATGGCGAGAAACAAGAAACAGGAAGTGTGTTATAACTTCTGCATACATTGACTGATCTCGATGAAACTTCAGCAGTCTGTTCGCTGTAAGAGACCGATCACATGGATGTGACTATTGTGAGTCAAAGTTATAGCGCCACCAACTGGCAGCAGGAAGTGTGTCACTTTCAAAATGCTTTGAAATCACCCTCTTATTTTTACCCGATTTGCTTCAAACTTTATGTGTATAATGTAGACACTCGCCAGATGTAGACCTGTGAAAGGATTATTGATGTCTTAGATACTGTTGCCATGGCAACGCATCAAACTTTAATATTCTTTTTGGATGCTTTTGAGACTCTTAGCATGCCTGAAATTGCTTAAAATTGCATGAAACTCGACAGACAGATCACATTTATTAGCTAGTAGACACGTGCAAAGTTTCAGAAACGGGCGTGGTGAGGGGCTCAGTAGCGCCACCTTTAGTCAAAAATGGGGTATTAGTTTTACCTACAGTAACAAAAATCGGTATGTATATTCGTCTCCTCGAGCCGGACAACTTTCTAATTGACAGTCATTAGCTCCGAACAACACAAAGTCAGATATTTTGGTTTGAATGTGATTTTCAGGAGAATTTTCTCCCTCCCTCTCCCTCTGTCTCTGTGTGTGGGGGGTTTGGGGAATTTGACTATTATTTTAATGGTGTTCAAGGTTTCAGGGGCTTTTGGGGCCCTTAACGTGCTTGAAAACTCTTGAAACTTTGCACACAGGTCAGAGCCCACGGCCATCAGGGCCGGGCTGAAGCTGGTACCCGGGCGTGGCAGGGGGGCTCAACAGCGCCCCCTTGAATGGGGTCCCCAAAACTTGGTCCATAGATCAAACACGCTTGCATGAATTAATATGAAACTCAGTACACTTATAGATCTCATCGGACCGAACAACTTACCCTCGGTCAAGTTTTACGCCAGCCCAACAGGAAGTCGGCTATTATGGGTTGTTTGGAGAACGCTTGCTCAGGAATTTGAAGTACTTCTCCTAGAGATTGCATCCGTTTACTGCCAAACTCGGTCAGCTTGAGGTCAACACATTGAAGATGCTAAATTGCGGACGGATTTTTGATATCTCAAACGGTTTGGCCGTGGCGAGGAAACGAATTTATGGCGAGAAAAGAGAAACACGAAGTGTTATAACTTCTGCATACATTAACTGATCTTGATGAAATTTCAGCAGTGTGTTCGTGGTAAGAGGCCAATCAGATGGATGTAACTATTGTGAGTCAAAGTTATAGCGCCACCAACTGGCAGCAGGAAGTGTGTCACTTTCAAAATGCTTTTGACAAAAGTGGGGGGGTTAGTTTTATCTACAGTAACAAAACTCGATATGTATATTGTACTCTTCGAGCCGGACAACTTTCTAATTTACCATAATTAGCTCAGACCAAGAGGAAGTCAGATATTTTGGTTTGAATGTGGATTTCAGATTCTGAGTTTTTAGCTACTCCTCCTAAGTAGTTTATTTTATTCACGCCAAACTTTTTCAACATGATGAAAATACATTGAAGATGCTAAATTGTGAACGGATATTGAATATCTCAAACGGTTTTGCTATGGTCGAGGGATTCAAGTAATGTCAAAAAAAGAATCAGGGCATGTCTCATATCTTTCTAAAATGTAATTATACACCATTTATTTTTATATAAACTTATACAAATATTAGAACTAAACCCATTTTATTCATTTTTTTCAATTTAAGAATTATTTTTAAGTTTAAAAACAGCCAGAATGGTTGTTTAGTCAAAAATAATAATAATCCAAATCATATATAGTGCTATACTGCCCTCTTGTGTTCAAAATCAGGTAGGCCTATTGAATTTATATATATTTATATATTAGGGATGTTACTATGGGAATAATCTCCCAGCGGTTAATCAACGTGTGATTGTGTAAACCAATTGTGTAAACCTCCCGCTGGGGGGTTTAAAAACACTAACTTGAAAGCGAAAGTATAATATGGACGTCCGCACGGACATTGATAATGGTGACGCTCGCAGAGCGCTCGAATGAATTCCTATGGAAGTAGAAATTAACTAAACGTTCGCTCTGTTCTGCTCGCTCGTCGCCATGGACGCGCACCGTTATGAATGCCAGTGCAGCCGCATACTTTTTAAGTGTCACTAAAATTAGTGCAATTTCGGGGACCGATTGCTTGAATTGTGAGTTCAATAGTCTATTATTTTTCACGGAAAACACAACAATAAAAGAGTACAATGACAGATTCGCTTAAATAGGCGCTTTTACATAAAATAGCCTATTCCGTCATCATCTTTTCAGTCAGCTCTTCACTCTCGTGATTAATGAAATTTGACTCCTGTTGCTGATCTTTGCTGCAACTTTCGTTCAGCTCACAATTTAGTAAGCAAACACGTTTCAAATGTGTTTTTATTTTATTTTTATGTATGTGTGTATATGTATGTATATATATAGATAAAGCTTATGTTTCAAATATGAGTTAATTAACAATCGTTGGAAAGAATTATATTTTTAAACATTACACTAAACCGTCATTAGGTGTCGCCAGGCGACCGTCTTAATGAGCGAGTCATTGATTCATTCGTTCGAACGACTGAGTCATTTATGAATGAGACAGATGTTTATGGATTGATTGGTCATTGAATCTTTGAGTCAACCGATTCGTTCAAAATGCTGAATCATTCAGTAATGAGAACGCGATGCTGTGAGATGTGTGATGGTTCTTCTGTGATCTTTGTTTAACTATTTTCGCTGCTGAAACAGAAAAAAAGTCAATATTGCATCTAAAATGTAAGTGATTTGACTTGTGTGTGTGTGTGTGTGTGTATGATTGTGTCTGTTACAGTGATTGTTTAACCCTTGTTAAAGTTTAGGCCTTGTCTTTTTGGATATATATCTTTTTATATAAAAAAATAGGCATACAACCCATATATTTTAAATGTATTGTTTGCTTTAAATTACATTAAGATTTGTATGTTTGGTAATTGAACCTGAATGAATTTTAAATGAATGTGCTATATTTCAGAGTTTTCCTTAAAATTTGAACTAACACTAACTTTATTCTCATCTGAATGATAGATTATTTATTTCTGTATAAAATAAAAAAGAGATTTTGGTTGGGTGACAGTTGTAGTTTACAGTTTGACAAAAGCACAATGTTGTGTTTTATTGCGATTGTTCACAAATATAAGTAAACACTTTACAGTTTGAATAATGTCCTGTATGAACAAAAGGACGGAGTATGTTTTTATGTCTACATTGTTCAATCACGTTTCACACACACACACACACACACACACACACACACACACACACACACACACACACACACACACACACACACACACACACACACACACACACAACTTTTTTTCTAATCAGATCAGGCAAGTAACATTCTGTCTTGGCACAATTGATTTAACTTTCATAACTTACTTATTTCATGTGTCCATTAAGTCCATGAGACCGTAGGGTGTCTCATTTTTCATTTTAGGTTTCAGAAGGTTGCTCACGCATATGATATGTGCCCTCAATGCACACTTTTGCAGAGCCCACACCAATGCAAGCTCTACAGCACACATCTTCTCAACAGTCAAAGCGGGGTTAAGTTATTACCCGTCATGCACAGTAACCCTTAAGGCACCAGGGTGGCGGTGCCACCGGCTTGTTTATATATATATATATTAGGGCTGGGAAAAAATTAATCGTAATTAATCGCATCCAAAATAAAAGTTTTGTTTACATAATATATGTGTGTGTAGTGTGTATAATTATTTTGTATATATAAATACACACATATGCATGTATATATTTAAGAAATATTTGCATGTATATACTGTATATATATTTATACATCATTTATATTATATATAAATATACATATTTTTATATGAATAACACATTTTTCTTAAATATATACATGCATGTGTGTGTATTTATATATACAAAATAATTATACACACTACACACACATATTTTATGTAAACAAAACTTTTATTTTGGATGCGATTAATCACGATTAATTTTTTCCCAGCCCTAATATATATATATATATATATATATATATATATATATATAAATATAGCTGCGAGCAGCGATGAAGGGCCAAAGCCGGCGGCACCGCCACTCCGGTGCCTTTAGGTTACTAAAGGCACCGGGGTTGCGGTGCCACCGGCTTGGGCCCGTAATCGCTGCTCGCAGCTATATTTATTATTATTATTATTATTTTTTTACTACCTTTTGGACACTTTTGGAGGCCTTAACATGCTCAAAAACTCCTGAAACTTTGCACACATGTCAGAACCCGCGGCCATCAGGGCCGGGCTGAAGATGGTACCCGGGCGTGGCAGGGGGGCTCGACAGCGCCCCCTGGAACGGGGTCCGAAAACATGGTCCATAAATCAAACACGCTTGCATGTAATAATATGAAACTCGGTACACATGTAGATCTCCTCGTTTCATATATACTTCACACTCTTACTTTTTACCCCAGCCCAACAGGAAGTCGGCTATTTAGGGTTGTTGGTAAAACACACGCAATGGAATGTGAAATACTCCTCCTAGAGAATTCAAACAAACGGCACGAAACTCGGTCAGCATGAAGTCAAGACATTGAGGATGAAAGTTTGCGAGGGGATTTTTGATATCTCGAACGGTTTGGCCGTGGCGAGGAAACAAAATTATGGCGAGAAACGTGAAACAGGAAGTGCGTTATAACTTCTGCATACATTAACTGATCTTGATGAAACTTCAGCAGTGTGATCGCTGTAAGAGGCCGATCACATGGATGTGACTATTGTGAGTCAAAGTTATAGCGCCACCAACTGGCAGCAGGAAGTGTGTCACTTTCTAAATGCTTTTGACAAAAGTGGGGGGGTTAGTTTTATCTACAGTAACAAAACTCGATATGTATATTGTACTCTTCGAGCCGGACAACTTTCTAATTTACCGTAATTAGCTACGACCAACAGGAAGTCAGATATTTTGGTTTGAATGTGGATTTCAGATTCTGAGTTTTTAGCTACTCCTCCTAAGTAGTTTATTTTATTCATGCCAAACTTTTTCAACATGATGAAAATACATTGAAGATGCTAAATTGTGAACAGATATTGAATATCTCAAACGGTTTTGCTATGGTTGAGGGATTCAAGTAATGTCAAAAAAAGAATCAGGGCATGTCTCATATCTTTCTAAAATGTAATTATACACCATTTATTTTTATATAAAATTATACAAATATTAGAACTAAACCCATTTTATTCCTTTTTTTCAATTTAAGAATTATTTTTAAGTTTAAAAACAGCCAGAATGGTTGTTTAGTCAAAAATAATAATAATCCAAATCATATATAGTGCTATACTGCCCTCTTGTGTTCAAAATCAGGTAGGCCTATTGAATTTATATATATTTATATATTAGGGATGTTACTATGGGAATATTTTCCCACCGGTTAATCAACGTGTGATTGTGTAAACCAATTGTGTAAACCTCCCGCTGGGGGGTTTAAAAACACTAACTTGAAAGCGAAAGTATAATATGGACGTCCGCACGGACATTGAAATGGTGGCGCTCGAATGAATTCCTATGGAAGTAGAAATTAACTAAACGTTCGCTCTGTTCTGCTCGCTCGTCGCCATGGACGCGCACCATTATGAATGCCAGTGCAGCCGCATACT
This sequence comes from Rhinichthys klamathensis goyatoka, assembly GCF_029890125.1. NCBI lineage: Eukaryota > Metazoa > Chordata > Actinopteri > Cypriniformes > Leuciscidae > Rhinichthys > Rhinichthys klamathensis. The sequence continues at coordinate 2,682,125 of NW_026606714.1, read as the reverse complement.
TTTTAGTGTCACTAAAATTAGTGCAATTTCGGGGGCCGATTGCTTGAATTGTGAGTTCAATAGTCTATTATTTTTCACGGAAAACACAACAATAAAAGAGTACAATGACAGATTCGCTTAAATAGGCGTTTTTACATAAAATAGCCTATTCCGTCATCATCTTTTCAGTCAGCTCTTCACTCTCGTGATGAATGAAATTTGACTCCTGTTGCTGATATTTGCTGCAACTTTCGTTCAGCTCACAATTTAGTAAGCAAACACATTTCAAATGTGTTTTTATTTTATTTTTGTGTATGTCTGTGTATATGTATGTATATATATAAATATAGCTTATGTTTCAAATATGAGTTAATTAACAATCGTTGGAAAGAATGATACTTTTAAACATAACACTAAACCGTCATTAGGTGTCGCCAGGCGACCGTCTTAATGAGCGAGTCATTGATTCATTCGTTTGAACGACTGAGTCATTCATGAATGAGATAGATGTTTATGGATTGATTGGTCATTGAATCTTTGAGTCAACCGATTCGTTCAAAATGCTGAATCATTCAGTAATGAGAACGCGTTGCTGTGAGATGCGCAATGGTTCTGCTGTGATCTTTGTTTAACTATTTTCGCTGCTGAAACAGAAAAAAAGTCAATATTGCATGTAAAATGTAAGTGATTTGACTTGTGTGTGTGTGTGTGTGTGATTGTGTGTGTGATTGTGTCTGTTACAGTGATAAGAGTTTAACCCTTGTTAAACTTTAGGCCTTGTCTTTTTGGATATATATCTTTTTATATTAAAAAATAGTCATACAACCCATATATTTTAAATGTATTGTTTGCTTTAAATTACATTAAGATTGTATGTTTGGTAATTGAACCTGAATGAATTTTAAATGAATGTGCTATATTTCAGATCATATATTTGTTTTCCTTAAAATTTGAACTAACACTAACTTTATTCTCATCTGAATGATAGATTATTTATTTCTGTATAAAATAAAAACACATTTGATTTTTCTTTTTTAATCAATGTAGAATGTGTAACTGAAAAAATAAACAGATTAGGGCTCTGTTTGATGACAAGAAATGAAAACCAATGCGATATGATGAATGTCCAAAAGATGGCTCCCACAGACTGTTTTTAAATAGGATTGTTTGATATTTTTTGCTTTTAAACTGTGTGTGTGTGTGTGTGTGTAAGAGATTTTGGTTGGGTGACAGTTGTAGTTTACAGTTTGACAAGAGTTTATAGCTTGACAAAAGCACAATGTTGTGTTTTATTGCAAGTGTACACAAATATAAGTAAACACTTTGCAGTTTGAATAATGTCCTGTATGAACAAAAGGACGGAGTATGTTTTTATGTCTACATTGTTCAATTACGCCACACACACACACACACACACACACACACACACACACACAAACACTATTTTTCTAATCAGATCAGGCAAGTAATATTCTGTCTTGTCTCTTAACCTGTTAAGCTTCAAGCCCATTTTTGAAAAATCCCCAGATATGGCATTCCCAAACTGAAACAGATACAGTTCATGAACCCTTTGTACTAAAAGCACAAGTAAGATCTCATTTGAAAGCTGACACCTGGAAGTTTATTGTAAATGTAGAATTAATTATTATCATAATGAAAAAAATAGTTATAAATAGCTTCAAAGTTTTGTAAAGTTATTATACATTTATTTTTATGAAACATCTTCATGAAAATAAAATTGAAGTTGGCATTGTAGCAATCTAGAAATGCACTGCAGCTAAAGCCACATGTCTGGCCATGTTATATTTAAAATTTGAAGATGATAAGTCTAAAACTCTGTATTTAGTTCAATGTTTTTCAAGATCATGTCATATGACTTTATTTTGATTAGACTGGTGTTTATTGTTTTCTTATAAGCATCTATTCAGTCTATTGCCTCTATTGTTTTGTGATGCAAAAACGAGCCCCATTCAGTCTCAGTCTCCCCTGCACATATTCACACCTCTCCAGCCAGTTTATTGCTCTAAATATGCTTTTCTTTTGTCTGCATTATAATCACTAACGACTAGCAATTCACACTGTTTCAATCCCTCATTTATTTTATAAAAGTTCTCACTTCACAGTGAAACTGTATCAAATGCCCTTTTTGAAAAACGAAACATTTCAGTAAGCATTCTTATTTAGAAAAAAATCATAAAAATTACACCGAAGTAAGGTAGCAGGTGCTCAGTACTAGCTAGCATGTTAGCTTAGCACACCATCAATACACGACAATTTATGAGAATAAAACTATGTTTGTTCTCCAAACTTACTTTATAGCGCAAGTCGAGTGTTTTAAATAACTTTCTGTAATCTGATTTGGCTTCAGATAAAAAAATCAGATAGAAAATATATTATTTTATTGTATTCTGCACAATTTGAAAGTCTATCTCGATTAGCATTACATTATACATATAATCAATTATTATGAAAATACCTGACATGACTCGAAGAACACAGGTAAATCAAATATCATTGCAATCATGTTTATTGTCTTCAAAACATCTTTATCTGCACTTTACAGCGATCTCGGATAGCTTTGTTGTGGCAGGACTTCCTGAATGTCACATGATTATGGCTCTTCTTCATGTGATCCATATATTATGGACTTCTGTTCAAACAGCGCCCTCACTTTCAGGATGAATTGATAACACAGTACAGAGTATACAGCGCTCAAAATGATTACATCGACGCATTTGGGTATAAATTCAATAAATATTATTCCTGTCTATAGAAGTCTAATGTAAAGCTATGAGAATCTATCAATATTTCTCCAAATCTGCACATGTTTGAGCTAAAAGCCCTGAGGGACGTTGTTTTGTCAAGCGCTGTCATGACGATCGCACGGGAGTTTTTTTCTGAATGAGACCGGCTGAGGCTCATAATTCATATTAAAGGTAACGACTCATTTTTTAATTTCATAACTCCTGACACAAATTAAGACATAACTGTCACTATAAGTTTCTCAGAATACAATAGTGGTCAAATACTGAATCTTGAGTCTTATATCTTTTTAATGATGTATAGTTTGTCAAGGTATAACATTAAATCTGATAGTATATTTGAACTAAATAAATAAAAAAACGCTTCAGTGCGCCGACGCTCTGGAGACGGTTAAGAGGTTAAAAAAACAATATATATATATTTATGTATATATATATATATATATATATATATATATATATATATATATATATATGTGTGTGTGTGTGTGTGTGTTTGTGTGTGTATATATATAAATATAGCTGCGAGCAGCGATGAAAGGGCCAAAGCCGGCGGCACCGCCACCCCGGTTATAGCGCCACCAACTGGCAGCAGGAAGTCTGTCACTTTCAAAAAGCTTTGAAATCACCTGATTGCTTCAAACTTCACTACTATGATGTAAACACACGGCAGATGTAGACCTGGATGTAGACCTGACCTTTCAGAAGGTTGCTCTCGCATACTTTGTGGTTGATATGTGCCCTCAATGCACACTTTTGCAGAGCCCACACTGATACAAGCTCTACAGCACACTTCTTTTCGACAGTCAAAGCAGGGTTACGTTTTTGCACGTCGTGCACAATAACCCTAAAGGCACCAGGGTGGCGGTGCCACCGGCTTTATATATATATATATATATATATATATATATATATATATATAAATAAATAAATATAGCTGCGAGCAGCGATGAAGGGCCAAAGCCGGTGGTACCGCCACCCCGGTGCCTTTAGGTAACTAAAGGCACCGGGGTTGCGGTGCCACCGGCTTGGGCCCGTAATCGCTGCTCGCAGCTATATTTATTTATTTATATATATATATATATATATATATATATATATATATATATATATATATATATATATATATATATATATATAATTAGGGCCCAAGCCTTGAAAAGGCGAAGGCCCTATTGTTTTCCTAAGGATTATTATTTATTAGGGCCCAAGCCTTGAAAAGGCGAAGGCCCTATTGTTTTCCTAAGGATTATTAGGGCCCAAGCCTTGAAAAGGCGAAGGCCCTATTGTTTTCCTAAGGATTATTATTTATTAGGGCCCAAGCCTTGAAAAGGCGAAGGCCCTATTGTTTTCCTTAGGATTATTATTATTATTATTATTATTATTAGGGCCCAAGCCTTGAAAAGGCGAAGGCCCTATTGTTTTCCTAAGGATTATTATTATTATTATTATTTTACTACCTTTTGGGCACTTTTGGGGCCCTTAACGTGCTCAAAAACTCTTGAAACTTTGCACACGGGTCAGAACCCGCGGCCATCAGGGCCGGGCTGAAGCTGGTACCCGGGCGTGGCAGGGGGGCTCGACAGCGCCCCCTGGAACGCGGTCCGCAAACTTGGTCCATAAATCAAACACGCTTGCATGGAATAATATGAAACTCGGTACACTTATAGATCTCATCGGTTCATATATACTTCATGCTCTGATTTTTTACCCCAGCCCGACAGGATGTCGGCTATTTAGGGTTGTTTGGAAAACCCATGCTCAGGAATTCGAAATACTCCTCCTAGAGAATTCAAACACACGGCACGAAACTCGGTCAGCATGAAGTCAAGACACTGAGGATGAAAAATTGCCAGGGGATTTTTGATATCTCGAACGCTTTGGCCGTGGCGAGGAAACGAATTTATGGCGAGAAACAAGAAACAGGAAGTGTGTTATAACTTCTGCATACATTGACTGATCTCGATGAAACTTCAGCAGTGTGTTCGTTGTAAGAGGCCGATCACATGGATGTGACTATTGTGAGTCAAAGTTATAGCGCCACCAACTGGCAGCAGGAAGTGTGTCACTTTCAAAATGCTTTGAAATCACCCTCTTATTTTTACCCGATTTGCTTCAAACTTCATCTGTATAATGTAAAAACACGGCAGATGTAGACCTGTGAAAGGATTGTTTAATATCTAAGATAATGTTGCCATGGCAACGCATCAAACTTTAATATTCTTTTTTGATGCTTTTGAGACTCTTAGCATGCTTGAAATTGCATGAAACTCGACAGACACATCTCATTTATTAGCTAGTAGACACGTGCAAAGTTTCAGAAACGGGCGTGGTGAGGGGCTCAGTAGCGCCACCTTTAGTCAAAAATGGGGTATTAGTTTTACCTACAGTAACAAAAATCGGTATGGATATTCGTCTCCTCGAGCCGGACAACTTTCTAATTGACAGTCATTAGCTCCGAACAACACAAAGTCAGATATTTTGGTTTGAATATGATTTTCAGGAGAATTTTCTCCCTCTGTCTCTGTGTGTGGGGGGGTTGGGGAATTTGACTATTATTTTAATGGTGTTCAAGGTTTCAGGGGCTTTTGGGGCCCTTAATGTGCTTGAAAACTCTTGAAACTTTGCACACAGGTCAGCGCCCACAGCCATCAGGCCCGGGCTGAAGCTGGTATCCGGGCGTGGCAAGGGGGCTCAACAGCGCCCCCTTGAACGGGGTCCCCAAAACTTGGTCCATAGATCAAACACGCTTGCATGAATTAATCTGAAACTCAATACACATACAGATCTCATCGGGCCGAACAACCTACCCTCGGTCAAGTTTTACGCCAGCCCAACAGGAAGTCGGCTATTATGGGTTGTTTGGAGAACGCTTGCTCAGGAATTTGAAGTACTTCTCCTAGAGATTGCATCCGTTTACCGCCAAACTCGGTCAGCTTGAGGTCAACACATTGAAGATGCTAAATTGCGGACGGATTTTTGATATCTCGAACGGTTTGGCCGTGGCGAGGAAACAAATTTATGGCGAGAAAAGAGAAACACGAAGTGTTATAACTTCTGCATACATTAACTGATCTTAATGAAACTTCAGCAGTGTGTTCGTGGTAAGAGGCCAATCAGATGGATGTAACTATTGTGAGTCAAAGTTATAGCGCCACCAACTGGCAGCAGGAAGTGTGTCACTTTCTAAATGCTTTTGACAAAAGTGGGGGGGTTAGTTTTATCTACAGTAACAAAACTCGATATGTATATTGTACTCTTCGAGCCGGACAACTTTCTAATTTACCGTAATTAGCTACGACCAACAGGAAGTTAGATATTTTGGTTTGAAAATTGTCATTTTATGTGTCTCTCTCTGAGCCTACGTCTCTGTGTGTGTGTCTGTGAGTGTGGGGAGGGGGAGGGGGAGGGGGAGGGGGAGGGGGGCTAGATTAACCATTTCACTGCTGTGTGGTTTTGCCTGCATTAAAAAGGAAAATAAATGGCTTACGCCTTGTATTTTTTAAATAGGTTTTATTAATAAGTAAAGGCATATAACCAAATTAATTGTAGTGCATTGAAAATAGTTTTATATAATTAGTTTATTAATTAAATTAACTTGGTCCATAAACTTGGTCTGAAAATTTGGTCCATAAATCAAACACACTTGCATGTAATATTATGAAACTCGGTATATAGATCTCATCGGGCCAAACAACTTTAAGCCAGCCCAAAAGGAAGTGGGATTTTGGTCTGAATGTGAATGTTTTGCAAAACCAGCCTCTACATTTTTACCCACTCCTCTTAAGTGGTTTATTCTATTCCCACCAAACTTTTTTAACATGATGAAAATACATTAAAGAAGCATAATTGTGAATATCTATTGAATATCTCAAATTGTTTTGCTATGGCGAGGGATTAAAATCATGTCAAAAAAATAAACACTAAAAGCCTCATATCTTTTAAAAATTTAATTATACACCATTTATTTCTAGATACAATTATAGAAATAACAGAACTAAACCCATTTTATTCTTGTTTTCAATTTAAGAATAATGTAAAAGTTTAAAAACAGCCAGGATTCACTCTTCAGTCAAAAAATAAATATATCAAGTAATACATAGGGCTATACTGCCCTCTTGTGTTCAAAATCAGGTAGGCCTATTGTATTTAAATATATTAGGTAGCCTATGTGACTCCGAGAACATTTTCTCACCGGTTATTTGACGTGTAACACCGCCGGGGGGCTTTTAAATCGCTAAGTTAAAAGTGAAAGTAAAGTAAGGACGTCCGCACGGATATTTATAGTGGTGGCGCTCGCAGTGCGCTCGAATGAATTTCTATGGAAGTAGAAATGAAAAAAAGTTCGCTCTGTTTTGCTCGCTTGTCGGACGCGCACCGTTATGAATGCCAGTGCAGCCACATACTTTTTAGTGTCACCAAAGAGTATAGAAGAACAAGAGGCGAAGCTCTGATGCTTTTTTGGTAACAGCTAACCGCTTCGGTAGCGCGGCCGCCATTTTGGGGTGAAAATTCCAACTGGAGTGACTGAACAACAACACAGATAACAGTTTTTTGAGGTAGTTTTTTCTTGCATTAGTGAGTATTTCCATTTTATGCAACTTTACACATCTACTATTATTAGTTACCAACTCCACTAGGCCTGAAATATATTTTGTACGTTTTAATCCCCTGGATCATGCTACAAACATGATGACCTTAACATGATGCATTGCTGTGTCCGTTATCATATAATTGCCACTTTGGACAGTGGCTGTGTTTTTTTTGTTTACATAGGCTTGCATGAATGAGACAGTGGATGTTTATGGATTGGTCATTGACTCTTTGAGTAAATCGATTCGTTTTAAAATGCTGAATCATTTGTGTCTCTTACAGCGACAAGAGTTTAACCCTTGTTCAAGTTTAAGGCCTTGTCTTTTTGGATATATATATTTTTTTTAAATTCCAAAATATGCATACAACCCATATATTTTAAATGTATTGTTTGCTTTAAATTAAATTAAGATTGTATGTTCATCTGAATTATAAATAATTTATTCCTGTATAAAATAAAAACACATTTGAACTTTCTTTCTTAATCAATGTAGAATGTGTAATTGAAAAATAAACAGATTAGGGCTCCGAAGACAATAAATGAAAATCAATGCGATATGGTGAATGTCCAAAAGATGGCTCCCACAGACTGTTTTTAAATGAGGTTGGATAAATATGTTTTGCTTTTAGACAGTGTGTGCGTGTGATTTTAGTTGGGTGACAGTTGTAGGTTACAGTTTGACAGGAGTTTACAGTTTGACAAAAGCACTTTGTTGTGTTTTATTGCGACTGTACACACATATAAGTAAACAATTTGCAGTTTGAATGATGTCCTCTATGAACAAAATGACAGTGTAACAATGTTCAATCTCACACACACACACACACACACACACACACACACACACACACACACACACACACACACACACACACACACACACACACATATTGCATCATTGCAATCTTGACATCGCAGCCTGTTCATTATAGCCTTAATAATATATAATGATAAAATAGTCAACCTAACATTACCTAACACTAGTGCCTATTCTTTAGATACTAGTGCTTATTCTTTAGATATTCTTTTGAATACGTATTAGTAGCTAATGAATAAGTACTGGTATCTATTTAATAGGTACTAGTATCTAATGACTTAGTACTAGTATTTATTGAATAAATACTAGTATCTATTAATAGGTACTAGTATCTAAAAGGTCATTTTCTCTCTCTCTCTCTCTCTCTGAGCCAATATGGCAAGCCGTTTTAACATTTAATCATTTTAACCTACTAGTCTCTATTTTCATGCTACTAGTACTTATTTTTTAGATACTAGTATCTATTCCATTAAGTACTAGTACTTATTCATTAGCGACTAGTGCTTATTCTGTTTAGAATATTCAAAGTGCTTATTCAATTTTTTTGCTTATTTATATTTTCAAAACAGAAAATCCGATTTTTCTGCTTATTCAATATTGCATCTAAAAATGTAAGTGACTTGACGTGTGTGTGTGTGTGTGTGTGTGTGTGAGAGAGAGAGATGTGTCTGTTACAGTGACAAGAGTTTAACCCTTTAAGGCCTTGTCTTTTTGGATATATATTTTTTTTATTAAAAAAAATGTGCATACAACCAAGCCTTGAAAAGGCGAAGGCCCTATTGTTTTCCTTAGGATTATTATTATTATTAGGGCCCAAGCCTTGAAAAGGCGAAGGCCCTATTGTTTTCCTTAGGATTATTATTATTATTATTATTATTATTTTATCGACTATTCGGGCACTTTTGGGGCTCTTAACGTGCACGAAAACTCTTGAAACTTTGCACACTGGTCAGAACCCGCGGCCATCAGGGCCGGGCTGAAGCTGGTACCCGGGCGTGGCAGGGGGGCTCGACAGCGCCCCCTGGAACGGGGTCCGAAAACTTGGTCCATAAATCAAACACGCTTCCATGTAATAATATGAAACTCGGTACACATATAGATCTCATCGGTTCATATATCCTTTGTACTTTTACTTTTTACCCCAGCCCAACAGGAAGTCGGCTATTATGGTTTGTTTGGAAGCGTATGCCCCTGGAATTCGATATACTCCTCCTAGAGAATTCAACCAATCGCAAGGAAACTCGGTCAGCATGATGTCAAGACATTGAGGATGAAAAATTGCCAGGGGATTTTTCATATCTCGAACGGTTTGGCCGTGGCGAGGAAACGAATTTATGGCGAATAATGGAAACAGGAAGTGTGTTATAACTTCTGCATACATTAACTGATCTTGATGAAACTTCAACAGTATTTTCGCTGTAAGAGGCCGATCACATGGATGTGACTATTGTGAGTCAAAGTTATAGCGCCACCAACTGGCAGCAGGAAGTGTGTCACTTTCTAAATGCTTTTGACAAAAGTGGGGGGGTTAGTTTTATCTACAGTTACAAAACTCAGCGTGTATATTCTTCTCCTCAAGCCAAACAACTTTCTAATTTAAAGTAATTAGCTCCGACCCTCAGAAAGTCAGATATTGTGGTTTGAATAGGGTCATTTTCTCTCTCTCTCTCTCTGAGCCAATATGGCAAGCCGCTTTAACATTTAATCATTTTAACCTACTAGTCTCTATTTTCATGCTACTAGTACTTATTTTTAGATACTAGTATCTATTCCATTAAGTACTGGTACTTATTCATTAGCGACTAGTGCTTATTCTTTAGTACTAGTGCCTATTCTTTAGATACTAGTGCTTATTCTTTAGATATTCTTTTGAATACGTATTAGTAGCTAATGAATAAGTACTGGTATCTATTTAATAGGTACTAGTATCTAATGACTTAGTACTAGTATTTATTGAATAAATACTAGTATCTATTAATAGGTACTAGTATCTAAAAGGTCGTTAAATAAAAGAAAAGTAAAATAATCGTTAGTTGCAGCCCTACTAACTTTATTCTCATCTGAATTATAAAGAATTTATTTCTGTATAAAATAAAAAATCCCGAATAATCCAGACCAACCAGAGCGCACTATTTCTACAACATTATCAGTGCTGAAGCGAAACTACCAGAGCCGTTCGGCAGATAGCAAGCAGATATTTTGTGTCACGTCGTGCACAATAACCCTAAAGGCACCAGGGTGGCGGTGCCACCGGCTTTATATATATATATATATATATATATATATAAATATAGCTGCGAGCAGCGATGAAGGGCCCAAGCCGGCGGCACCGCCACCCTGGTGCCTTTAGGTAACTAAAGGCACCGGGGTTGCGGTGCCACCGGCTTGGGCCCGTAATCGCTGCTCGCAGCTATATTTATTATTATTATTATTATTTTATCGACTATTCGGGCACTTTTGGGGCTCTTAACGTGCACGAAAACTCTTGAAACTTTGCACACTGGTCAGAACCCGCGGCCATCAGGGCCGGGCTGAAGCTGGTACCCGGGCGTGGCAGAGGGGCTCGACAGCGCCCCCTGGAACGGGGTCCGAAAACTTGGTCCATAAATCAAACACGCTTCCATGTAATAATATGAAACTCGGTACACATATAGATCTCATCGGTTCATATATCCTTTGTACTTTTACTTTTTACCCCAGCCCAACAGGAAGTCGGCTATTATGGTTTGTTTGGAAGCGTATGCCCCTGGAATTCGATATACTCCTCCTAGAGAATTCAACCAATCGCAAGGAAACTCGGTCAGCATGATGTCAAGACATTGAGGATGAAAAATTGCCAGGGGATTTTTCATATCTCGAACGGTTTGGCCGTGGCGAGGAAACAAATTTATGGCGAATAATGGAAACAGGAAGTGTGTTATAACTTCTGCATACATTAACTGATCTTGATGAAACTTCAACAGTATGTTCGTTGTAAGAGGCCGATCACATGGATGTGACTATTGTGAGTCAAAGTTATAGCGCCACCAACTGGCAGCAGGAAGTGTGTCACTTTCTAAATGCTTTTGACAAAAGTGGGGGGGTTAGTTTTATCTACAGTTACAAAACTCAGCGTGTATATTCTTCTCCTCAAGCCAAACAACTTTCTAATTTAAAGTAATTAGCTCCGACCCTCAGAAAGTCAGATATTGTGGTTTGAATAGGGTCATTTTCTCTCTCTCTCTCTCTGAGCCAATATGGCAAGCCGCTTTAACATTTAATCATTTTAACCTACTAGTCTCTATTTTCATGCTACTAGTACTTATTTTTAGATACTAGTATCTATTCCATTAAGTACTGGTACTTATTCATTAGCGACTAGTGCTTATTCTGTTTAGAATATTCAAAGTGCTTATTCAATTTTTTTGCTTATTTATATTTTCAGAGCAGAAAATCCGATTTTTCTGCTTATTCAATATTGCATCTAAAAATGTAAGTGACTTGACGTGTGTGTGTGTGTGTGTGTGAGAGAGAGAGAGATGTGTCTGTTACAGTGACAAGAGTTTAACCCTTTAAGGCCTTGTCTTTTTGGATATATATTTTTTTTATTAAAAAAAATGTGCATACAACCCATATATTTTAAATGTATTGTTTGCTTTAAATTAAACTAAGATTGTATGTTTGGTAATTGAACCTAAATAAATTTTAAATTAATGTGCTATATTTCAGATCAATATATTTGTTTTCCTTCATTTTAATCAACACTAACTTTATTCTCATCTGAATTATAAAGAATTTATTTCTGTATAAAATAAAAAATCCCGAATAATCCAGACCAACCAGAGCGCACTATTTCTACAACATCATCAGTGCTGAAGCGAAACTACCAGAGCCGTTCGGCAGATAGCAAGCAGATATTTTGTGTCACGTCGTGCACAATAACCCTAAAGGCACCAGGGTGGCGGTGCCACCGGCTTTATATATATATATATATATATATATATATATAAATATAGCTGCGAGCAGCGATGAAGGGCCCAAGCCGGCGGCACCGCCACCCTGGTGCCTTTAGGTAACTAAAGGCACCGGGGTTGCGGTGCCACCGGCTTGGGCCCGTAATCGCTGCTCGCAGCTATATTTATTATTATTATTATTATTTTATCGACTATTCGGGCACTTTTGGGGCTCTTAACGTGCACGAAAACTCTTGAAACTTTGCACACTGGTCAGAACCCGCGGCCATCAGGGCCGGGCTGAAGCTGGTACCCGGGCGTGGCAGGGGGGCTCGACAGCGCCCCCTGGAACGGGGTCCGAAAACTTGGTCCATAAATCAAACACGCTTCCATGTAATAATATGAAACTCGGTACACATATAGATCTCATCGGTTCATATATCCTTTGTACTTTTACTTTTTACCCCAGCCCAACAGGAAGTCGGCTATTATGGTTTGTTTGGAAGCGTATGCCCCTGGAATTCGATATACTCCTCCTAGAGAATTCAACCAATCGCAAGGAAACTCGGTCAGCATGATGTCAAGACATTGAGGATGAAAAATTGCCAGGGGATTTTTCATATCTCGAACGGTTTGGCCGTGGCGAGGAAACAAATTTATGGCGAATAATGGAAACAGGAAGTGTGTTATAACTTCTGCATACATTAACTGATCTTGATGAAACTTCAACAGTATGTTCGCTGTAAGAGGCCGATCACATGGATGTGACTATTGTGAGTCAAAGTTATAGCGCCACCAACTGGCAGCAGGAAGTGTGTCACTTTCTAAATGCTTTTGACAAAAGTGGGGGGGTTAGTTTTATCTACAGTTACAAAACTCAGCGTGTATATTCTTCTCATCAAGCCAAACAACTTTCTAATTTAAAGTAATTAGCTCCGACCCTCAGAAAGTCAGATATTGTGGTTTGAATAGGGTCATTTTCTCTCTCTCTCTCTCTGAGCCAATATGGCAAGCCGCTTTAACATTTAATCATTTTAACCTACTAGTCTCTATTTTCATGCTACTAGTACTTATTTTTAGATACTAGTATCTATTCCATTAAGTACTGGTACTTATTCATTAGCGACTAGTGCTTATTCTTTAGTACTAGTGCCTATTCTTTAGATACTAGTGCTTATTCTTTAGATATTCTTTTGAATACGTATTAGTAGCTAATGAATAAGTACTGGTATCTATTTAATAGGTACTAGTATCTAATGACTTAGTACTAGTATTTATTGAATAAATACTAGTATCTATTAATAGGTACTAGTATCTAAAAGGTCATTTTCTCTTTCTCTCTCTCTGAGCCAATATGGCAAGCCGTTTTAACATTTAATCATTTTAACCTACTAGTCTCTATTTTCATGCTACTAGTACTTATTTTTTAGATACTAGTATCTATTCCATTAAGTACTAGTACTTATTCATTAGCGACTATTGCTTATTCTGTTTAGAATATTCAAAGTGCTTATTCAATTTTTTTGCTTATTTATATTTTCAGAGCAGAAAATCCGATTTTTCTGCTTATTCAATATTGCATCTAAAAATGTAAGTGACTTGACGTGTGTGTGTGTGTGTGTGTGTGTGTGTGTGTGTGTGTGAGAGAGAGAGATGTGTCTGTTACAGTGACAAGAGTTTAACCCTTTAAGGCCTTGTCTTTTTGGATATATTTTTTTTTATAAAAAAAAATGTGCATACAACCCATATATTTTAAATGTATTGTTTGCTTTAAATTAAATTAAGATTGTATGTTTGGTAATTGAACCTAAATAAATTTTAAATTAATGTGCTATATTTCAGATCAATATATTTGTTTTCCTTCATTTTAATCAACACTAACTTTATTCTCATCTGAATTATAAAGAATTTATTTCTGTATAAAATAAAAAATCCCGAATAATCCAGACCAACCAGAGCGCACTATTTCTACAACATCATCAGTGCTGAAGCGAAACTACCAGAGCCGTTCGGCAGATAGCAAGCAGATATTTTGTGTCACGTCGTGCACAATAACCCTAAAGGCACCAGGGTGGCGGTGCCACCGGCTTTATATATATATATATATAAATATATATATATATAAATATATATATATATATATATATATATATATATATAAAAATATAGCTGCGAGCAGCGATGAAGGGCCCAAGCCGGCGGCACCGCCACCCTGGTGCCTTTAGGTAACTAAAGGCACCGGGGTTGCGGTGCCACCGGCTTGGGCCCATAATCGCTGCTCGCAGCTATATTTATTATTATTATTATTATTATTATTATTATTTTACTACCTTTTGGGCACTTTTGGGGGCCTTAACGTGCTCAAAAACTCTTGAAACTTTGCACACATCTCAGAACCCGCGGCCATCAGGGCCGGGCTGAAGCTGGTACCCGGGCGTGGCAGGGGGGCTCGACAGCGCCCCCTGGAACGTGGTTTGAACACTTGGTCCATAAATCAAACACGCTTGCATGTAATAATATGAAACTCAGTACACATATAGATCTCATCGGTTCATATATACTTCATGCTCTTACTTTTTACCCCAGCCCAACAGGAAGTCGGCTATTAAGGGTTGTTTGGAAAACACATGCAATGGAATGTGAAATACTCCTCCTAGAGAATTCAAACACACGGCACGAAACTCGGTCAGCATGAAGTCAAGACACTGAGGATGAAAAATTGCCAGGGGATTTTTGATATCTCGAACGGTTTGGCCGTGGCGAGTAAACGAAATTATGGCGAGAAACGTGAAACAGGAAGTGTGTTATAACTACTGCATACATTAACTAATCTTGATGAAACTTCAGCAGTGTGTTCGTTGTAAGAGCCCGATCACATGGATGTGACTATTGTGAGTCAAAGTTATAGCGCCACCAACTGGCAGCAGGAAGTGTGTCACTTTCAAAATGCTTTTAAATCACCCTCTTATTTTTACCCGATTTGCTTCAAACTTCATGTGCATAATGTAGACACACGCCAGATGTAGACCTGTGAAAGGATTATTGATATCTTAGATACTGTTGCCATGGCAATGCATCAAACATTAATATTCCTTTTTTTAAGCTTTTTCATGCTTTTTTATGCTTTCGGGCACTTTTGGGGTTCTTAACGTGCTCGAAAACTCTTGAAACTTTGCACACGGGACAAAACCCGCGGCCATCAGGGCCAGGCTGAAGCTGGTACCCGGGCGTGGCAGGGGGGCTCGACAGCGCCCCCTTGAACGGGTCAGACAATTTGGTCCATATATCCAACACGCTTTACCCTATTTGCTTCAAACTTGATGTGTATAATGTAGACACAAGCCAGATGTAGACCTGTGAAAGGATTGTTGATATCTTAGATGCTGTTGCCGTGACAACGCATCAAACTTTAATATTCTTTTTGGATACTTTTGAGATTCTTAGCGCACTTTTGGGGCCCTTAACATGCTCAAAAACTCTTGAAACTTTGCACACGGGTCAGAAACCGCGGCCATCAGGGCCGGGCTGAAGCTGGTACCCGGGCGTGGCAGGGGGGCTCGACAGCGCCCCCTGGAACGGGGTCCGAAAACTTGGTCCATAAATCAAACAGGCTTTACCCGATTTGCTTCAAACTTGATGTGTATAATGTAGACACACGCCAGATGTAGACCTGTGAAAGGATTGTTGATATCTTAGATGCTGTTGCCGTGACAACGCATCAAACTTTAATATTCTTTTTGGATACTTTTGAGACTCTCAGCGCACTTTTGGGGCCCTTAACATGCTCAAAAACTCTTGAAACTTTGCACACGGGTCAGAACCCGCGGCCATCAGGGCCGGGCTGAAGCTGGTACCCGGGCGTGGCAGGGGGGCTCGACAGCGCCCCCTGGAACAGGGTCCGAAAACTTGGTCCATAAATCAAACACGCTTGAATGTAATAATATGAAACTCGGTACACATATAGATCTCATCGATTCATATATCCTTTGTACTTTTACTTTTTACCCCAGCCCAACAGGAAGTCGGCTATTATGGTTTGTTTGGAAGCGTATGCCCCTGGAATTCGATATACTCCTCCTAGAGAATTCAACCAATCGCCACGAAACTCGGTCAGCATGAAGTCAAGACATTGAGGATGAAAAGTTGCAAGGGGATTTTTGATATCTCGAACGGTTTGGCCGTGGCGAGGAAACGAATTTATGGCGAATAAAGGAAACAGGAAGTGTGTTATAACTTCTGCATACATTAACTGATCTTGATGAAACTTCAGCAGTGTGTTCGCTGTAAGAGTCCGATCACATGGATGTGACTATTGTGAGTCAAAGTTATAGCGCCACCAACTGGCAGCAGGAAGTGTGTCACTTCCTAAAGGCTTTGAAATCACCCTCTTATTTTTACCCAATTTGCTTCAAACTTTATGTGTATAATGTAGACACACGGCAGATGTAGACCTGAGAAAGGATTATTGATATCTTAGATACTGTTGCCGTGGCAACGCATCAAACTTTATTATTCTTTGTTGATGCTTTTGAGACTCTTAACATACTTGAAATTGCATGAAACCCGACAGACACATCACATTTATTAGACAGTAGACATGTGCAGAGTTTCAGAAACGGGCATGGTGAGAGCAATTAGAGAATAATGTTTAAGTTTAAAAACAGCCAGAATGGTTGTTTAGTCAAAAAAATTTTTTTTCCAAATCATACATAGTGTTATACTGCCCTCTTGTGTTCAAAATCAGGTAAAAAGCGAAAGTAAAATAAGGACGTCTGCACAATTCATTAATAATGGTGCAGAGTAGAGTGAGCTTTTTCAATTAATTCCTATGGAAGTAGGAATGAACTAAACAACGTTCGCTCTGTTCTGCTCGTCCCTCACCGTGGGCGCGCAGAGTTATGAATGCCCGTGCAGCCGTGAGCATTTTAGTTTCATTTTAAAATTAGCGCCATTTCGGGGGACGTATTACTTTAATTTATTTAACAAAAACACAATGTTGTGTTTTATTGCGAGTGTACACAAATATAAGTAAACACTTTGACGTTTGAATGATGTCCTGTATGAAGAAAATGACGGAGTATGTTTCACTGTTCAATCGCGCTGAGCCACCCAGACCCCCACACACACACTGACACACACACACACACACACACACACACACACACAAACACACACACACACACACACACACAATAATAAAACATTCAACCTAACATATACAAATTACACTGCTATGTTGAAATAGTCAGTAGTACAATTTGTATCATTCACAGTAAGCACCGCTCCACTGTGATTTTTCCAAGCACATTTTTGCACAAGTGAAGAGGATGATTTTTTCCGTCGATATTGGAACGTGAGTGAAGTACAAAGCCTGTAATAAAGAATAGTTTAGCATCCAAATACATCGCAAATGTTGCAACATTTAGATTCTAAAGAGAGATTTACGTGAGCCTAACACCACTTACTTTTACTTTTGTTTTAAATTATTTCGTTTTGGCTTTATTATAGTTATTTTTTTATTCGTGTTCTGTTCTGAATATCATTAAATTTAAAGGATTTGTTGTGGAATATTTTGAGTGTATAATCAAATAACACTAAACCGTCACTAGGTGTCGCCAGGCGACCGTCTTAATGAGCGGGTCATTGATTCATTCGTTCAAACGATTCGTTTGAACGACTGAGTCATTCATGAATGAGACAGATGTTTATGGATTGGTCATTGAATCTTTGAGTCAACCAATTTGTTCAAAATGCTGAATCATTCAGTAATGAGAAAACACGTTGCTGTGAGATGCAATGGTTCTGCTGTGATCTTTGTTTAACTATTTTCGCTGCTGAAACAGAAGAACAGTCAATATTGCATCTAAAATGTAAGTGACTTGACACGTGTGTGTGTGTGTGTGTGCGTGTGAGTGCGTGCGTGCGTGCGTGTGTGTGTGTGTGTGTGTGTGTGTGTGTGCAATCAATCCCAGGTAAGAGGCATGAATAATGAGAATTGGACTTCTAGGAGTGAGGTTAATATTCCGGAGACGGTTCCCTCGGATTGTGAAAAGGAGGCGGCGCGGGAGTGGCCAGGCATTGCGCTACTTCTATTTCAAAGTTTAAAACAATGCTAATATCATTTTTTTGAACGATTTCATTACAAATGTTTATTTTATATATTTATAAAATATTATAAAATATAATAACTATGTTTTGTCCTATTAACAAAAGACAGGCAATGTACTATTAACAAATGTTAATAGTTTTTTAAAAGTTAAAATGATACTTTATGCATTTGTTTTGTGTCAGATGATTAACAATATAAATTAAACAAAGCTTAAAACAAACAAAATAATAAAACGAAAACAAAGCTTGAACATTTTATTTAATTGAAAAGCCTTTTTGAAATAAAATGTGTTTTTTTCCCTCTGAAATAGCAAAAGCATCGCACACTTAGCTGTACCTGCTCTAAATAAATAATAGTATTTAAATAAAAATACAAAATCGAAATAAATAAATTATATAAAACAAAATCAAATCAAAGAAAATAAATCTTATTAAAGTTATGCAGGCACACATTTAACAATAATTTTCAAGTGACAAATAAAATCAATCAAAATTCCTTACACATGGAGTTAATCCTGACGATTCCTGAGGCGCCTTTCCTCATGACACTCGCTTTTTTTTTCGAAGATATATTTTCTTTGGTTTGATTTTGTTTTTGTAATAATTTATTTTATTTAGTTCGATTTTGTATTTTTATTGAATTACTATTTTTTATTTAGAGCAGGTACAGCTAGTGTGTGATGCTTTTGCTATTTCAGAGGAAAACAATAATTTTATTTAATTAATAATTTTTGTTTCAGTCCACCATATAATTATGTTGTGTTTGATCTATGGAAAAAAGTTAGTTGTGAAATGGTTGAATATTAACAAAAGTTAATAGTTTTTTACAAGTTAGAATAATACGATATACATATATAAACAAGCCGGTGGCACCGCCACCCCGGTGCCTTTAGGGTTACTGTGCATGACGGGCAATATCGTAACTCCGCTTTGACCTTTGAGAAGATGTGTGCTATAGAGCTTGCATTGGTGTGGGCTCTGCAAAAGTGTGTGTGTGTGTGTGAGGCGTGATTGAACAATGTAGACATATATATATATATATAAAGGCACCGGGGTGGCGGTGCCACCGGCTTGTTTATATATATATATATATATATATATATATATATATATATGAATATAGCTGCGAGCAGCGATGAAGGGCCAAAGCCGGCGGCACCGCCACTCCGGTGCCTTTAGGTAACTAAAGGCACCGGGGTTGCGGTGCCACCGGCTTGGGCCCGTAATCGCTGCTCGCAGCTATATTCATATATATATATATATATATATATATATATATATATATATATTAATATCTTATTTTGTTGGTTCCCCAACAGATATTCTACTGACTATAAGTAACTTGGCAACTACAAGTCAACTTGTTCTCCAAACCCGAACCCACATCATAACCTGACAGTCTACTACAGTCTACTAATACTCTAATGAGAGTTAGTTGACATGTAGTTAAAAATGTACATGGTTAGTAGAATGTCTAAAGTGGACTATCGAAATAGTGTAACCTAACATATTACATGCTTTGAATTCCTTATATAAAGCTATGCAGTGTTCTAAGCAACCTGGATGGGTCGCTGTACGTGATGCAACACTTATAACCACAAGAGACTTGAGACTTGACTTGGACTCTAGCTCAAAGACTTGAGACTTGACTTGGACTCTAGCTCAAAGACTTGAGACTTGACTTGGACTCTAGCTCAGAGACTTGAGACTTGACTTGGACTCTAGCTCAGAGACTTGAGACTTGACTTGGACTCTAGCTCAGAGACTTGTGAGCATCTCTGTTAGATGGTAGGGCAGACTTTGAGCGCCATCTCGCGGAGGGCGGGCAAAGGTGCGCTGCGACAGCTTCCTCGACCTTTGGAATGGAGCTGTATCCCTTCTCGGTGGCGCCGTCCACTTAGGAGAGCGACGCGGAGACAGAGGAATGAAGCCTCGCGGAGAAAGGGGCATTCCACGATTTAGCCAGTTCTGAGTGCAGCTCAGGGAGGAAGGGAACAGCTATCTCCTGCGGCGGGTCCATCCGCGTCGTCCTCAGACTCGACGGCAGGGCGGGCCGTAGCCGGCGGCTGCGCGTCGGTGAGAAGAGGCGGGGAGGGCGTCGGCGAGGCTCGAGGGAGGGACTCCGGCGAGCGTGTCGCGGCGGCAGACTCCTGCGGCCTTTGTGAACGGCGCTTCTTTTTCCTGCGCGGTGCAGCAAAGGGCGGAGAGATAACTTCGTCCTGGAAGGCTTGGAGTCGAGCCCGCAGGGTCGACATCGGAAGATCCTCACAGTGCTCACATCCTCCCGAAGAGAGGGCAAGAGCAGCATGTTCCTGTCCCAGGCAGAGAGCGCATATAACGTGACGGTCTCCGACGCTGAGAGGGGCTCTGCACGAGCCGCAAGTGGACCGAGGCATCTTTAAACAGACGCTCGTGCTCTTTTAGATGCTCGGATTGCAATGAGAAAAAGGATACAACGCCGGATAGCGTGGCTCGTTTCGGAAGGCTGAAGGTGGCGAAGACGGCCGGCTTCCTCAATCACTGTCCTAGCTGGCTTTGTCGCTGTTTCAACGGCGGCGGCTTCTCAAGGTCCAGCGATGCGAGCAGTTTCGCTGAAGAGATGAAAATCAGAGAATCAGCCTCCGAGCCCCGCTTATATACGCTAAGCCACGCCCATTCTGGCGGGCTAGGACGCGGCGTGACGTCACGTGATTGGACGTGACGTCACGTCGGGCTCACTGGTAGGCTGTGCAGTTCCCGCAGGGCAGCCTATGAGCGCGCTAGAATGCCCGCTCTAGGTCTGCTAGCTGCTGCACTGCGTTGACAACATATACAAAATTAAGGATAATTTTTTGGCTTCAATATCTCGAGAAGATGAATTTTTCCCGTAGCGTAAGCTAAACTTACGCAATACGAGAGAACCTCTCGTAAGAGAACTGTATAATTTCCCTTTTACCATTGTATAGATAAATGTAAGTTCCCTTAACCCTACTCCCAACCTAAACACCCATTATATACAGAATATAAAAAGGATAAAACGTAATGGACAGAGATGTGAAATGGCAGTTTTATTAACAATGTAGCATTAAAATATATTTTGAGCCACTAATCCTACTCCTACCCCATAACCATTCCTTAAAAGGATACTTCACCTCTGGGAAGATGAATGTGTATTTAATATTGGTCATTTATATAGTAGAAATGTGAATTATTTTTTAAATTGAAGCATTCTAGACTGAGAAAAGGCAGAAAATGTATTTTTTACTCATGTGGCTGAAAGACAACAACTCCCAGAATGCACTTGCTTTGCTGCCCTTACGAGGCCACTCCCAAACCACGCCTACCGGTTACAGGTGGCAGAATCCGAAAAATGGATATAACTAGGCTTGCTTTGATACATTGTGAGTTATTTGATACATTTCCATCGAAATGGTGCTAAATTGCGTTGTACCGGGATGTACTAGCCTAATGAATATAACACAACTTAGACTTTCACATTAAAAATATGATGCAAGGCAGGACCATGTCAACAGAGTAGCTTAGCAGCTCTGCATATGAACTATTTTCCTCCAATTGAAATCACTATTTCTCTAAGCTAATACATTATCTAGGCTAATCCATACTCTAGTAACACTAAAGGTTTATAAAAAGAACCACAACCAATGTGAGTTATTACTTTTAATTAAAAAACTAATTAATATTAACACTTTTACACTGTAAAGCTGCTTTGAAACAATCTACATTGTTAAAAGCTCTATATAAATGAAGATGACTTGACTTGACACTGTGGCAGTAGTAATGTAATATTTAGAAAATTTACTCTTGTACTCTTGATACTCAAGTAGCCTACTTTTAAAAACAAGTACTTCAGTACTTTTACTTAAGTAGACATCTGACTGTAGTACTTTTACTTGTACTTGAGTAAAATTTAGCAAGGGGTATCTGTACTTTTACTCAAGTAACGAAGCTGTGTACTATGTCCGCCTCTGCGTTTTAGTGCTGTAAATACGTCAGTATTATACGTTTCTGCGTGTATAAAACGTAAATAAATGTACGTGTGATAGAACTACACTTTACGTTAAAATACACACGTATTCTCATGAGATCACGTTGTTCAGAGACATCCTGTTGCATTCTACGTGTTGTCACTTTTTCTTGAGTATCTCTATCTTTGTCTGACTTCGTTTAAACATAAAAGGCAGAACAGTTTCTGTCATTTTAGTCTGCGTGAGGTAATCGGAGCTGCTAACATATACACAAGCTCTTGAAACCCCGCCCTCTGTGTCGGGAGCAGCAGCTCATTTGCATTTACAGGGCCAGACAAAAGGGTGCGTTTTTGCTAAACCCTCAAAAAGTGACAACTTTAACATTCTATATAAAATATATGTGGGGTATTTTGAGCTTAAACTTCACACACACACTCTGGGGACATCAGAGATTTATTTTACATCTTGTGAAAAGGGCATTATAAGCTGGGCCGCTTTAAGCAGGGCCGTATTAAGACAGTGTGGTGCCCCTGGGATATAATCAAGGTGATTTCTCAAATGTAATTTACTAACTTGTCCAGCTACATACATGTATGAGCAGTGAGCACTATATTCAAATGTCTCAATTCAAATTGTACATCAATTCATTGATCAGGGGTGAAAAAGGTGAGAAGGATATTACCCCTCTAGGGGGGTCCGGGGGCATATGTAGTCATATAGATTCAAATACTCTTATGTATTGTTATTCATATGTGTTATTGTTATTATGTATTGCTGGTTAACATTTATTAAGTATAGCTGTCTGTTATCATCACTTAAACCTGTGTATACTGGCGCGTGACACTAGGGGACAGTAGGGAGCTGCGGGGTGGTTTCACTTGTTCACATGAAGAAGTCACACTGCCAACTATTTCGAGATGGTTCTCAATGCAGTACATGAAATCCACGGGGAGGAGTCGGATCCAGATCCAACTCCTCCCAACTTACATATACCTAAACCTACAGCCCATTCTCATCCTTTGGCGTCATACATGTGACGCTTTGGACATTTCGTTGAAATCTTACGCACATGGCATCCTTTAGCATCAATATGAGACGCAGAACCCAAGGCGTCATACAGGTGACGCTCGTGTAAATCCAACGCACATGGCATCGTTTAGCGTGAATATGAGACGCAGATCCCAAGGCGTCATAACCGTACCCTACCCCAGACCTAAACCTACCCATAACAGTGCGTGTTATATTGACGCTAAAGGATGCCATGTGCATAAGATTTCGACGAAATGTCATATGGCGTCACCTATATGACGCCAAAGGATGAGAATGCGTTGAAACCTACCCATCTCCACCCCCTGATCCCTAAACCCACCCCTAATCCTTAAACCCACCCCTAATCCTACCCATCTCCACCCCTTGGATATTGATCCGACTCCTCCCCGTGGATCTCATGTACTGCATTGAGGTGCTACTGGATATTTCAACCATAGATATCCATAATAAAGCCTTTATGTGTTCGCCCGCGCTGTCGGATGTTGGGCGGGAGATCGCGGCCTAACAATGTTTAAATGAGATTAATTCCGTTTCAGTACACTCCATGTTTTAGTAAAGAGAGTTTACAGTTACGTTAAATTGCTACTTAAAGTGCTTGAATAGGTATATTGAGCTTTATAAGCTTAGTACTGAAATGTCAATGTCAGTATATGTTTTATTTGGTGGAATATACGGTTTTAATTTCGGTTTTAATTTTCTGTGACCATACTGTATAACAGATACATTTGTAATGAGTTTATGGAAAGAGAGTATGTTTTCACTTGTTCACATGAAGAAGTCACACTGCCAACTATTTCAACACTATGATACAGAAACTAATTTACTATTGTCTTTGTTGGATTTGCAGATCTTACAGTGTGTGACAGCAATAAAAATTATATGTGTCACCAGAAAACAGCCTCTTCTGTGTGTGCAACACATATGCTCCCCCGGAAGAAAATTTTAAATATTCCATATTTTAAAGCATCAATCTGATGCATTTTGAGATGCATTTTTTGCCAACCTGGGGAGAGCTGGAGAAACTTAACTTCAGCCATGAGTCAAAAATATTATGGCCTCCGTAGCGTTAGCTAATAATTTTCCACCGGAGCTGTTAGTTAGTTGTCTTGCGTTCTCTCCTGCTGTGTTCAACGACTCAATTCATCAAGCTGTAGCTAACATTAGCTAAGCCTATGTCAACAGAGCTCCTGGGTAACTTAGATATAGCCTACCAGAAAATATTAGGGATGTCCCGATACCATATTTTCTGAACCGATCCAATTCGATACCAAAAATTCTGAGTATCGACCGATACCAATCCGATACCAGCGCAGTTTAAAAAAAAATAATCAAGTAGAATTTCTAGAACTCTGTGTGTTGATCTGATAATCACTCATTTGTGTGTTAAACACAATCTACTTAATACAGACAACTTCATTATAAAGAAAAACAACAAATCAAAAAATATGATCATAACCTATGGAAAAAAATTATATTATAAACTAGATTAGAGGGTAAATCAGCAGTAAAATTTAGTCTAGAAAAATCACAAGTGCACAATAATTGTATAAAATCTGAACATTTAGTGAAAAAAAACATTATTTAGTGGGGAACAAATAAGAGACAATAAGTGTAGCTCTAAATCTGATAAAACGTTTTCATGTATGAAGTTTAGCAGAACTGCTTCTTCCTTGATTTTGTGCAAGCAAAGGTGTCAACTACATCCCCAAAGTCCATTTCTTTATTACCGTCTCCACAGTTAGCTCCGGCTTTGTCAGACTCAGCACTCCTGGTGATCACAATTCCCGTGATGTTCTCACAAAAAAACTTTCGATCCCTGGAACATTTTGAATTGTAGCTAAACATCTAGCTAGCGTCCTTGTCTTTCTTTAACTTTCTTTTTGCAAAACCACTCAATTGACGTCTGTCCATTTTTGATTTAGATTCATTTTCTGTAGCCGTTAAAAAAATGACACATTTGGCATACTTGTTGTGGACCAACTTAACTCTGACAGATTGGGGAGGGGGGAGTGATAGTGGTCATGTAATCTTTATTTATTTATAATTTATCATTATTATTATTATTGTTAAATTTGTGTTCATAAACGAGTTATGTATGGTCTTTCAAGAATTTCAAGTTAATATTATAACAATTTACGAAAAATATTTTTAAAGCTTGTGTCATGTGGTGCCCCCCTAGTGGTTGTGAATGGTTGGTGCCCCTGGGCACTGGCCCAAGTGCCCTTATGGATAATCCGGCTCTACCTTTAAGCAACTACATCAACAACTCTCATCATGGGGGTGGGGGAACGGATTCCAACAGCTGGATTGTTTGCCGTCGGATTCTGTTCCCCCCTGGTTTCTTACACAATGAGGAAATAAAATTTATCAAACTAATGTTAGTTAAGTGCTGCCCATAGCCTAGAGTTCAGTGCACTGACAGTGCACTTTAGTGCTTTGGGCGACCCGAGTGGGAACAACTTATGTAAATAAAAAATGTAAGTGATTGCTTAAATGTAGTTGCAATTAAATTGCAGTAAAGCATCATTTTATTTTTAGTGTACTTTTATGTGCTAAATTGGAACCACTTCAAGTAGATTGATGATTGAAAGTGATAACCATAGCAACATTTTGGTGTCTAATAATTTAATGATTTTGTTACATTTACACTTTAGTCATAAGTTTACATACACCTTTCAAAATCTCCAAAATGGAATTTTTATTTATTTATTAATAAGTAGGATCATAAAAACATTGTTTCTATTTAGTACTGCACTGAAAAAGATTTTTCACATAACAGATGTTTAATAGCCTAGTCCACAAGACAAAATACAAACACAAAATACAAGACAAATTACTTGATTGTAAATATCATTACCTGACACACAATATTACAATCAAGTAATTTATCTTGTATTTTGTGTTTGTATCCACAACTGGTTTTTTTTATTTTGTTTTTTGTTTTTTTGTAATGGTTGTTCATGAGGAAAAATCCTCCAGCTCCTGCACATTATTTGCTTTTCCAGCATCTTCTGCATATTTGACTCCTTTCTAGCAGTGACTATGATTGTGAGATCCATCTTTTCGCACTGGTGACAACTGAGGGACTCATACACAACTATTACAAACCCTGCAAACACTTAGTGATGTTCATGAAGTCCATTAAGGATGAAACTGGATGTAAATTGTTCTTATTTTGTTGAAAATTTATATTAATTTAGTCCTGCCCTTCAGAGGCTAAAAAAGATATTAGCATGTAAAACAAAATAAGAAAACTTTAAACATCACCATTTGCTCAAAAGTTTCCCCCTGGCTCTTAATGCATTGTGTTGCATTCTTGAGCATTACCTTGCAGATTCTGAAAGATGTAAAATAGGTAAACGTATGACTTTGACTATACATTGCAATCATTTTGTAAGGTTTAAAATATATATTTAAGAGCTCAGTGTTGAGACCTTTCGCCGGAATTTGATTGACAGGCGATCTGACCAATCATAATGCAGATACCGCCATTTTTGTCCGACAAACAAACCAAATCAGTTAGTAGATTAAAGTCAGTGGACTTGAACTTGAAAAATGGTGTGTATTGATATCTTTTTGCAGTTCTGATTTTCATTCATGTTTAATTTGTGCTATAACTAAGAGATTATCAGTTCATGTGCTGCTTGAACTGAGGCCTACACATTAAAGCACCACAAAACAGGATTTATTGTTTGAATTTCATAATAATTATAAAAATGTAAAAGATGAGACTTTATTTCATACCAAAAGTAGGCTGCTCTGTCTTGTATGTTGGCGCATATTCAGTGTCCTCTTTGCTCCGCAATATATTTTTCACTGTGTGAGAACATGTGGAGGGAGAGCGGAACAG
Source organism: Rhinichthys klamathensis goyatoka (assembly GCF_029890125.1). NCBI lineage: Eukaryota > Metazoa > Chordata > Actinopteri > Cypriniformes > Leuciscidae > Rhinichthys > Rhinichthys klamathensis. Next base: position 2,655,068 of record NW_026606714.1, on the reverse strand, counting down.
CTTGTCGGACGTAGCAACAGTAACTAAGAGGGGCGGGTCTTTGTGAAAGGTCAATTTCAAATCATTTAAATCTTTGTGGACTCGGCTGGACTCGACTCGGACTCGGATGTTAAGGATTCGGACTCAAGTCCGACTCGGCCCTCTTTGGACTCGGACTCGATTGTTAAGGACTTGGACTTGACTCGGACTCGACAAAGGTGGACTCGGACCCAACACTACAATTCACCTCCAAATAGCAGGACTTTTTCTCAGATTATTTTCTGGGTCGCGTAGGCCATTTTATTCCCAGCCAAGTTATCTACTTTCCGCTTTCAATGTTTTAGTAAATAAATAATGAATGGTGACATTTCACTTACCGTGAGTGAGGGAGTACCGTCAGTATCTCTGATTGGCTGCAGGCAGTAAAGCAACAAAAATTGATTGGTCACAGACGAAGTTGAAGAGACGTTTGACTTCCGATAAGACTGAACCACTCAAGTCATATCTTTCGTGTACCTGTATTTTAAGTGTGCTGTTGGTGTGTTGTTTTGTGTGTATGATTGTAACATGATTCTTCACTGCCAGTGTAAGCGTATTAAACATATTTATGCTTAAATCACAATTACAGTAGCCTACACTGCATAATATTTTAAAATGGGCTTTTAACGCATCAGTCATACATTTTAACACTTTCTGAAAGAAACATGCCCAAGTAATGAAGTGAATTCCAAGTATAAATACGTAAACGTATTTTACTTAGGCTATTCTACTTAATTATAGGCCTACTCAAATTTTACTTTAAATATACTACAACTTCAGGATATTAAATAATGTATTTTTAAAATATATTTTCAGTGTAATGTTACAATGACAATTCTGAGCATACAGTTTAAACTATACCTAAAATATATTTTAAAGTAATGTTCAAATAAGTACACTTTAAAAAATTACACATTTATTTTAAGATTCTGGGTCTTAGTGTTAGTTTATGATAAAATAACAAACACTTTGGGCAGAGGTTGCGTTATTCAGCATAAGGGTGTCGCACCACGACACACGCATAGAATGATATCTTAGAATTGTCTCTATTGCCTCTGAGTATTGTTTTAAAATATTACAGGTTGTGGAGGAATTATAGTGAGAAAAAGAAAGCCATGTCTATTCTCAATCATAAAACAAACACAACATAACTATTTAAAGGCTATTCACATGAGGACATTTAAACTAAAGGATTTAAACTTTCATAAATTTGATACACTACTCCACATAGGAAGAACAGACAAGTTACTGACCTGATGCAGTCTAATATGCAGATAGCTGAAGCGGATTGATGTCATCTTTGGGTGTGTCCGAAATTGCCCCCTATACCCTTAAATAGGGCACTATTTGAGGGGAAAGCCATTAGTAGTGGTGTCCGAAAACCATAGTGGACGTAATGGAGTTTACTCATTCAATCCCACAATGCACTGCAATAATGAGTGTACAACCTATGTACATTCAACCATAGATATTGATATATACATAGATAATTTTTGCAGCCGTTTCAATGGGCAGCTATACATAAGCCGTCCGCCATATTGGAGCAGTTCATAAAAATCCAAAGGCAAGTTGACTGAGCGTCTGCAACCGTAGTTAGACACACGTATCAATATCTATATATGAAATGGACTTCAGCAGATGATTTTGCTAAACTAACACAATACTACAAGACGAATGCATCAGCTGACACGACATTAAAAAGTTACCGTAAAAGTAAAAAGTACCATAGTAAAAACATGTAATGAGTTAAGACAAATAAAAACACAAACCAACACATTCTCACCCATAAAAGGTTAACCCATTACTTCGGGAATTTAAATCGGCGGTTTCACAACCAGAAGCTGTGCAATGTTGTGGCATCATTGATTCTTACTGTGAGTGACGACACACTGACCGTTGCAAAATGGCGGGCGCATAGATGTGTCGAATGTGGATCCTACGTATACATATCTATGCACTCAACGGCTAGAGAATACCCATAATGCACTGTGATAGTCGCACACACACCAAATGATTTGAATGAATCATCCATCCATCCATTTTCCAAACCGCTGCTCCAATGTGTCTACAGATTAATGTCAAATGCTGAACATATTTACAATTTACAATTTATTATTGATTCATTTTATATAGAGGTCTATGATTTGGATGATTATTTTGGTGGGGCACTGCCCCATCTGCCCTTACAAAAGAGCCACAGCTGCCTGGAGCAACATTCCAATCAACCAATCAGATTTGAGGGACAAGTTTACAGTTTGTGTCAAGTTTAGACTTACAACCAGTGTTGTGCTAGTTACTAAGAAATAGTAACTAGTTACAGTTACTAGTTACTTCATTCAAAAAGTAACTCAATTACTTTGTTGATTACTTACACCAAAAAGTAATGCGTTACTGTTAAAAGTAACTTTTTAGTTACTTTTTTAAAGTTCTTAAATGTTCCCATTAATGCCCTTTTATGCGTTATGGTCTATACAAATACAAAACTGACTTAAACAGAAAGTAATTTTTAAACACTATTTTATTTAAGTCAGACCAGCACAAACTGAATATATCAAGGATTTCTGAAATAAATAACAAAACAAGCATTTTTAAAGCTAGTGACTTGTTTGCTTTCTCAACATTGATATGTTCATGCAGCTGACAGTACGTTTTTACCACTGTGGTTTTTACTGCATGAATTAATATTTGAGAAATACAATTGTACCTTGATCATTCTTGTTAGTTCATAGTATAGGCCTACATTAACTAAGGAGATACAAATACATCTAACAATGAATGATACTTCTACAACATTTATTAACCATATTTAATGCTAAAATTGTAATCTTATTGTAAAGTGTTACCATTTATATGATTCAAGCTTAAAGAAGATGGCCATATTTAAATATCTGCAAAGGCCAGAGCATTAAAATTACATAAATGTATACCTATATTACATGTACAGTCTTTCACTTTATTTGCTTAAATTTTAGAACACTTGATTAGACTTGATGTCGGCTGCGTGAACATATCAATGTAAGCAATCAATCACGCAGTTGTGGAATGTAACGAAGTACAAAATAATACTTCGTTACTTTACTTAAGTAAATTTTTCACGTATCTGTACTTTACTTAAGTAGAATCAATAGTGCATACTTTTTACTTTTACTTCGTTACATTTTGCAGCAATTATTATACTTTCTACTCCACTACATTTCTACAACGTTCTGTTACATTTTCGTTAAATTTTCTGATCAGTTTTTCCCCTGCCAAAACGTCATCCTGACCGTCCGTTCGTCGCACGTTTCTGTCTCACCAGTGAAGTTTGGTTGCCATAGATATATCAACCCGGTCACACTAAATGCGTCTCTATAGCACGCAGTGTGTTTATCGTGCAATTTATACGCGAAAATTAGTTTTTACATGCATAGGAAACGCATTGGTAGGTTTAGTAGTGATGTGGGGTGCGTGTGTATTATAAGTTTGGTTAGGATTAGTATGGCAAGCCAAGAGGTTCAGAATTACGCCATAAATGAATCGCGTTTACAGCCAAACGCCGTCATATACGGCGTTTTAACATAATGGGCCCTATTTTAACGATCTGAACATAAGTGTCAAAGCGCAAAGCGCAAGTAACTTTGTGGGCGGATCCCGGCGCTGTTGCTATTTTCCCGGCGGGATAAATGCCTCTTGCGCCTGGCGCAAATCTAAAAGGAGTTGGTCTGAAGTAGCTTCATTATTCATAGGTGTGGTTTGGGCGTAACGTGAAATAAACCAATCAGAGCGCCATCTCACATTCCCTTTAAGAGCAGGCGCGCTTGTTCTAAAGCGGATTCCTATTATAACGGCGGATTTGCCAGGCGCGCGCCAGGAGCGGTTCATAGCCGAGGAGAGCAACGTTCTCGTCAGGGCCGTAAAACACAGAGAAGTGACATTGGGGATGGAGAAAGTTTGAGAAACCCACCCAAATTAACTTCTGTTAAACAGGCGTATGATAATTTGGGTAAATGTGTAAGCTACATGTATGCTTTTATAATAAATTGTCTATCTATCTATCTATCTATCTATCTATCTATCTATCTATCTATCTATCTATCGTAATAATGTATGATTTGCAAAAATGAAAACTGCTGCTTAGATGAGAGAATCAAAGTGTATGCGCGTTGTGCACACGCTACATTGATTATGGCCAAGCATGCGCCCTTAAAATAGCATAATGAACAACGCGCAACGCGCCACTGACTTTAGACTAGGTTTTTTCTGGTCAGTGGCGCATTTGTTTTATAGAACAGCAAAATAGCATGAGGGAAAGTTTGCGCCGGAACACGCCTCCTCTTTGCGCTGAACCGCCCCGGGGAGCGCAAGTGTATTTCTTAGTTAACCGCCGTGTGTCTGTGGAGGGAAAAGTCCGCTTTGCGCGGGTGCAAAATAGGAATGATACATGCGTCAGTGTACAAAGTCATTTGCGCCGAGTGCAAGATAGGGCCCAATATGTGTGTTTATATATGTACCGTATATAGTAAGGGTATATAGTAAGCTTGATGTGTATATTGCCTAATTGCAAGCTTGTTCAGAAATGGTGACAAAAACTTAAAATATAACTGCTTTTCCATCATATTGAACATCATTATATGAGTATTAGGTTGAATGAGTTAGAATTAACTGTTTTATTAATCATTAGAATATAGACATTAAGAGAATAAATTGTTATGCAAGTACTTTTACTTTTAATACTTAAAGTACATTTAAAATCAGGTACTTTTTACTTTTTACTTAAGTAGGGTTGTCATTGTGGTACTTCTACTTTTACTAAAGTAAATATGTCTCTGGTTATTTGTACTTTTACTTAAGTACTGAGATTCAGTACTTCCTCCACCACTGCAATCACGTCACTAGTTTTAAAAATACAACTTCGCCGGCTAATGAATGCATAAAAGAGACCAGCTGGATATAAACTAATGCAAATAGATGGTAACAATTGCGACATAAAACATGTGGGTCAGGTCTGCGTGTGTTTTTGTCACATTGCTTTAATCGCTTGAGGTAAGTTAGCCGTTACTAGCCTAATGTTATTCCTCTCAGACTCGACGCCAAGCTTCTGTTCTTTCTCTGCTGATGCAGCATCTACTCAAAAAATGTATTACATTATAATGATATGGCAATGTGTACTTAAGTGTTCTGTATCCATACCGTTTCGCTGTCTGTGTTTTAAATGCGCATCAAGTGCTCAGCGCTCTCCGTGAAGCTTGTAATCTCCGTGCTCGCGCTGCCTCACGTGTACGTAAACAACTCAGCCAGTGAGTTTGTTATGTGTCCTCAGGTGTCCTCTCGCTCTGTATAATGCTAGCAGTCTCTTCAGTGCTCTCGTACTGTGTAATGACAGCGCACACTTCTCAGCCGCTCCAGCAACTAATTCATTTAAAAAAGTAACGGACAACGCGCCATATGGTAATGGTAACGGAGTTAATTTATTTAAAAAGTAATGCTTTACAGTATTAGTTACTGTCAAAAGTAACTGCGTTACAGTAATGCGTTACAAGTAACGCGTTACTGCCCAACACTGCTTACAACCAGGGTTAAATGCTTGTTAATCACCTATTATTTCCCTCTGGTAGTAGGGATGACTAGTAATAAAAGTAGGGATATGGTTAGGATTAAAATTTCAGACAGGAATGTTGTTCCAGGATCAATAAAAGAAGTTGACCCAGGAACACATCTCAGGACGTGTTTACATATTAGTATACCTAAATGGTACATATTAGTACCTTTTGAAGAGGTACCATCCCAGTGACAGCTTTTGTGACACCTTTTTTTTCTGAGATTGTGGACTTCAAGTCTTGCCTTTGTACAGGCATCTTGGGTTCTTCTGCAATAGGAAAGGCCACCATTCTCCTGCGGCTGCATCTGAAAACGCAGGCAGCTGACTTGATGCCTCGCTGCCCTATCAGGCAATGACTCTTTTGTGCACGAAGGTAGCTCACGACTTTAGAGGCTGCATAACAGTTTAATGATCTACAGCAAAATAGAGTCAGCTTTGGTGAGAACTAAACAAATATTTAATTACTACAGTAGTAATTTCCCACTAGAAATGACATGAGAAGTGGAAAACGTTGGTCAAAAATTTACATACTAAAAATTTTACACACAAACTGACCAGAAAACGCAATTTTCAGACACCATCTTTCTTTTTTTTAGCTCAACTGTCACGGAATGAAATGCATTGGATTGAGGGATATCAAAGGCAGCGAAGGATACATCTATGCTGCCTTCAAAAATTGATCGGATGAAGATATATCAGGAGACAGGAAGTGAAGCTAACATTGGATTTGGACGTGCCTTGATGCCTTCCGACCTTGGAATGAGTCCTCCGAAGGCAGCATTTTTAGGTTTTCAGATGCAGCCTGCATTGCTGTATGGTTAATTGTATGCACCTTATACTAGTAGGTGTAATTGAAATATCCAAAGCCATTACTTAGAAGGTAGCATCCACATGGTTTCCATGTATTGCATGATACTGCTTAAAGACGTGTTGAGCTGAAGGTAGTTGCTGCAGTGTGTTCTGTCCCTCTCAGGAAATGTGATAAATTATAAGACTTTATTGAGATTCTCTCTTAAGGCACATATGTCGGACATTTTATCTCAGCTCTCTTTTTTTATCAGAAACTGGTGCCACTATCTGTGATAGAGGCACATCTTTAACTGCCTGCCTCTGATTACGCCTCTGGTTGCCATGGAAACAGCGAAGCGTTGAAATGGGAGAACAATGGCGTTGAATGCTAATAAGCCGAGTGAGTAAAAAGGATACGTGCCTTGTGCTTTTGCTGCATGCCAATCTACATCACAGACTTCAGATTCCCATATTTGTCCTGCTGATTAGAAGACAGGGACTTTGATACATGGGCAGGGAATAAAGATCATCCATACAGCTTGTTTTTTTCACTTTTGATTGTCTTTCAGTTACATAAATGTAACGGCATATTCTGCTCCAATGTAGACTATTTAATGAAACACCCTTAAAAGCTCGTCAGATCTTCATGGCAAATGAGACTACCTCTTATTCCTGGGGGAAAGACATTTGAAGAAGAGTTTCTTCCTCCTGAAATGAAAAGCATAAACGTTTCACCTTGAAGTGAGACATGCCATATAATGATGTGTGTTTCATGGATTCTTACCATGGGAGATTAAAGTCACCCTGACCAAAGTTACTTTTAATCTAAAAGGATGTGTCAGTTACCACAATGCCATGCATTACAACGAGTGAAAAAAGTGGGATCCATGGCTCCAGACAAAAAATAAATGACATGATTGCCAATGAAGGAAACATATAAATGACTTGTAGGTCAGAAATAAAAATAGTTGCTCAATAAATATAGCTGTTCATAAGTGATTCAATTCAATATAATTGGGCATGTCAGAAAAATGAATCATGATTCAGTAAGTAGTCAGTTGTGAAAGTAATGGCTTGTGAATCTTTTTGACTGACTCATTAAGAAGAACTTTTGCACAATCTGTAAATCATGACTGTGTTCGTAGTAGTAATGGGCGATATAAACGATATGCAATATAAACGATACAAAATTGGTCTACGATATGGATTTTAATTATATTGCACTATCGCGATAATGCATGTTGACGCAATCTACCCGCAAAATTTAGAGCCACGAGCTGCAAACGGCTGCAACGCATCATCGTATTCGACATCTTGAGTAAACATGGCTGAAAGCGAAACGGAGGAGCTGGTAAAAAAAACCGGTGCAACATCCATTGGTTCGGATTTAAGCCGTCCGACGAGCAGCAGCAAACTATACTCTGTAGGGGCAACAGTTCTGGCTAACGCCTGTTTCACACATATTCCGTTTGCAGTGCATATGTAGGCTATGTATTTTTTCCGTACCCATGTTAACAGGCCTGCACGCGGATGCGGTGCGGCAATGCGTTCCAGGAGCGGTGTGTATACAGCAGTGCAGCGATCGTTTCCACACAGTCTATTTCTGCTGTGCTGCACGTGCTGAATTAAAGTGACAGCGCATGGTTCATGGTCAAAATGAACACGGATTGATATGAAAATATAGTAATCTTTTTACTAATATAGTTAAAAAAAATTATACTATTTTTCAATTATTTTCTTTTTAACTTTAAGCTCGGGGTAATTAAAGCAAGGAAACTACACAGTAACATTATCTCAACAACGCGACATAATGGATGCACTTGTCTCTTCGTGAAACAAGTTCTTTGTGATTGCAATATTTCTTGTAAAAAAGATTTAAATGCAAAAGAAAAGGTATGAGAGAGCTGTTTATGTCAATTATGTATGTTTTAATTTAAAATGTTTGCGATGTTAACATAAATGTATAAATGTTTTGCCACTTGCTTGAGCAACTTACTATATAAATCTATATAGAAGTAATAATATGTTTTTAAGTGTTATAAATTTAAACGTGAATAGCCTTGTGAAAGAGTGCGTATTACTAGCCTACTGTCTGTGCACAAATAGAATCACAATGCTGAAACTCTTTTATATTATTTTATAAAAGACACTTAATAATATAAATAGTGATTTAAAATAAAAAATAGAGGATTAATGTTGTTTGTCGTACAGCCGTAGATCAGTTGCGCACTGCAAACCATATGTGAAAGCACAATAGCGGGTGCTGCTCCTGTGCCACACACCACCGCACTGCACTGCACAAGGAGCGTGTGTGAACAGGCGTGCACTACAGGAAATAAACCCAATACTTTAAGCTTTTTCTTTGTTAAAGTCTCTGCAGCTAGTGTACTTGAATTTTATTCATCTGCAACATTATGTTAGCCTCGTGAGACCATCCTGATCTCGCGAGCTTTCAAGGTTTCACTCGCAGATCAGTCTGGATACTTTCCGTTAAAGAAAATTTGGGAGCAGTTCACCAAACGAACGTCCAATCAGCGTTGGCTTTGAGGCGGGTTGAGGTGTGACGCAACGAGAAGCGCGTCAGTTCAGTCTAAAGAACATGTCGGCTTCAGCGGATGAAACTAGCATCAGCGTGGCTATCGAGCAAGTTTTATCGGAATTACAGAGTATTTCTTCACTGAAAGAAGAGCAAAACACTGCTCTGGAGGCTTTTCTCAGAGGAAAAGATACGCTCTGTTAGTACGTCATATGCTTCGTTGATCTGATTGGTTGATTTGGCCCGTCTATCACCAACATAGGCCAATCAGCTAACCAGTATTTTCGCTCCTTACCAAAACTACTTCAACGGAAGGTTTCCAGATGGATATGCGGAGCAAATCCATCTGGCGGAGTCAGGTTAACATTATGTAGTTCTATAATTACAGTTTTGCATAATAAATGTTTTTAAAACAAATACATTTTGCAGTTTGGCTTTCCTTATGGTCTGTCTAACCTGTTCTGAAATGGTTCTATTATAATTTATATATCGTGATATATATCGTTATCGCAAGAGGCTGCAATGTATATCGCAATATGGATTTTAGGCCATATCGCCCATCCCTAGTTCGTAGTTGAGCAGGAAACACTTGTGGTCACTCTAACAAAGATTTCAGACAAAATCGCATATGGATGTACACAATGATTTCCTGAATAGATTTTATAGATCGTTGCATTTGAAAATGTTTTAGTTGCAGTCAGAACTCTAGAGCCCTGGTGAGATCCTTCCAAAAGTCTAACTTGATGCTAGCACAATTAGATGACTGAGCGAAACTCTAATATGAATTATTTTCATGCTCAATAATGTAGATCAGAAGATAATATAGGCTGATTTAACTGAGTAAATTTATGCAAAATGGGACCAGAATTTTAAGTCTGTTTATAGCTTTGGTTAACCCTCTGGGGTCTGCTATCGCGCCGGCGCGACAAGCTCACTTTTTTCCTTATCAGTGCAAAAGAGACTCAATTTACTCTGTTGATTTTGATCTTACATACAAGTGTTGTACATCATTAGATCCTGTTAACCCTTTCACGCGTACGATCACACCGGTGTGATCAGTCTTGGCTGGTCCCTGGAGTGTACGATCACACCGGTGTGATTAGAACGGTCAGTGCATCACGTGATCAACTGCTAAATTCAAACCTGCTTTCGTGCGTTGAATGGCGCTGAGCCAGAGACGGACGCACTCAGTGCTGTCATATATCACAACTATTGAGTATTTTAAACCACATAATGTTTATTTTAGGTTTCAGACATTTATAAGTACTAGCAAAAAAAATTATTTTGAGTTTGTAAAATACACACTGATGTCTATGGAAGCGGCAATAATCATCCTTTCCATTATAATAAGACAAAACGTTTTATTCATATCTAGGGCTGCAACAAACGATTATTTTGATAATCGATTAATCTAACGATTATTGGAACGATTAATCGACTAATCATCGATTATTTTCGCAGACTAATCAGTAAGTTTGGAACGATTATTCAGCTTTTCCAATTATTTAAAACATTGAGTTATACATATTCTAACTATAATATAAAAAAAGAAAATCACTTCAGCTTTTGAAATAGTTGTTTTAATGAACTTTGAGCCAACTAAACAGGTCATTCTCTTTAAGTTTTCAGATTTCGGTCCAACTCAAATCACACACAAATGCTCTCTAAGCATTGTTTAATAGGCCCACTGCTTTTCTTAGAACTGAAACAGAAAAAGGGACATTTACTTCAGGACACAAAGAATGGTAAAATATTAATCTGCAAACAATTATTATAATTATAAAATTACAATCTTTTTTTACATGACAATTGAGCTGCCAGAGACGTTCTCATTCACCTTTTAATTTATAGTATGAAAAAGTAACTGCCATGATATTCTTCCTATATCATAGGAAGGATAGGCCTATAACATCTCGTTTTGTAAGTCTTCATGATTATTGAACAAAATACAGGCAAGTGATAAGACTATAATAATACCTAATATACTAATAGTGTTACAATAATAAAAACAGCCCTGACTCCTAAGCTGGATCAAGCTTTATTCTATACAAAATAAGTCATCACATTACTGTAATTATATTACTATTGATAATATTATTACTATTATTAGTAGTATTGCATTCTCTAATAAAGAGAGATTTACCGCTGGTTAGTAAGCTCCAGCTGGAGAACACTCACTTCTCACCGGCTCCTCTTTTGCCGGGATGTTTCCTCTTGCACTCCAACATGCATGTTGTGCTCCCGTGAAAATTGCACACGACAGCATTCTTGATTTGAAGTTTTGTGAAACTTTCCCAAACCTAATGCTTGCTAGTTCGGATTCGTTTGCACTGTCATAATTCGCGCTGTATTTTCTTCTACCGCAATAGCATTTGTAAGGGCTGCACTACACTCTAGCGCTACAGCGCCGTAGCGGTCAAATCGCGGGATTGCAGGCCCTTACATTAGGTCACGTGAGATCAAACGACTACTCGACAACAAAGATATTTGTCGACAAATTTTTATTGTCGACGTTGTCGACAACGTCGACTAATCGTTGCAGCCCTATTCATATCAGATACACATTGTGTAAGTACCTTTGCATTTTACCCTATTCTTCTCCCAGTTCACTGGCCACCAGGGTTCTCAAGTCTCACGCATTGGCCGTGAGACACACGCAATTCAACCAGTTCACACGCTCACACGCCACACCGTGTATTTCTCACGCTGGAAAGGCAATGCCAACCAAGTTGTCCTGCAAGCTTTATATATAACGTTGTATGCGAGGCGCAGGCACACAAAGTGAAGTTTCCTGCCGCCAACACGTATCTCTCGGCCAGATTGCGTTCGTTAGGCAACATAGACGCGCGCGAACACACCGAAGTTGACGGAACATTCTCGGCCACCGTACGTTCGTTACTAGGTAACCAACAACATCGCGCAAACGCGTCGTGATGGAGAAGGGAAGAAAGCTCGTCTAACATTTTTAGGCTAGAACATTTAATATATAGCCCATCGTATACATTATTATTGATGCAGTCAAAAACTCTACAACTACTTTGCAACCAGGCAAGAAGCTTTGGCTCAGTTTGGCTAGCTTACATTACCTGAAACTATAAGGGAAATGTTAGTGGGTATGGGAAGGAATGAAAATGTATTTCTTCATTTTATTTTAAATTATATATTATAGTGTATTAAAGGGTTAGTTCACCCAAAAATGACAATTCTGTCAGTAATTACTCACCCTCATGTTGTTCCAACCCCGTAAGACCTTCGTTCATCTTCGGAACACGAATTAAGATATTTTTGATGAAATCTGAGAGCTGGATCACTCCTCCATTATGATACTAGTCCATAGGCTTCTTCAGGGATTGAACTTGCCGGCCTCGAAAAGTTATTAAAGACATCGTTAAAATAGTCCAAGTGACTACAGTGGCTCAAACTTAAGTTTATCAAGCGACGAGAATACTTTTTGTGCGCAAAAACAAACAAAAATAATGACTTTATTTCAACTATAAATGTCCTTCTCTTTGGGCCTCTAGTCAGTTAACGTAGTGTGATTCCGTAGAGCTACGTCACACGTAGGCTCACTATTGGCCGACGCTGGTCATGTGCGTGATGCGTGTGACATACAACAACAGAAGATTACGCTGTTACACTAGTGAACTGACTCGAGGCCCAAGGAGATGGACATGAATAGTTGAAATAAAGTCGTTATTTTTGTTTGTTTTTACGCACAAAAAGTATTCTCGTCGCTTGATAAACTTAAGATTGAGCCACTGTAGTCACTTGGACTATTTTAACAATGTCTTTAATAACTTTTCGAGGCCGGCAAGTTCAATCCCTGAAGAAGCCTATGGAGGAGTGATCCAGCTCTCAGATTTCATCAAAAATATCTTAATTCGTGTTCCGAAGATGAACGAAGGTCTTACGGGGTTGGAACAACATGAGGGTGAGTAATTACTGACAGAATGTTCATTTTTGGGTGAACTAACCCTTTAATAGTCTTTCTAGTTACATTAAGGCTACATGTATTAAAGCAGAGTGCTCTGGGTAATATTTTATATCCTGTCAAAACCAGAGGTGGGTAGTAACGAAGTACATTTACTTCGTTACATTTACTTGAGTATTTTTTTGGAAATTTTTTACTTTTAAGAGTAGATTTAATTGTGGGTACTTTTACTTTAACTCGAGTACATTTCTAATCAAAAAACGGTACTTTTACTTCGTTACGTTGGGCGACGTTCCTCTCGTTACTTTATTTTAATGCAATATGTTGTTAAAAGCGTAGTTTATTCTAAGCGCGCGCTCTCTCTTTTTTTCTGGGCATGAGCGATGCTCAATTCACAAATGAATCACTCTTTTGAGTCGATTCTGCTCAAAGACTTCATCAAACAAGTTGGGCAGATCTGTCTAAATCGGTTCGCGAATCAGTTCGAATGATCTGTTCAGTTTCCTGCACGCACTGAATCATCTCGGAGTCGTAACAGGAAGATTACATCAACATCAAGATTACATCAAGAGCGTTGTATGAAAGTGGCAGTCCACAGTCTACAGTACAGTCTAGAAAGTAAATCTGCAAATGCATCATATTTTTTTGCCAGCGATGAAGATCTTTATTAGTTGAACATCTTCGTATGTTACTTCGTAAGCTGTCTGTGAATGAATTATTCCACACGACGATACATTCGATTTCATTTCATTCAGGTAATACATTTTACAACCAAACAGATTATTACGCCATATAGCACTACTACAAAGTATGACATTTCCCTTTTTTTGGACATATACATTAATTTATACATTAAATAAGCTATCGTCCAGTTTATGAATGTGTGTACACACACAATGTGTGTATTGCGCAGTGACGTGCGAACTCGACTTGAAAACGAATGCCTTTGCCTGCCTTATTAGACACAGTTAACCAGTTTAAAGATGCTTTCACAAATATAGCCTACATTTAAATACATTTTGGAGAACAGACAGAAGAAGATCCGTACATTTTTGATCGTTGGTTGTGTTTGGCATGACATGACGGCGGGCACATGTGCAGAGTTTTAACACTTTCTAATCTGTGTCAATGGTTCCCACCCCTTTACATGAATGCAAAACTCCATAGAGTCACTTTATTCCGACATTGTCTAATAATCCAAATGTAGTTGTATAAGTTATTATACTATTATACAAACCAAAGGACAGGCAATGGTTTTCGGGCTATAGATATAATATACAGAAATAATGTTTGTCTCTTCTGTTTTTGTTGCAAAGATGGCTTATCTAATTATGATCATTTTAGTCATTAAAATAAAAAAATATCTAAATAATGTCATGTTATATATATATATATATATATATATATATATATATATAGGCCTATGTGATCCAAAGTAACTAGTAACTAACTACTTGAGTAGTTTTTTCATTGGATACTTTTTTACTCTTACTCAAGTAACTTTTAAGATTATTACTTTTACTTTTACTTTGAGTAAATATTTCTATAAGTACTTGTACTTTTACTTGAGTACAGTTTTTGGATACTCTACCCACCTCTGGTCAAAACATACATTAATCATTACCATTGCATTTGTATTTTTCAAAGATGTCAGGGAAAAAACAAAAAGATATTTGTGTACACACACACACACAAACACCTTAATACTCTAGTATGTCCATTTGTTCACAATGTCCCACCACACAATAAATCATTATACCATTTTGACACATTCAAAATGCAAAAAGATTTGTTTTCCCAAACTGTTTGGAGCAATTTGTTATATTTTTGTAATTTTTGTATATTTCTAATTTTGAAATATAACATTAAAGAGTAGGCTATATTTGATGTGATGAATTGCTCTGTCATTTATCAGATTTACCAATTGTTATAATTTCAATTTGTGCTGGTTAATTATGAACAATGGGTAAAATTGGTGGGCAGGGATGGGCGGGGGATTGGGGCTCCTCCCCTAACCGCATGTGATCCCACTCCAAGCTTTTGATAAAACCTGAGAACCCTGTTGGCCACTTACTTTAATGTATTTCGTGAGAAGCAACAGATCCGATTCTCTGAACCAAAGAGTATAGAAGAACAAGAGGCGAAACTCTGATGCTTTTTTGGTAACATCCACTAGGTGGCGCTTCGGTAGCGCGGCCGCCATTTTGGGGTGAAGATTCCAACTGGAGTTACTGGACAACAGCACAGATAACAGTTTTTTGAGGTAGTTTATTCTTGCATTAGTGAGTATTTCATTTTATGCAACTTTACACATTTACTACTATTATTCAGTGTTGGGCAAGCTACTAAGAATGTAGTGTGCTAAGCTAGCAGTTAGGCTACTCTACATTAAATGTAGCTTCACTACACTGAAGCTACCACCCTGGGAAATGTAGCAAGCTAAGCTACAGCGATATGGCAAAAGTAGTTTACTACATCTAAGCTATTTTTTTTTATTTTTTTTTTATATTGAACCAATTTCATTCCAAGTCAATGCTATCTCGGTGATCAATAAAACTGTCAATCAAATATAGACAGGCATAATTTGTTAGTTTAATTGTTTATTCAACAACTGTTCCAAACCAATTTGGCAAAAAACAAACAAACATATAACTATAAACCATATAACTATATAAAACTATAACAAAACCAGGTGTCAAGAGTGTGTGCATCTTTTTCCATTAAGTACATTTCTCACGTGTCAGCCCAAGGATTGATATTGGTACAGTACGTGATGTCACACCATACGGAGCAGAAGGTGGTTGTAATGCACCAAAAAGCTGGTTTGTAAAGCCCTATGAAATCGGTTTTATTTTTCCCCACATTCCAATTTTTTAGTTTTATTTTGTTTTCATTTTTCTGGACTCCCATTTTAATGGTTAAATAAAATTTTAGTAATCAATAACATGTGTAATTAATTGAAATCATGAAACGTATACAATTTAACAATAATTTATTACAATTTTAAAATAAATTACATTTTAAGGGCACTATGAAATGGGTTTTTTTATGGTTTAAATTGTAATGACCAACTTATTTAAAATGTAGGCCTAATGATTTAAGCAAAACTTTCTTCAAAGGATAAACCAACCTTTTATTTTGACAGGTTGCCATGTAGACCTTTGAGTCTCTCTGTGTTTTTTTTGACGATAGTTTTTCTCAAATCAAGCTAAAATGCTGTTGAAGTGACTCTCAGAGCGGCTGTGTAGATGAAGTGCATGCATTTGTCCTCATATAGGCTGAAAACATGGCGAGCGTGCTTCAGTGTGTGTGTTGTGTGTGTGTGGTAAATGAATCCGCGCGTCTGAGCCATTCATTCACTGAGACGCAGAACATGCATGATTCCTTTTTAAATGGTCTTTATGCATCAGTGATACTTAGCAGTTGTATTTCCATTTGAGCTTGAGCTTTAGAAATGCTTGGGAAAATGTAGCTTGTGTGGACGCTACCGCACTACTTAATCAAAAAAAGAGCTTATATTCACTATTCTACACTATACTACACTATTCGATTTGAACAAATCTCAGTAGGCTATAGCAATATAGTTTGGATGTGTTCATGTAAAAATAACGTTTACTAATGTAGGAGCGAGAGTGAACGCACAGATGCGAAGTACATCTGTAAACAACATCACGCACGCGTCTGTGCCATTCATGCATTCCATGGGCGTAGGTTTGGTCTCAGCTAAACCAGACGCACGCGTCTGTGCCATTCATGCATTCCATGGGCGTAGGTTTGGTCTCAGCTAAACCAAACCTACGTTTAGCCAACCCCCCCCCCCCCCCCCCTTTTTACCCTCCAGTACTGTACCTCTAACAAATACTCACACTCACGTTAATACCTGGGGATGTGAAATGCTGAACAACCATACGGTTTAACAAACAAACATAATTTACTATGTTCGTTAGTAGCCTATTTATACTTACAAAAAAACACTGTTGCAAGAGGTAGACTTTGAGAAAAAATCTACTTTGGATAAAAAGTGTCTGCTAAATTAATAAATGTAAATCTGTTGTGCTTTCCTGCATACAAAATGGTTAATTCATTTTGTAGTCTATCCTATGGCTAGCAAGTTTAAAGGAGCTGTATGTAAGAAATTTATTTCAATTAATCATAAAATGGCCCTGATATGTCACTAGACATTAAGAAATCATGTACATTTCAAATACTTATATCACTGACAACAGTAGTCCGGCCAGGATATTGTCATTTAAAAAGTGCAGTTGCAGCCCTCAACTGATGTTGATGTTGTCATGTTGTGTTTTGGTCTGATGCTCCTCCCTCCACCTATCTAACAATCACGAAGTCAGTAGTGTTGCGGAATCCGGGTTGCCAGCTCTGCTCTAGTTACCACAGCTGCAGCTCGTCACGTTCCTGCTGGATCCTGCAGCCTACCTGTCAACCTCGAGTCAGGGAGGAGGGGGAGGGGATACACCACTCTACAGTAATTTGAAAGTGATTGCAGTACCAGTTTTGGCCACAATCTTACATACAGCTCCTTTAACCCTCCTACCAGATATTGTTATTTGGATATTATCAATCAAATAATGATTCATTATATTTGAATAACCAACAGTGTTAACTTTTGCCTTTTTAACATTACCAACATGTTTTTCCAGCACATGTGTCTAGCAAGTAGGCTACACTCACAAATACATTACATAGAATGTAGAAACGAAAAATGTCTCAGATGATCCACTGTTTATGACTGCAAGATTCTAAGTTAAGGTAGGCTAATTAACATTCAGTGACTTGCTAATGTAGCATTCTATCATGATAGCGCGACTTCTATGAGTCTATCCGTGCTGCACACCCCTAATTAATGCTCCTAACCTTGAAAGATTGCAGAAGCTAGGTTTAACTGTAACAATATTCTGGGTAACCAGGATCACCAGTTAATACTATTTTCCACAGTAGAATCTGCATTTGAAAGCCTGGTCAGTCACTACTACTGCTAGTTATTTGTGTGGCTAGTTATTTTTGCCTATACACTCTGCTTTATGAAAAAGCTTCGTATGTCCCCTTTCTTCTTCTTGGGTGACATAGCTGATCTACAAAGTACAAAAAAGGGCAAAAAAACGGAATATTAAAATGTTTTACTCTGGCCTTTGTATATGGCAGGCAGAGAGACAGCCCTGGTAACTTACCGTCGGGGTCGTCACGCGCGCACACACACACCACCCGCTCGCTGCCAGTGAGTGCAAGCACAAAAAGTAGTCCCGGCCCGCGCGTGTAGCCTGCCTGTCAGATACCCCGCCGCCAATCAAATTATGGCGTATCTTGTACTGTCGTCGTCCTGGCCGTTGGAATCGATCCAAATAGCAGCGCAAAGATCCAAATGCAGCGCAAATATCAAAATAGCAGTTCAAAGGAGCATGCTAAATATTGGTGGGGACAAATTTGTCATCTCAAAATATTGATTGGGACTAGTACCTAGTGTCCCCCCCTAAACCTACGCCCTTGATGCATTCACACACAGACACGCAATTCATATTTAAACAGTCTTTGTGCAGTTTACAGACACTATTCAATAACGCAATTAGAACAAAGCACTTAAGAATAAATGACTTACTTTCTTTCTTTTTGCTGTATCGAAAACGTACCGAACCGTGACACAAGTGTATTGTATCGAACCGAACCGTGAATTTTGTGAACTGTTACACCCCTAATATATATATATGTGTGTGTGTGTGTGTATATATGTATATATGTATATATATTGTCCTCGCATTCTTTCTTGTGTGACACACCTGAATGAAAGGCTCATTATTATGCGGGTCTTTGTCTTCTCAGGTGAGAACCACCTAATTATACATGAGGGGGTTGGGCCATTCACGCCCATTCGCATATTGCCTTTCCAAACAAAATTTTTTTTTTTCACAATTTAAAACAATCTATTGTTTTATGTGAATGATTAGGCAGGATGATTTTCAGATCATTTTGAAGCAAAAACTCTAGGCGACAACATCCATTAGTCAAGTCTTGTGGACAAATATTTAGTATGTGTTTTGTGGCCTTATTTCAGAAACTTTTAGTTTTTTCAATAACCATGCATAAACAATATTCTCTCAAAAATACAAACATGTACATACATGTTGCTCATAGATTATGGTAGCCCTGTTTGTGCTAAATAGAGTGTAATTTCACCTGTGCTATTAATATGTTTATAAGCAACTGAAAAAAGCACAAATGTCAGGGCATGTCAAAACATCTCAAGGACCCCAAAAACACCTTAGACCCCAGAGGGTTAAAGTTTGCATGTGTGTTCTGAAATCATCAGCCATTGCTGTAGATGTGCTGTTTGTGTGTTTGGTGTGTGGGTAAATGTGTGTTTTAGCAAAAATGTGTCTTGGCTTGGAGATGAGCACATATTGGTGTGGGCTTAGTGGCTCCTTGCCACTGTTGCCTTGGCATTTGGCTTGCTTAGTTGGGGACATTTAACATTTAATATTCAATAATATTATTGATCTGCCTTACTTAAGGTGGACGTTGACGCAATTTCTTTTAGAAACAAACTTTGTTATATTGTTTTCATGTTATCACTGTGAAGCGCTTTGATACAATCTGTATTGTAAAAAGCGCTATATAAATAAAGGTGACTTGACTTGACTTTCGCAGTCTGGGGGAAATTAAGAATCGGTGATATTATTAAAATCATTGGCAAACATATCCCCATACATTTGGGACTTTAATTTCCTCAGATGGTTGGTTTACAATCTTGTTAAAATGTTTTTTTTTTTTTAAACACCTTAGGATGAAAGCAGCGGGAAACAAGAAAATCTCATGCAAAGAGAATGCTTCAAACTTATTTCAGTTATGTTTGAAAGATCCATTGTGTGGTGGCTATTTGACCATTTCTAAACATAAGAAATGGAATAAAATTGCATTTCATAATTGTTTGACCATTTTTCATTCCACTGTCTGCAGTCACAACCATTGTATCTCAAGTTAATACAGCATTTGAGTCATTTCAAGTTTTATTGAATTGATGGTTTGAATGGTCAAAACACCAAACAAAACTGCTTCCGCAGTGAGGAAAGTTATAGGATCATGTACACACCCACAGCCATTAGCAGGCAACCTTTTCCCGCTCTTTTTTTTTTTAATAAAAAGGTCCATTTGTGGAAAAGAAATAAAGCAAAAGAATAGAATGATGGGGAGATATTGCCTTTTCTTTTGTGGTGTGATATGATCAACTTGGAGCTGAATGTGATTATTGCTCACCAGAATATTACACATGGGGAGAATTAGATTGGCTAACCCCCTTCATACTCCTTCCGAGAAAAAGATAACGGATGAACAAAAGCAGCTTTGGATCGATCCCTCACGACAAAAGCAGAGGACACAGATATAAACAGATTAGAGATGGCAAAAAATAAGATATGTCTTTATTTCAGATCTTCCACTGACACTTATTCTGCTTGAACACGAACAGAACCCCCCCCCCAAAAAAAATAGCCTGCCAACCCTCAATACCCCGTTGTTATTTAATGTTCCCTTCTCATAACTAAATAAGAAGGTAGACTGTATTTTACAAGGGGTCAAGGTTTGTCTGGTTAGTGTGATCCAGTTATTCCCTGCTGGTAGATCCTGTAACTACACAGTCTGGGTCCATAAACCATGTTTCTCCATTGACAGCCATCTAAAGTTGCCATGTATTCTGAATTTTTTTTTTTTTTTTTTTTTTTGCAAGCAACATAAAAACATAATTTATTAAATGCAAAATAACACTTTTTTTCTGTGGCTCCAGAGGGATATTTGGGTAACACTTTACAATAAGGTTCATTTATTAATCATTAGTTAATGTATTAACTAACATGAACTAACCATGAGCAATACATTTGTTACTGTTTTTGTTGATCTTTGTTAACGTTAGTTAATACAAATCCAGCTGTTCATTGTTTGTTCATGTTAGTTCACAGTGCATTAACTAATGTTAACAAGATTTTAATAAAGTATTAGTAAATGTTGAAATTAGCATTAACAAAGATTAACAAATGCTGAAGAAGTATTGTTCATTCTTAGTCAATGTTAACTAATGTAGTTAACTAATGACCCTTATTGTAAAGTGTTACCGATATTTGTGATGCCTTGTTTAGACACTTCTTTTGCTTTATTTTTATTACTTTCTCAGCCACTGGTACAATGTGATGAGCCACCAAGCTCAGGGAGAGCTTTTAAGAGTGCAGGGACAGCATCAAAACTGACAAAAGACATCCAGTATTGTACTGTGAGTCCTTATGATTATATAGGAAGTCATGAAAGAACGGCTGTGGGATAGATAAACGTAATCTATCTGGCAACAACAGATTTATCTTCCTCATCTGTTTGAAAGGGGTGCTTTACTGTCTGTCTGTGTATGTGTGAGTAGGGAAGGTAAGTGCCCAAAACATACACAACCATGATTTCAGCATTCAAGCACTGTTTTTTTTTTTCTCTCTACTGACACAGCACCTGACATGCATTGTAGGCAAATTAATGCTTGTTATATGAAGACGGGCAAGGGGATGTATGAATTATTTATGTTAACCATATCCTAAAAGTTAGACGAGGTAAAGTAAAATCACTTCTTCAACTGAAATACAGCATACAATTGCACTCTGATCATGGATTTTGTTAGTAATCCTGTATTGTCCTCTAGTGTTATATTATTCACTTTTACCACTTCATAATGATTTCCATTATACGAGAGTAGATGTTAAAACTTCATGCTGATTTGTACTCAGCTTTCGCCAAGATAAGCAACACTACGAAACCGTAGCGTGGCGGCCTGTACACTGCCAGCTAGAATCTTTCCGTCTCAACCACAGCCAGTTGCTGCTCCTTTCCAGCCCGTTCTCATCCCAAGGCGTCATACATGTGATGCTTTGGACATTTCGTTGAAATCTTGCGCACATGGCATCCTTTAGCATCAATATGAGATGCAGTATCCAAGGCGTCATACAGGTGACGCTCGTCTAAATCCGACGCACATGGCATCGTTTAGCATCAATATGAGACGCAGATCCCAAGGCGTCATACCCGTAACCCTACCCCAGACCTAAACCTACCCATAACAGTGCGTGTTATATTGACGCTAAAGGATGCCATGTGCGTAAGATTTCGACGAAATGTCATATGGCGTCACCTATATGACGCCAAAGGATGAGAATGCGTTGTCCTTTTTGCTGCTTCAGATAAGTTCTTTACTGTGCGACGCAACTCTTGGCCACTGAATCCGACGTCTCTGAGGAACCGGGTTGTAGAGTGTGCCACAAAACCTCGACAACCCACTTCCACTGGATAAACCTGGACTATCCTCGCTGTTCTGCTTCAGTGGCCAGATGAGCATACCGCAGTTTCTTCCTCTCATATGCCTCATCTACCGCATCCTCCCATGGCACTGTTAACTCTATCATTTGAACAATGCATGCTGATCCACACCACAAAACAATATCTGGTCGTAGGTTAGTGGTGGCAATATCAGGTGGAAAAATAAGCCGTTGATCAAGATCAGCCAGCATCTTCCAGTCCCCAGCAGCTTCCAGTTGTCCTGGGCGAGAATTGGTGTTAGCACCTTTCTTGGTGGTTGCTCGCCTGGGCGGAGGAATATTGTCTTCTGCGTGTAATGTTTTGCTAGAACAGGCGACAACTTATTGGTCATTCTACGCTTGCCTTCCAATGCTAATGCCAAACATCGCAATACTTGGTCATGGCGCCAAGTAAACCGACCTTGGCTAAGAGCCACCTTACATCCTGTCAAAATGTGCCTTAATGTGGCAGGTGATGAACACAAAGGACAAGAGGGATCCTCTCCTAACCAGAGGTTTAGGTTCTGCGGTGATGGGAGAACATCATATGTTGACCTAATAAGGAAACTGATCCTACTCTCTTCCATTGACCAAAGGTCTTGCTAGCCCATTTTGCGTTGTTCCACACTCTCCCATCTCATCCACTCTCCCTGCTTGGCCTGGGAAATGGCCTTTATACATCTCATCCTCTCCTCCTGCTTTCGCACCTCGTTGACTACCAGCTTCCTCCTTTGAGCTGGGCCTGCCTTGTGCCATTTAGGAGGAGCTAAACTGAGCCCAAAACCCCCTCTTCCATGCTGTACCTGTCCCACGATATCCCCAATTAGAAGGTCAGCCTTTGCCTCTACTATAGATTTTTTTGCTGACCACTTTCTACCAGTTTTTACCACAGGGGCTGCCTCCCTTACACATTTGTCGCGTGACTCTACTAAAGTCATTTCCATTCTGACCTTGGCACACTTAAACTCCTCGGTTAAAGCAGAGACTGGCAGCTGCAATACTCCTTTACTATAAAGTCCCACTCTGCTGAGGCAGCGTGGAACTCCCAACCATTTCCTGATGTATGAACTTATTAACGCTTCCAGTTTATCCACTGTTGTCAAAGAAACCTCGTACACAGCCAGTGGCCACAGCAACCTTGGCAGTAGACCAAACTGAAAGCACCAGAGTTTTAGTTTGCCTGGTAGAGCACAGCTGTTTATGCTCTTCAACCCTTCCACTGCTTGTCGTCTAACTTCTCCCACTCGAACTGTGTCCTTTAGATCCCCATCGTACCATCTCCCAAGACTCTTCACTGGCTTCTCAGAAACTGTTGGTATTGCCTCACCATTAATGAAGAATGTTTTATCTACTACCTTTTCTTTAACTATCGAGATGCTCCTTGATTTAGAGGGCTTAAATTGAATTCGTGCCCATTCAATATTATCTGTTAACTTCCCCAATAACCGATTAGTGCAGGCTACTGTTGTAGTCATGGTTGTTATGTCATCCATGTATGCTCTGATTGGTGGTAGTCGCATCCCAGAAGCCAAGCTCTCTCCTCCTACAACCCATCTTGATGCCCTAATGATTACTTCCATTGCCATGGTAAAAGCCAGTGGAGAAATGGTGCATCAAATTTATCCAGCTTCTTTTCAACTGTACCAGTTAATCTTTCCAATGCAAAGCATAGATCTGTGTTTACCGTGTCCCATGCAGTTTTCTCACAAGCTCTTGGCCATCTAACTCCAGGCCTATGCCCGTTGAGGTTCTTTTCTCTCTTATGCTGGTTAGTCTGACCGGGTTCACAAGTATGAATATGTTCATCACTAACTGTGCAAGCCCTCCTCTCTTCTATGACAGGGGTGCTGATATCCTGCGAGCTGTGGTTTGCTTCCTGTCGTTGGATTTCATTCGACTGACTTGACTGACTTCGTAAGAAGTACTGATCAATGCGAGGTCCTTGTCCCTTCTCCCTCAAGCATTTCATTTTCCCTTGATGAACCTTCAAACCCCTGACCGTTGTCGCCTTGCTCCAGCCACAGACACAAACTTGGAGTTCAATGACTTTACTGACTGCAGATCTTGGACTAGTCTTACTCTCCATACTCATATCCGTTTCCATTCCTAAGTCGTTAACCATGTTGTCCAACATTGAGTCATCTTCCGCCCCGGCTCTCGCAGACTCTAGGGGTATTTTTCTCTTTAATTTCTCAGAAGCCTTGGGCGGGTGTCTCCAGCATCCTGTAAACACGGAGCTGGATACTGCCGACAAGGGTAGCTCAGCCCAGCTTACTGACCTCTACATCCCTCCTGCTGCTGAGACCTAACCACAATCTCACAATCTCTCCGCAACCCCAGTTATAAAATTATAATTATAATACACCTTGCATTGTGGCTGCATTTATATATATATATCGGATGTTTGTTATTTATTTATTTATTAAACAGTGTGCCATCATTATTCTTTAAATCATTATATTTAAAATATTTTGAACATTTTGTTGATGATGATTTGTTAAGGCCCGGTCACGCCAAGGGCGACAACTATAGCGATAAAGATAGTTTTAAAATTGTTCTAAATGTAAAAGAATAGCAAAGTCTACACCACAACTTTAACAATAACGGGAATGATATCACTGCAATCACTTTTACAGCGATTTTTAGCTGATGAACGATAAAAACATTGATATAAACATAGCCAATCAGAATCCATCCTGCATGCTTTAAAGGGGTCATCGGATGCAAAATTCACTTTTATATGGTGTTTGCATATAAATGTGTCTTTGCAATGTGTGGACACAACCACCATACAATTTTTTTTTATCCTCAAAAAGCCTAAACACTCAATAATCAAGCCGTTTTCTGAGCAATATTAAGTCATATTCGTCATATTATATGTTGTATTATGTCATATTATAGCAGTTCTGTGAAAAGAGCTGTTTTTGAGGAGGTAAAAAGGGTGTTGTTTTACACAACCATTGAGGAATTTTAACCAAAGTATGTTAAATACTTTACATGAAGACCCTAAAGGATCACACCAACTTGTGGAAAAAGGGCATCCAATGACCCCTTTAAAGAGCTCAAGCATTTTAAGCAGCAGACAACAGAACTGCAGCGTGTGTTTATAACAAACAGAACAATATCATGCACTGATGTGGATGGTAATATAGTTATTGTTATAGTTATCTTAATATCGTTCTTGGTGTGAATGGGCCTTTACACCAATTCAGTCTACTAGCTGTAAACCCTTACAAAAAATAAGTATACTTTAAGTTAATTTTATACTGAAGTAAATGTAAAGTATACTTTATGTAGTAAGTGTACTAGATCAATTTACTTGTAGTATACATGTAAGTGTACTATTTCAATACTAAATTTGTCCATGTTTTAGTATAAAACTATATAAGTATACTTTAAGTGTAACAGTAGTCAAATTTGATTACACAACTAGTTTACAACTATGTTTTTCATCTGTACTGCAACTATATTACAAGTAAACAGGTGTACTGATAGTTTATAGTTAAATACTTGAAGCACATTTTTTCGTTTATCAAAGTACACTTCGAAGTATACTCTCTGTAAACTACTGGTTTAGTTGTTTTATACTGCAAGTATTATTTAAGTGAACTTAACATCATTAGTTAACGTAACGTTAGGCATTTTTGATTCATGCTGTTTAATATTTGATGTTCACGTTATTTTACATGTGCATAAGCAATGCTTTTATACTGTGTTTTGATCCAGAGATTCTGTACACTTTCAGAAGATGCGTAATAGGGCCCCCTACCGTATAACAGTGAACACATGGTTTGCTTGAAAATTCTGTCAATGGCGGGGAAAGAGTTAAAGGGTTAGTTCACCCAAAAATGAACATTCTGTCATCATCTACTCACACTTGTGTTGTTCCAAACCCGTAAGACTTTTGTTTATCTTCAGAACACAAATGAAGATATTTTTAAGAAAATCTGAGCCAATTCTGTACTCTCCATTGACACCTACCACTTTGATGCTTCAAAAGGTTCATAAAGATATCGTCAAACTAATCCATATGAATTGAGCGGTTTAGTCCAAATTTTCTGAAGAGACACGACCGCTTTATATGATGAACAAGTTGAATTTAGTCTTTTATTCATTTTTTATTCATTAAACATTGATTAGCAAACATAAAGAGAAGCTCTTGCGAACAAATGCACGAAAACAAACCTCATTGGTCTTTGTGGAAGCTCAAACGTGCTGTGTAACACATGAGAATGAACCTCATTGGTTATCGCACGTCAAGCGAACAAGCTTGAGCTTCTGTTTACCACAACTGATTAGTGAGTTTATGAATGTTTATATGAACAATATCCAATCAATTGTACCTTTTGTGGGCAACATTTTCAATTAAAATGTACATTTCCCTTAAGATGTCCAGTTAATTTATGTGAGTTACTGTAACAACATGGGGTGGAGCTTAGTGAAGGCTCTATAGATAGCTAGAAAAAATACACTTAGTACGTTTTTTTGTTTGTTTTTTTTACAATGTGAATTTATCGTCATTCACTTCCACTGCACCAAGAGATCAAGGTTTGACAGGTTAGCCTTTTAGCACATGCTTGTACGTAGATGCTGTAACCATCTGGAGAGTTAGATGTGTGCTAAGCCGCAGATTCAGAGTTTTCATGATTCATTAACCAACTCCAACTCTGTACAACACTGAGAACTAGCCCCATCTAGGCCTTGAGCATTGAGTGAGAGGATACCCACTGGCTCTGAAAAACCTTGTTACTCAACCAAGGAATGAGATTTAAGGAATGAGTGCAGTCTTCACTCGGACGCGCTCTTCAATCTATCGCCGTTGCGGAGACTCTCTATTCATTCCGGTGAAATCACAAAATAAAATGTACACAAACTTAGAAAGATTTACTTAGTCCATCAACAAGATCGCCAGGTCAGCATCACTGTTGCATCCAGTGGTGCTTTTTAGCTCGCGCCAACAAGTGAAAAGCCCGACCGAGTGGGACTCTTGTCCGGTAAGTGTCTTCGTGCTTCATATGTTGTTGTTGATGTGTGTGACGTCGTTGCCGTAAAGCATGTTTGCGAGATTTTTGTCGGGGGCGCTCCCCCCTCCCCCCATATTTTCTAATTAGTTTTGCATCATTTGAAACAAAAGAGGAGACATCACAGCATGTGACACAGAAAATGCTGAATATTTGATGCATTTTTCCTTTAGATATGTCATTATCCTCGCAGTGAACCTACAGTATAGAAAGAAAATGGGAGAAGACTGACAGAATGACTGTTTAGTAAATATAATACTGTTTAGGGATTTATCTTGGCTTTGGCAAGTCAAAACCCAACCTCCTCCCCAGACCATTTGTGAGTTTATCCCGGATATTTTATATATCCTCTCTATATTGCTCTAGCTGCTCTCTCTTTCTCTGAGGGTAGGTTTGGGCGTCTGAGGGTTCCCACGTGGAGAGGATGACTTATTGGGCTTTTTTCTGTCTAATACTATACTTTACTTTACTTTATTTTTTTCGTTTTCTATTAACAACAAATTTTTTTTTTTTTTTAAAGATTAGTTATTTTTATTTCAATTTGTGTGAGGTACTTGTGGACTTTTTGGGAGTAGGATTGTAGCGACAATGACTTGTTTTAGGGAAATTATTCACTCAAATGGGAATAATATTCATAAGATAATGAATATGTATTATCGCATACACCAATTAAATGATCCCAAATAGGGAATAGGCTAAACCTCCCGTATATGAATAATTAACACGATTGCTCGTAGTAATTATTACTATAGGTCGGTAAAACCAGATCAATTATCAGGGTAAATTTTCATGTGATTCAAATTTAGTTTGTCACGCAATCTGTCCGTCCGCCGGACTGGAGGCGAGACTTCCCTATTACACTTTACCGGCCTGTAAACAGCGACAAATAACCTTCCTGTGGCCACCAGGAATGATATTGATCGTGTAGATATCTCAAAAGTTTAACCAAGTAGAGCTTTGTAGCTTAAATCGACATTTTCAGGGACTTCAAGTTATGGAACAATGAGACAGATTAAATTCAAAGGATTATGGAATTAAATAAAACAAACAACTAAAGATTACATAGACTACTTGAGTAAATATGCATAGCAAAACAAACAATTACCAAAATGATTGCAATACGAAGTATTGGAGAGAGAAAGTTAGAGAGAGAGAGAGAGAGAGAGAGAGAGAGAGAGAGAGAGAGAGAGAGAGAGAGAGAGAGAGAGAGAGAGAGAGAGAGAGAGAGAGAGAGAGAGATCTTCTCAGGACAGAACAGTTCCAACAGTTACTTCAAAATGACCCAAAGGTTTGCTCAGACGTAATCTAGACAACCTTAAACAGCATTTCTTTTAGATTGTACTTGCTTTTGATCTGGCCCCTTTTGTGCAGCTGGTTTGAAAAGAAGCGTAGGCTGAATGTCCGTGGTGTTTGTTCCTTGTGGAGGCAGAGATTGCGATCGCTTAGCTGCACGAAAGATGATTAATAGTGTTGCTTTCGTCAACGAAAATTATGACTAAATATCGTCGTCAACGAACCTTTATCACGTGACGAAAACGAGACGAGACGCAACGTAAATGCTGGTCATGTGACGATGACTATAATTAAATGTATAATGCAATATTGTTGACGAATAAAAACGAGACTAAAATGTCTCTTCATTTTCGTTGACCAAAACGAGACGAAATGTTATTCAACGTTATTTCGTCTCGTTAACTTGCATTATTATTATGCAGCATTTCTGTTTCCTGTGTCACTTCAGGGGCTGCATCAGATCGCACTGCGCAGACGCAGGCGACTTCACATCCTCAAGCCCCACTCGCGGCATTATTTAGAAGATGCAGCTGCGTGAGTTACGGCTGTTTTACACATACTCCGTGTGTAGTGCTTATGCGGTGCGTGTCGCGGTGTGTATGCAGGAGCAGCGCGAGCTATTGTGCTTTCACATGTGCTCCGTTTGCAGTGCGAATGAACTGATCTACGGCTGTACCACAATTACAACATTTATTCTCTATTTTTTATTTCAAATCAATATTTTTAGCCTACATCCATTATGTCGCGTTGTTGAGGTACTGTGTAGATCTCTGCTCTGCTGTTATGCACGCACCGCTCCTTGCCGGACCGCATCCGCGTGCGTGTGAGCGCTCTAACCATAGGCTCTACATTGGTGCGGGAAAAAAATACGCACCACATACGCACTGCAAACGGAGTATGTGTGAAACATGCGTTAGCATAAACGACAACAAACAAAGTTAAGTCTGACACAGAGAAAGGGATTCGTCTTTGGGAGAAAAAGAAGAAATGACATTTGGAAAAACTTTCATTTCATCATATGTGTAGGCTACTTCTAACATGTTTGGTTGGTAAAATAAATATGTTGTAAATTCAAATCAGAGCATCTTCCGTGTCTGGAATGGATGTATTCTTGAGTCTATAAGGTAACAATAATATAATAAGATAACTATAAGAAGATAAGATTGTTTGAAATGGGTTTGGCTAAAAGAAAATTTTGGTTTCGCCTATACTACTAGGTACTTATACTATATTGACTGGGTTAAATAGAATTGCATTACTAAAAAGAGACTAAAATACAATTTTCATTGACTAAAACTAGACTATGTCTTTCGTCGACTAAAACTAGACTAAAATGTCATCAGTTTTCGTCGACTAAAACTAGACTAAAATGTCATCAGTTTTCGTCGACTAAAACTAGACTAGACTAAAAAGAGAATGAACGTGACTAAAACTAATAAAAACTAAAATGACAGCTTGACACAAAGACTAGACTAAAACTAAAATTAAAACAGGCCGCCAAAAACAACACTAATGATTCATTCTTAAATTCGTTTTGTTCGTGAATACACTGAACGAAGGCAAACTATCAACTGAGGTAGATCAATAGAAAGAAAAACTTAACAAACAAAATTAGAAAACGGCGAAGAACTCCGGCTGGAGTTCCTAGTAAAAAGGCTCTCTCTGGCGTAGAAAACTGCAAAGAACAGACGTGGCGCTCCGGGTTTTGGAGGGAGTTGCGTCACGCCTTTCTTACGTGCCTGATCCAATCGTTTGGGAGGAGGCGTGGCGGCAAACTTCTTCGTTCGCGAAGTACACGCCCTCCGGGCAGTGTGCAGAGGAGACAGAAAACTGAGTCATAATACACTTATAAACTGGTATTAATAAAAGAATGCATCATGTTGCACTTCGGGTTAAGTATTCGACACCATTGAATTTTTCTGATCACAATGATACCACGCACGGTATTATTGTGAGTTAGTAAGATAAAGATACATGATTCTTCGTGATTAGACGCATCTCAAGTCTGATTACATGGCACAAAGCTTATAGTTATAGCAATTGGTCACATGGGGATCGTGAAACACAACAAGAAAAACATTTCATACATTTAAAAGGGTACTTTGACCACAGTGGTCACGAATGAGTGTTCCTGTGTGTGTATGTGTCTCAGAGTTCAATCGGCCTTCGGCAGGACGTGGTGAACTTTTGCTAGAATCCAGTAATTTAATCAAAGGCTCAGAACTGACCATCTGCCTGCTGTTACAGGATGATGTCCTTCTTCGGCTGCATTCCAGTCCGCTTTTAAACTTCCCTAAGCACTTCCCCTTGAGGGAATCCCTGCCACCATTTTGAAGTGCGTTCCACTTTGTGAAGTGGACGAGGGAAGTTTATATGGACAGACCCTCGCTCCCTCGATCTCTTTGATTTATTAAATAAATATAGTGGATTCTAAGTGATCAAGGGTTTAGCACATTCCAATTCAGCCACATTGCAAAGGTTCTGCCAGTAGTGGGCACTCATGCAACGTACTGTAAGCAATGACATACATCTGAGTGAACGAGACGGAGAGAAGTTAGCGAGTGAAGGGCATGACAATTTTTGACTAGTGTTGCGTTCCAGTCTGTGGCAAGGGGGGCGTGGTTTAGCGAAGTCTGTAGCGGGAGAGAAACGACGGAGCTGAGCGGTGAGTAAGTGGATCAAGCGCAGATGACGAACACCTGTGTCTGATTAGAGTGATTGGCGTGGAGAGACCGGATAAAAGCTGCAGAGAGAGAGAGAGCGGGTGAGTGAGATCCGGACTGGGACCACGTGCGCGGCTGCGAAGAGAAAGCTGTATTCTAGCGATCTGAGTGAGATAATCCAGAGAAAGTGGTGATTCAGTGTGCCGAGTATTTATTGAGCTTTTGTTTTTGTTGTTTTGTGCTGTGTCTCAAGTGAACACGGTGAACACGCTGTTGTGCCTGTTACTTTACTTTGAGAAACATAATAAAACACGTGAGTCCCAGTCCTGCCGACCCGTCTTCTTCCTTTCCCACTGTTTACTGCCTGAACCGTACTACACAGTCCAAAATTGTCATGCCCTTCACTTGCTAACTTCCCTCCGTCTCATTCACTTGGATGTACGTCATTGCTTACATTGCATGAGGGTCCTTTACTGGAAGAAACTGCAATGGGCTGAATTGGAACGTCCTAAGCCCTTGATCACTTGGAATCAGCTGTGGAGTTGATTTATCAACAAAAACAAAAGCCCTTCACTTGCTAACTTCCCTCCGTCTCATTCACTTGGCTGTACGTCATTGCTTACATTGCATGAGGGTCCTCTACTGGAAGAAACTGCAATGGGCTGAATTGGAACGTCCTAAGCCCTTGATCACTTGGAATCAGCTGTGGAGTTGATTTATTATTAATTTTTTTCCCTTTAAAAGGTACTACTCAACCATTTGGTAGACCACATTTAAGTCACTATATTTTATTGAAAAATGCATCAAGCTTAACTCAACCTGAATGAGCCATCTCTACCATTTGGTGTAGTTGTGCAATGCTAAAAAATCCACTAGATGGCACTGTGTCTGTGAGCAGCATGCCATTTCAGTGTTCCTTCAAACCAAGGGGGTAATCCACCAGCCGGAAACTGAAGTCTCCCCGGGCGCCGCCATTGGCTAACAAGCCTTCACCTGCTGTTAGCATTCCATTGACTTCATTTTTGCGTCACTTTGACAGCGAATAACTTTACATCTGAGACGTTTAAAGACTCCATTTGTCCATTATTTATTTCTAAAGAAACACGACAATGTATAAAATGCTCCATTACCTTGTATCTTACGTTGTGGCCCCGTAGAAGCAGTTTTTGTAAAAATAGGCTAACGATTGCATCATAACACGCGACTCTCTGTCGCATAGAAGAGAAATGACCGTAAAGACAGATGTAGAAGCTCACGTGCAATCGGGGGACGTTGAGGCATAAAGTCAAGGGAGTCATAAAGTTGCTCCTGCTGCTAGCTCATGAACCGCTAATACTCATGATCTCCGGCTCTGCAAGATTCAGAAGGGAATGATTCAGATTCCTCTTGGCACCGCTACTAGAAGACGTACAACTGTCAGTCAGGTTGCTCACGTCACAACTACGTCTTCAAGCTCAGTTTGAGCATGCGCAATGCGCTTGGCAATCAGGAAGTGAGTGCTTCTATTTGACTTCACTTTTCTCCGTTGAAGTCTATGGGGTCGCTGTGTCCATTTCTTTTACTGTCTATGCTTCAAACAGCACATGACACAGCGAAAATTTGCTCCTCCTTTGATGACGCATTTCGGCAGGACTTTTAAAGGTAAGACTATTTGGTTGACATTATCGTTTCAGAGGAGTTGTTAAACAGAATTATGTAACTTAATTAAACAAAAATAAGTCTTATAAGGGTCAAATAATTTTTTTAAAACATGCTTTACCAAACGGTTGAGTTGTCCTTTTATGGTGTTGGTAAAATTAGCTAATGTTGGTAAAATTAGCTATTTACAATGAACAAAAGGGTTAGTGTTGTTAAAATGATTAATTTAATATTATTCAATTACATATTTGATGACAAATATTTTATCAATATAATTTTTTCACCATTTCTGTACTGTATTATGGTAAATATCAAGAATAAATTTGAAGAATTAATACCAATTCTGGTGTTACTATTAATTTCATAATTTAAAATTGACTATGTTTGTGTATTACTATATGACTAGCATTGCAAGAGTACATGGTTTGTAATACAAATTATTTTCTTTATGTTTTAGACTTGATAGATGGACGTCAAATCATTTTACAGTTCAAGACCACGCACTTTTCTGGCCCTTGTGCCAGAAAATCCTGAGGACTCAGATGCAGATCTGAGTGATGATGACCCCATAGATGATCCAGATTATCTGCCCACACCAGCAGAAGAGAGTGGGGACACTTCTTTTGATTCAATGGATGAGGAGGAGGTTGCCTCAACACTTCATCCTCTAAGTTCATCCTCTAAACCACCGTCCAAAAAAGAAGAGGAGAATGGGGAAAAACTCCCTGAAAACTGTTTCTTTGGCAGAGCTACTGCAGGACACACCTGAACCATCACCCCCAGATGGAAAGGAAGGCAGAAGAAGATTGTGGACGCATGAATACATTGAGACATTCCAGGTTCCAGACTCAAGTTTTAGCCTCCCTGATGCTGTAAAGACACCCTTTCAGTATTTTAAAATGCTCTTCACAGATGAGATGATTACACATATCTCTGAGCAAACCAATCTCTACGCTGCCCAGGAGCTGGGAGATTCAATCAGCACCAGTCCTGAAGAGATTGAAAAATTCCTGGCAATGCTTCTCTTCATGGGTGTTTTCAGTTTCCCAGCCATCGATGACTACTGGTGCATTGAGTCACGATTCAGTGTGATAGCCTATATTATGCCATTCAAGCTGTTACGCCGGTACCTTCATTTTAATGATAATCAGAAGTGCAATGGCAGTCCAGACAGGTTCTACAAAATCCGCCCCCTTTTTGACATGCTTCGTCAGCAGTGTCTTCTGATCTCATCCACTTACCAGCACAGTGTGGATGAGGTCATGGTGGCGTATAAAGGCACAAGGGCTGGCTCTCTCCGCCAGTATATTGCCAACAAGCCAGACAAGTGGGGCTTTAAATTGTTCTGCCGGGCCAGCTCATCTGGCATCATTCATGACTTTCTGCTCTATCAGGGGGCGTCCACATTCTTCAACGTTGCCCTAACTGAGCAGGAGGAGGCACTGCTTCTAGGGGCCAAACTTGTGACAACACTCTGCAAAACCATCACACTGCCAAGACTTTCAGTCGTCTTCTGTGACAACTTCTTCACCAGTTTCGACTTGGTCCAGAACCTGCAAGAGAACCTGGGCATCAGGTACATTGGCACTGTCCGACCAAACCGCATGGGTGGAGCAACCTTAAAGACGGACAAAGAGCTGATGAAGGAAGGACGTGGAGCTTTTGACTTCATGTCTGCTGAAGGGCTGCTCGCAGTGAAATGGTTCGATAATAAATGTGTGAGCCTTCTTAGCAGTGCCTGTGGGATCATACCTCTTTCCTCTGTCAAATGGTGGAGCAAAGAGGCCAAAGCAAAGGTCGCTGTCCCATGCCCATCACTCATCCATGCCTACAATCAACATATGGGAGGCATTGATCTGTCTGACATGCTGGTACACATGTATAAGACCCCGGCGAAATCCAGGCTATGGTACCTTCCTCTGTTTGGTTACATCCTAGACCTCTGCATCTCAAATGCCTGGCTTGTCTA
Organism: Rhinichthys klamathensis goyatoka; assembly: GCF_029890125.1. Classification (NCBI taxonomy): domain Eukaryota; kingdom Metazoa; phylum Chordata; class Actinopteri; order Cypriniformes; family Leuciscidae; genus Rhinichthys; species Rhinichthys klamathensis. Next base: position 2,620,303 of record NW_026606714.1, on the reverse strand, counting down.
CAAGCGGGACTGCAGCCTCCTGAAAGAAGCACGGATGCCTCTCAAAAAGTTCCGTCTGGCAGTCGCACACACTTTGGCTCAAGTCAACAAGCCAGCATCCAAAGTTGGCCGACCTTCATCATCCTCTCTACCACAGATGTCATCAAACAAAAAGTCCAGTACCCCAAGACCCTCCCACCCACAACAAGATGTACAATATGACAACTTTGGACATTTGCCACTACACTCTAACAAGCGGGGGCGATGCAACCTCTGTCCAAAGTGAGTGTCGAGATGGAAGTGCCAGAAATGTCATGTATTCCTGTGTATGAATGCAAAGCAGGAATGCTTTGCAGCGTACCATCAGAAATGAATGGCCAAAGGCAAAATAAGTGCTGTTGCACCGCTGCTGTTGCACCCCTGACCAAAATCATTAGTGCAGTTGCACAACAGGTCAAAACCCATTTGTGCTGTTGCATGACCACCAAAAATATTTGTTGTCTTTAAAACTGACATTAAAAAAAAATTCTAATCAAATCTTGGGTGAAGTTTTGCACCAGCACGCACGCACACACACACACATACGCACACACACGCACACATACGCACGCACACACACACACACACACACACACATGATGTGTTTGGAGCCATCAATAGCAGCCATCAGATTTTGGTCAAGAAAATGCACTTAATATGACTTGTTCTGAATGTTGTTCTTTTATTATGAACCGACGTCTCAACCGTTTGGTAGAGGATTGTATCTAAAATACTGTAGGGTCTAATGAAAAAAATTTTTTTGATTGTTGTTATTGTTATCATAATTGAACAAAAAATGCAAAGAAATAATTTTTCCTTTGCTTTTTTCATGGTGCGTACCTTAAAGCGTTAAGAATTTGTTTAATGCAGCATCCAAATCCAAATGTATATAGATGTGTTTGGCTTGTTTTAAATAAAATAAAATAAAATCATAATTATTATATCATAGAGTTGTTTGTGGTGTTTTTTTTATTCTTATTTTTTTTTTATTGAAACATATTTCAACTCACTGATTTCAGCATACAACAAGAATGCTTCACAGGACATATATCACATATCCTCAAAGAAGTTAACAAGTTAAACAAAACAAAAAGGAACAACAACAGCAACAAGATATAGAAAGATTATAATAATAATAATAATAATAATCTGGAATGGTAAAAAAGAGAAAAAAAAAAAACATTCAAGGTTCATAGAATTTGATAAACATAGTGGGGACATTACAATATAAAGAATTCCTCCATAAAGTTTAACAAAATTGCATTATTTTTATTTTTAATTAACTTTAATGACTTCTTCAACGATTCCATCTCTATTAGGAATAGGTTGCATTTAGGTATGCATTTAGCAAATTTGTGTATATGGATGTAATATTTACCATGCAAAATGTAGAAATTCACACAATTTGCTTCTGTGTATGTAAGAACATATAACATCTTTTAGAGATAATTTATAATTCACCTTTCTTGTGGCAAAAATAAAATAACTAACATCAGACCAAAATTTTAAAGATAAATCACAGTTGTAAAACAAATGAGCCAAGTCTTCCTCGTGTAAAGTACAAAAATAACTTGTTTGTGGTGGTGGCATGGGTGGTGGTGATTAGACGAGATCTGCGGTGACGTCACAATCGTGTTGCATTGTGGTATATGGAGCTGCCTGAAGTGTACATGAAGTAGACTCGCTCTCTCGGTCAAAATTGTGGGAGCGAGGGTCTATCCATATAAACTTCCCTCGTCCACTTCACGAAGTGGAACGCACTTCAAAATGGTGGCAGGGATTCCCCCGAGGGGAAGTGCTTATGGAAGTTCGCAAGTGTGTGTCTAAAAGTGGACTGGAACCCAGCATAGAACGCAACCAATGTAGGGGTAGCGCCACCTGTTTCCCTTCGTCACGGCGTCAGGTGTGTTCCTGTGACCGGTGTTACAATTTATTCGGTTCCTGAAATATTTGGTTCCAATGGGTGAAGCTACCATGAATATTCACGAGACCATAGCGTGGGCAGGGCAACCAATACAAGCGAGTGGAACAGAAAGTATTAGCGTGAGCACCTCAGATCGTGTTTTGTTTTATGGATTATTTATTTCAAACAGGTAATAAAGTTATAAAAATAAAGGTAATAAAAAGGTAATAAAGGTAATAAAAAACTACTCATATATATTTAATGAATAATTCATCGTTTTAAAGCATGTGTTTCTCAGTACTCTGGGTTTACCTGAACTATTACAGACCTGATCCTGATGGAAGCGTTGGAAGACCTACAATAAAGGCATATTTCTCCAAATTTCTCCCAGATTAGTTGTTGACATTCGATGATATAGAACTGTTCATTTCTCACGATTAAGCTTTTTAAATGTGTATGATTGCTGTTTAAATAAATATTTACAAATATATTCTTGTGTTTTTATTCTGTCTCCCAAAGTTGTCTGCATATTATGAAGTTGTCTTCATTACTTTATGAAGATTTACTTCTTATGTCGCTGGACATGAGGACTATTGTACGGACTTGTAGAGTATTTAGTTTAGTTTATGTTTGTTTTGTTACATTAGTTTATTTTTTTATAAATGGCAGTATGTAATATTGATGATGACAATATATTACATCTAGGTGTTGAGATAGACGATATAAATAATAGTAAGTATGACGTTGAAAGAGATATTGATCCGGACAAATATTTGTGTAGTCAGCCAAATTGTCACTATTATACGGAAGAACAGTTCAAGAGAGGAGTGAATATGAAACATGCCTTTTCTGTAATACATTTAAATAGTAGAAGTTGTGGAGTAACTTTTCAAAAATCAAAGACTTTTTGAACCTGTTTCCAAAATTTAGTGTTGTAGCTGTTTCTGAAACATGGTTGGACGAAGACAAATTAGCAGAGGTAGAATTAGAGGGATATCAAATGTTTGTAATGAATAGAAAAGATAGGAGAGGAGGTGGAGTTGCTCTTTATGTGGACTCAAGTCTGCAATGTAATATAATGGCTAGTAGGTCAATCACTATTGAAAATATATTAGAATGTGTTACTGTTGAGATTCGTATGGAAAAACAAAATAATATAATTGTTTGTTGTATATATAGAACACCTGGTTCATCATTGGATATTTTTAATGAGTTTGTAGGGAACATGTTCAATTCAAATGGAAATAAGACAAATATTGTCTGTGGTGACTTTAATGTTGACCTGCTTAATCCAGGGGGACATAAGAAGACCACAGAATTTATTAATGCCTTTTATAATAGTACATTATTTCCAGTGATAACAAAGCCAACAAGAGTAACAACAGTATCAGCAACATTAATTGATAATATATTTTCAAATGATGTTGGTAAAATTGATGGAGGTATTCTAATAACTGATATTAGTGACCACCTGCCTGTCTTTGCATGTTTTCAAAATGTGTTTAAACCTCCATCAGGTCCAACTATATATTCAAGAACAGTGAGACATAGAACATCTGAAGCAATTGAAACACTGCAAATGGAATTAAATAAGTGTAACTGGGATGAGATTTATAGTTATGAAAATCCAAATGAAGCTTATGGTATTTTTTTGGAGAGATTACTAGAAATTTATAATAAATGCTGCCCATTTAAAACGATAATATATAAATGTAATATGCAGAAACCGTCTCAAGTTACGACTGTAACCATAGTTCCCTGAAAAAGGGAACGAGACGATGCGTCATCGACGCTTTGGGAACGCCCCCAGCGTGAATGCGTCTGAGCATCAATGTCAACTAGTCCAATGGAAAGAATGAGCGTCACGGGCGGGTGACGTCATGACCAGGAAGGGATAAAAGCACATCCGGTGAAAGCCGGCATTAGCTTCAAAAATTTCGAAGCAAGCCGATCACAGGGATGCAGGAAGAATGGCAGGGTGACGCATCGTCTCATTCCCTTTCTCAGGGAACTGTGGTTACAGTCGTAACCTGAGACGTTCCCTTTTGAGGGAACTCGCGATGCGTCATTGACGCTTTGGGAACGAGAATACCCAAAACGCCAGAATTCCAAGTACCTGAGTGTTAGTCTGTTAGAACTAAGCACTAAGCACCTGAGAACCTGGGGCAGCATCCAGGTCCAAACTGTAAAACCTGACGAATGTGAGGTGTGAGGACCAGCCTGCCGCATCACATACGTCTTGAAGAGAAACTCCAAATAATAAGGCTTTAGAGGCCGCCATACCCCTCGTAGAGTGAGCTCTGACCACCAAAGGACACGGCTGGTCAGAGTACTCGTATACAAGTGAAATAGCCTCAACTATCCACTTACTAACCGTCTGTTTAGAAGCAGGAAGACCCTTCTTAGGTGATCCAAAGCAAATAAATAACTGGTCGGACTTCCTCATAGACGATGTCCGATGAACATAAGTATCCAGTGCTCGCACTGGACACAAGAGGTTCAGCCTTTCCTGGTCCGCAGATGTAAAAGGAGGAGGACAGAAAGCCTGCAGCACGATAGGCCTCGGAATCAAGGTCGGCACCTTAGGGACGTATCCCTGTTTCGGATATAAGAATGCCTTGACCATCCCCGGTGCAAACTCAAGGCAAGTGGGGGAAACCGAAAGGGCCTGAAGGTCTCCAACTCTCTTAAGGGACGAAATAGCTAGTAGAAAGATAGTCTTAAGGGTAAGAAATTTTTCTGAAACCGAATCTAAGGGCTCGAATGGAGCCCTAGACAGGCCTTCTAGTACTATTGCCAAATCCCAAGCTGGCACCCTAGTGCGAGTTGCAGGCCTCAGCCTCAATGTGCCACGAAGGAAACGTGTAATCAGGGGGTCTCGACCCAACGATGTACCCCCCACCAGGGCGCGGTAAGCCGCAATGGCCGCCACGTAAACCTTAAGTGTGGAAGGACATAAACCTGACGTAAAGCGCTCCTGCAAGAACTCGAGTACTGTGTTCACAGAACAGTTAACCGGATCCCACTGATGTCGGTGACACCATACAGAAAAAACTTTCCATTTCAGCGCATATAGTTTCCTAGTAGCTGGAGCTCTGGAGCTTAGAATGGTCTCAACAACCTCAGTTGAGAGGCCACTCTCTATGAGTTGGGCCCCCTCAGAGGCCAAACCCACAGATTCCAAATCTCTGGTCGGGGGTGAAATATTGTGCCCCCGGCCTGAGACAGAAGGTCTCTCCTGATCAGGATCTCCAAGGGAGGACCGTCTAGGAGATGGACCAGGTCCGCGAACCAGATCCGACTCGGCCAGCGTGGTGCTACTAGCAGTAGGCTTATACCGTACTGGCGGACTCGCTCCAGAACTCCTGGGAGCAGAGCAACAGGGGGAAATGCGTACAGACGTAGCCTCGGCCACGTCTGCACCATAGCATCCAGCCCCAGGGGGGCTGGGTGAGTAAGGGAGAACCAAAGTGGACAGTGCGTCGTATGCTGAGACGCAAACAGATCCACCTCTGCTTGGCCGTAAAACTCCCAAATTTTCTCCACTGCCTCGGGGTGGAGTTTCCAGTCCCCTGGCCTCAGCTCCTGCCTCGACAGGATGTCTGCCCCAATATTCTGGTCCCCAGGAATATACACTGCCCTCAGGGAGAGTACCTTCCCCAGAGACCACAGGAGGATCTGGTGTGCCAGCTTGCAGAGCGGACGCGACCGCAGACCCCCCTGACGGTTCAGATAAGAGACCACCGATGTGTTGTCTGTACAGACGAGCACATGATGGCCCCTCAGGTCTGGGAGGAATTGCTTCAACGCATTGAAGACAGCCATCATCTCCAGGCAATTTATGTGCCAAGAAAGATGATGACCCCTCCACCGACTCTGAACCGAGCGGCCTTCCATTACCGCTCCCCAGCCGGTGAGGGAAGCATCTGTCGAGATCGCAAGTCGATGGCAAAGAGCTCCCAACACCGGACCCTGGGTTAAGAACCAGTGTTTCCTCCATATAACCAAGGCACGAAGGCACCGCCGCGTGATCTTGATCATACGAAGTGGGTTTCCCCTCGGGGAGAACCCTCTGGTCCTGAGCCACCTTCTTCTTCTTCGGCGGTCACTCGAGACGAGTATGACTGTCCTCCCCGTCGGGTCATTTTTATTTGTGGATCCTCAGGTGGCTGTAAAGGCCGATCTGTGATCCACATATTCTGCTGCAATGTTGGCATTGGAAGGTTGAGGTATTGTGTAGTGGAGGAGCCTTCCTCTGTTTGTCCTTGCGTTGTTTCCGCTTTACAGCTGCGGCACGGCGGAGTTCTGTTTCGTGGTGAGCTGCACCTTCAAGCACTGCCTTTCTCCAGTAGTCCCTGTTAAACGCTAGATTTTCCCAGTCGCCGGACATGATGTTAAACTTTTTCAGGCTGGTCTTAATATTGTCCTTAAAGCGTTTCTTTGGCCCACCAGGGGCTCGCTGTCCTTCCTTTAGCTCGGAGTACAGGATCTGCTTTGGGAGACGGTTGTTGGGCATCCGGATGACATGTCCTGTCCATCGGAGTTGGTGCTGCATTATGGTGGTAGTGATGCTGGGCATATTTGTTTCTTCCAGAATACTGGAGTTTGTACGTTTGTCTTCCCAGTTGATCCTCAGGATTTTCCTTAAGGCTCTTTGATGGAATATTTCCAGGGCTCTAAGATGTCTGCTGTAGGTTGTCCAGGATTCCGCTCCATATAGCAAAGTTGGGAGAATCACAGCTCTGTAAACCAAGACCTTGGTTTGAGCCCTCAGGTCTCGATCATCAAAGACTTTTGTCCTAAGTTTGGCATAGGCTCCGCTGGCACAGCTCAGGCGATGTTTAACTTCACAGTCTATATCAGCTTTGGAGGAGAGAATGCTGCCAAGATAGGTAAAGTGGTCCACGTTTTCCAGAGTGGTGTTATCCACTTTGATAATGGGCTGTAGTGATGGCTGGTTAGGTGGTGGTTGATACAGAACCTGAGTTTTCTTGATATTCAAGACCAAACCCAGGGCTCTGTATGCCTTGGCAAAGGCATTTATAATGCCCTGGAGGTCTTCAGGGGAGTGCGCTGCTATGGTGTTATCATCGGCGTATTGCAGCTCCATGATGGTGGTATTCCTGACTTTACTCTTGGCTTTAAACCTGTTGAGGTTGAAAAGCCTCCCGTCAGTCCTATAAAGGATTGGAATCCCCTGTGGCAACTCTTGGCCAGTAAGGTGAAGTATGACTGCAATGAAGATGGCAAATAGGGTGGGTGCAATGATACATCCCTGTTTTACCCCAGTTTCTACAGTAAATGGCTCAGATTCAGAGCCACCGTTGAGCACTGTGGCTGACATGCCGTCATGCAATAGCCTCAGCACACGGATGTATTTGGCGTGACATCCATACTTTGATAGTATGCTCCACAGTGCCTGCCGATCCACGGAGTCAAAGGCCTTTGTCAAGTCTATAAAGGCCATGTACAGAGGCAGTCCTTGTTCCCGACACTTTTCTTGTAGTTGGCGAGCAGAAAAGATCATGTCAGTTGTTCCCCTAGATGAGCGGAAACCGCACTGTGATTCAGGGAGTATCTCCTCAGATAGTGGTAGCAGGCGGTTGGCGAGGACACGAGCAAGAACTTTGCCTGTTGTTGACAAAAGCGAGATGCCTCTGTAGTTCCCACACTCAGCCTTGTCCCCTTTCTTGAATATGGCAACAATTTGGGCATCCCGGAGCTCTGAGGGGAGCTCTTCCCTTTCCCAGACCTTGATGAGTAGATGGTGGATGTGGTGCCAGAGGCTTAGTCCTCCTTCCTTTAGAATCTCCGCAGGGATCCCATCAGGACCAGTGGCCTTGTTATTCCTGAGACTTCTGATGGCATTATGAACCTCCGTTAGGGTAGGAGGTTCCCCCATGTCTTCTCTGATGGGACTCTGCAGGATATGGTCGGCGATGTCTGGTTCGGCTGAACTATCACGGTTCAAAAGTTCTTGAAAGTGCTCCTTCCAACGTGCGTTGATTGAGTCATTGTCTTTCAAAAGAGTCTGTCCATCCTTTGTGCGCAGGGGATTTAAACCACGATGGCTAGGGCCATAGACAGCCTTAGTGGCACTAAAAAAGCCTCTGGTGTTACCTGATTCAGCCAGTCTCTGGAGTTCTAGAGACTTTTCTGTCCACCAGTTGTTCTTGAGCTCCCTCACCAATCTCTGAACGTCAGCCTTAGCTCTGGAGTGTGCTGCCCTTTTGGCCTCACATGTTATATCATTTTGCCACACTCGGAAGGCTTTTCGTTTTCTGGAGATAAGTTGTTCTATCTCTGTGTCATTTCCATCAAACCAGTCCTGATGTTTCCTGGACTGATACCCAAGGGTAGATTTACATGACTCATGGATGGTGGATTTGAGAAGTCCCCAGTGATCTTCGATGTTATCAGGATATTCTTGCTGAAGACTTTTCTCAAGAGAGTCCTGAAGTAGTTGCTGGGTGGCAGTTTCATTCAGGCTGTCAAGGTTCAGTCTTCGCCGGGTCTGCTTCTTCTGAATCCTCCTCCTTTTTTTAAGTTTGATGGACATTGTGGATCGAATGAGGCGGTGGTCTGTCCAGCAGCTGTCAGAGTCTATCATGGCCCTTGTGATGTTTACATCACCGCGGTCCCTGGCCCTTACAATTACAAAATCAATAAGGTGCCATTGCTTGGAGCGAGGGTGTCTCCAAGATGCCTTAAATTTGTTTTTCTGTCGATAGAGAGTATTGGTAATGACCAGGTTGTGCTGAGCGCACTTACTCAGAAGCAGCACTCCGTTGGAGTTGATGTTACCGATGCCCTCCTTGCCAATAGTGCCCTTCCAGAGGTGTTGGTCCCGGCCTACCCTAGCATTAAAGTCTCCAAGAAGGATGATCTTGTCCTCCCTGGGGATTTTTGACAGAGTTTCTTCCAGGCAGGCGTAGAATGCTTCTTTTTCTTCCACGTCGGAGTCTAGGGTAGGGGCATAGGCGCTCACTACTGTCGCTGTCTGGTTGTTGGCCAACACCAGACGGATTGTCATGAGGCGCTCGCTGATCCCCACAGGAAGTTCGGAGAGGTGGTTGACAAGCTGGTTTTTGATGGCAAGTCCAACTCCATGGTTTCTAGCCTCATCGGCTGGCTTTCCTTTCCAGAAGAAAGTGTAGCCACCTTTCTCCTCCTTTAGCTGCCCTTCACCTGCCAGTCGGGTTTCGGAGAGAGCAGCTATATCAATCCGGCATCTCTGCAATTCTCTGGCTATGATAGCGGTCCGTCTCTCAGGTCTGTCACTGGAGGTGCAGCTGTCCATTAAAGTGCGCACATTCCAGGCTCCAAAATTTAATTTCTTTTGTTTCTGACCGCAAATGAGGTGTTCCCTCTGGACGCGGTAATCCAGTCGGGAGATATGAGGCAGGCTATTTTTAGGGCACCTTTTCTAGCCCCTTCCCCATGTGGGGTAAGCAGAGCGGATCCTAAATAGGACTGCTTAGTCATGGGTGTAGCTGCCGAAGAGGTCTTCTGCCTCGTTCCAAGAGCCCAGCGACTGATTCTTACACCCATCGCCTAATGTGCCAGCTCCTGACTAGGGGCTTCCAGACTACACAAACCTGCCCCCGTCGCCACTTGCTGGTCGCCATAGGACTTCATCCGGGGTGGTAGGGTGGATTCCCTTTGTGGAGGACGCCTGTGCGTGGCGTTGTTTAACGTGTGGAGGCTGGTGCACAGACAACAACCACACGGTCCTTGGCAGGTCTGGGTCAGAATCCAGTGGCATGGAGTCCAAGACGACTGGGGACCCATCACTGCTGCAGCCTTCATCCGCCTTCCCAGCCGTTGTGATGCTCCACTTAAGTCAGCCATCATCCTCCGCCTGTTCCGACGTTGAGGTCTTTTGACGCCTTTGCCTCTATAGGCTACCCCACAAGGCAAGTGGGACTATTTACCCATAGCTGGGGCTGTGGTTGGTGAGTGCCAGGGCATGTCCACTACTTGGTGGGCCTGCACACTACACCTCTGGGGCCCACTGCTGCTCCGAGATCCCCTACAGTTTAGCCTGGGTCCGCTAGGGCCCAGTTACCGTGTGTGGCCGCAAGGAGGCACTGTAGGAGTCTTGACGGTGGAGAGGCTATGTACCGACAGGAGGAGACTTACGCACTCGGCTCCTCTTTTCACCCTTGCACAAGGGTTAGTCGGTGGCAGTAGCTGTAAGCAGAGTATAGCAAGCAGAAGTAGCATGCAGCATGCAATCTCCACTAAACTACAGGCACTACTATCCAGTACTACTGCACTGTGACGCATCACACACGCCCTGTGTAGATAGACACACACACATCTACCTGAGCCACCACTGCAAAGGTCTCATGTACAGCAGGCCAAAAGGTATCACGTTGGACGCTGCTGCCAAGAGACCCAACAGTCTCTCGAACTGTTTTACAGTGCGTGACTGGCCTAGCCTCAGCTCTTCTGTGGCTGCCAGGATAACAGCTACACGAACGGGCGATAGAGTGGCCTGCATCGTCACTGAATCCCATACCACACCAAGGAAAGTGGTTCTCTGTACTGGAGAAAGAACACTCTTCTTGGCATTTAGCCTCAACCCCAACATCTGCATATGAGTGAGAACGACACCTCGGTGCCGAACCGCCAACTGCTCTGATTCCGCTAGAATCAGCCAGTCGTCGATGTAGTTCAGAATACGTATGCCCTGAAGCCTGAGTGGGGCTAAAGCTGCATCTACGCATTTCGTGAACGTGCGGGGTGATAGAGCTAGACCGAAAGGAAGTACCCGATACTGGTATTCTTTGCCCCCGAAAGAAAACCTTAGGAACTTCCTGTGCTGAGGGAGGATGGAGACATGGCGTCCTTGGGGGCGTCCTCAGATCTATCGTGACAAACCAGTCCTCTGATCTGATTTGAGTCACGATCTGTTTGAGTGTCAGCATCTTGAACTTGAGTTTCTGTACTGAACGATTCAACAGACGAAGATCTAAAATGGGACGCAACCCTCCATCCTTTTTCGGAACAATGAAATAACGGCTGTAAAAACCCGACTCTCTGTCGGGTGAGTACACCTGTTCTATAGCTTCCTTTGCTAACAGGGCCTTTACCTCTTGCTCCATTACCAGAGCCTGCTCGGGATGCACTACTGTGAGCAACACCCCGTTGTAGCGAGGAGGACGAGAAGCGAACTGGATTCTGTATCCTTTCTCTACAATCTGCAGGACCCAACGAGAAATGTTTGGCAGTAGCTTCCACGCTGCCAGAAAATCTACTAAGGGAACCAGCCTCTCGAGGCTGGTCTCTGGTGTTAACGAGACAGCCAGTTCTGGAGCCTGAAACATAATGGCAGGAACTACCTGAACTGGCTGCTCTAAAACCCAGAGGGCGCGAAACCGATGCAGTGCCGCAGCATAGCATCAGCGACTCGCTGGAGACCGCTGCGCCCCGAAGCACCAAGGGTGGCGGGGTTGGCAGAACGGTCCCGTGAGGACCCCGAAGTGGAACGGGCACCGTATTCTGAGGTGTACACCGCTCCACTTCGGTCGGGGCCGTCCTCACAGGTCTGACGCCATTGACGTCAGGACCTCTTTTTATGAGCCGAAGTCTTCTTCGCCTGAAGAACGGTCCTCAGATCCGGCTTCGACTTAGAAGACTTCGACTGAGAGTGTTGCGCCTGTTTCCAGTGTTTATGTGGAGGTGCACGAGACGAAACACTCTCTTTTTGTTGCGCACGATATGAGGAGCTCGACGGCTGGGGCTGCTCACGGCCAGCAGCCCCAGGGGGCTGGACACGGCGAGGGAGAAACTTTTTAAACGCCTCCGCTTGCTTCTTTGACTCTTGAAATCTCTCGACGACTGCATTGACTGCGTCGCCGAAGAGACCAGAAGGCTCAAGCGGAGCATCTAATAAAAAAGCCAGATCTTTTTCTTTTATTTCGGCCAAATTTAACCAAAGATGCCTCTCAGTATTTACAAGGGCTGCCATAGACCGCCCAATTGCTCTGGCGGTCTCCTTAGTAGCCCTGAGAGACAGATCGGTGGCCCGACGAAGTTCTCGAACCTCGTCAGGACCCACTCCCTCACTCCTATCCAGATCCCCCAGCAGGTCAGCTTGGTAAGCCTGAAGCACTGCCATAGTGTGCAGACATGCTCCAGCTTGACCTGCTGCCGTATAAGCTTTGCCCACTAACACCGAAGTTGCTTTAAGCAAAGCTGAGGCCTTCAGAGACGATGCTGGACCAGGTGACAGATAGCTCGCGAGCGTCTGTTCAGCCTGGGGCATCGCCTCATAACCGTACTCTTTCAGCCCTCTTATACCTGAATATAAATGAACTTGAGGGCTGAAAAGACGTGACGAGTACGGTTTATCCCATGATTTAGATAACTCGTTATGTAGATCAGGAAAAAAGGGAAGGCCCCGTGGTGGAGGTGATGTAGCTGAAGAAAGGAAACGCTCGTCTAATTTGCTTTTGGGACGAGCACCCCTTTTCTCAGCTGGCCATTCAATATTTAATTTTTCTACAGCCCTAGACATCACATCCACCAGCTCCTCATATGCTGGGGAAACAGGTGGCGAATCTCTTTCCCCAGTGTGTGTGCTTAAACTGTCCATACTCATCGCATCAACCTCCTCAGAGGAAGAGCAAAGAAGTAATGGAGGGCTCTCTCCCCGGGCGGAAGAAGCCGCAGAGCGGGCTTCCGACACCGGGGGGAGAGCACTGGATCCTCCGGGTAAGGAAGGAGAAAAGGCCCTCGGACCCGTCTCCAACCCCTCCGAAAGATCCTTTTGCGATGACAGGCGAGAACGGAGCATGCGAAGCGGAAGCATCTCGCAATGCTGGCACTCAGCCCCCTCGAAGGCTGAGACCGCATGCTCCATTCCCAAACAAATAACACAAAGCTCGTGTGTGTCCCCACCCGTTAAATAACGCGGGCAGGGAGAAGCACACTGCTTGTACATTTGTTTCGCCCTAACTCGCCCAATATAAATGCAACAGACAACAATAAATAGACAGAGACAGAGTAACACAGATCGCTTGCTGAGACACAGAAGCTAATGCCGGCTTTCACCGGATGTGCTTTTATCCCTTCCTGGTCATGACGTCACCCGCCCGTGACGATCATTCTTTCCATTGGACTAGTTGACATTGATGCTCAGACGCATTCACGCTGGGGGCGTTCCCAAAGCGTTGATGACGCATCGCGAGTTCCCTCGAAAGGGAACGTGGTTTACTAAAGGAATTATAAAGTCCTGCAAGAAGAAAAAATTATTATACAGGAAATTTATACATTCCAGAACTCAAGATGCAGAAAGCAAATATAAAACATATAAGAATAAACTAGTTAATATAATTAGAAATAGCAAGAAAGATTACTACACAAAATTGTTGATACAACATAGACAAAACATTCAGGGAACATGGAAGGTACTTAATGATTTAATACATAAAAAATACAGCAATACGGATAGTGTTAATTATTTTAATAAAGACAACTATACAATACGTCGTACAGAGGAAATAGTTAAAGAGTTTAATGATTATTTTGTAAATATAGGTAATAATTTAACTAAGAAAATTGTACCCATTCCAAACAATGGAATGGAAATTGGGGTTACATACGAAAATCCAAATTCATTCTTTTTAAACCCAACTAATAAAGATGAAATATTGAAAATAGTGAAAGACTGTAAGACTCTTTATGGTTAAAAATATTATTGCAAATGTTATTTATCCATTTACATATATTTGCAATCAATCTTTTAAAACTGGTATATTCCCAACTCAAATGAAAATATCAAAAGTTATCCCATTGTATAAAGGGGGCGATAAACATTTGTTTTGTAATTATCGACCTATTTCTCTGTTGTCACAATTTTCAAAAATATTAGAGAAATTATTTGTTAAAAGATTAGATAGCTATGTTGAAGTAAATAATATAATGAATGAATATCAGTTTGGTTTCAGAGCTCATAGGTCAACAACAATGGCAGTTGTTAAAATGGTAGAAAATATATCACAATCAGTAGATAAAAAATTACATACAATCGGAGTTTTTTTGCATTTACAGAAAGCTTTTGATACCATCGATCATAGAATATTATTATATAAATTGGAAAAATATGGATTTAGGGGAAATGTATATTCTTGGTTAGAAAATTATTTAACAGACCGTTTTCAATATGTTAATTTAAATGGAGTTGCGTCCTGCTTTCAGAGAATTAATTGTGGCGTTCCGCAAGGCTCTGTTTTAGGCCCCAAGTTATTTTTGTTATATATAAACGATATTTGTAAAGTGTCGGATGTTTTAAATTTTATTATTTTGCGGATGATACAACAATTTATTGTTCTGGCCCAAATCTTACAGAGCTTGTGTTGGTGGTAGAGGAAGAATTATATAAACTAAAGAATTGGTTTGATTTGAATAAATTGTCACTAAATTTAAATAAAACGAAATTTATGGTATTTAGTAATAAAGAGATAAATAATGAGATCAGGATTACTATTAATGAAAATGAATTAGAAAGAGTAAATCATATAAAATTTCTTGGAGTAATTATTGATTGTAAAATGACATGGAAACCGCATTTTTTTAACGTTCAGAAGAAAGTATCAAAAACGATTGCAATTTTGTATAAGTTGCAATGTATTTTGAACAAAAGTGCATTACATTTACTTTATAGTTCACTTGTCACACCATACTTAACGTATGGTATTGAAATATGGGGAAATACATACAAAACTAGAACCAATCCAATTTTCCCATTACAAAAGAAGGTTATCAGATTAATTAACTATGCACCTTACAATTCACCAAGTAATTTACTGTTTCATCAATCAAAAATTGTGAAGTTTTATGACTTAGTTGATTTGTACACGGTAAAGTTTATTTACCAGGTCAAACATAATAAAACTCCTAAATGCTTGCAATTATTATTTAACCAGCGAGAAAGTAAATATAATCTCAGAGGACTATGTATATTTAACCAACCACAAGTACATTCTACATTAAGAGAACACTGTTTAACAAATAAAGGAGTTAGTGGAATAGTTGCTGTAATGAGTTAAAACAAGCCACGTCTATTTTTCAGTTTAAAAAAAATTACAAGAGATTAACATTGGAAAAATATTCAATAGAATGAAAATTAATTAAATAGGCTTGCTTCTGGTGTGGACAATGGTCCACTAATGTGTTAATGTTAATTTTATGAACAGATGGTGTCAATAATGAGTTGCATTTATGATTCTAAAGTTAAGGGCAGGCACAATAAGCTTTAGCTTCTGCCTGCACCTGGTCATCTATAGTGTTTGTTTCGAATGATTTGATTGATTGAATGATCTGTAAATGACCAAACCGAATAAATGAAATGAAAATGAAAATATTATTAAAATAGCCTTTAAATTATAGGCTGATAGCTCAAGACAACATAAGAACTTGGAGTTGCATGCTTTGAATGTTGCTTTATACTGACTCAGCTGAAAATCTTTTTGATACTTTTTTTGATGAACTTTGGGAGACAGAATAAAAACAGTAGGGCTGTTTTCGACTAAGGATTTTCATAGTCGAATCTGATTCGTTAGATTTTGCCGTAGTCGACTGATAGTCAAACCTTTTTTTTTTTTTTTAGATAGCAGCTAGACGTTCGGTTGAATAACTGTTCGTCTGTTATAGGACAACTCGCTCTACGTTTATTTAAAATGAACAGCAAGACAACTAGAAGTGAATGTGCTTTCCATTAAATGAATCCTTAACAAAAAAAAAAAATGTTGCAATGAACGTGCTTTGTTTTAAATAAATCACACACAGCGCCGCCGCTCCCACCACGCGCATCACGCGCTGTGCGTAGGGCACCAAGTGCTGAGGGGGCACCAAAAATAGCCTAATGAAAAACCAATCATCAAACTTCTTGTTATAATCAGATTCAGCGCGTTCTTCCTCTTCATTCCGCAGCGGCGCCGAGCAGAGACAGAGAGCACGTCAGAAACACAGGACAGGGTGTGTGTGTGTGTGTGTGTGTGTGTGTCATGTGTTTGTTCATCTGAGCCTCATTGGTCTGTCACTGCTCGTCAATGTCAGAATATTTGAGATGACCAATCAAATCAAAGTAGGCGGGCTTTATGTTCACAGACGCTGCTGAGCGCGAATTTTAACAGTGCAACTCGACGCTTCAGTGTACGGTCAAGTGCGAGATAAGATGTAAGTAGCTAAACTTAACTTTATTTGACAGTTTTTTTTAGGTCATAAATGTTAAACGAATGACAAAAAATAATTAGGCAAACTAATATAGTTTTGTCTAATTTCGCTATTTTGAACTGAAAATAGGCCTATGTAACATGTAGCCTAGTGTAATAGTTTAGGCTATTGTCATTGTGAGGGGACAAGAAACATGAACAAAGCCGTTTTCATCATGTTAGCCACAGGATTAATAATGAATGTGTACATATTGAGAATAAAATACAAATTGTAACCTTTAGAAAATTAAAAAAGCCAACTTTAGGAGGGGAAGAGACAGGGCAAGATAAAAACAAAGAGAAAAAGAGTGCGATGCTGATGAGGAGAGAAAAATAATCAGCTGCCCACTGACATGGTTTTAAAGCTGTTGTTATCGATATATTTTTTTATTTTATTTTTTGCCTTCACAACATCTTAAAATGCACATCTGTAGTTCAGAAAAATCCAAAATTTCCCCCGAACACCCCTAACTAACCTGCCTCAAATTCGGAACCCCAGTGATTATAAAACCATGCCATTGCATGGTAATGAAACTAGTTAATAGTAAGCATTAGACCCTAAACTAAAGTGTTACTTTTTAATTTTTGCATTTTTTTTATAAATCATACCCTCATTGGGGGCTTAGCCCCCCTAAATGAAAATCCTAAATTAAAATGTTTTTTTTTTTTTTAGGGGGGGGCGGGGGGGCATCATAAAGGAATTATGCTTAGGGCACCAAAATGGCTAGCAGCGGCACTGATCACACACAGTAAACAAAACCTTAACAAAAAAACTTTGCAATGAACTTTGCAATTTAGACGCGCAAACTGCGAGCCGGTGCGGTGAGACGTAGGCCTACATGCTCGGGCAGATTCGCCTTAAGTCGTTCATCCTCGGATGCGGCGCCGCGCGCGCTGTTACAAAAAAAAAGCCGTGCACACAGCCAAGCGAAATGGGGTCTTGCGCACCCAACGCATCAT
This sequence comes from Rhinichthys klamathensis goyatoka, assembly GCF_029890125.1. Taxonomy (NCBI): domain Eukaryota; kingdom Metazoa; phylum Chordata; class Actinopteri; order Cypriniformes; family Leuciscidae; genus Rhinichthys; species Rhinichthys klamathensis. The sequence goes on along the minus strand of NW_026606714.1, from coordinate 2,603,200 downwards.
TTTGCCGCGCGCACCTTCGCGCTTGTGCGGACGCGTCGAGTATAAACAAGACTTTACTCCGTGTCAGCGCGCGCTCTGATCGGTAAAGGTGCACAGACCTCTCCCGAATCATCTCCAGCAGTAGCAGCCTCTGAAGCACCACTAACTCCGCCTCCGTTGAGATGATAAATTCCTCGTAAGATGATTTATTAGTATTTAAACATTCTCTATATTGTTTGTAAAAAATATTTTAATAGCACGGATTTGGTGGTTATAGAGTTCTAATGACGGTGTTCAACTATAACCGTTGGTCACACGGTTATATAATAACAGTCACACCCCTATTGGTTACAAAACACTTCCCTACTATTCGACTATGAGGTTCATAGTCGAATCAGACCTCTCCGAATCGAATCGTCGAATCATCGAATATTAGAAGTCAGCCCTAAAAAACACAAGAATATATTTGTAAATATTTATTTAACCATGCAATAATACACATTTAAAAAGCTTAATCACAGTCATTCGTGGAAACGAACAGTTATAGTGGTAGTGTAGGACAAAATGCGATCTGAGGCGCTCGCGCTAATAATTTGTGTTCCATTCGCTTGTATGGTCGCCCCGCCCACGCTATGGAATATTCATGGTAGCTCCCACCCATAGACATAATAAATACATAGACGCCCTATTGGCCGCTTTGGAACGTTGCTGCCATACGTCAAAGTGTCCGCCATATTGCTGAAGGTAAGACTGTACTGTAAACAAATGCAAGTAAACAGATGAGCTGCGGTTTTTCTGGATTTTTATTTTCAGTGGTTTGTATGTGGTGTACAAAAAGTTCCATCTCTAGTTATTTAAAATCTTGATAGTTAGACCCCCATACTGAGATATCATTTAATTTTCACATTAACCCTCTGGGGTCGGCTATCGCGCCGGCGCGACGAGCTCACTTTTTTCCTTATCAGTGCAAAAGAGACTCAAATTACTCTGTTGATTTTGATCTTACATATAAGTGTTGTACATCATTAGATCCTGTTAAGTGTCTATGAAGTGTTCTGCTTTTTGTCAAATAAAGAAAAATAAACATGATGCAAATTTTGCCTTCTCTCTGTCAGTGTAGTTCATTCTGAAACGTGTACTAAAATGAACTGTAAATAAGTAAATACTTGTCATGCAAGAAAGATTTTTCGTTATGAAGCTGAAATTCTCTTCTTTTAACCAGCTCCATGTTCAGTTTTACTGATGTATAGCCTACTTAGCTTGCTCTGTGTATAGCTCACTTTGTACAGAATTGTACTTGTGATGCGGTGAGCACGGGTAGGCTACGAATCCCATGAAAGACGAGTCACGATAAAAGAGCTCAAAGACGAGTTAAAAAAACAAGCTAAAATGCGATAGTTATGATTGCGTTTTGTTAACACTATCAGGTGGGTTTTGGCTCCTGTGTACACGTTTTGCAAAAATGTTGCCATAGGTAGGCTACATTTTTCCTTTCTTCAAGAAATATTGCTGCATTTTCTGTCGGGCTGATTCATGCTACAGTGTCTGGTTTTCATTGTTCTGTCAATCTGGTTTTAATCTTTGTGTGTCAGTCAACTGTACACTGTCATTCTTTAATCCTTACCTTTGAAAAGGGGCTTCATGTCCCCAGACATTTGCCATGTTTCACTAGCCTGGGAAAACCCAGACAACTTCAAGCTCATTTCTAATCCGTCGAAATCGCGGCACCAATCAGAAACGTTGGGGCGGGCTTTACACGATGACTACAGCACAGCGACGGTGAAGCAGATTTTGTACATTTACAAAGATGGATGCCGCCGTGGAACTAGGGGTGTAACGGTTATAGTTGAACACCGTCATTAGAACTCTTTAACCGCCAAAACCATGTTATTAAAATATTTTTTTCATCATAGATAATGTTTAAATACTAATATCAGCTTACGAGGGAAACGGAGGCGGAGTTAGTGGTGCTTCGGAGGCTGCTACTGCTGGAGATGATTCGGGAGAGTTCTGTGCACCCAAACTACAGTGGTACAAATTTAATTTGTCATTAAAATGTTATAATGGCCTCATGACAGCCTATGTCAAAACCAACTACCTGACAGTTAACGTATGTTAATGTAGTTAATGTAATGTTAACTCATAATGCTAAGTGGTTTGTTAAGTTTGATAATTAATCGGCTATGTCATGTTTATGACATATATATGACAGGTTGTGTTGTCTTATGGCACTTTTCCACTGCATAGTACGGCACGGTTCGGTGCGGCACGCTTTGGCGCTTTTCCACTGTATGGTATGGTACGGCTCGGCTCGGTACGGCTCACTTGTGGTGCTTTTCCACTGCATGGTACGGTACGGTACGGCTTGCTTCAGCTCGCTTTAAATGGTATCACCTCTGTCGAGGTTCCAAGTGTACGGTACCGATACTAAAATGTGACGCGAAAACACTGCAGATCACTGATTGGTCAGACAGAATCGTCACTACCAGCGTCATTGTATTTGTGAGACATCAAACCCGCTAGATTTAAATAGCCAGTAACAGCCACCGCTGTAGCACCTGTTTTAAAACTACTTGCTTGACTTGCTTGAAGAAAAAAGAAAGAAAAAAGTTCCAAAAAAGAAATGGCTGAATCGTGGTCATGCAGTGAACGAAGTGCAGACGTTCCTCTCGTTGGTTGCTGAGGAGCGGATAAACTATATAATGATCAGACTATAATCCCACCCACTTTAAAGCGGTACTAACTGCAGTGGAAAAGCGAAGCGAGCCGAACCGCGCCGAGCCGAGCCGAACCGTACTGAGCCGTACCATGCAGTGGAAAAGCGCCATTAGTAATGTCAAGTTGTCATGACAAAGAAACTGCAGATTATGATGTATTGGTTTATGTCAAGTTGTCATGACAAAGACACTGATAGGTTATGATGTATTGGTTTATGTCAAGGTGTCATTACCAAGACATCTCAAACAATGTCATATTTGCATTAAAAATGTCATAATTGAGCAAATGACACTTAATGACAGTTCCCCTTCGAGGGAACTCGCACTGCGTCATCGTGATGACACTTTGGGGAACGCCCTTAGCGTAACGCATCTGAAGTATGAATGAAACTAATCCAATCCTGATTGGTGCTGCGTCATGACGTAGTAGATGACGGCATAACCGGAAGATACAAAGGGACGCCGGCACACACACACATTAGCTTTTTGTTCTTCAGCAAGCGCTCTGTGTCAAACTGTCTGTCCTATTTGGTGTTGCTTGTCCCATAAGAATTTGACCTAAATAATTGCAATATATAATCTAGTGTCTCGGATCTCGCGTTTGCCGAGGCAGCGTGTAGATTACGGGTCTACTTTGCAATGAAGATTCTGTGACTGGGATCTTGCGTTTGCCGAGGCAGCGCGTAGATTTAAGGTCTGCATTGCAATTCAGAATCTAGTGGCTCCGATCTCGCGTTTGCCGAGGCAGCGTGTAGATTACGGGTCTACTTTGCAATAAAGATTCTGTGACTGGGATCTCGCGTTTGCCGAGGCAGCGCGTAGATTTAAGGTCTGCATTGCAATAAAGAATCTATAGTGACTCGGATCTCGCGTTTGTCGAGACAGCACGTAGATTGGGTCTACTTTGCAATAAAGATTCTGTGACTCGGATCTCGCGTTTGTCGAGGCAGCGCGTAGATTCGGTCTACTCTGCAATAAAGATTCTGTGTGGGTGCGAGGCATGCACAGTCAGCTCCTGAGGGTGCTGGCTGTGTTCAATGAGAAATATCTCGATGCACACAGCCGTGCGTTTTCGGGTGTTTCAGCCTCTAGCCGTTGACTTTCTTCTCGAGAGATGAAAGCCAAATATATTGTGAATCAAGTCAAAGTCAAAGAGTTTATTTGTCATTTCAACCAGTACACAGTCGAACGAAACAACGTTCCTCCGGAGCCATGGTGCTACATAACACATATAGAACTAGTTATAAAATATGTAAAATAAATAAAAAATTCCTATATAAAGTGCACGTGCAGAGACGTGTGCAGAGTATGGGACAGTACAAAACATTTATAAACAGTGGACACAACAGAAGTGACACTGAGACAGTGCAGTGCCAACCAATACAGAGTAGTGCAAACAAATGTTACAAATGTAAACAACATACTATGGGATAGTGTTCTATGCACATAGCAGTTGCTGAGGTAGCAGACAGTTAAAAAGTGACAGTTTACAGTTTTGTAAAGTGCAACTCGGAACACGTGTGTGTGTGTCATACCAGTTTTTGATTATTTAAAAGTCTAATGGCTTGGGGAAAGAAGCTGTTACACAGTCTGGTTGTGTGGGCCCGAATGCTTCGGTACCTCTTGCCAGACGGCAGGAGGATAAAAAGTTTATGTGAGGGGTGGGTGGGGTCATCCACAATGCTGATTGCTTTGCGAATACAATGTTTTACATAAATGTGACCAGTTACGGAAACTAGGGACACAAGTCGTTCTGGAGCATTTTGAGTTATTCACAGATTCTGAAAGTGTGGTCTCCAAGATTTCCAACGATGTGTAACACATGGAAATCTGATAATATTTGGAGAAGTTGTAGCCATTTGAAGTTAGGCACTCAAAAAAACTAAAAGTGGAGAAAACCGCCTCGAAAGATGTGCAGTTCTCACCTCTCTCTGCTGCTGGGAGTGACAATAGGGCTCATTTACATCTCATTTAGATAAGCCATACCCCCTGTAAAGCTCTCCCTGTGCTTTACAGCTTTTTTTTCTTTCCTGAGCTAGCTAATAACAATAGGTAGGTATGGGAAGGTCTAAACAGACTAAACATGAGATAACATGTACGTGTTCTTAGAATTAAAACAAAACGACAAACTTTAATGTTTAATGCAAACTCACCCCCAGGACCGGCGAATGCACTTCTGCCGCTCTAGGCGAAAAACAATTGTGCTGCCCCTCTATTTGCAACGTTTACCAGCAACAACACACAAAGACCAATATGCCATATACATATAACGCAAAACCAGCAACAACACACAAAGACCAATAAGCCATAGGCCTACATATAACGCAAATAGTGCGCAACGCGCGTGTGCCCAAAATGTCAACAATATTAACCTCTTAACCTTCTCCAGAGCGTCGGCGCACTGAAGCGTTTTTTTTTTTATTTAGTTCAAATATACTATCAGATTTAATGTTATACCTTGACAAACTATACATCATTAAAAAGATATAAGACTCAAGATTCAGTATTTGACCACTATTGTATTCTGAGAAACTTATAGTGACAGTTATGTCTTAATTTGTGTCAGGAGTTATGAAATGAAAAAAATGAGTCGATACCTTTAATATGAATTATAAGCGTCAGCTGGTCCATTCATAAAAAACACTCCGTGCTGTCGTCATGACAGCGATTCACAAAACAACGTCCCTGAGGGCTTTTAGCTCAACAATGTGCAGATGTGGAGAAATATTGATATATTCTCATAGATTCACATCATATTTCTATAGACAGGAATAATATTTATTGAATTTATACCCAAATGCGTCGATGTAATCATAATGATCGCTTCTTACTGAGATGTGCTGTGTTTTCCATTCATACCAATTGCATGGGGGCGCTATTATGTCCAATAAAAGTCCATATATAGATCATGAAGAAGACCCATAGTCATGTGACATTCCAGGACGTCACTGAGTGATACAGAAAGTACAGAGATCGCTGTAACATGCAGATAAAGATGTTTTGAAGACAATAAACATGATTGCAATGATATTTGAGTTACCTGTGTTCTTCAAGCCATGCCAGGTATTTCATAATAATAGATTATATTTATAATGTAATGCTAATCGATATAGATTTCATCATCGTTCAGAACACTAAATAATACATTTTCTGTCTGATTTTTTTTTATCTGAAGCCAAGTTAGATCACAGAAGATTATTTAAAACACTAGACTTGCGTTATATAGTGAGTTTGGAGCGCAAACATGGTTTTAATCTCATAAATGGTCGTGTATTGATGGTGTGCTAAGCTAACATGCTAGCGAGCCCAGGCGCACCTGCCACGAGCAGTTATTGTTTTATGATTTTTTTCTAAATAGGAATGCTTACTGAAATGTTTCAGTGCATTTGATACCAGTTTCAAATATTTAGTGAGAACTTTGATAAAAGAAATTAGGGTTTGAAACCCTATGAATAGCTTGTGAATAGCCAGTCGTTAGTAGCTATAATGCAGACAAAAGAAATGCATATTTAGAGCCATAATAACCAGTCTGGAGAGGTGTAAATGTGTGCAGGGGAGACTGAGACTGAATGGGGCACCACAAAACAATAGAGACAATAGACTGAATAGATGACTCAGAAGATGACTAAACATCAGTTTGCTAATAGAGTCTAATCAAAATAAAGTCATATGACATGATCTTGAAAAACATTTAACTAAATACAGAGCTTTATACTTATCATTTTCAGATTTTAAATATAAAATGGTCAGACATGTGGCTTTAGCTGCAGTGCATTTCTAGATTGCTCCAGGGCCAACTTCAATTTTATTTTCATGAAGATGTTTCATAAAAATAAATTTCTAATAACTTTACAAAACTTTGAAGCTATTTAAAATGTTTTTTTTTCATTATGACAATAATTAATTCTACATTTACAATAAACAACCAGGTGTCAGCTTTCAAATGAGATCATACTTGTGCTTTTAGTGCAAAGGGTTCATGAACTGTATCTGTTTCAGTTTGTGTATGTCATTTCTGGGGATTTTTCAAAAGTGGGCTTGAAGCTTAACAGGTTAAAGTTTATGCAGGCAACATGACATCATGACTTTGCGTAAACATACACGCCACTTTCAATTCAAGTGGCGTGTTATCTATACGCATTTTGAGGTATCCGCGTGTATGTCCACGCCGAAATCTTTTGCGTGTATGTCTACGCCATTAAATGTCCGAGTGATTCCGCGTGTATGTGTACGCCGTTAAATGTCCGAGCGAAACGAAGCAAAATCTATATCTACATCTGTGGAGCGATATTTCTTTTCCTAGGATGGTAGGAGAAGACTCATAAATGGTATTAACCCCAGTGACGGGTAGGTTTAGGGACGGGGTTGGGGTAGGTCATATATTTATATATACATAATACAGTAATATAACGTTAAGTCAAAGGCGTTGATAAACACGCTGAAAAGCGATTATGCGTGTTGATAGCACGCCAAAAATGAAAATACGAATTGGCGTGTCATACATACGCCATTTCATGAGATCAGTCTGATGCAGGAGGTAAATGCCTGCTGGCATTTTTCTTTAAGCAGTCATGACAGGAATTTTCCAAATAATCATATTTCCTCCTCAGATTACTGTTGCAAATCTCTTTACACCACTTTCTTATGTGCGTATACACACACAAATGAAATGTCCGCAAGCACATTATATCATCAGCAGGTTCAGCATCTTACATAACGACTAAGGAGCAAATAAAGCTTAACTTACGTTTCAGAAACGCGCACGGCAGGCCTTCATCGCAGCAAAGGTCTTAACTGCATCCTCTATTTCGATTCTCTGTGCCAGTTCATGTTCTATGGAGATTGTTGCCAGTCCATTAAGTCTGTTCCCTGTTCACGAAACGTTCCCCATTCAAAGCAATCGGGACGTCACATATGAAACAGTTAGCCACCGCTGTCAGCGAGCCGAGCCGCCGTATTCAAGCTCCGAGGGCGCGCGCGCCGCGCCCATACCTCCGGTTCAGTTTCCCGAGCCCACAAAGTGCGGCGAAAACATTTTCGGTGTAACTGCCACAGTTCAGCTCGTCTGCGACAATCTTTGCGGCATCGATCTTCATTGAATTTTGATATCAGATAGAGCCGGCCAGAGTGCTGCATAATAAGTAGCCACGCTGTTGGGGGGCGGGGGCAAAAGCGCCGGCGGCTATTCAGTATGGAAATACACACAGACAATGACACGCCCCTACTGCATGCTAGAATCTCCGATTTCCGATTTCAACCTCAAAATGTACGCTTTTAAATATACCAATACTGTTATCTCAAACATGGAGAGGCTTCTTCATGATCTCAACTAACAGATTCTGCAAAAAAGCGGAAATCACCAATTTTGGAAAAAAAACGCTTCTTTCTCATTTTGCTCGCAAGTTGTGCTGCCGACTTGTGTCCCTGGTTTCCATGACGGGTCACAAATGTCTTTGATAGAGGGAAGAGAGACCCCAATGATCTTCTCAGCTGTTCTCACTATCCTGTGTAGGGCCTTGTGGTCCGAACCGGTGCAAGACCCAAACCAGGCAGTGATACAGCTACTCAGGATGCTCTCAATAGTCCCTCTATAGAACAAAGTGAGGATGCGGGGTGGAAGATGTGCTTTCCTCATCCTTCGTAGGAAGTATAGACGCTGCTGGGCTTTTTTGGTAACGGACTTGGTGTTAAGGGACCAGGTGAGGTTCTCCGCCAGGTGAACACCAAGGAATTTGGTGCTCTTAACGATCTCCACAGATGAGCCGGTCCAGCTTTTCAATCAGGTGCTGGGGAATGATTGTGTTGAATGCTGAGCTGAAATCTATGAATAGCATTCGAACATATGAGTCCTTTTTGTCCAGGTGGGTGAGGGCCAGATGGAGGGTGGTGGCGATGGCGTCGTCCGTTGAGCGGTTTGGACGATACGCGAACTGCAGTGGGTCTAGTGAGGGGGGTAACTGGGTCTTTATGTGCTTCATGACGAGCCTCTCGAAGCACTTCATGATAATGGATGTAAGTGCGACGGGACGGTAGTCATTGAGGCAGGACACTGGGGACTTCTTTGGCACGGGGACGATGGTGGTGGCCTTGAAGCACGCTGGAACAACTGCGCTGCTCAGAGAGATGTTGAAGATGTCTGTAAGAACATCTGCCAGCTGGTCTGCACATCCTCTGAGCACACTGCCAGGTATGTTATCTGGTCCAGCGGCCTTCCGTGGGATTACTCTACGTAGATTTTTCCTCACATCAGCTACGCTAAGACACAGCACCTGGTCATTGGGAGGAGGAGTGGACTTCCTTGCCATCACGTCGTTCTGTGCTTCAAAACGAGCGTAGAAGTCGTTCAGCGCATCTGGAAGAGAGGCATCATTGTCACAGGCAATGGGTGTTGTCCTGTAATTTGTGATGGCCTGGATGCCCTGCCACATGCGCCGCGTGTCACCGCTGTCTTTGAAGTGGCTGTGGATTTTCTGGGCGTGTGCAGGCTTAGCCTCTCTGATGGCCCGGGACAGTTTGGCCCTCGCTGTTCTTAGGGCAGCTTTGTCACCTGCTCTAAAGGCGGAGTCTCGGGTCTTCAGCAGTGTGCGTACCTCCACAGTCATCCACGGCTTCTGGTTGGCTCGTATTGTGATGGTCCTGGAGGTAGTGACATCATCAATGCATTTGCTGATATAGCTGGTCACCGATGTTGTATATTCCTCCAGGTTGGTGTTATCGCCATATGTTGCAGCCTCCCTAAACATGTGCCAGTCAGTACACTCAAAACTGTCCTGAAGAACAGAGATGGCTCCTGTTGGCCAGGTTTTCACCTGTTTCTGAAGCGGTTTTGTGCGTCTGACGAGCGGTCTGTATGCTGGAATTAGCATAACAGAGATGTGGTCTGAGTAGCCGAGGGGGGGGGGGGCGGGGTTCCGCCTGATACGCGCCTGCGATGTTTGTGTAAACAAGATCAAGCGCGTTCGCCCCTCTCGTTGCGAAGTCCACATACTGATGGAGTCTAGGGAGCACTGTTTTGAGATTTGCATGATTGAAATCTCCAGCGATAATAAACAGTCCGTCAGGATAAGCGTTCTGCAGTTCGCTCATAGACCCATACAGTTCACAGAGCGCGTCCTTAACATTAGCGCTGGGGGGAATGTAAACTCCGGTTATGATAACAGTGGTGAATTCCCGTGGTAAGTAAAAAGGTCTGCATCTAACTGTCACAAGCTCCAACAGCGATGAACAGTAACTAGAGACTAGTACAGAGTTCTTGCACCATTCAGTATTGATGTAAACACACAAGCCACCACCACGAGTCTTACCGCAGAGAGCTGTGTTCCGGTCGGCACGAAACGAGGTGAGCCCGTCTAGTTGAATGGCGGCATCTGGAATTCTGTCGCTGAGCCACGTCTCCGTGAAAACAAAGACGCAGCAGTCTCTGAACTCACGCTGCGTAGTCTGCTGAAGTCGGATATAGTCCACTTTGTTACCAAGGGAGCAAACATTTGAGAGAAAGATAGACGGGAGAGCCGGCCGGCTAGGGTTTGTTTTTAGCCTAGCATGTACCCCCGCCCTCTTGCCGCGCTTCCGCTTCCTCGCACACCGCTTGCGGCGTCCTCCACCCCGGCCACCGTCCTCAGGCGATGCCGGGGTCTCGAGTCCTGGTCTCCGTAGCAGGCCGAGTTCGCGAAGCGTCTCCTGTAGTTCATCATGCAGCTTGGTATTTGCATGAGGCTTATGGCTTAAGAGTGTTTGACGGTGGTAGACACAACCACTGTTTGTTCCGATGTCCATGTGCCGCAAGAGTCGGACTTTAAATAAAAAGAATATAAAAAATAGCACCATTTTCGGGTCCGGAGTGGCCGCTGCGTGCTACCGCGCCGCCATCAAATCATATGACTCAAATGACTCAAATCTCGCGTTGCCGAGTCAGCGTGTAGATTTCGGGTCTACAATAAAAGGGACACACAATCTGGGAAATAATACTGTTTGAGTGTGAGGCATTCACAGTCAGCTCCTGAGGGTGCTGGCAGTGTTCATTGAGAAATATCTCGACGCGTAGGCCTACATAAACCGTGCGCTGTCGGATGTTTCAGCCTCGCACCTGTTGACTTTCACCTCGAGGGATGAAAGCTAAAAATATTGTTACGGCACGATTCTCGCGTTTGCCGAGGCAGTGTGTAGATTACGAGACTGTAAATAATATTAAAACAGTATTGTTTGGTGATTATGGCTGCATTTAATTCTATGAAATTAAAATGATGGAATATTATCTCACTTTAAGAAGTTATATATTTTAATTCAGCCTACCATTATCCAGTGTTTATGGCTGCATTTAATTCTGAGGAATTAAAATAATGAGCAGTGAACGTCGTGAATCGTTTTTTTTATTTTTTCCCTGCCGGTTCTCCGCTTCAGGGTATTGAAAATAAGACGGAAATAGTAGGGCTGTCCTCCCCGTGGAGGGATGAGCGAGAATCGCTCCTCCGCGGAGCCCTCAGGAAATCGATGTTTGTATCCAGCATCAAGTGCGTTTCGGGACACATCGGTTTTCAGCGAATGCACGCTGCAGTGTCCGCCACAAGGGCTTGTGGCCAGACAGTGTGCGCATCCGCACATCGGAAACTGTTTTTGATTATTCCCTGCCGGTCTTCCATTCAGGGTGTCGAGAACGAAACCGAAAGAGCCTCCCATCTGGGGAGCCCTCAGGAAATCGTTGTCTGTATCCCGCCGTAAGTGCGCTTCGGGACATATCGGTTTCCAGCGAACGCACGCTGCTCTGTCTGCCCCACAGGCTTGCGGCCAGGCAGCACTCGCATCCGCACATCGAGAATCGTTTCGAACAAACCCTGCCGGTGAGCCGCTTCAGGGGATCGAGAACGAATCTCGAACGATACCTGAAGCCAGTCTCGAGGGGCTGGTTCCCTTGGGGTACAGACTGCAGTTCAGTTTCAACCCACCAAAGTTCAACGGGGTGGTCTGGACTGTAGTTGATCCAAAGCAGGGTCGGGTATTGGAACAAGAAGTAAACTCGCTGCTGGTAAAGCAGGCTATAGAACGTATTCCTCCGCCAGACAGGGAGTCCGGGTTTTACAACAGCTACTTCATAGTTCCCAAAAAGGATGGGGGGTTGCGTCCAATAATAGATCTTAGGCACTTGAATCGGTCTCTGAGGAGGTTCAGGTTCAAGATGCTCACCATCGTGAATCAAATTCAATCCGAGGATTGGTTTGTCACGATAGATCTGAAGGACGCAAACTTCCATATTTCCATCCTTCCATGTCACAGGAGGTTCCTGAGGTTCGCTTTCGGGGGCGAAGCATACCAATACTGGGTTCTTCCCTTCGGCCTAGCTCTCTCCCCTCGCACCTTCACCAAGTGCATGGATGCAGCCCTGGCTCCGCTGAGACTCCAGGGCATCCGTGTACTCAATTACATCGACGACTGGCTAATATTGGCCAGGTCGTGCGAGATGGGAGTTCGGCATCGAGATGTTGTTCTGGCCCACATCAGGTGCCTGGGGCTGAGACTCAACACAAAGAAGAGTGTGTTGACGCCCTCCCATAGGACTACGTTCCTGGGGGTTATTTGGGACTCCACGACGATGCGGGCACAAATGTCTACCGCACGCATGGAGTCCATACGGGCGATGGTCTCCAGAGCGAAGCTAGGCCACAACCTCACTGTGAAGCAGTTTCAGAGACTGCTGGGGCTCATGGCAGCAGCGTCCAGGATCATACCCTTCTACACATGAGACCCCTACAGTGGTAGTTGAGAGCCAAGGGGTTTTCCCCGAGGGGAAATCCGTTCCGTATGATCAGGGTAACGCGCAGATGCCTTCGTTCTGTTGTCATATGGAGGAAAACTTGGTTCCTGTCCCAGGGACCGGTGCTGGGAGCATCATGTTGCCGGAAAACCGTTTCAACAGATGCCTCACTGGTTCGGGCGCGGTCATGGACTGCCGCTTTGCGAGAGATCTGTGGGAGACCCGGCACTCTTCCTGGCACATCAATTGGCTGGAAATGCTGGCGGTCTACAAAGCTCTGAGGAGTTTTTTCCCGGACCTCCGCAGCCACCATGTCCTGATACGCTCGGACAACATGTTCGTAGTCGCGTACCTGAATCACCAGGGGTGTCTGAGGTTGCGCCCTCTATGCAGACTGATACCAGATCCTTCTGTGGTCCCAGGGGAAACTGTCGTCTCTCAGAGCGATATATGTCCCCAGGAATCAAAATCAGGGAGCAGACGTCCTGTCGAGGCAGGGGCTGAGGCCCGGGGAGTGGCGACTTCACCCCAAGGTGGTGGAGGCCATGTGCGTGAGATTCGGCCCAGTGGAAGTGGATCTGTTCGCGTCTCAAGAGACGTCCCACTGTCCACTGTGGTTCTCTCTCAGGTATCCAGCTCCGTTGGGGATGGACGCTATGACGCAGACATGGCCGAGGCTGTGTCTGTACGCATTTTCCCTGATCGCTCTGCTCCCGGGAGTCTTGGAGCGGGTCCGCCGGGAAGGGATCAGCCTACTTTTAGTAGCACCCCGCTGGCCGACCCGGATATGGTTCTAGGACATAGTAGCACTGCTAGACGGCCTCCCGTGGCAGGTCCCTCTGAGGAGGGATCTGCTGTCTCAGGCAGGGGGTACAATATTTCACCCCCGGCCAGAGCAGTGGAACCTCTGGGTCTGGCCCCTGAGGGGGCTCGGTACTTAGAGGCTGGCCTGTCAGCAGGTGTTGTCGAGACCCTACTCAGCTCCAGGGCTCCTTCCACCAGGAGACTGTACAGCCTGAAGTGGAATGTGTTTTCCACTTGGTGTAGAGAGCGTGAGGTGGATCCAGTTAACTGCCCAGTGGCTTCAGTTCTGGAGTTCCTCCAAGATAGTTTCTCCGCCGGTCTTATCCCATCCACACTTAAGGTGTATGTGGCTGCCATTGCGGCTCGCCACTCGCCTTTAGGTGATGGGCCTTTGGGAAAGCACCATCTGGTTGTACGTTTCCTCCGTGGGGCTCGGAGGATAAGGCCTGCGGCTCACTCCAGAGTCCCAACTTGGGACCTGGCGGTGGTTCTTGAGGGGTTGGCTAAGGCCCCCTTCGAGCCCCTGGAGTCGGCTGAGGCAAAGAACCTGACCTTCAAGGTGGCCTTTCTCCTTGCCAGCACTTCTCTGAGAAGAGTAGGGATCTCCAGGCCTTGGCTACATCGCCAACTTGCCTGGAGTTTGCCCCTGGCGGAGTTAAGGCCATCTTACATCCTAGACCGGGCTATGTGCCCAAGGTGCCGTGTAGTGCGGCGCGGTCAGTGGTTCTTCAGGCCTTCCATCCTCCACCTCATGGGACGGCGGAAGAGGGGAGACTTCACCTGCTCTGCCCAGTCAGAGCCCTAAGGGTTTATTTGGAGAAGTCTCAGTGGAGGAAGTCAGACCAGTTGTTGGTGTGCTTTGGTTCACCCAAGAAAGGGCTGCCTGCATCTAAACAAACAATCAGCAATTGGATTGTCCAGGCTATAGCCACGGCTTATCAGGTGCGCAATTTGCCTTCACCTGTCGCCGTGAGGGCACATTCCACCAGGAGCATGGCCTCCTCGGTGGCCCTCCTTTCTGGCATCTCGCTTCAGGAGATCTGCGAGGCGGCCGGGTGGGCCACCCCGCACACCTTCATACGCTTTTACAGTCTGCAACTCCCCGTGACGCCAGAGTGCTCGCGTCCTAAGTGTGCCTGGCCTCCCAGCTTCACACTTGGGCGGACGTGATTACGGGGTGGCATAGTGGGCATTTCGTTCCCCAAAGTGTCATCACGATGACGCAGTGCGAGTTCCCTCGAAGGGGAACGTCTCGGGTTACGACTGTAACCCTTGTTCCCCGAGAAGGGAACGAGACACTGGGTCTCGTTGCCACACCTATCACGGTCAGAGCGCTTGCTTCATCGCAAGAGAGCTAATGTGTGTGTGTGCCGGCGTCCCTTTGTATCTTCCGGTTATGCCGTCATCTTCTACGTCATGACGCAGCACCAATCAGGATTGGATTAGTTTCATTCATACTTCAGATGCGTTACGCTAAGGGCGTTCCCCAAAGTGTCATCACGATGACGCAGTGTCTCGTTCCCTTCTCGGGGAACAAGGGTTACAGTTGTAACCCGAGACGTTGTCATAAACATGCATGAACCCTCCTTCATATTAATTACATATGTCATGTCATGATTATGAAGGTGTAATTTCAGTCTTATGCACACCCCTTCAAGTAAAGTGTTAACAAATATTTTTATATTATGAAATATTTGAATATTTTACATTTTTAAAAGTTAATATTAATATCCATTTAGGGTTACCAAGTGCATAATCCAATTTTTTATCCAATGTTTTTCCTTTGAGAAGAAGGCTAAAAGCAAAACATTATTGTTTTGAAGCACCAAACGTCCTTCAAAAAAATAATAATAATAATCAAAGCAATCAAGTCTGTTTATCTCAATCAGCAGTCTTATTAATGTCTGCCATGAGATGTTTCTCAGAAGCGGGATTCATTTTGTCATAATGTCTTATGTCTCATAAAGAATATGTCCTCATTACCCACCATGTTTTTCGGCCTTCCATTGAGGCATTTTCACCGCAGGAGGATGAGGAATCAGAGAGTATCCTTTTAGAAGATGCAGAACAGAGAACATCATTTTAGATAAGAACAAATAGTGAAAGGTGTAGAAAGGTGTCAGCATTGAGGTCAGTTTCATTTCGGTCATACAAATTTTAAAAAATGACTTGAAGTAGGTTTTTTAACATTTCAGTTTAACATTTAACTTTCTTTAGAAACATGTACTGATGAGTGAAAATCACAAAACACGTCTAGTACATGTCATGCCTAAAGGTAACAGAAGCTCACAATTTTTATTTCAACCGGGTATTTTAATGTTTTAATCAGAAACAGGTGCGTAAGGATGGTCCGTGAGGGACCGATTGGAGATCGCTTGGATTGAGTGGAGTTTAAACGGGCATTACATCAAGTTGGGGTTGGGGTTGGGGTTGGGGTTGGGGGTTGCTCGGTGACGTTGTTGCTCGGTGACGTTGTCGCTCGGTGAGGTTGTTGCTCAGCAAGGGGGTTGGTTCCGGGTTGCCGACACGGCAGACGAATGGAAGCCATGAGCGGGGTCTATCAAGGAGAGAGAGATAAGTGATATTCTGAGTTAGATTATGACATTATTGACGATTCTCGTAACTGTTTCAAAAACCTATGATGTGAAGGTGACTGCTTAAGGGAAGTTGTCGTTGCAGTGAGTGGCCTACATTTCCCCGTTGTCACGATCAGGATTATCTCGATGAGCGATGGATGAAACGCCGCGCTGAAGCCTTACCTTTGTGAGTGAAGTGTTTCACAGTATTTGATAGTATTTATTCACGTGTGTTTCCCTGTGTGGATTGTAGTGAACATGAGTGTGGAGAATGCATTGCTGAAGCAGCAGTGGTAGCAAACTACCTCCATTCCCTCTCCGCCTGAGCCCCGAAGAGAACAGTTACGCTGGTGAGCAACCTACCTCCATTCTCTCTGCCTGAGCCCCTAAGAGAACAGTTATGCTGGTGAGCAACCTACCTCCATTCTCTCTGCCTGAGCCCCGAAGAGAACAGTTATGCTGGTGAGCAACTTACCACCATTCTCTCTGCCTGAACCCCGAAGAGAACAGTTACGCTGGTGAGCAACCTACCTCCATTCTCTCTCTGCCTGAGTCCCGAGGAATACGGCTATTTTGGCCGTCCTTCCGGTTGATACGAAGGAACTTGCCCACGGAGAGTCATCTGGCATCGGTCATCTGGTGCCATAAACACACAAGGTGTAACAATATTTTAGAGAGAGAGGTTTAAAATTCTTTGTTTTTTTACATTTCAAAAATTATACATTCATACACTCATATTCAAACATTACATAATAAAATTATAACATATATAAACCCACAGATGTATAATAAAAAAATACAATTAAAAAATGTAAAATTCAGAACCATCACATCATCATAAATGGTGCATAAAACATCATTAACAGTAGAACGGCCACGGCGGTCATTTTGACCGTTTTGAATTTTATATCTGCAATAACTTTGTTGAAAAAAAAAAAATCCTGCTGGTACCTGACTTTTCCTAAAAGTGTCTGTATTTTAATTTAAAATGTTTTTAATATAAATTACACATAAGGCAAAAAAACAAATGAACATATTTACCTTTTTCGGCCATAGACGGTCATATTGACCGCACTGAATTTCGCGGTATTCTTTTGTTACATTTCTCACGGTTGACCTTTCGTCTATTAGGAAATAATCAGAAGATTCAATTGCAAAATGACAGATATGTTTATTGAGAGCTGGTCAGATGCTGGCAGAGTTAAGGTGTGTAAATGTCCGGTATGAAGCCCTAGGCAGCACAGGGATGCTGCGTGAAGAACCAAGAGTGCTGAACACGGGATGACACACGGAAAACAGATACAGCAGGGAACAAACACGCAGGAAAAATCCACAACGATCTGACAAAGTCTAGGCGACAACAGTGACACTAAAAAGGGTCGAATCGCTGATCAGTTGCAGCTGGCGCGTTGATCAGAGCGGGCGTGCTGATCAGCTGCAATGATCAAGGATAAGAAGAACAAAAATTATGATAACATACTGGGTTAATCTTCAGGGACACTGTAGCTCTCATCCCGCTAAAGCCATACTAGAAGAATGTTGGGAACACAATAAAAGTAGATGCTTTAGTTTTGGATGGGTAGGCAATGCAAAAGCAGAAAGCCTTGGCCTCTGCAGTATAAAATATATCCCAGCAGTCCCATATCCAGATCTTCCTCCGTGGTTTTTTATAAATCTATTAGTTGACCTACATATACAGCAAATAATCAAAAAGAAATCTAAGCAAACATACATGGGAAGAATAGCAGAAAATTATATAGAACAGCTATATAGAAATAACTGCATGATCTTTACTGATGACTCTAAAGATCCAGAGACTGGAAGGACAGGAGCTGCAATATACACTCACCGGCCACTTTATTAGGTACCCCATGCTAGTAACGGGTTGGACCCCCTTTTGCCTTCAGAACTGCCTCAATTCTTCGTGGCATAGATTCAACAAGGTGCTGGAAGCATTCCTCAGGGAGTTTGGTCCATATTGACATGATGGCATCACACAGTTGCCGCAGATTTGTCGGCTGCACATCCATGATGCGAATCACCCGTTCCACCACATCCCAAAGATGCTCTATTGGGTTGAGATCTGGTGACTGTGGAGGCCATTTTAGTACAGTGAACTCATTGTCATGTTCAAGAAACCAATTTGAAATGATTAGAGGTTTGTGACATGGCGGAAGTAGCCATCAGAGGATGGGTACATGGTGGCCATAAAGGGATGGACATGGTCAGAAACAATGCTCAGGTAGGCCGTGGCATTTAAACGATGCCCAATTGGCACTAAGGGGCCTAAAGTGTGCCAGGAAAACACCCCCCACACCATTACACCACCACCACCAGCCTGCACAGTGGTAACAAGGCATGATGGTTCCATGTTCTCATTCTGTTTACGCCAAATTCTGACTCTAACATCTGAATGTCTCAACAGAAATCGAGACTCATCAGACCAGGCAACATTTTTCCAGTCTTCAACTGTTCAATTTTGGTGAGCTCTTGCAAATTGTAGCCTCTTTTTCCTATTTGTAGTGGAGATGAGTGGTACCCGGTGGAGTCTTCTGCTGTTGTAGCCCATCCGCCTCAAGGTTGTGCGTGTTGTGGCTTCACAAATGCTTTGCTGCATACCTCGGTTGTAACGAGTGGTTATTTCAGTCACTGTTGCCCTTCTATCAGCTCGAACCAGTCTGGCCATTCTCCTCTGACCTCTGGCATCAACAAGGCATTTCCGCCCACAGAACTGCCGCTCACTGGATGTTTTTTCTTTTTCGGACCATTCTCTGTAAACCCTAGAGATGGTTGTGCGTGAAAATCCCAGTAGATTAGCAGTTTCTGAAATACTCAGACCAGCCCTTCTGGCACCAACAATCATGCCACGTTCAAAGTCACTCAAATCACCTTTCTTCCCCATACTGATGCTCGGTTTGAACTGCAGGAGATTGTCTTGACCATGTCTACATGCCTAAATGCACTGAGTTGCCGCCATGTGATTGGCTGCTTAGAAATTAAGTGTTAACGAGCAGTTGGACAGGTGTACCTAATAAAGTGGCCGGTGAGTGTATATCCCAGCATACAAAACAGGCATTAAAAAGAGAACCACAGATCATCTGTCAGTATATACAGTTGAGCTAATGACCATATTGATGGCATTGCAGTGGATAGAAGGAAACAAGGAAGGCAAGGTGGTCATTGCATCAGATAGCTGGGCAGCGCTCAGTAGTATTAAATCTGTTAAATCCTGTAGGTTAGATCTGGTATTTAGTATTCATAACTATATATATATAGATTATATCATAAGGGTTGGACTGTCTGCCTCGTTTGGGTTCCTGCCCATGTAGGGGTAGAAGGTAATGAAGATGCTGATATGCTGGCAAAACAAGCACTCAAATCATAGTCAGTTGATATACAGGTTCTGCTAAGTAAATCTGAAGCTAAAAAGGTCATTAAAGAGAAAATGCAAAAAATATGGCAAGAATACTGGGAACTAAATGAAACTGGAAGACATATTTATAATATACAGAAACATGTTGGTCTGGGAAGAAAACTGGGTGGGAGCCGGAAGACAGAGACAGTCGTTACGCGCTTTAAGAATAGGACACACAGGTCTTAACTATTCACTTTATAAAATAGGTAAACACCCAACTGGACAATGTATAAAATGTAATAGTATAGAGACCATTCAACATGTGCTGTTTGAGTGTAGAGGTCATGTGGAAGCAAGGAGGAAACTAGCAGCAGCTGTAAAGAAAGTTAAGCTTAGGTTCACTGTTGAGAATCTACTTGGGTATAAAGCATGGGGAATATCAAAACACCTCATTAAATATCTGAAAAATACGGGGTTAATGGAAAGAATATAATTTTTATTTATTTTTTATTTTTTGAGGGGGGTTTTAAGTGAGTTTGCACAAAATCTGTTCCACACTCCAGTCCGGTAGGTGGCGGTAATGCTCCTAAATGCTGGTTGCCAACCGGCAATCAAATCAAAGAAGAAGAAGAAGAAGCTGCAATGATCGACCACGCACACACGCACGCACGCACACACACACAACAAGACGAGAAAGGAGACAGCGAATTCATAAACCGTAACATTTTCTCTCTCACTGTCAAAAGAATATTTAAATAAGATACTTTTAGTTGTTATTATCTTGTTCTGAGTTATGTTGAATGGATATGGAAATATAGCTATCTGTGAATATGCGATAATTACGGGCTACTGATATTATTATTTATAAATGTAATTAAACTTTTTTTAAATGTACAGTTTGGTGTTGTTTTGTTTTTAAAAGATATCCTAATACAATAAATGCATTAATCTCTCAATTGGGTATTTATCATTAAGGATATAGAGATTGCAATCTAACGGTCAAAATGACCGCTTGTGGCAGTTCTAGTAGTTTTGGAATTCTGGCACTTCTAGTGTTAACACACCATATTTCAATAAAAATAATTTACAATTGTAGCCATGGTCAGATCTGCCATTTTTCCTAAACTGCTGGTTTTGCATTCTTTTAATTCAGAGACTCTGACAAAAGTAAAGGGCATGGGACTTGATTGAATTACTGACTCTGATTCACTTCACGGGCGTTTGCCACGAATGGTTAAACAAAGAAATGCATTGCTTATCACATATGACACAGACATGTGACCAAAGGGCCCATCTTTGAATCAGAATCACGTGGAAGAACCCCTCCGAAGGTGACAAGACGAACATTGTCCATTCAGATAAGCGCACACACGTGGAATCCCCCTTTGGGGTTTTTCGCTTACACACACACAGAAGAGAATTGTGAGATTAGACAACTGGCCATTGTAGCCGTTGTTAAACTCATCAAATTCGAAGCACCCACGCTCACACGGGACTGGTCGCGAGTTCACCCCCCCCCGTCACCATCGGTCAATGAACTCTGAACATACATACATACGCATGAACACACACGAAATACTCTGAACACATGGGATCAAAAATCCCCTTTTTGTAAATGTATAATGTTTTGTGGTTGTGTTTTCATGATTCCCTGATGACAAAACTGGTATAACTGTAAGCTGTTATGATATGTGACCAATTTAACATCCGTTTTAACCACGGAAATCATGTATCTGCATTTCACTAAGCCCTAGGAATGCCGAATTTGGTATGGTTGTAATCAGAATAATCAAAGAAGATTGAATCATCAACCCAAAATGTAATATGATGCATGCTTTTATTAATACTAGTTTAGAAGTGTGTTTCGAACAAGTTTATCCCCTATGCACATGATCCGTAAGGCGTGAATCACGAGGTCTGACGACCCGCCTTCCTGCAACACGATTGGATCAAACACGTGAGGAAGGCGTGTCCCTCGCTCCTTCAAAATAGACCGCCACCTTATCCTCTGTGCAGTTTCCTACGCCAGAGAGAGATGCCTAAACTTTCCTGCTAAACTCCAGCCGGAGTTTTCCTTCTTCGTCGTTTTTCTACTTTGTTTTAAATCTAAGTTGCTTTCTTTCGATCTACCTCAGTTGATAGTTCGGTTTCATTCAAGAACGAAACAAGTTTAAGATTAATCGCCTCTCGTACGGGCCGCAGCTGAAGCAATCGCAAACATCTGCCTCCTACCGGAAGACGCGCCAGACAACTCCAACCACGCTGCCTTTGTAACACAACTCAACACAAAGGGACCGTGTTTAAACCAAGTAACGTACAAATCTCAATTAAGTGCTGCTTAAAGTTGTCTAGATTAATATTCGAATCCTTTGGGTCTCTGTTGCACTGTTTGAACTGTCATTATCTCTCTCTCTCTCTCTCTCTCTCTCTCTCTCTCTCTCTCTCTCACACCCACACTCTCTCTCTCTCTCTCTCTCTCACTCTCTCTCACTCTAACTGTGTCCTTTTAAATACGTCATATTGCAATCCTGTATTAATTGTTTGTTTTGATATGCATATTATTTACTCCTGCGTGATTTTTTAGTAGTCTATATAACCCTTAGTATTGTGTTATTAAAATTCCATAATCCTTTGAATCGAATCTGTCTCATTGTCCCATGATTGAAGTCTCTGTAATATGTCAAAGATCTGTAAGTTACCAAAGCTCTACCTCGGTTAACTATTGTAAACATCTGAAAGTGCCGTATACGAGCAGATACTTCCGTGTGGCCAGCGGAAAATATTCACTCGGTATACAGGCAGGTAATCTTGTGATATAAGGAAGTTTTCATCTCCGATTCGCAGGACGAACCAGGATGCATGACAAACTAATTTGGAATCACATGTAAATTGACCCTGACAATTAATCTGACTTAACCAAACCAAATATCAATAATTACTACGATCAATCGTGTTAATTATTCATATATGGTAATGTTTAGTCCATTCCCTATTTGGGATAATTTAATTTATGTATGCGATTACCTATTCATTATCTAATGAATAATATTCCCCATTTGAGTTAAATAATTTCCCCAAAACAGACTCATTTTCGCTACACAATATTATAATATGCATAATCCACTTTAAGGCTTCCTGTCACTAATCTCCTAAACATAACTTCAGGATCCGTAGATCCAAAATGTAAGCCTTTGTTCTTCCTAGTCTTCCACACTGCCAATTTTGCAGTCCCAATCAGATAACTTAATAAACACACTTTCTTCCTCATCAAAAATCCATACTTTAACCCTCCAATGAACACTTTATCCGGAAAATCCTCGTTAAATTCCCTGAACCATTCCTTAAGAAGTTTAAAAAGACTTTGTAGTCTTTCGCATCTTAAAAACAAATGTTCCAAATCCTCCTCTTCTCCACAAAACCTACATTCCCCACCCACTGCTGGATTCAAGTGTGCCACATGTCTGTCTGTAGCTATTGCCCTGTGAATAATCATCCATTTTAGATCAGCTGTTCACTTCTCCACTGGAGGTTTATACAGTGCTCTCCATCTGTCCCTCACGAGGAAATCTGGTGTCAACAGTCCTGGCCACCCAGAGGCTTTTACTCTCAGAGGCTTTTAGATGATTATTGATGTATGACCTTCACTGTGATGTGATATATGGCCTTCTTTGATGTAGACTCAAAACCCTCCAGGGCTCGGACCGGGCACAATAAATGTTGCTTATCTTGCTCATCCGACACATGCGGTGGAGGATGAAACGCCTGAAGAATTATAGACCGTGCCACATTTGACGGCACCTTAGGCACATAGTCAGGTCTAGGGTGGAGAATGGCCTTTACTCTGCCAGGAGCGAACTCGAGGCAAGAGGGAGCAACCGATAAAGCCTGCTGGTCCCCAACTCTTTTGAGGGACGTAAATGCGAGCAGGAAGGCTACTTTAAAGGACATGAATTTCTCAGACACCTCATCCAAGGGCTCGAAGGGTGCCAGGCATAACCCTTCGAGGACCACTGTCACACTCTAAAAAATGCTGGGTTGTTTTTTAACCCAGAATGCTGGGTTGAGTCTGTTGGGTAATTTTGTTGGGTTATTTTACCATATTTTAAACACCTTTGGGTAGTTTTAATTTTCCAGTGGTTGGGTTAAATCTGCTGGGTCGCAACGCTGGGTTGTTTCTGCCCAGCTGGGTTGTTTCACGAGTTTCGCGCCTTGGAGATGTTCAAATTCGCTCCCAAGCTGTCATTTTGAGAGGACAAAGGGGCAAAGCAGCTGGGTGAAACTGTTTTGAGGTAAGTTTTTTTAATGTTTTTTTTCTAATTAATAATTAATTTTAAATATACAGTTCATGATTATGTACCACACGGAATAATATCTGAAACAGAGGAAAGAGTCGTTTCTGTCACTGACAAGCGAATTGAACAAAGTGAGTCGAGTCAAAACAAAACAATTGAGTAATATCACTCACTGCTCTTATGTAAAATGCCTGCAATTGTCCATACCGACATGTATAGACTAGACATGTGCCGGTATTCAGTAATGCGATAAATCGCGGTAATGAATATGCACGATATTGTTATCGCGGGGACTTCGAAATACCGTGAAAAATAATAGATCCGAATTTAGATTTTTAGAACGCGCATCAGCTTATTTTCCCTCAACCGCTTAAAAAACAATGCGTATATGCTGCGCAAAACACATGTGCACTTTGATGTAAACAATCCCCACAGCACTTGTATAAGCACTGTGTGCATGCAGTGCGCACTCTAGTCTAATGTAAACAATCCTCACATGGAGAAGAAGCACGGCGGAAGGAGGAACGCTGCCGACTATTTATCCCCCGCATGGCTGCCAACTCTCACGCATTCAGCTTGAGACTCACGCAATTGACACTTTCACACGGTCTCGCGCCACACATCCATTTTCTCACCCAGAGAAAAATCGCGGAGCAAAGAGGACACTGACACCGACAGACTAGACAGAGCAGGTTACTTTTGATATGAAAAAAATATCAGCTCTCAGGTTTTATAACGAAATTCAGACAATAAATACTGTTTTGGTGCTTGTAAATGTGACGTGACAGATCGCGCGCCTCAGATCAAGTAAACCGATCATCTGTTACTTTTTATTAAAGATACAGTACAACCCACCGAAAGGTACGTTCTTTCGATCAATCAGTGTTTTTCAACCACGGAAAGAGGTCAATAACACTGCAGGAGAACAATTATGTCACAGAACGTTACATTTACCTCAGGAAAGCCATTTAATGTTAGTTGACTATAAGAAAATAGCTATAGAGAGGAGTATTTTGCTAAATATGTGCACTATATTATTTTAATATATGTTTACTTGTCATTATATAATTGTTATTATAATGAAAATTACGGCATATTACATTTTTATATTTATATTATTATTATATTTATATTGTATGCATTATATTTAATTTCTCTCTGTATGTTTACAGCATTATGTGAGATATATTTTTTCTTGAGAAACATTTAAATGCAGGCTATCTACTGTAGCCTACCTAATATTTATCCAAATCAGTCAATATTGAATCAAGATTGAAATTAAATCCAAGAATTTAATTGAAATCATGAAAATTGTGTTAAGCAATAATACAAACAGTAGCCTCAGTAACCATGTAAACATTATAACATGTTGTCACTAAAAAATAAAATTAATGTTTTGACAATCACAATTACACATTGTGATGCAAGTTTTTTTTAGATACCCCCAATCCGTCTGTTTCTCTTGTGCAATTAAAATATCGTGATAATACCGTATACCGTGATAAAAGCTCAATCAATTAATCGCAGCATGAAAATTTTATACCGGCACATGCCTAGTATAGACATAACAAGTGCGTAAAATGTTGTGGGACCACAGGTCGAAAAGAACCGTCCATCCGTTTCAAATAAACCGGTTCACCAAATTTGAAACAAAATGATTCCAAGACATGAATCGACTTATCAGCACAGCGAAAACTTTCAAAGCGCGTGCATGCTCAGTGCCGTGGGTTGGACCAGTGAGGTGATGCATGTGTGGTACAAAAAGTATTTTTACAGACATAAATTTGTTTTTGGTACGTGATGTAATTCAAAATGTCTTTTTTTTTTTCTTTTTTTTTCGAAAAGCATGGATACATTTGTGAGGGAAAACTCTCCGAGTGGCAGTTACCCAGTCTTATCGACAAGTAACGTTTAACGGTAAGTTCATCTTTATACACTTTTGCAGCTTTTACATAATTGACTGCCTGTGATAATCAACTCAACCTTGCGTAACTTAACGTAGCCTATAACGTTACATTTGATCCGTTCAATAGTTAGCTATGGGTAGCTCACAAGGCTGCCAACTTCTGAGTTTAGCTATTTAAGCTTGTGATTCGATTCCGATCTTGATTCAATGTCGATTCCTTTGGATAAATATCAGATGTAGTAGCTTCATGTAAAAAAAAATTAAAGGAAAAAATCTCTCAACTAATGCTAAAAACATAAAGGGAGCACTTTCAGCTGGTATAGGATGGACTATGTTATATGGTTAATCTCCATTTGTGTTACACAGAAGAAAGAAAGTCATATACATCACATCTGGGGTGGAATGAGGGCGAGTAAATGATGAGAGATTTAAATTTGTGGGTGGAGAATTGCTTTATTAATCTGTTTCATTTTTTTCAACTTTAGTGAGTGTGTAATGTTGCTGTTTGTGCATAAAACATATCTGCAAGGTTAGTTGTTTTAGATCTTCAAAATTATACAACATAAAAGGCAACTTTAGGTATGTAGTATCATTATTGCATATTTAGTTCTATGTCTGTAGCTTATTGCACTAACTTTAGTATATATTTGTTGTAGCTGGTCCTGTTTATGAGATGTTATGTCTCTTTTCTGCAGAGAATAGAGGTGATGTTGCTCTTTTGGTCCTTCCCCTTCTTCCTGCCATGGTGTACATAATTGGTCAGAAGATCTTTCGTCCATCTATTGACGAAGCTAGAAAGCCTTCCATTGATCATCAACCAGTAAGTATAAAACTGCATAACTGCTATTTAAATTGCATTGTGACCTGCCTGTGCATTAAAGGGTTAGTTCACCCAAAAATGAAGATTATGTCATTAATGACTCACCCTCAGTCGTTCCAAGCCCGTAAGACCTCCGTTCATCTTCGGAACACAGTTTAAGATATTTTAGATTTAGTCCGAGAGCTTTCTGTCCCTCCGTTGAAAATGTATGTACGGTATACTGTCCTTGTCCAGAAAGGAAATAAAGACATCATCAAAGTAGTCCATGTGACATCAGTGGGTTAGTTAGAATGTTTTGAAGCATCAAAAATACATGTTGGTCCAAAAATAACAAAAACTACGACTTTATTCAGCATTGTATTGTCTTCCGGTTCTGTTGTGGATCCGCGTTCACGAGTCCGCAGTGACGCTGCTGACGTAAGACGCTGCTGACGTGTGTCTGGTGTGTCCGTGAATACGGGTTCAAATAAATATGGCTGGGCAAAAAAATGCAAGTCTTCCTCTGTGTGGAAATCCTTAGACATGTTTGCGAAGATTGTTTTGTTTCCAGCGTAAACCTCCCTCAGACTGTAAACGAAGCTCGGGAGCACCAGACACACGTCAGCAGCGTCTTACGTAAGCAGCGTCACTGAACGCGGATCCACAACAGAACCGGAAGAGAATACAATGCTGAATAAAGTCGTAGTTTTTGTTATTTTTGGACCAAAATGTATTTTCGATGCTTCTAAACACTCTAACTAACCCACTGGTGTCACATGGACTACTTTGATGATGTCTTTATTTCCTTTCTGGACAAGGACAGTATACCGTACATACATTTTCAATGGAGGGACAGAAAGCTCTCGGACTAAATCTAAAATATCTTAAACTGTGTTCCGAAGATGAACGGAGGTCTTACGGGCTTGGGACGACATGAGGGTGAGCCATTAATGACATCATTTTCATTTTTGGGTGAACTAACCCTTTAAGCACGGGATACTGTACATCCCGCCAGTTGATATTGCAGAATAAACTTCAACAGGGTAATCAACACAAAGTAGAGGGATCTCGTATCACCCGGAAGGAGTTTATTTTGTGATGAAAACTGCCTGGATGTACATTTAACTTTATTACCTCAAAACAATTCCTATTAATCAGCTTTGATCCTTAAAAAAAAAAAAAAAAAAAAAAATATCAAACAAGACATTTAAGGAATAATGTAAAGTATACCACTTATTATATGGCTTTTCGCCAAATAAAAATATTGATTGTTGAAATCATGATGAACTTTACACAGTAATTGAACTGAATTAAATCAACACTGAACTGACTTCAACCGAATAATGACACCATTGCCATTGAAACAATTGGTATTGTATTTACTTTCTTTTGTAGGTTGGAATGAACATGGTGGCATTTCTAAACCGCGCAGAGTCCACAAAAACCCATCCCATTATCATGGCCATGGGAAACGCCCAGCAGGTATCGCAATCCTTCATCATCAATGGACAAGCACACTACTTGCAGCTGTTGATGTATGCTTCAAAGCATTCTATGTATTTGACATGAACTACCCCAAGCAGGGCTGTGTTTCCCATACAACAACGTAACTCGATGCTTCAATACCACAGTACGATGCATTGTTGAAGAAATCAACTAGCTAATCACGACTGTTTCCCGAAACCATATTGTCGCAAAGTGGTCGTTCAACCACATTGGTTTATGACGTCACGCACGTGGTGGAGTAATAACTTATTTTAATTAAACTGTTTGAGATCGAATTAATGCTAGATATTTTGATATAAATTACAGACATGGCATCTGAGGCATATTTCAAATTTTCCCAGTAATTTCGCTTTATTTCCAATTCAATCATAGGGTCGTTCTTACATAGTAGAGCACGTTCACACATGCGCAGTCTTCAAAAACGGTGCTTTAAATGTCTTGACAAACTCAAAGACGTAAATGAAATTTGTATGTGTTCTAAATAAAAGACACAGGTTGTACTGAATGTCAGCTTGCTTATTTTGCTCAAGTTAAGGATTTATTGAGTCCACATGGCATGCAATCTTGAAACTATGCTCTCGAGAGCTGTCGTTCCAAACACACAACTTTGCAATGCTGTTCGCGAATGTTCGTTGGAACTATGGTTTCGGGAAACATCGATTTGTTGAACTGTGCTGATAACGACGGAACTTGCGACCATAGTTGTCTAACGCTGCTTTCGGGAAATGCACACCATTTTGCTTCTACAGAATTAAATGGTATAAATTTCATTGTTCAACACTCATTTTCTTTCTTCCTTAACTGTATTTTACTTTATTTAACTGTACCTATGTCAATTTTAGCATATTTTAAAAATTTGTTTGCATTCGCTGACTTTAAAATTGAATTGTCTGTCAATTTCACTGTGTATTTAAACCGTTAAATGTATAAATGTCATTGTTCAGAACTAATCTTCTTTCTTTAATTGTATTTGACTACTTGATGTATTTTTAAATGACTTTGCATTAGCTGACTTTAAAATATTATTGTCAATGTCACTGTATTTAAACCATTAATGGTTTTAGAACTAATCTTATTTATTTATTAAAACTGACAATATTTAACTTTGCAGCACTAAATGATTTGTGCATTTAAAGTTGATTTGTGCAGTTTGTTGTGCTTCCAATTTTAACACGTTTGTGAATGTCAGTTGGCAAGCATTAAAAATATTATTTTGACAGTCTAAACATGTTCTTCATTATTTCTTAATTCATAGTTTTACAGTAAAGCACAGGTGAAATTATAAGAATAACCCAGCAAAAATAACCCAGAATAGCATATCAATTAATGGTAAAAAATTACTACATCTTGGGTTTTCTCAACAACCCAGCCTGCTGGTTTAAAATGTCACTGGGTTAATTTAACCCAGCATGTGTTCTGTCCAATATTTACCCAGCGCTGGGTTGCCAATTGGGTTGTTTTTAACCCAGCAATTTTTAGAGTGCAGGTCCCAAGAGGGAACTCTGGACTGGATGACAGGCCTCATCCTCCTAGCTCCACGAAGGAAAACGTACAATAAGTAGGTGTCTCCCCAAGGTGCCCACCCCTAGAGGCGTGTGGAAGGCAGCTATGGCCTCCACATAGACCTTAAGCGTGGACGGGGAGAGCCCGTCAGAGAAGCGACTCTGGAGGAACTCCAGCACTGAAGCCACCGGGCAGTTAACTGGGTCCAACTGATGTTCTCTGCACCATAAGTTGAATACATTCCATTTTAATGCATACAGTTTCCTCGTGGAGAGGGCTCTAGAGTTTAAAATGGTCTCAACAACCTCAGTTGAGAGACCAGCATTTAAGAGTTGGTCCCCTTCAGGGGCCAGACCCACAGCTTCCATAACTCCGGCCGAGGGTGAAATATTGTGCCCTCGGCCTGAGAAAGAAGGTCCCTCCTGATCGCGATTTGCCAAGGAGGGCCTGCTAGAAGAACCATGATGTCCGAAAACCATACTCGGGCCGGCCAGTACGGGGCTACTAGGAGTAAGCTGATCCCGTACCGCCGGACCCTCTCTAGAACCGCTGGGAGCAATCGGGGGAAAAGCATACAGACGTAGCCTCGGCCACGTCTGCACCATGGCATCCAGTCCCAGGGGAGCTGGATGCGTGAGGGAGAACCAGAGTGACCTGTCCAAACTCCTTCCATATTAGCTCCACCGACTCTGCATGGAGTCTCCAATCCCTGGGCCTCAGCCCCTGCCTCAACAGGATGTCTGCTCCCACATTGTTGTTCCCAGGGATAAACATCGCTCTTACTGAGAGAAGTTTGCCCTGGGACCACAGGAGGACCTGGTGCGCCAGTCTGCATAGAGGGCGCGATCTCAGGCCCCCTTGTCGATTTATATAGGAGACCACTGACGTATTGTCTGTCCGTACTAGAACATGATGGCCTCTGAGGTCCGGAAGGAAGTGTCTGAGAGCCAGAATCACAGCCAACATCTCTAGGCAATTGATGTGCCAAGAGAGATGAAGGTCCTTCCAGAGACCCCTGGTATAGCGGCCTTCCATAACCTCACCCCAGCCTGCGAGAGAAGCATCTGTGGTCACAATCTTTATCTGACACAGTGCCCCCAACACAGGACCTAGGGACAGGAACCAAGGTTTCTTCCACATTACCAAGGAACGAAGGCATCTGCGCGTCACCTTGATAGTGCGAAATGGGTCCCCCCTCGGGGAAAACCCTCTGGTCCTGAGCCACCACTGTAAGGCTCTCATGTGCAGCAGGCCAAAAGGAATTACGTTGGACGCTGCCGCCAAGAGACCCTGCACTCTTTGAAAGTGTTTGACCGTGATGGTTTGGCCCAGCCTGAAACTCGTTACTGTGGTCAAGATGGTATTTATACGAGCAGGAGACAACTATGCCCGCATCGTAACTGAGTCCCATACTACCCCCAGGAAAATAGTTCTCAGCAGAGGAATTAACGAACTCTTCTTGACATTGAGTCTCAGTCCCAAGCACCTCAGATGGTCTAGAACATCTCGATGTTGAACTGCCATCCTCTCCGACTCTGCTAGAATCAACCAGTCGTCGATATAATTGAGGATGCGTGAAGTCTGAGAGGAGCAAGAGCAGCATCCATGCATTTCGTGAAGGTGTGAGGTGACAATGCTAGGCCGAATGGAAGAACACTGTATTGATAAGCCTTTCCCCCGAAAGCAAACCTTAGAAACTTCCTGTGTTGAGGAAGGATGGAAATATGGAAGTAAGCATCCTTTAGATCTATCGTGACAAACCAGTCCTCGGACCTGATTTTACTCACGATAATAGGTATGGTCAACATTTGGAACCTGTATCTCCTCAGAGACCGGTTCAATACCCTGAGATCTATTATGGGACGTAATCCCCCATCCTTCTTGGGAACTATGAAGTACCGGCTGTAGAACCCAGTTTCTCGCTCTTGAGGAGGAACCTGCTCTATGGCCTCCTTTGCTAAGAGGGACTGGACTTCTTGTTCCAAGACCTGACCCTGCTCGGGGCTGACCAGTGTGAGCACGACCCCACTGAATTTTGGTGGGCGATACTCCAACTGGATTCTGTACCCCTTTTCTACTGTACGCAGGACCCACTGAGATATATTTTCAAGACCCTTCCAAGTGTCTGTAAGGACTCATGGGCGGATCTAATCCGTGGGGAATTTGCATATCATAATTAATAATTGGTAATTAATAATTATTCATACATGTTTGGATTAGATCAGTCTTACATGTTAATAAATCTCCCGATAAGGGAGGATCTGTCATTTTACCTGCATGCATGCATGTGAATCCTTGAAATTAACCACAAGTTGATTGCAATTAATTACACGGACCACGTTTCACAAAACAGGTAAAATGAATTAGCTCAATTGTCAGGATAATATTTGTGGGGCTCCACAATATCATCTTACTTTATAGGATTTCAGGAAACGCAATTCTCTGGCCAGAAGAATTGGGTTTCCCGCCCTATAAACACATACTCTTTAAGGTATATTTAATTTTAGTAAGCTTGTAGCATAAGATCTTTGGCACTTAAGGGACTTGAAACTGAGCAAAGAGACAGTACATCAATCAAATGAATATATATTTAATTTAATAGAGGCGTGACTACTTATGTATTTACTACGGTTATACGGGATATATATATGTATTTACAAACACATAGACATCAATGAACGAGAAATGCGTAAAGTTTGGACAATGGATAACTTACACGCGTGAGCGAGTAAGAGAGAGAGAGAGGGAGAGAGAGAGACAGCATGGGTACGATTTTTCCCTAGACTTTCACCTTTCTGTAACAACACGAAACACATCATCTTAATGCTTCTGAGAAGCTTCAAAAGAGATAATTGCACAAGTTTTGGTCTCTCTGTGTCCGGCATTCCTGCGCGGCCTTGTCTGGCCGCGTGCGTGAGCGGAGTCCTTTAAGAAGCGTCACGGGGTGCTGCTTGGCGCGCGTGTTGAACGGAGGTTCAAAGTCTTTGGGTAACATTACCAAAGGAAGATAGTTCGGCTAAGTTCGTTTCACTTCGTGGAAGTGAACTGAGTCGACTACGGAAAACAAAACTTTGACTAACAAAGAAAAGAAATAAAGATCTCTACGGGGAAATCACGCGGAGTTAACGTTACATCTTTGCATGGCTGGTGAAGAAGCGCGTGCGTCGCTCGGTCCGGCGCGTCACGCGGTCACG
This sequence comes from Rhinichthys klamathensis goyatoka, assembly GCF_029890125.1. Lineage (NCBI taxonomy): Eukaryota > Metazoa > Chordata > Actinopteri > Cypriniformes > Leuciscidae > Rhinichthys > Rhinichthys klamathensis. The sequence continues at coordinate 2,570,821 of NW_026606714.1, read as the reverse complement.
TGCGCGTGTTTCTCCTTCAAAGCGAGCGCGCGCTCGTTTAAAGGTCCCTTGTAGATGGATTTGCTGAAGAGATATGTCACGGGGTTTTCTTTTCAATCGTCGATTGGAATTAAACACAGAGACTTATCTACAATTGAAAAACACAAACTAAACTAGAAACAAATAAAAGAAAGGCGAAGAGCTCGCCCGGAGGCGAGACATTACATTATGACATGAGGACAAGGGAGGAAGAGAGCGAGCGGAGGAGGGAAGCGTCATTTATGACTTTTGGAGAAATCCAGCCTCTTCCTGTTGGCTTGGCCAATTAGAGGGTTGGAAGTTTACAGGCGGGACTTTGGGTTTTATTTCTCTTTGTCTTGTCAGACTGCTTGTCTAATTAAATTATGACCGGTGTTAGGAATGGTCATTTCTACTGCAGAGATGTGTTATGCACATAATCATACCTTTTACGGTGTGTTCATACATATATCTGGCTGAGTCAAGTCCAGGGCATTTTTACGATATCAAACACGACTGTTATAGGTAAACGTTTACATTAAAATACATCTAGGGTATTTATAATTCACTTTTAAGTTACGGAAAAATTAGTCATTACAATGTGACATGGGCAAATGGACACACATAAAAACACATCGAATATATCTGGTTAAATGTCTTTTAAAAAGAGAAGTTTCCTTCTCTTGAACATCAAATTCCAAGTCAGTAATAAAAATGTCTCGTAACGTGAAACCACGCTCTGTCCTGGGCAGGCTTCACTTGTGGGGGATGCGTGTGTGTGGGTGTGTGTGTAAATTTACATTCCAGGCTTTTTGGGTCTTTAGCAGGATGTATTTAATCCTTTCAGATTCACCCTTTTAGCCCAGTCCTTACAGTCCCCCTTTTTGTCTGATGAAGTCCCGGTGTGGACATCATCGGACACAATCATCACCAGTGATGGGAATAACGGCGTTATAAATAAACGGCGTTACTAACGGCGTTATCTTTTTCAGTAACGAGTAATCAAACGAATTACTGTTTCCCCCGTTACAACGCAGTTACCGTTACTGACAAAAAAAATGTGGCGTTACTATAATTGAACTCACTGAAGCGGCTTTCATCCGAGTAGGCTCTCTCTCCGCCATAAAGTTTTTTTCTCTGGTGTGTGTGTGTGTGTTTATGAGGCGCCGGAGAGGACAAAAGCGAAGCGATTGGCGCGAGCGCGCTCAATGCGCGAGAGAGACCGAATGTGTCCGAGAGCGCGCCCAACAGTTGCGCAAGAGAGACCACGGGTGTCCGAGCATTATATAGTTTGTTTATAAATAAATGACACATATCTGGAACGTTAATTAATTTACATGGTTATACAAATACAATCTAAAAAATTACCGTCAGGTAACGTTCTGTTTAGGTTATAAAATAAACCCGAAAATAACCTGCAGGCAACATTCACAGAAAACATCTTTGTTTGACCGGTTGTAAACACGTGCGGCAAACATGTCTAGAATTTGGTTTAAATAATCTCTGATGATGACGTTCGCTATAGGTTATAAAAATAAACCCCCAAAATATTATATTTTAGTATTATTATATTTTTTTTTTGGTAAATTGTTTAGTATTATATTGAGAGAGCACTTGTTAAACTGTTTACTTTTGTTAGGAAGAAAATACTCAGGCTACAGTATGTCTACTAGTTGTGAAGTTGTGTAACAGTTTTATCATTTTAATATGCACAAAGAGTATGTATTTTTTTTATTATTATTTATTCATTTTTGGTACATTTCTTAAGAAGCATAATTTATTTTTAAACTTATTTGTTGGCCAGTTGGGGTCTGTGCGATATTAAGTAAACCATCTATAATGTTTTATTGTTCTACTATAGTAATGCTAATATTTAGAATAATATATTGAATTTAATAGTCGTCTCTCACATTGTCCCACAGCAACATTAAAATAGAATAAATTATTATTATAAAACATTGAACACTAATCTACTCTATTAAGTGTCCATTTCATTAATTTAACATATTTAATACTGGGGGCATCCAAATTATTTGACATAGGCCTATTTGATTTTTTTTTTTTTTTAAGTAACGCAATAGTTACTTTCTCTGGTAATTAGTTACTTTTATAATGATGTAACTCAGTTACTAACTCAGTTACTATTTGTGAGAAGTAACTAGTAACTATAACTAATTACTTTTTTTAAGTAACATGCTCAACACTGATCATCACAATGGACGGATGACAGGTGAATCATGATGATCAGTATGCTGTTAAGGCCGAGGGCTCAGCTTGATGAGGTTCAGTGCGGCCTCTGGCGTGGTCCCCTCTTCCTGAGGGTCCCGTGGGCTTGGCTGTAGATGTTCGCACCTCGTTGAGCCTCCTGTGCTGGATGACTGTCGAGCGTCAGGGTGTGGTTGATAGAGGTACCCAGCGTGGAGTCGGCCGCAGTCCAGGATTGGACAGCAGGTGAGGCATTTAAGGCGGGCAGTTTGGAGCTTGGAGGGCTGTGTCGATAGGATAAATGTAAATTCGCTGGGACCACCCCCCTTTCGCAAACCACAACTCCCGTTCTGGAGTTAGGGTGAAAGTGTGGTTCCTGGAGAAGGATGGGATTTCCAGTTTTAATTTGTACTCTTTGCATGGAAGATGGTACCATGCCAGGTCGTCAAGGTGAAGGATGGCACTTTTCGGTGCTTGGATTCACAGGCTCTAGTGGAGCGAGGTGACACAGGTGTCAGTGTCATTCTGGTCGTGAGTGCAGCTGTGCGCACAGGAGTGTTAGCGAGCCGCCTGTCACTTACACTCTCTGCTTGGGTCTTGATGCCTTGAGTGCGCGGCTTGGCTTCGGCAGGGCAGCGGGTGTCGCCGATCTGCAGCCCGCAGATTCCGTCAGTGTTGTCTCTGAGGAAAGGTTTGTTAGGGCAGAGATAGTGAATTTCTTTGGTCAATGTGCACACGTACGGGTTCGGAGCTTAGGACGGCTTTGTGTTGCTGTCGTTGCAGTCAACCCCGTCCGGCGTGTGGATCTTGATGTGAATGTTACTTTTCAAAATCTGACCTTGACAATGTTCTTGAGCCGGTAGATTCGGCTTGACTCTATGATGGGCAAGTTCAGGTGAAAGCCCCCCCCTTCTCTGCTTGTAGTCGACGCAGAGAGGGATGGCACTACCCAGAGAGTAGGAAAGGTGTATTTGTAAAGAGTCAGTTGGCGTGGTGATGGCGGACGCCAGCACGGTTTTCACGAGGCTTAAGGGTATCAGGTGCGGTGGAATTCTACCCACGGCGAGGCTGTCGATGGAGGAGTTCACCCCCTGCAGCAGGTTTGTCATCAGGGCTGTTACCAGCTGAGTTTGAGCAAAGTCATTCTGGAAGACAGTAAACAGCTGTTTCATGGAGTGAGTGTTGGAGTGCATGGGGTTCAACGCTGTGAGTGTTGAAAGTTACCACAGTTCCCTTCAGTGTCTTGTCGATGGTCTGCAGGGATGCACTCTGTTGTGAGTGCTCTTTTATCTGTGGAATCTCAGTCTGAATTTCGGCTGCATGCCGTCCCACGTTGGCGAGGTTTGCTGCATTCATGCTGGACATACAAGTGTTAAACAGAGTTCTGACGGCAGTGCGGCGGTGGTTGTGGCCACCTGGCTCCGCTAGCGTGACAGTCATTTTCTCAAGTTGCTTGAGCATGTGTTCAACCTCGGTCTCCAGCTGTATTGTGTTGTTACGCTTGGGTAGTGTGTTCTGTAGGCGTTGTGAGGATCAGGTGGCACATTCACTTTCTGAGTGCGGGTCCGGCAGAAAAGGAGTCCTGGTGCCAGACCTGGTGAGATGTCCGATTGCGGTTGCCCTCTGGTTGGCTGGAGGCACAGCAGCATCCTGGTAAAAGTGAAAGGGAGAGAGAAAGAGAGAAAGGGAGGAAAAATTTCAGCGAGTCTCGTCCTTGGTTGCCTAGGACAGTCTTTTCGCTTTGAGAACGCCGGTATGCCGCTTGCTTCGGTGTCTTGCAAGTGTCTCTGGTGCTGCGGCGTGCAGCACGATGCATCATGGGCCTAGGGCATACATTGGCATTACCCCCCTTTTGCACTGTGGCATCACAAGCTGTGGCGCGGTGATGGCCTCAGGTGCAGAACGCTGAATGTTGTTTAGTGCACGCAGCATGTGCTTGTTGACGTAGGTTGTCTGGGGCACCGGTTGTCGGTGTGTGCAGACGGCGTTCGTGGGTGGTTGGAGGGGTATGAGAGGTGGTTTCTCATAATGTCCATTGGGTTGTTATAGACTTTGGTAAGCTGGAAGGTTAACTCTCTGGGGTCGGCGGTCTCGCCGGCGATACCAACTCACTTTTTTCCTTATCAGTGCAAAAGAGACTCAAATTACTCTGTTAATTTTGATCTTACATATAAGTGTTGTACATCATTCGATCCTGTTAAGTTTGTATTTTTTTTGTGGAACCTCATAATAAAAACAAAGTGTTGTGCTTTTCGCCTAATAAAGAAAAATAAACATGAAGCGCGTTCTGCGTTCTTTCTGTCAGTGAAGTCCATTCTGAAACGCGTCCGAAAAATCATCTGTAACTCTGCAAATACTCAGTCAAACAGGTATACAGGCACACAGGCATGAAGCCTGAATTATCTTCTTTTAAATGAAGTAATTTATATAAAAAAAATTTGTTCTCATTTTATGTAATCTGTACGAAAAGAGAGAGATGGTAGTCGTTCTCGTCTCAGCTCATTAAAGTTAATTTGACCACGCCCACAGAGCGCGCGCTCTATTCAAACACAAACGCTCTGAGGCGATCCACGCCCACATCAGCTGGATAACCCAGCGAAAGAGACTCATATTACGATGCTGTGAGGAATAATAGTACTATCTTAATAATAATCCTGGAAAAAATTACCTCAGAAGTAGGCTACAGGTAGTTTCATTTGGAGGAGCAACGGATCCAGCCGAGGAAATAGGTACATTCTTTATTTTCAAGTGCTTTGTGCTAATCGCGATATGGAATAGTGTCTGTAAACAAAAAGACTGTTTGAATCGCGTTTTTGTGTGTGAATGAATGAACAGCTTTTACCTAACTATATTCCAATACTGAGATGAGTAAAAATCGACTGAAATATGTTGAAATAAAATATTTTTGTATAAGCAACGTATTAAACTGCAAATTAAAGGTTCTCTAAGCGATCCTGGGTGACGTCACTTCTTGTTGACGTTCGAACTATTGTCAAACAAAACGGAGGCTAGCTAGACCCTCCCTCCTCCTCATCCGCACACTAACCCCCCAAACCACACCCCCAAACCCTTCTTGTCGGTCATTGGCTGGAACAGTTTGTTATGTTTTGGGGAGCGGGTCGCTGCAGTTTGTTTTTGGTGCTGTTTGTGAAGCATGGGCTGTCTACAGAGATCGCGTTTCTTTACAGTGTGTTCAGGGGACAGGCAGCCAGCGGATAGTGAGGAGATGTTTGCTGTATGTGACAAAAAATGTTTTGGCCTAAAAAACACATGACATCGCTTAGAGCACCTTTAACATTTATATGTCCTAATCATAAAACGATATGTTACATATGAAAGACAAGATGTCGTTTTTACTGTAAAATACTGCCACATCAAATAAGCTTGTTGCTAAGATGTTATTATAGTGTTTGTTCGATTGTAAGCTATATTCAAACTAATTAATCCGCAACTGTGAAATATGTATGATAAAATGTATACTTTAGTATATAATACAAAGAAAGATTACATTTGAAATATAGTTAAAATTTTAATTGTTGTTGTAATTGTAACCTTTTTATTAAAATAGCAAAAATATATGTAGGCTACATATAAATAAATCTTAGGTAAATCTTAAAAGCTCAATATAAGCCTCCTCTTTAAATTATTTGTATTGTGTTTTATTAGTGACACATTTGGGATACATTCCCAAACTTTCTGTAAAAACAGTATGATAATTAACTGCACAATTACTAGAAATTTTTACATTTGATATTATACAATTTGCAAGCACAATTTGAAAAATAAATAAATAATTGGAACTGTGAACCAATTTTGTATTATATAGGCATATATATATATATATATATTGTCTTTGCATTCTTGTGGCTCAGTGACACACCTGAATGAAAGGGTCATTAGTATGCAGCCCCATTATGCGCTCATTATGCGGGCCCATTGTCTTCTCAGGTGTGAATCACAGCAGGTCACACCCCTGCGCATATTGCCTTTCCAAACAAAAAGTGTCATTTTTAAATTTAAACTATCTATTCTATCTATTAAATTTAATCTATTGTGTTATGTGAATGATAAGGCAGGATGATTTTCAGATCATTTTGAAGAAAAAACTCTAGGCGACAACATCCATTAGTCAAAAGTCTTGTGGACACATATTTAGTATGTGTTTTGTGGCCTTATTTCAGAAACTTTAAGTTTTAGTTTTTTCAATAACCACGCATAAACAATATTCTCTCAAAAATACAAAAATGTACATACATGTTGATAACACATTATGGTAGCCCTGTGTGTGCTAAATAGAGTGTAATTACACCTTTGCCAGTAATATGTTTATAAGCAACTGAAAAAAGCACAAATGTCAGAGTATGTCAAAACATCTCAAGGACCCCAAAAACACCTTGGACCCCAGAGGGTTAAGGTCAGGTTAAGGTCAGGTTAAGCAGAGGCTCTGTGACATTTTGTCACACTTGTGGGGAGAGACTAATGCATGACCCTAAAAGTTCAGAACCACGGTTTAACGGGTTCACTAGGTATGTAGCATAAAGCTAGGTGTTTCACGTGTGGCTAGCTAGTGAAGTGTGTCTTGTATCCTTATCTTAGCTGTGGATGTTAGGAGGCCAAGACTTTATGTGGTTCCGAGAGTATGTCCTGAAAAGGGCATAGTCATGGTTCACTACGGCTTGACGAAGTGAATGATAGGGGGAAAAAGGACAGCTTTCCTATTCAAATTATGCTTATTATCAATCCTCTGGACTATAGTTGTGCCCTAGTAAATTGTTGAAATTACTTGTGTTGCAGGGTCACAAAAATGAGTGCACTGGATGAAACTAAGCCTAAATAACAAAAACGGGTGTCCCTGTTTCCTTTCTGGGCCCTATGGGAAATGGAACCACATTTGAACAAGAGAGGAAATTAAATTAAATCATATAGATGACCGAATAGCCAAGGGAATAGCTGAGTGCTATTATTATCAAAGTCAAAGAAATTAAAGAATTAACGAAGAGCAAAAAAAAATTAAATTAAAAGCGAAAATAAATAAAGTGATCAAAACTACGGGAATGATCTTAAGGCGAGAATAATCAGTGGCCTTAGTGACTAAACTTTGGATTTACCTGGGTCAACACTTCATAGTGGGTTACGGCGATTGCGTGTTCCAGACCACACCGTGTGTGTCCCATCGAAGGGTTAGTCACCTGCCGATGAAAATCCCTATTGCTATATGAATTCTTCTCTAGCTACACAGTTTACATGTAGTTAAACTTAAGTTTAATTAACAGGTCATCTGCGAAGTTATCCTCCGACGGTTAGTAAGGACTATGCCTGAACTAGGGAAGGTAAACTTTAGCTAAGAGGAATTGCAAACACGGAAAGTGAATAATTAGAAACCCTAACTGGTGTTAAGGAAAGTATTCTAGAATACTTTGCATTGTGTGAACACAAGCGGTGATTAAGGGTTCAAGTAAATGATGCTAACTGCTAACTGTAGAAGTTATTATTTAGCTTAGCGTAAGCTGGATGGACGCTAGGTTAGGTTAGCTTAGCTTCCTAGGCTGGTTTGTTTACAAAGTGACATCACAAGTTAGCACTTCCTGTGACAGGTTGTTGTCATGGGAACCAGAGCATGTCAAACGATTCAACAGTCCCTGAAAAATGTCTGTACATTTTACATGAATTATGCATGTTTAAACGGGTTAACAGGAGGCACTTATATTTTAAGACCTTCCAGAACTTGGTGTTACATTAAGTAAAATGCAGATGTGTTTTGGCATTTGCTAATTCTACTCGTGGAACTGTTCTCTTTATTTTACGCAACTTAATCTATTTGTTTACAGAGTAAGGAAATAGATTTGCTGGAAGTCAAAGCTTGTCTAAGCATATATAGTTACGTCCCTCTCGTGCATAAATGCTGACTTTTCGGCGATGAAACAGTTTTGATCGCTAGGTAGTTCTCTGCTTGTAGATGCAGGTAAAATTTAGGTGAATTACATCAATCTAACAATAATTTGTAAGGCCTTTACATTTGTAGAAAGGGGAGCATCACCCAGGTCTACCTAGATATAACTTTTTCCTGAGCTTTCTTTGTTAGACACAGGTTTAGTCATATTACAATTTGGATTTCTTTTAAGTAAAGCAGAATAGATATCGGTACAGTTTACAAGCTGCTGAGATGGGGTTTCTTCGTCAAACAGACTTACGCTTTACTGCCGAACATGCTAAGTTTAGTTGGAAATCTAAGGCTATTTTACTTAAAGTAGAGATGTCAATTCCAGCTATCGTTTTATCTGCATTTAGACAAGCCAGCGATCAAAATGCGTATTGCACGTTGTGTTCTGGTTGGATCGCAACGACCAAAAGCACGCCTGTAGGTTAACAGTAGTTTAAAACTGGGGTAGTTTTCCTACACTCTGGCGTTAAAGGGGACGTATGCTCTATTTGGAGCTAGAGTTTCTTGTAACCCTTCATTGTCATGGAAACTAATGTTTAGCAGTGTCATTTCAACCAGCATGTCGCAAATGTTTGTTTTTAAAAGAGTCGTGCATAGTCTTTTGGCAGGTGAGGCTTACACGTCTATTCGAGATTTTCTTTAAATCAGTAAAGTTCTAATTTTTCCTATTGCAGAGTCTTGTGTCTCTTTGAGCACACATTTTCGTCTATTCTTAAAAGTTCTATGTCCTTATGTTGATCAGGGACCCTTTTAGAAGAGTCTTGCACTGTGTTTGTGCAGTGTCTTCTGGTTTTGCAGTTCAAAGTCAGTGGGGTTTTAGGAATTCTTTGTGAGGAGGCCTTCTGCATTAGGTCACACATCGTTGAGTGGGCATTGCGTGGTCTTTGGCGAGCTGGAAGGTGCAGGGTCGCAAACTTGAACCTTGACTTGGTGCTGAGGCTGTGTATTCCTGGATGGCTGCTGGAGTTCCTGGGAACTCTGTGACCTTGGAGTCTGGCTTTGGTGACCTGTGTGACTGGAGGGGCGGGGTTCTTGAACTTGGGCCCAGACGGTCAGGTGTTTGAAGTCTAATCAAAGCTCAGAGCATTCTAGCAGGTATTTGCCCATCAGAAAGGGGGACATGTCCATTTGTGAGATGTGCACCGGGTGGGTAGGCCTCAACAGACCAATTGTCAGGTAAGTGGGAGCTCTCTGTTCGAGCCGGAGGTCGTTCTGGCTGTACGACTGCACATTCAGCTCACATAGTTGGGGTATAAGGGTTCGATCTTCGCTCTTAGCTTTAGCACTGAGTCTTTCAAAGAGTTGAGCTGACATTAGAGTGAGGTCTGAGCCGGTGTCTACCAGGGTTTCAAGGCTCACCTCATTGTCTAGAGTGATGGGTAGGTAGAGTTTCCGGGCCCACCCCCTTTTGATCAGGTCTTTTGGGGTTTCGGACCCAGCTGTGGGAAACTGTGCTGTCTCGCTCAGGCTGTGCAGCTGTCAGCTGTGGTGGCTGTGTGCTGCTGTAGGTATTACGCTCAGACATAGGATGTAAGGCTCGTACCTCTTGAATTTTTGGAAAGTCTTTTGTGAAGAAGCTTTTCAGCGACTTCAGGGTCTCGGCTGTCTCAGACGTGGCGGCACTGTTTTTATCTGGTGTGTGCTCAGACTTGTGCTTATCAGTGGCATGTCGAGAGGGGTTCCGCTCTGGGCTGTCTGGGCTTGATGGTCTGGTCGCTGGGGCTCGGCTCTTTCTGGGCCATTGGTCGGTTTCCCCTGTGGCTCCACCTTTTGGCTGGTCAGGTGGTTGTTGCAGGTCCCGGAATCTGTCAAAGCGCTCGCTCTGGTGTCTTGGATGAGCACCATCGCAGTAGTGCTGCCCTCTGTTGGCCTAGAACGGTCTTGACTCTCTGTACACAGGGCTATGGTGTTGTGGGGTGCCCTCTAGAGGCAGCTCTGAGTATTGTTCAGAGACAGAGTAGATTGTGGGGTTATTCAAAGTCTTTTAGGACATAGTCTTTTGCTTGGTGTAAGCTTCTTTTAGCTTGTTAAGTCTTTTGGGAGCCATGCCGTGGTTAGTGGCAGGCCTCTCCTGGAAAGGCTTTTGAGTCTCTTTAAGTTCAGTCTCTGCTCTTTGCAAGGGGCTTCACTTTTGTCGGAGTTTCTCGTCGAGTTCCTCTCTGGTTCTTTTCTCTGACTGCTCTCTTCGGTCTATTGTGCAGATGAAGATCAGACAGGGCAGTTTGAAGTCTTTCCACTTCCTTCTTGTAGCTAGGGGTCGTTGTCATCCTCGGCTTGCATCCTTGGCGTTGCAACTTCGTGCTCCAGGGCGATGCGGCTCCTTTCGTGGAGACGTTCTTGTGTGATGAGCTGGCAAGTGAGGTTGACGTGTCTGACCGGTCTTTGTCGTGGGAGCTTTGGCTTGGTTTGTGCGCCGTCAGCTTGTCCACGTCTGCGATGCTCTTGGCTCGAGGCTCTGAGTCACTAGCGTCCTCGGGCAGGAAGTTAGCCGTCATGGCCGTCGGCCATGTGTCGAGGTTGTCCCAGCGGGTTGTGGGACTGTAGGACCGGAACATACTGGCTTCACTGTGGGCGAGAGGAACACAACACACGCAGAGAGACCAATGCAATTTCGTTCTACGTTTAACGAGCTATAATACGGGCTATGCCGTGTATGAAAATTTTGGTTAACTGATGCAGACAGTTAAATCATTCGGTGGGACAATTTAGGTAGGTCAGCATGGGCCTGAATAAAATTTAACAGGGCGGTAGCTTAGGGGTCACCTGTTGATGCTAACGGCTTGGTTTGTCAAACTATTATTCAGCGTTCCTTGTTGTCTCAGATAGGTTCTGTCTTCTAGGTGAACTGAAAGGAACAGAGCACAACAGAAAAGAGCAATGGCAAGATAGCAAAGTTTGAAGTAACATGCAACCATCAAAGATGGAAAGGTCTGTAATGAAATGGTGTCAATAGTACACAGGAAGTGTTACAAGGGAAGAGGAGGCCTAAGCCTGCGGTTTGTGGCTCGGAGAGGAGAAGGGAGCCAAATGCTTCAATGACCGGGGGAATTCATAGATTCTGTGGCCAATACTAAGTGGATGGGTTCAATACCTTTTTCTAGTTTGCCTGGGGTGAAATGAGGTCATTCGGGTTGGAGTCAGCATTGTGGTTGGTCTTTCTGTCGTCCCCAAACACTTGACAGCAGTGTCCCGGGCCCTTCCGTATATCTGTACCGACGTGCGCCCTCTCACGCAACCGGCAGTGCCAAATTGGTGGTGTTGTGTTGCGGGCCGCACCAACGGAGAGACACGGGAAAGTCCGAGACCCGTGCTCAGTCAGCGCTGGTGACGCCGGTCAGGTGAACCAGCATGCTGGACTCCAAGCAGAGATGACTGTCAAATCACCACAGCTCTTTAGTGGATTCTACTTATAAATACAGAACAGTGTGAACAAGTGGCTTAACAGTGACTGACAGCTTTCTTGTTTAAACTGAATTGAGTAATTATGTATGTAGAAAATAGAAGCAAAGGTTTTACTAAATAATGGTAAAAAGGGAATTATGAAAATGATGTTAATTATCAAAATAACTTAACAAAAATTTCTTTAAAAAAAAAAATTAACTCCTCTTTATTTATTTATTTATTATTATTATTACTTTTATTATTAATACAAAAATAATAATTAAAAGTAATAAAGTAGGATGGACCCCGGGAGAAGACAGGCAGTAGTGGGGTGTTTGGGCCCCAAAGGGTTTGGGCCACTTCCTCTTAGTGGTCCACCTGTCTGACAGAGAACTTGGTTTAAATTGCATTCCAACTGGTTTAAATACAATTCAAATCGAGCGTATGCGTAGATGTTAAGTAATTTCTAGAATAGTTGTCATAACATATCAAATCAAATTTATTAAAAATAATTTGAAAAAGGAAATATAGAAATAAAGCCATAAAACCATTCCCGACAGGAACGGAGACTTAATTCAAATTAATCTTGAAATTTGTTTGTTTCAAACTAAAATTTGAATAAGTGTAGGAAATTGAAGGTTGGCATTATATTTGATGATGATCACGACTATGGTGATAGTAGTGATCGTCGAAAACCAAAATAAAGCCAGCTGGGAGAAAGCCACTTCGGAACAGAATGATGTTAGGAACTAAGTGATGAGCTGACTTAGAGGGGGAGTGGCCACAAAGGGGGCGCTAGAAACTGCTAATACTTTCTTTTAAATTTTAAGTTCAAATGTGGTTGGAACCAAATTCAAAATAAGTGTACACAGTCAGGAGTGAAATCATGTTATTAAAACTGGAACTTGCACATGCATTGAAAGTTAGAAACACATTTTCAGGAATTCACTGGAACAATCTGAAATGGTGCTGAGAGAAAATTATTTAGGAAACTGATATTTAATTTGGCCACATCCCTAGTCACAACCTCCAGCAGCTCCTCAGATGCAGGAGAATGGGGTGGCAGATCTTCACATTCTCCTGCATCTGAGGAGCTGCTGGAGGTTGTGACTAGGGATGTGGCCAAATTAAATATCAGTTGGCCACCAGAAAAGAAGCGACAATAAAAAGTAAGCTTGATGAGCGCTTCCTGCAAGCCCGGTCACAGCCTTCGCGCCGGAGCCTCCCATTTTTCCACGATCTCCACACCGAGGTATCGAGATCGTGGGAAAAGCCCTTCTCCTCTCGACTTTCCAGCCCCAAGGTTGGGGTCCATTATGGGGTCGAGAGAGATGGGCTATGGGTCTTTTGCATCTCATCTCTCGCCCGAGGCTGCATCGTCCCTGAGAGCTCCGGCGCTTCCCTCCAAGCCCTGCCGTACAACTTCGGCCTTGGTTGGGAAAGCATATATGGCGGCAGGTCGGGCTGGTGCATGCCTGCACACAATGGGGCTACTGCAGGCATACCAGGACGACCTCCTAAAAGAGGTGGACGACAGTGGGGAGGTCGCCCTCAACGACATTCAAGAGATGCGTCGAGCGGTTGACTTTCCGTGCTACCAAGGAGACGGCCCGTGCAATCGGTCGTTCTATGGCAGCTTTGGTAGCCATGGAGAGACATTTGTGGATGAATCTGTCGGGCATTGGGGACAAGGACAGGGCCTTCCTCCTCGACGCCCCAATTTCGTCTTCTGGCCTTTCCGGCGACGCAGTCAGTACTGTCGTCGATAGGTTTCAGGAGACGAAACGACAGTCAGCCGCATTAAAGCAAAAACGACAGTCAGCCGCATTAAAGCAAAATATCCCCCGCTGTCGTTCCAAGTCTCGTGGGGCTGCTGCCAGGGGGCAGTCCCACGAGGCCGCCGCCAGCTCCTCACACCTGCAACAGCAGAGAGAGAGTGTTGCTTCTCGTGCTCCCCCGCAAAAGTCCTGGAGCCAGAGGCAACATTCTCAGCCTAAGTCTTCCAAGCCGAGGGCAGATCTGAGGACTGTCATTCAGGCAAGGAAGGCTTCGGTGAAGAGGTCCTGATGTGTTGCGCAGGCCTCTGAGGGTGGTCCCCCCCGCGATCGAGTATCAACAACTCGCTCCTTCGCGGAGCCCTCAGGAAATCGATGTTTGCTTCCCGCCGCCGAAGGCGCCTCGGGATGCATCGGTTTCCAGCGAACGCATATCACAGTGTCCGCCCGAAAATATGGCAGCCCTGTCGAGTTCGCTTCCTCTCACGAGGCCTGCAGAAAAATTATTTCGGCTAAAACCTGCCAGTCAAGTGCTTCAGGTCACCGAGGTTTTAAATATAACACCAGAGGTCAGTCTCGAGAGACTGATCCCCCTAGTAGATTATTTAGACTGTAAGGACTGGGCTAAAAGGGTGAATCTGAAAGGACTAAATACATCCTGCTAAAGACCCAAAAAGCCTGGAATGTAAATTTACACAAACACACACACACACCCACACACACACACGCATCCCCCACAAGTGAAGCCTGCTCAGGACAGAGCGTGGTTTCACGTAACGAGACATTTTTATTACTGACTTGGAATTTGATGTTCAAGAGAAGGAAACTTCTCTTTTTAAAAGACATTTAACCAGATATATTCGATGTTTTTTTATGTGTGTCCATTTGCCCATGTCACATTGTAATGACTAATTTTTCCGTAACTTAAAAGTGAATTATAAATACCCTAGATGTATTTTAATGTAAATGTTTACCTATAACAGTCGTGTTTGATATCGTAAAAATGCCCTGGACTTGACTCAGCCAGATATATGTATGAACACACCGTAAAAGGTATGATTAAGAGCATAACACATCTCTGCAGTAGAAATGACCATTCCTAACACCGGTCATAATTTAATTAGACAAGCAGTCTGACAAGACAAAGAGAAATAAAACCCAAAGTCCCGCCTGTAAACTTCCAACCCTCTAATTGGCCAAGCCAACAGGAAGAGGCTGGATTTCTCCAAAAGTGATAAATGACGCTTCCCCCCTCCGCTCGCTCTCTTCCTCCCTTGTCCTCGTGTCATAATGTAACGTCTCGCCTCCGGGCGAGCTCTTCGCCTTTCTTTTATTTGTTTCTAGTTTAGTTTGTGTTTTTCAGTTGTAGATAAGTCTCTGTGTTTAATTCCAATCGACGATTGAAAAGAAAACCCCGTGACATATCTCTTCAGCAAATCCATCTACAAGGGACCTTTAATCGAGCGCGCGCTCGCTTTGAAGGAGAAACACGCGCACGTGACCGCGTGACGCGCCGGACCAAGCGACGCACGCGCTTCTTCACCAGCCATGCAAAGATGTAACGTTAACTCCGCGTGATTTCCCCGTAGAGATCTTTATTTCTTTTCTTTGTTAGTCAAAGTTTTGTTTTCCGTAGTCAACTCAGTTCACTTCCACGAAGTGAAACGAACTTAGCCGAACTATCTTCCTTTGGTAATGTTACCCAAAGACTTTGAACCTCCGTTCAACACGCGCGCCAAGCAGCACCCCGTGACGCTTCTTAAAGGACTCCGCTCACGCACGCGGCCAGACACGGCCGCGCAGGAATGCCGGACACAGAGAGACCAAAACTTGTGCAAGTATCTCTTTTGAAGCTTCTCAGAAGCATTAAGATGATGTGTTTCGTGTTGTTACAGAAAGGTGAAAGTCTAGGGAAAAATCGTACCCATGCTGTCTCTCTCTCTCCCTCTCTCTCTCTCTCTCTCTCTTACTCGCTCACGCGTGTAAGTTATCCATTGTCCAAACTTTACGCATTTCTCGTTCATTGATGTCTTATTGTATTGTTCATTGATGTCTATGTGTTTGTAAATACATATACACTCACCGGCCACTTTATTAGGTACACCTGTCCAACTGCTCGTTAACACTTAATTTCTAAGCAGCCAATCACATGGCGGCAACTCAGTGCATTTAGGCATGT
This sequence comes from Rhinichthys klamathensis goyatoka, assembly GCF_029890125.1. NCBI lineage: Eukaryota > Metazoa > Chordata > Actinopteri > Cypriniformes > Leuciscidae > Rhinichthys > Rhinichthys klamathensis. Next base: position 2,555,343 of record NW_026606714.1, on the reverse strand, counting down.
AGACATGGTCAAGACAATCTCCTGCAGTTCAAACCGAGCATCAGTATGGGGAAGAAAGGTGATTTGAGTGACTTTGAACGTGGCATGATTGTTGGTGCCAGAAGGGCTGGTCTGAGTATTTCAGAAACTGCTAATCTACTGGGATTTTCACGCACAACCATCTCTAGGGTTTACAGAGAATGGTCCGAAAAAGAAAAAACATCCAGTGAGCGGCAGTTCTGTGGGCGGAAATGCCTTGTTGATGCCAGAGGTCAGAGGAGAATGGCCAGACTGGTTCGAGCTGATAGAAGGGCAACAGTGACTGAAATAACCACTCGTTACAACCGAGGTATGCAGCAAAGCATTTGTGAAGCCACAACACGCACAACCTTGAGGCGGATGGGCTACAACAGCAGAAGACTCCACCGGGTACCACTCATCTCCACTACAAATAGGAAAAAGAGGCTACAATTTGCAAGAGCTCACCAAAATTGAACAGTTGAAGACTGGAAAAATGTTGCCTGGTCTGATGAGTCTCGATTTCTGTTGAGACATTCAGATGTTAGAGTCAGAATTTTGCGTAAACAGAATGAGAACATGGAACCATCATGCCTTGTTACCACTGTGCAGGCTGGTGGTGGTGGTGTAATGGTGTGGGGGATGTTTTCCTGGCACACTTTAGGCCCCTTAGTGCCAATTGGGCATCGTTTAAATGCCACGGCCTACCTGAGCATTGTTTCTGACCATGTCCATCCCTTTATGGCCACCATGTACCCATCCTCTGATGGCTACTTCCACCATGTCACAAAGCTCTAATCATTTCAAATTGGTTTCTTGAACATGACAATGAGTTCACTGTACTAAAATGGCCTCCACAGTCACCAGATCTCAACCCAATAGAGCATCTTTGGGATGTGGTGGAACGGGAGATTCGCATCATGGATGTGCAGCCGACAAATCTGCGGCAACTGTGTGATGCCATCATGTCAATATGGACCAAACTCCCTGAGGAATGCTTCCAGCACCTTGTTGAATCTATGTCACGAAGAATTGAGGCAGTTCTGAAGGCAAAAGGGGGTCCAACCCGTTACTAGCATGGGGTACCTAATAAAGTGGCCGGTGAGTGTATATATATATATATATATATATATATATATATATATATATATATACAGGTCCTTCTCAAAAAATTAGCATATTGTGATAAAGTTCATTATTTTCCATAATGTAATGATAAAAATTAAACTTTCATATATTTTAGATTCATTGCACACCAACTGAAATATTTCAGGTCTTTTATTGTTTTAATACTGATAATTTTGGCATACAGCTCATGAAAACCCAAAATTCCTGTCTCAAAAAATTAGCATATCATGAAAAGGGTCTCTAAACGAGCTATTAACCTAATCATCTGAATCAACTAATTAACTCTAAACACCTGCAAAAGATTCCTGAGGCTTTTAAAAACTCCCAGCCTGTTTCATTACTCAAAACCGCAATCATGGGTAAGACTGCCGACCTGACTGCTGTCCAGAAGGCCATCATTGACACCCTCAAGCAAGAGGGTAAGACAGAAAGAAATTTCTGAACAAATAGGCTGTTCCCAGAGTGCTGTATCAAGGCACCTCAGTGGGAAGTCTGTGGGAAGGAAAAAGTGTGGCAAAAAACGCTGCACAACGAGAAGAGGTGACCGGACCCTGAGGAAGATTGTGGAGAAGGACCGATTCCAGACCCTGGGGGACCTGCGGAAGCAGTGGACTGAGTCTGGAGTAGAAACATCCAGAGCCACCGTGCACAGGCGTGTGCAGGAAATGGGCTACAGGTGCCGCATTCCCTAGGTCAAGCCACTTTTGAACCAGAAACAGCGGCAGAAGCGCCTGACCTGGGCTACAGAGAAGCAGCACTGGACTGTTGCTCAGTTTTGCATGTCATTCGGAAATCAAGGTGCCAGAGTCTGGAAGAAGACTGGGGAGAAGGAAATGCCAAAATGCCTGAAGTCCAGTGTCAAGTACCCACAGTCAGTGATGGTCTGGGGTGCCATGTCAGCTGCTGGTGTTGGTCCACTGTGTTTTATCAAGGGCAGGGTCAATGCAGCTAGCTATCAGGAGATTTTGGAGCACTTCATGCTTCCATCTGCTGAAAAGCTTTATGGAGATGAAGATTTCATTTTTCAGCATGACCTGGCACCTGCTCACAGTGCCAAAACCACTGGTAAATGGTTTACTGACCATGGTATTACTGTGCTCAATTGGCCTGCCAGCTCTCCTGACCTGAACCCCATAGAGAATCTGTGGGATATTGTGAAGAGAAAGTTGAGAGACGCAAGACCCAACACTCTGGATGAGCTTAAGGCCGCTATCGAAGCATCCTGGGCCTCCATAACACCTCAGCAGTGCCACAGGCTGATTGCCTCCATGCCACGCCGCATTGAAGCAGTCATTTCTGCAAAAGGATTCCCGACCAAGTATTGACTATTGAGTGCATAACTGAACATAATTATTTGAAGGTTGACTTTTTTTTTGTATTAAAAACATAAATATGCTACGGATGAAATATGCAAATTTTTTGAGACAGGAATTTTGGGTTTTCATGAGCTGTATGCCAAAATCATCAGTGTTAAAACAATAAAAGACCTGAAATATTTCAGTTGGTGTGCAATGAATCTAAAATATATAAAAGTTTAATTTTTATCATTACATTATGGAAAATAATGAACTTTATCACAATATGCTAATTTTTTTAGAAGGACCTGTATATATATAGGGGATAACGACAGTACAACACCAAATAAGACACACAGTCACACAGAACGCTTGCTGAAGAACAGAAAGCTGACGTTGTTATGTTCCGGTGTCCTTTTATAGATTCCGCTTCACCGTCACATGCGACGTCACGGGTGACGTCATCACGCAACACCAATCGAGATTGGACTAGTTCCATACAGGCTTCAGACGCGTCACGCTGAAGGCTTTCCCCAATGTGTCGATTCTCGACGCAGCACGAGTTCCCTCGAAAGGGAACTTCCTTACTTGCGGGAGCTATTTTTATCTTTGGGAATCCTTTCTCATCGTTTTCCTTCCTTGCGATAATCTCTTTGTAGCTGCTTGACATTACATAAAAAATTTCCTCCATCAGTTTTGCTGTAAGTCTTAGTGTCCGTAATCCTGTCACCTCTTTCTCACAACACTTGATATAATTAAACTTATCAATTTGATGACGGATCCAGAAAGGTTCAAACGACAATCAGCAGTGACAACAGATTCACCCGTTGTAAAATGCAAAAGACTTCGTTCGGACTTCGAAGTGGCTACAGAAAAAAAGAGACTGCAACAGGACCCATGCGAAAACAAGGATACATATCGGAAGGACATTACATGCAGTCACGCAATGCTGACGTTGTTAACATTAACAATTTGAGAACAAAGTATAATTTGCACGGTTTTGCGTGATAAGCGATTTTTAGATTGAATCAGTGCGATTTACTACAATGTCAGAACCAGAACAAAAGTGGATGTTACTTACTTGTTCAGATGACATTTTCCGGAGAAAATTATTATGTTGGTCATACTTCCAAAAAGAATAATCTGTGATTCTGAATGCCAGTATCGACACCGGCGCGGTGATTGACAGCTGCACACTTTCCTAAAAAACATTGTGTTCATCCGCGCTGTGCGGTGTCGAACTACAACTCACGTAAAGTTGATAATTCCGCGAATGACTGCAATTGCAGATTTCGAACAGAGATGGCGACAAAGAGGAAAAACAGCGGACTGCAGCTTTAAATAGTAACAGTCAGTCAGCCACCGCTGTAGCACCTGTTTTAAAACAACTTGCTTGAAGAAAAAAGAAAGAAAACCTCCAAAAAAGTAATGGCTGAATCGTGGTCAGTGGACGAAGTGCAGTCACCCACTTTGAAGCGGTACTAACTGCAGTGGAAAAGCTAACCGAGGTAAAGCGATCCGAGCCGTGCCGTGCTGAGCCGAGTCGTATCATGCAGTAAAAAAGCGTAGCGAGCCGACCGTGCCGCGCCGAGCCGAGCCGAACCGTACTGAGCCGTACCGAGCTGTACCAGCAGTGGAAAAGCGCCAATAGAGATACCCATGGTCAACTCTACCAAATGCTTTCTCCTGATCTAGAGAAAGAACACCAATTTCATAATTATTTAACTGACTTATTTCAATAACATCACAATTGAGCTATATTGCAAACGGATGAAGAAATTGCGGTGCTTTGAATATCTCATGCATGTGTTATACGAGTTTTGTTATCTTCATCTTGTTAACCAGCTCATAGAGATCTGTTAAAGAGACGTGCTTAAAATTATAAAAGAAAAGTGGACAAGCCAACGAATTCAAAAACTGATCTGAAAGTTGAAAATGAAGGATGAACGAATAAATGTCCCTTTATCAGCAAACAACTTTAAAAATGTCTCAAAAAGTTCTTCTGAGGTTTCCCCGTGAAATTGGCAACTTGGATTAATTACTGAATTTATCGTAGAAAATAAAATCTTAGGTCTATGCGAGTGTTTAGAAATTAATTCAGAAAAGTATTTTGATCTAGCTAACTTAGCAGCATCCTGAAACATAATCAGACACTCTTTAAAGATCTCAAATGACACAGTTAAACGATCGCGCTTCCATCTCCTCTCAGCTTTACGACAAGCCTCTCTGAGAGAACGAGCGTTGTCGTCCAGCCAATAATAAAGTTTTTGGTTTGGTTGTTTCATCTTCAAAGGGGCAATATAATCTAAAATATCAGAACATTCTGCGTAAAACATGCCTGCGTGAATACTTGTATTTAATAATGTTTGCAATTTATATTTGTTAGTATAGTGTATTAGTTAGTTGTTCTTTAGACTGCTGATTTTTTGTTCATGGTATTCAGCTGCAACAGAATATTTTGCAAATAAACTTAGAATAATTATTTTTGATAACTAAATGTTTTTTGTTGTTTTTTTTGTTGTTTTTTTTCATAATGGAATCTAAACTGGGAATCTATAAGAATCACAATTGATAAGCAGAATTGGAATCAGAATTAATAAAATTCAAATGATACCCAGCCCAACTAGGATATTAGTGTGGTATTATAAGGCTCTCAGCCAATCAGATTCGACAACCAGAACTAACTTTTGTATACATATATGAGGTATTTTCAGTGAATGGCACACAACCCTGTGGCATGCATTTCCAATGAGATGGAATAATACAGATTCGGTTGTTGAAAAAAGGGTCTCATTTTCTCAGCCACCCACTTACTACAGAGGAGTAATTTTTCACACAGAGGTAAAACACGAGGAGTTGAGTGGCAGTTTTTAGCAGTGTGTTGCTTTTGCTGCACGCACGTGTGACTTTTTGTCCATGAATGTGCATGTGTCATGAAAGAACAATGTGAGGTGGTAAAAATTGCATGCGCTAATTGCACCAAGCCTATTTTTGTGAAAATGTGTTAGCATATGTGCCTAGTAGAGGGTGGAGTCATTTATTTGCACTTGTTCTTCGATATCATAGGACCCCACAGAGCTGAACTTTCACTCCACTCTGGAGATATTGATTGAAAGTAGATAGTAGGGGCCCATTGTTCTCATGGCTGCATTGCTAAATGTCCCCTATTTAAAAGCTTCCTCGTAAACAGACACATGTTGTGTATCTATATCCTTGGCATCACCTCGCACAGACTCATTGTGATCTGCTCGAGGCGCTGTCTCTTCACCATGGTGAATCATGTAGAAGTATTTTTGGTCTGGGACTTTAAGTGCACAGATGCCAAAAATCCAGGAAGGAAAGAGAAAGGGCTGTTCCAGTGGGCTTGTTACTGTGTAGTGACTAACCAACATCGCCTCTGGCTAGAGAAGCGGATTCGGAAGCTGCCCTCCACAAACACAATGCTCCTGGTGTTCTAGCTCAAAGTCACAACCGGCCATGACAGAGCTCGGCTTAAAGAAAAACAGATGAATCTCTCTTACCCCTAGCCGTGGAAGCACATATGTGACTTGCTCAGCCTTTTTAAGCAAGTGATTAATGAGCTATACCTTTCTGTACAGCATTTTTTCCCTTTCATTTTTACACGTTTGCCCCAGCAGGGCGTTATTTTCATACTGCTGTGAAATGACATTAAGCGATGTGAGTTGGAGAAGACTTGTCCTGGTTTTTCCACTAACTTCATTTCCTATGGCTCTCTAGATTGTAAGCTCAGGGATCACTCTTAATGGGGAGACTGGGTGACTCTGGAGAGGTCGGGTGGGGTGATGAGCCCAGCTGAAAAATGTTCTCCTGTCCGGGAGGTAGGAGGAGAACAAAAAACAAAACGAGTGCCAGGGGATATGAAATATTAGTGCTGCTGTTGATTGAGCTTATTTAGGTCTCCTAGCATTTCAGCCACATCAGCTCTTCTCTGCGGATGCGATTTGATGACTGGGAGTAAACTCCACCTGCTAAATAAAACCAAGTGCTCCTCCACACTTTTTCAAATGCCCTACACTTTCTGTGCTTTCATACAAGCTCTATCCAGCATCTGTGACCTCCACAGCTCAACTCATTTAACATTTTTAAAGGTTGCATACTCATTATCACTGGTGGGTAGGATGGAAAAGGAAGTAGTGTCGTAAGCAAAAGGCTTGCGGTTTTCATGCCGTCTGACCTGAATGAGCACTATAGGTGCATGAACGTAAGATGATATATGAAGTGGCATTTTTGTGGCAGTGGCAGAATTGTCACTTGCAAAACGGGCATGTGTTGCATCGTCACTAAAGTTTATAATTTGCACGTCTTTTTAAGTCTTATCAATTTAAACATTCAAGTGATTTAAACTATTCAGTAAACTATTCAGTACTCACATGCTCTCTGAGAGATGGTTTTCTCTGCGTGCATACATACAATAAAGCCGATTCTCAAACAAAGTTATTTTTCATTTTAGGGATGCACCGATACCGATTATCGTGCACGATACTGCACTTGTGTACTCGTACTCATTAAAATACTCCGATACCAACAACTGATACCACGCAGCATGTGTACAGTGTTTGTGTCCAGACAAAGAATCACCGACAACAGAGAGCATTATGGGAATGTACAAAAGAAGGCTGTCTATGAAGTAAATGTATCTAATTAGTAGACTATTAAACAAAATATAGTAACGCCTATAGCTGTGGTGCGCGAGCTAATAAGCGAAAAACACGCAGTGGAATGAGCGCGCGGCATAGACACGTGAGTTTTGTCAAGCGCATCCCTTTTTCACAGACAGTGGAAAGTTCGGTAACACTTTACAATACGGGTGCACTAATAAGCATTAATTCATGCTTAACTAATGCACAGATAATACTGAATTAATGTGTAACTAATGATTATCTAAGCTATTCACTAATGATTACCACATTAGGAACTAATTAAGAGTCTGTAAGGTTAATGTATTAGTTCATACATGAATTGTTATTAATTAAATATGTAATTATGGATTAATTCCCTAATAACTCATTTTTTTAACTAATAGTGTTAGTTAATTACCAGAATGAGCCAAAGCCTTGTATTTCAACTTCCAGATAATACAGGTACACTAATATGTATTAATACATGATTAATTACTTCATTGTTAGTGCAAATTCATGTGTAAATTACTACAATTACTAAATGACTAGTTAATAATGATGTGCCTCAACAAGTAAAGTCATAACATAATGATACCTTTGCAAATCATTAGCTAATGATTAATTAAAGCAGACAACTGGTAGTTGAAGTGCATAGCTTTGACTAATTGTGGTAATTAACACATTAATTTACACTATTAGTTAATAAGATATGTTATTAAGGAATTAATACACAATGACACATTGAATTAATAGCAATTCATGTATTACTTAATCTATTAATCATATAGACTCTTTATTAGTTGCTGATGCAGTAATAATTAATTAATGGTTTAGTTCTTCATGAGTTATACATTAACTCATGGTTATCTGTGCATTAGTTAAACATGAATTAATGCATATTAGTGCACTCGTATTGTAAAGTGTTACCGAAAGTTCAGTAGTTGTCAATGGATGTCAGATGTCGGATGTCAATGGCAAAGAAAGTAAAACGTGGCATGTATTAACGTTAACTGATGGTAAATAGAGAGAGAGAGAGAGAGAGAGAGAGAGAGAGAGAGAGAGAGAGAGAGAGAGAGAGAGAGAGAGAGAGAGAGAGAGAGAGAGAGAGAGAGAGAGAGAGAGAGAGAGAGAGAGAGAAAGAGAGAGAGAGAGAGAGAGAGAGAGAGAGAGAGAGAGAGAGCACTTCTGTTGCATGCTCTTGATTGCTGATTGTTCACACAGCACATGTGTCATTTGGATTAAAACTAAATCGTGGGCCGTATGCAAGTAAAACGTGAACTGTTACGTGAATTATGTATGACAAGTTGTCACAGGACGTTTGGAAGTCAAGAAGTTTAATAAACGCAAACATCCGAATACTGAATTTATTTCTCTTTCATGAACGGCGCTTGAACGGACGAATTCACACAAAATTACGAATATCCTATACAATCGGTTATATCTCAAGTGAACGTAGATATTAATTCAAATTTCTGTGCCTGAAAACTACAGTTAGACCTTGTCCGACCTGAAAACCCCCCAAAACACTGTTTATTTAATTTGTAGCCTTTCTTTATTCTATTGTATTTATTTGTGCTGTTTGTAATTTGATTATTTGTTCTTATTTTATTACTGACTGCTTACTTGTCTTTAATAATGTTTTGAATTTACAATAACTGTAGTTTTTCCTGTAGTATCAAAATTGTAATAGAGAATTGTGATATTTCACTGGTATCTAAACATTTGAACCACTGAGCCAATCCTTAGCATTGAGTCCTGCTGGAGCAGCTCTAAATGCTGTGCAATAAAATATGATAGAGCAATAGAACGAACAGTAAAAGTAACAGATACTCATACAATACTTTTTAGCAGGCTTAATTAAGCATGAAAATAACTGATGGAAATATATATTTGCTAAACAAATTAAGACAACTAATATGATTCTTTTGGTTTCTCTACCCAATATATTAAAAAATTACAAATGCATTGAAAATACAGGTATCGACAAATACCAAAAAATGAAAGTATCGGTATCGGACTCATTCTGGAAAAAGTGGTATTGGTGCATCCCTAGTCTTTGGTTTTAATCAATGAATCTCTTATTTACATTGTGTTTGCACTGTTAGTTATGATGAAAGCATTCGTTAGTGAGCAGAAATCAAATGCCATAGATCTAAATATAATGCTATAATCAACACTTTCCACGATTAGTTAACCTTGCGAGCTGCAATAGCAAAAACGTGCTAAACGTTTTTGAGAGCGTTCCACGTGTAATACTAGCAATTTCATATGCAAATATTTTAGCCAATCACAGCAGTGGGCGTTTACACTGAAGTCTCACAGCAGACACGCCCCTTAAAACAGAGCATTCAAATCAGAGGGCTGAAATCAGGGTAGGAAAAATGCTTTTTATTTCTAAATTATGAAGATTTTTGATGTAAAAATCATACTAACATTATAAGAGCACCTCAGTAAACATTATAAAACAATAAAACAATGCAGTTCATGACCCCGTTAAACAAGCTAGATTTGAAACGGTAACTTCTGGTTATGTTCTACCTGTCCTGGGGTTTTTTTATATTAAAAAAAATATATATATTTTTGTTTCTATTTTTTATTTCTTTCTATTTGTGTTTGAAAGCACTGGGGGTTGCATAAACAGTCATCCACATAGGTTTTTATGGATATGCCCCAAGTCTTGGGCCTCTTACCTTGGCTCACATGCTTTGGGCAGCTGCTCTCTGGGGATGTTATCCTCTCTCTAAGATCTTTTGGTTGAGTTAGCTTGCCCCTCTGAGCTCACAGGCACGGCAGACAGTTTCTACCTTTGGGACTTCTGCATAGGCATAAATTTCAAGTCCTGGGACCAGAGCAGAGGTCGTTTTTTTTTTTGCTTACACCAGATCAGCAGCCTAATCATTAGGTTTCACCACAACACCCAACAACTATTCCCCAAATTTTTTGCTTTTTTCTGCTCCTCTGAGAAGAGGCAATTTTTTTCTCTCCTGCCTGTAGTCCTCTTAAAAAAATGTTAGTGCAACCATGCTGTAACATTGTTGTGTTCTGTGTGTCATGCCTTCAATTACTTTGATAAATGCGATTCTGGCTGTGACCGTGTTTTGTTATAGTGCATTCATAATTTATAGCTTGCACAGATACTCTCAAATCAGGGTAAATTATGACTTTTCTATCTTTTACTGCAACTAAGGTATCCAAATAATGTTATATCAGCACATTATACCAGTGCAAGGGCATCAATGTAATAATAATACAGAATGGAGAATAAAAAGGGCCAATCCTGAATAAGGCCACGAGGAGGGGGCTGGCTGAGTACAAGGGGAAAGGAGGAGAAAAAACAGGCTCATTACCAATAGCCGGAGTTTAAGGGTTTTATCCTATCTTTTGATTACGTCTTTGTTCACTCAATGACATTGAGCAGGTTAAATTCCGTTGAGGACATTTGATGCGGTGCCTTAATAATTTTTAGTGTTCAAGAAGGTTCGAAAATAGTACTTAAGAAAAGCTCCCACACTGGAGATAAAATGTATATTGTGGTGGGTTAGCAATGCCATCTGAACATGTCTAATGTAAAATAAGTCAGCTGCTTTGTGAAAGGGCCTTCTAAATGCTTTGAAGTAAATGTGCGATCCATCCGTGGCCAACAGCCCCTCCCTTAAGTACGGCGGGGAAGAAATTTCACGAAGGCCTCCTCATGCCTCTTCACCTCCCGGAACCTCCTGACGGCCGCATTTACGGAGTCGCCAAACGTATAGCTTTTGAAAGGGAACAATAGATTCAATGGGAACTAGTGTTGTCACGATACCAAAATTATGAATTTGATACGATACCTGACAAAAATATCCTGATACCAATACTGAATCGATACCCATGACAAAAAAAAATGCATTATCAATCACATTCGCTAAACTTTCACAATTCTGAACAGGTTGGGATGGGGGTGGGTGATATGACCAAAATCTTATTTCACAATATGAGTAATTTAATATTTTTTAACACAATTTGATATCACAATATAGTTATTTAATTTTATCTTAAAATATATTTCAAATGATTATAATATTTAAAATAAGCAAAGATGCAAATTACAATCAATATGACAAATACAATATAAGAAAGATACAAATGAAATAAACTGAAATAAAATTTAATTTTCAGGTTGGCTACTGTAGGTCTATTTAACAACAGTAGCATTCAAGTAAGACAGAAAAAAAAGTTTTCTAGAAATTTTAGACATTTAAAAAAAAATTACATTTATCTCACGTAAATGTTTGCGCACTCATTATGTTTTTTACAATGGGGTCATTTTGTTGCTCAAGAGTTTACACAAGGTTTACATAAATCTTTGAATTGAATTGAAAAAGTAGCACAAATAAATACAATAGAATAAAGATACAAACTAAATCAAGAGAAATAAAGAGAAGTTTTTTTGGGTAGGTCTAACACTAGTATTCAGGAACAGAAATACTTCAGGAACAGAAATACTACAGAAACTGAATAAAAAGTAATCAAATGTAAAATAACACTGGATACACTTTTAGTCCTGTATTAATTAAATACATAGGCTAATAATCCTGAATTAAAGATATGTTCTTTTTATCAACATTAATGACAGACACATATTAAGCTGCTGTCACTTTAAGAGCTAGTGCAGGGATCCATTATACTGTTACACGTGTTATTTCTCAACTGTTTGTTTATTTAAGACATAACCGACTGTGTAGGAGGATACTCGCCAAGACCGGCGACCATTAAACAGAAAAGACTATAGATAAAAGAGACTTTGTTATAACAGAACTTTTGGCGAGAGTCCAGGGGTGAATTCCAGAAAGCAAAGTTATCTTACCATCAAAACATACCCTGAACTCTCGGTTGATTAAACCAAACCTTGCTTACTCGAGGTATGCTGATTCCAAAAACGTTTACGGGAGTAAGTTCATCCAACTCAGACTATGTTCATGCTTAACACACCAGACATTCTCAATGGAGCGACGATTCGACGATTCTCCATGGAAACGGACGCTAAGAAAAAGTGCGCCATACTACTACTGTCTTCTTTTGTTTTGTTGTTTTGTTATCTGTTTTGAGCGGTTGTTATCTGGGAATAACATACTGCTGGATGGCGCGATTGACCAATCAGAATCAAGTATTCCACAGAGCCGTGTAATAAAACAAAATTAACAATGCTTTATAAATCGATATAACCATATATATATATATATATATATATATATATATATAATATCGTGCACAATCTGTCACGCCCACTGAGCCTCATCAATAGAGCACGCATGTGCTGAACACCTCTGAAGTAAACTAACCCTGGAACAGAACCTGGTCCGGAGCAGGTTATGTTCAGAGCGTAGGTTATATGGCTACTTATAGGCCTGTACCCTGAAAATGACCTCCTTTTTTGGAACCAAAAGTTGAGGTTATCCGCCTACTTACCCTTAAATAAACCCGGGTAGGTCATATAACCTGCTTTCTGGAATACCCCATTGATCTGTCAATCAAACAGCATGAGTTTATCAGTGACTGACCCACCAATTGTAAAAGGGAGCGTTCTTTGATCGCTTTCTATACATAATTTAATCACATAATAACAGATTATTTCCATCCTACTAAGAGTAACTATGTGAAGTTGATCGTTTAGTCACTGAAAGTCGTATTACTGTCAAGTCCAATCGTAAAAGTCAGTTTGCAAAGCCTGCACAAAATTGCGACTGATTTACCAAATAATCCACTGTGAAATGTACCAAATATAAATAAATAATGCTCAACTGAGACATTTATATTGTTGAAAATAAATAACCACATTCCTAGCATTAGGATCCTTTAGAAGGTAATGTTATTTTAGTGGAGTGATCCTGCATCTTTCTTCTCTCCTCGTCATCTCACTAACACACCAGTGGGTGGGGCCAAAGTTGCAATAATGAAGTAGGCGTTGATTTTCTTCTGCAGAGGCGGTTTTTCACCTAAGATAGGCACATGTGACAAGTTGTTCGCTGGGCTTGGTTTTTGGACTAACAAGGACGTTTTCAGATCTGAAACTTACAGGATATTCTTATAGTATGACGACCTCTTATATGTCAAAAGCTCACGGAAAAGTTGATTTCTCAGTTCATGACCCCTTTAAATAAAGCACAGCCAAATATACTGGTTACCAGAGAGCTATAATCTATAATAGCTGAATACAATTAATCAATTTGTCTGACTGTTATTTATGTTGAAACTTGAAACTATTTATTTATGTATTTGTTGCTTTTGACATTTTTATGTGAGTGTGCACTGAAATTAACGTAATTTATAGGACTGGTTCATTTGTTGTAGTTCATGATAAATCTGAATCATTCTTTTGAATTGGATCATTCTGGTGAATCGTTTGATCCAATTCTCAGTAGTCTGAATTATTTGTTTACAAATTGGACTGGTTTGAGTTTGAGTTTAAGTTTAAATCATGGCTTTTAAATCTTGATATATGTACTCTTTGGTGTAATTGTGTGAGTTTAAGTTAACTTGTTTGTAATTTTTCAATGAATCAGTTGATCAAGTTCACTAAATTAAGTTTTATGTAACAAAGTTCGGGAGGAGCACGTTCAGGTAATCAACCAATCAGCTCAAGAGGAAGCTGGTATAAATAAAGCTTTTCCTCACCTCCTGTCTCACGACAAGTGTCTCAGCATCCCTCCACCACCCCACACTCAGCTGGATCTACCCAAGTATAGGGGGGAGTACTCTGGGTTCGGGCAAAATTCCGAGCTCAGAGCCCTCCACCGGACAGCAAGCCAAAGACGCATAAATACAACTTTAGATTTCATGTACGTGTGAACTCGTGAAACTGGTCTAAATTATTTGTTCATGCTTTGCTTCTCGATTTCAGCTCTCAGTATATGACTTCAGAAGACTTGGTATATAGCGCATTATGATGACTGGTGCTAAGATGACGTCATCACTACCGCGATAATGGCAGCATGTGAAGTCTTTTCAAACTGTTTATGGGAGTTATGTGTAACGTGGTGCGGTTGAAGCAGAGAAGAGGCTGGATCCAAGTGCAGCACACGCTTTATTTAACAGACTACACACTATAAAGACTAGACTGGATACAAGACTCGGGACTCAGGAACAGGATACAGGAACAACCAACACTAGCGTTAAACATTAAACAAGAACTCACAAAGACAAGGCTGAAACACAGGGCTTAAATAATCAGGGACAAACGAGCTAGACAAGATAACAAGGGGGCGTGAGAAATCAGAAGCACCTGGGATAACTAATAGACAAGACAGGGAACCAAAGAACATGACAGGACACAAACCCACATTGTGACATTATGTTTCTTTACATTTGTTATTTATGGTTTTGTGTTACTGTTGACTATGGTGAAGTCTATAAGTTTATGATACAATTGTTTAATCTGGTTCATTATTCTATAACAATGATTTATAATAAGTTTAAGATATGCTGTTTGAGTTGATTGGAGATAGGTGCGCATATCAGCGGTCATCACAAGGTCTTATGTCTACTGTAGTTTCCCTTTGATGTATTTTTCTCATTAACCACACAGAGACAAGTTGTAGTTATGCATTTTTGTTATTTATTTCAAAACTGTATTTATCCCCACATTGCAAACAGTTACCCCACATGCTGTCTACTCACCAAATGTGACTCTGGACCACAAAACCATTCTTATGGGTCAATTTCTTTAAATTGAGTTTTATACATCATACATTTATACCTGAACGCTGAATAAATAAGCTTTTCATTGATGTGTGGTTTGTTAGGATAGGACAATATTTGGCCGGGATACAACCTTTTGAAAATCTGGAATCTGATGGGGCAAAAAATCTAAATATTGATAAAATCGCCTTTAAAGTTGTCCAAATGAAGTCCTTATCTACGCATATTACTAATGAAGGGAAATAAATTACATTTACAACATTGATTTACCACAACTAAACCTTTATACACACACAATTTCATTTAAAATATTTTGTGATGTGATCAGGGAAAACCCGTCGGATGTCGCGCTGGTACGTTTTCAGTAAGGTCTAAAAATAGATCGAATGTCAGTTTGTCAAAATTGGGTTTTCATTAAATTATTATAATATAATATCTTGTCTATCCTCTCTGAATATATCTTCGGAAAATGTACAAGTTTAGTGCAGAAAAATTGCGATTTATGTGGAGAGCTGAAAAGACTGTCTTTCTCTTTAAGAACACGCACGGAGAAAAAAATCGAAAATCAATGAAAGAAATAAAAACAGATTTGGAAAACAGATTATCAAAACCTGTAATAGGCGATGTCGAATTTCACCATGTGGTGGGTTTTCCCAGATCGCAGCACATTTCACCAGGAACTTATAAAATTTTATATCGTCTTCCTCCTTTGCCAAGCTCTGAGCATTCTGTATCATCTTCCCAATCATTTGCGAAAAAATCATTTACTATGTTCGTTAAATTATTGCTGTCATTAAAGTTTAAATTGAGCAAACGCGCTGTCTCAGAATCCATGGCTTGCACCGTAACCAATGCGGATTGTGTACACTGTGCACGCGAAGAAGTCGCCAGCCAATGAGAGGCGCTGTAGCAGGCCGTTGCTAAGAAGAAAACGTTTTTTTCTTTTACACGAGAAGGGTTTGTTTTAACGCTCTATTGGCTTACTGCTCTAATGACGTTGTGGAGAGTTATGAACCCGAAAGCGGGAAATCTAAGCTTGACATAGATACCAAACTTGAGTGGGTAATTCCCAAGGGGGCAATCCATCCGCCGGAAACTGAAGCCTCCCGGGGGCCGCCATTGTAGCAGACTATCACCTGCTGTTAGCATTCCATTGACTCCCATTCATTTTGGCGTCACTTTGACAGCGAATAACTTTACATCTGAGGCGTCCAAAGACTCCATTTGTCCATTATTTATTTCTAAAGAAACACGACAATGTATAAAAGGCTCCATTACCTTGTATCTTACGTTATGGCCCCGTAGAAGCAGTTTTTGTAAAAATAGGCTAATGAATCGACTCTCCGTCGCACAGTAGAGAAATTACCAGACAGGAGGAGAAGCTGTCTATATGGGGACGTGGAGGCATAAAGTCCGATAAAGTCAAGGGAGAAGCCCATAGAGAGTCATAAAGTTGATCCTGCTGCTAGCTCATGGACAGCTAATACTCACTCTCTCCTTCTCTGTGAGATTCAGAAGGGAATTATTCAAATTTCACTCGGCACAGCTACTAGAGACATACAGGTTGCTCACATGACAGGCTCAGTTTGAGCCTGCGCAGTACGCCTGGCGATCAGCTTTTAACTTAACGGGCTTCAATTTTCTCTGTTGAAATCAAAGGGGTCGCTGTGTCCATTTCTTTTACTGTCTATGGCAATTCCCAAAGAGCGGGCAGCAGCGATCGAAGTTTGTAGGCGTGTTTTCGGACTTTTTTTTGCGTGATTTTGCTGCATCCACTCACAAAAATATTTTTTATATATATTTACGGTAGGAAATTTACTAAATATCTTCATGGAACATTATCTTTACTGAACATACTAATGATTTTGGCATAAAAGAAAAATCTATCATTTTGACCCATACAATGTATTGTTGGCTATTGCTAAAAATATACCCGTGCGACTTACGACTGTTTTTGTGGTCCAGGGTCACATATCCTGTTCCTGTGACTCCACAAAGGAAGGGTCGGGACCACAGCTTCCCTTTTTCTTGTGTTGGGTTAAACCATTTCTATTAATATGGAAGGGAACTTAACCCTTGGTGATGTAGGCATGGAGAAATGTGTTTATATTTAGTTTTAGTTGCCGAATGAGTTTACTTTATTTATTTTTGGAAGTTAAATGGTTAAATGGTCATATGTTTAGGCTACAGAGGTTTTTGGTATTGATGCCCCTGGAGTTGGTACGGTCTTGGTTGTAATGAGCCTGTCCTAGGCTATTAAAGCCAGTCTAAACTGAACCTTGGGGAGGGAAAGATGGGGTCAAATTACTGAATGTAGATTTTGCTGCCTGTAGTCAAGTCAAGTGTATATTTATTTTTGTAAATATTTTTTTGGTTTAATTTTTTCTTTGAAACATCACTATGAATATGTACACCCCTACTTATCTACTGGCATTTAATAAAAATCCTCGTCGGATGAGTCCTGAGCCTATCTACCACCTCCCCTTGATCCCCCAAGGACACGTTATGACACGTATATATGAAGAGTTTGGTTCCAAAACGCAATAAATCCATTTAGATTAATTTGAGTAAAAGTGTGTTTTCTTTACCAAGAAAGTGGAAAGATGAAAACCACTATTTTCTGTTTCAAACTTTCACATAGCATTTGTAGGTCATAATAACAAAAAAAATTAAAATCCAGGTTTTGATTTTCAAAGATTTATTATAAAAACGGATTATTTTTTTCCCCAAAATGCAATAAATCCTTTTTTTTTTTAAATCAAAATGCAATTAATCCATTGAATCAATATAAAAGTTTTTTTTTTCATATTGAAACTGTTGAAAATACACAACAACGTAAGTTTATTAGTAGAATATTTTTATTAAGAACTGTAAAGAAGATTGAAAACATTTTTCCTCCTCCCGAGTGCCTCATCTTCTTAATCTCCTCACGTAAATGATTCGATTTCGATGCCTTATGTTTCTTACAACCACAGGTTCATCAATGCCATCAAAATTATTCATTTTTTTGTTTGTTTGTTGATCGAAAAGTACAAAATAGATAAGAAAAACTAGGAAGCCGGGTGTATTTAAGGCGCTGCCGTTACTGTTTACATTGCGTGGAATGGTGCGTTGTGATTGGTTGAGAGCGGATATATCGCATTCTGCAGAGAAGGGAGACTGGCGTTTGTCGCGGTTTGGAAAGAAAGGGAGAAAGCATGACAGAATAACACGGCGGATATCGCATTTTACTTAAAATTAAACATTGACTTTTCAATACCAACCAGATACAATACTGATTTTTGTAGTAACTAATTTTTTTTTAGAAATGGCGTTTATCACGTTTTGGAACCAAACTCTTCATATAGAGTTGCATTGAGTACTTTTAATCATACTTTCATGATGCCTTTGAAAGTCATTGTTATTGCTTAGAAATGTGTTACTAGTCTTCAGAATTTCTTCTTTTATTTTCCCAGAAGATAAGACACCAGGATGAATAGAGGATTTTATCAGACACTCTTATCCAGAGTGATTTACAAACATTGCTTTAACTCGAAAAAATGGCTTTAAATCTGACAAAAACGTACTCAGTTACTAACGTAACCTCGGTTCCCCTTCGAGGGAACTCGAACTGCGTCATCGTTGTGACACTTTGGGGAACGTCCCCAGCGTAGCGCATCTGAAGCATGAATGAAATCTGTCCAATCCTGATTGGTGCTGCGTCATGACGTAGTAGATGACGGCATAACCGGAAGATACAAAGGTACGCTTGGCAAGCGCTCTGTGTCAAACTGTCTGTCTTATTTGGTGTTGTTTGTCCCATAAGAATTGCAATATAGAATCTATAGTGGCTCGGATCTCGCGTTTGCTGAGGCAGCGCGTTGATTACGGGCTACTCTGCAATAACGATTCTGTGAATGGGATCTCGCGTTGTCGAGGCAGCGCGCAGATTAAAGGTCTGCATTGCAATACAGAATCTATAGTGGCTCGGATCTCGCGTTTGCCGAGGCAGCGCGTTGATTACGGGTCTACTCTGCAAATAAGATTCTGTGGCTTGATCTCGCGTTGTCGAGGCAGCGCGCAGATTAAAGGTCGTACATTGCAATACAGAATCTGGCTCGGATCTCGCGTTTGCCGAGGCAGCGCGTAGATTACGGGTCTACTTTGCATTAAAGATTCTGTGTGTGTGCGAGGCATGAACAGTCAGCTCCTGAGGGTGCTGGCTGTGTTCATTGAGAAATATCTCGACGCGCACAGCCGTGCGTTTTCGGGTGTTTCAGCCTCGCGGCCGTTGATTTTCTTTTCGAGAGATGAAAACCAAATATACTGTGAACGACTCGAATCTCGCGTTTGCCGAGGCAGCGCGTAGAATACGGGTCTGCAATGAAGGGTACACACGCGATCTGTGAAATAATACTGTTTGGGTGCGAGGCATTCACAGTCCGCTCCTGAGGGTGCTGGCAGCTGTTCATTGAGAAATATCTCGACGCGTATATCTGTGCGCTGTCGGCTGTTTCAGCCTCGCACCTATTGACTTTCTTCTTGAGGGATGAAAGCCAAATATATTGTAATGACTCGAATCTCGCGTTTGCCGAAGCAGCGTGTATGAGATCATATAACACAAAACAGTATTCTCTGGTAATTATGGCTGCATTTAATTTTAAGAAATTAAAATGATGAAATATTGTCTGACTTTAAGGAAGTTAGATATTTTAATTCAGCCTACCACTCAGACCGTGTTTCACATGCAGTGCTCCTTCTGCACATCAAAAATCGTTTTTCGATTTTTCCCTGCCGGTTCCCTGCCGTGGAGGGACGAGCGAGAATCGCTCCTCCGGGGGGCCCTCAGGAAATCGATGCTTGTATCCAGCATCAAGTGCGCTTCGGGACACATCGGTTTTCAGCGAATGCACGCTGCAGTGTCCGCCCCAAGGGCTTGCGGCCAGGCAGTGCTCGTGTTCGCCCATCGGGAACGGTTTTCGATTATTCCCTGCCGGTCCTCCGCTTCAGGGTGTCGAGAACGAAACCGAAAGAGCCTCCCTTCAGGGAAGCCCTCGGGAAGTCGATGTCTGTATCCCGCCGTTAAGTGCGCTTCGGGACACATCGGTTTCCAGCGAACGCACGCTGCTCTGTCTGCCCCACAGGCTTGCGGCCAGGCAGCAATCGCGTCCGCCCATCGAGAATCGTTTTCGGTCGAACCCTGCCGGAGATCCGCTTCAGGGGGTCGAGAACGAATCACGATCAATACCCAAAGCCAGCCTCGAGAGGCTGGTTCCCTTAGTAGATTATCTCGGCGCATGGTCATGCCTTCCGAATATATCTGCGTGGGCCCTGCGTACTGTAGAGCTGGGTTACAGGCTGCAGTTCAGCTCCCCTTCCCCGAAGTTCAACGGGGTGGTCTGGACTGTGGTCGGCCCAGAGCAGGTTCGGGTTATGGAACAGGAAGTTCAATCCCTGTTGGTTAAGGAGGCCATAGAACGTGTTCCTCTGCCAGACAGGGAGTCCGGGTTCTACAGCCGGTACTTCATAGTTCCCAAGAAGGATGGGGGGTTGAGTCCAATAATAGATCTCAGGCACTTGAATTGGTCTCTGAGGAGATTCAGGTTCAAAATGCTCACAATTCCAGCCATCGTGAGTCAGATCCAGTTCGAGGACTGGTTCGTCACGATAGAACTGAAGGACGCATACTTCCATATTTCCATCCTTCCATGTCACAGGAGGTTCCTGAGGTTCGCTTTTGGGGGCGAAGCGTACCAATATCGGGTTCTTCCGTTCGGCCTAGCTCTCTCCCCTCGCACTTTTACAAAATGCATGGATGCAGCTCTAGCACCCCTGAGGCTCGAGGGCGTCAGGGTGCTCAACTACATCCACGACTGGCTGATACTGGCCCAGTCGCGAGAGCTGGCGATTCGGCATCGAGGTGTCGTCCTCGCCCACATCCAGAGCCTGGGGTTGAGACTCAACACAAAAAAAGAGTGTGTTGACGCCCTCCCAGAGGACTACGTTCCTGGGAGTTGTATGGGACTCCACGACGATGCGGGCACAAATGTCTCCCGCACGCATGGAGTCCATACGGGCGATGGTCACCAGAGCGAAGCTAGGCCACAACCTCACTGTGAAGCAGTTTCAGAGACTGCTGGGGCTCATGGCAGCAGCGTCCAGTGTTACACCTTTTGGCCTGCTACACATGAGACCCCTACAGTGGTGGTTGAGAACCAAGGGATTTTCCCCGAGGGGAAATCCGTTCCGTATGATCAGGGTAACGCGCAGATGCCTTCGTTCCCTCGTCATATGGAGGAAACCTTGGTTCCTGTCCCAGGGACCGGTGCTGGGAGCATCATGTTGCCGGAAAGCCGTTTCAACAGATGCCTCCCTCACTGGTTGGGGCGCGGTCATGGACAGCCGCTTTGCGAGAGGTCTGTGGGAGACCCGGCATTCTTCCTGTCACATCAATTGCCTGGAAATGCTGGCGGTCTACAAAGCTCTGAGGAGTTTTTTCCCGGACCTCTGCGGCCACCATGTCCTGATACGCTCGGACAACATGTCCGTAGTCGCGTATCTGAATCACCAGGGAGGTCTGAGGTCGCGCCCTCTATGCAGACTGGCACACCAGATCCTTCTGTGGTCCCAGGGGAAACTGTCGTCTCTCAGAGCGATGTATATCCCCGGGGACCAAAATCAGGGAGCAGACGTCCTGTCGAGGCAGGGGCTGAGGCCCGGGGAGTGGCGACTCCACCCCGAGGTGGTGGAGGCCATGTGCGTGAGATTCGGCCCAGTGGAAGTGGATCTGTTCGCGTCTCGAGAGACGTCCCACTGTCCACTGTGGTTCTCTCTCAGGTATCCAGCTCCGTTGGGGCTGGACGCTATGACACAGACGTGGCCGAGGCTGCGTCTGTACGCATTTCCCCCGATCGCTCTGCTCCCGGGAGTCTTGGAGCGGGTCCGCCGGGAAGGGATCAGCCTACTTTTAGTAGCACCCCGCTGGCCGACCCGGATATGGTTCTCGGACATTGTAGCACTGCTAGACGGCCTCCCATGGCAGGTCACCCCCGGCCAGAGCTGTGGAACCTCTGGGTCTGGCCCCTGAGGGGGCTCGGTACTTAGAGGCTGGTCTGTCAGCAGGTGTTGTCGAGACCCTACTTAGCTCCAGGGCTCCTTCCACTAGGAGACTGTACAGCCTAAAGTGGAATGTGTTTTCCACTTGGTGTAGAGAGCGTGAGGTGGACCCAGTTAACTGCCCAGTGGCTTCAGTGCTGGAGTTCCTCCAAGATCGTTTCTCCGCCGGTCTTTCCCCATCCACACTTAAGGTGTATGTGGCTGCCATTGCGGCTTTCCACTCACCTATAGGTGCTGGGCCTTTGGGAAGGCACCATATGGTTGTACGTTTCCTCCGTGGGCCTCGGAGGATTAGGCCTGTGGCTCGCTCCAGAGTCCCAACTTGGGACCTGGCGGTGGTTCTCGAAGGATTGGCTGAGGCCCCCTTTGAACCACTGGAGTCGGCTGAGGCAAAGAACCTGACCTTCAAGGTGGCCTTTCTCCTTGCCATCACTTCTCTGAGGAGAGTGGGGGATCTCCAGGCCTTGGCTATATCGCCAACTTGCCTGGAGTTTGCCCCTGGCGGAGTTAGGGCCATCTTACATCCTAGACCGGGCTATGTGCCCAAGGTGCCGTCTAGTGCGGCACGGTCAGTGGTTCTTCAGGCCTTCCATCCTCCACCTCATGGGACGGCGGAAGAGGGGAGACTTCACCTGCTCTGCCCAGTCAGAGCCCTAAGGGTTTACTTGGAGAAGTCTTCTCAGTGGAGGAAGTCAGACCAGTTGTTGGTGTGCTTTGGTTCACCCAAGAAAGGGCTGCCTGCATCTAAACAGACAATCAGTAATTGGATTGTCCAGGCTATAGCCACGGCTTATCAGGTGCGCAATTTGCCTTCACCTATGGCCGTGAGGGCACATTCCACCAGGAGCATGGCCTCCTCGGTGGCCCTCCTTTCTGGCGTCTCGCTTCAGGAGATCTGCGAGGCGGTCGGGTGGGCCACCCCGCACACCTTCATACGTTTTTACAGTCTGCAACTCCCCGTGACGCCTGGCGCCAGAGTGCTCGCGTCCTAAGTGTGCCTGGTCTTCCAGCTTCACACTAGGGGCGGGCGTGATTACGGTGTGGCATAGTGGGTATTTCGTTCCCCAAAGTGTCACAACGATGACGCAGTTCGAGTTCCCTCGAAGGGGAACGTCTCGGGTTACGACTGTAACCCTTGTTCCCCGAGAAGGGAACGAGACACTGCGTCTCGTCGCCACACCTATCACAGGCAGAGCGCTAGCTTCATCGCGAAGAGCTAGTGTTTGTGTTTGCCAAGCGTACCTTTGTATCTTCCGGTTATGCCGTCATCTACTACGTCATGACGCAGCACCAATCAGGATTGGACAGATTTCATTCATGCTTCAGATGCGCTACGCTGGGGGCGTTCCCCAAAGTGTCACAACGATGACGCAGTGTCTCGTTCCCTTCTCGGGGAACAAGGGTTACAGTCGTAACCCGAGACGTTCTCTCTAGAAGAGGGAACGAGTACTGCGTAATATCTTACGCTAGGGGAAAACCTCTTTTCCATGAGATATTGAAGCCAAAAATTATCCTTAATTTTGAATTAATGTAAAACGCGTTGCGGCAGCATGCAGACATAGGCAAGACGGCTCGCGTGCCTATTGGCTGTCCTGCGGCAACTACAGCAGCCTATCGAGAGAGGCCTTTGGTGACGTCAGATCCAATGGGGGCGCTACGTCACCTCCCGCCAAAGCGGGCGTGGCCTGGGCCTATAAATATAGCTTGATGGGCTGATATAATCTGTTTTTTCATCGCCGAAGCGAACCAGAGGGTGTTGCAGGCACGGCAAAGATTCGCAGTATTCGTTCCCTCTTCTAGAGAGAACCGAGGTTACGTTAGTAACCGAGTATGTTCTCTTACGAGAGGTTCTCTCGTACTGCGTAATATCTTACGCTAGGGGAACACAGTGTAAAACGCCGTGCGTGCTGGGATCCAACACCAAAGTCCCAAGGGCAGGTGCCCGGGCCTCATATAGTGCATAATCACCAGGGACTCACAAAGAGTCTGAGAAGAGAGGCTAGAAGCGTCATTCCCAATAAGTTAGCGTCCTAAGGGAGCTAATCACATCAACAGTGTTCCACACAGTCAGGGTGAAAATGTTCGGCCTGAACTGGGTAACGGTATGGGTCTTACTTTTGCCCATGGAGTTATTTTATCGATCAGCGAGCGGTGCTCAAGTGGTTGTAGTATTCTGAGCCGAAGCAACGTGGCAGACAATACTGATTTTTAGACTGAAAGTAGTTTAGCCTGTAAGGCGGGGAACCTCTAAGTTATAAAACCTTATAAATGTAGACGGGGAGGCCCAGCCTGCCGCCATACAGATATCCTGCAAGGTAATCCCGCTAGACCAAGCCCACGACGAGGCCATGCCTCTGGTGGAGTGCGCTCCAACACCTAAAGGACACTTCAAGCCTTTTGACGCGTATGCCAGCGCTATGGCATCAACTATCCATCTGGATAGGCTCTGTTTCGATGCGGCTAGTCCCTTAGGATGTCCGCTGAATGAAACGAAGAGCTGCTCAATCTGTCTGAAAACAGACAAACGAGACACATAAGCTCTTAATGCCCTGACTGGGCAAAAGAAGGCTTGCGTCCTTTTCCTCGTTGTAAACCGGCAGGGCAGACAGGGAAATAACCTGAGCCCTGAATGGTGTGTTGAGGGATTTAAGCACGTATCCGTGTCTTGGTTTGAGTATGACTTTCTAGTCATTTGGCCCAAATTCCATACACGTCACGCTTACTGAGAGCGCTTGTAAATCCCCTATGCGCTTCACTGAAGCAAGAGCCATAAGAAACACTGTCTTGAACGACAGATGTTTCATGTCTGACAAATGGATTGGCTCGAACGGGGCACCTTTCATGGCTTCCAAAACCGTGGAAAGGTCCCACATGGGGACTGAGGGGGGTCTGGGAGGATTCAGCCTCTTAGCTCCCTTAAGGAAGCGGATGACCAGATCGTTCTTCCCCAGTGACTGGCCAGTCACGGGTTTTGTAAACGCTGCTATGGCCGCCACATAAACTTTGAGCGTGGATGGGGTTCTGCCCCTATCCAGTAGCTCTTGAAGGAAGGAGAGAACTTCTGTAACCCCGCAGTCTAGGGGTGAAAAGCCTCGAGCTTTGCACCAGACAGAAAACACAGACCATTTTGAGGAATAGAGTTGTCTAGTAGACGGCGCTCTAGCCTGGGTGATCGTGTTTAACACTCCCTCTGGGAGGCTTGCGGGTACCCGTTGATGGCCCATGCGTGCAGGGACCACAGCTCCGGGCGAGGATGCCTAATCGAGCCCTTGGCCTGAGAGAGGAGGTCTTTCCTCGTCGGTATTGGCCATGGGACAGTGCTTGTAAGCTGCATCAGAACTGGGAACCAAGCCTGGTTTTTCCAGAGCGGAGCCACAAGTAGCACTGAGCATCCGTTTTCCCTGATTCGTTCCAATACCTGAGGCAGGAGCGAGACGGGGGGAAAAGCATAGAGTGGGCAGCGGGGCCAGACGTGATCGAGCTAGAATCAGCCAATCATCCAAGTAGTTCAAAACTCGCATGCCCCGGAATTTCAGGGGTGCGAGAGCCGCGTCCATGCACATTGTAAATATACGGGGTGCTAGGGACAGGCCGAACGGTAGGACTGTGTATTGATATGCCTGGCCCTCGAAGGCGAATCTCAAGAATCACCTGTGACGTAACGCTATTTGTATTTGGAAATATGCGTCCTTCAGATCTATTGACATAACCCAGTCCTCTTGCCAAATCTGCGCGAAGATTTTCCTGGTTGTGAGCATTCTGAACTGGCATTTCACAAGCACTTTGTTCAGCTGTCTTAGATCTAGAATGGGTCTGAGACCCCCGTCTTTTTTCGGTACCAGAAAATATCTGCTGTATAGACCCCCTTCGCTCTGAGCTTGAGATAAAGGCTCTATGGCCCCTATGCTCAATAGTTTTGCTATTTCGGCTCGAAGTAGATGAGCTACTTCAGTTTTTACCGTAGTTTCGACCCGTGCCGTGTAGTGGGGGTCGAAACTATGGCAGAGCGAGACGGCAGAGCGAGAGCGTGGTCTCTGGTCCCGGGCTTGACGGCGCTGTGAAGCAGCTATCTCGTCGCCATTAATGGCGGAAACGGCGGGGGACGGCGGCCGCTGTCCGTTGGTGAGCGACTCGAGTGAAGCTGTTGAAGCTGGTGGGCGAACCGGCGAGCTTTCACAGGCTGGAGAAGGCTCGGGGACCTGCTGAGTACGGCGCTTTACGGCTCTGCCGTAGTTTCGACCCCCGCTACACGGCGCGGGTCGAAACTACGGTAAAAAACGAAATAGCTTATCTACTTCAAGCCGAAAAAGCGAAACTATAGCGGCACTATAGCGGGCGGAAGTGCAGACTCGGAGAAAAATGCCAGGCGAGTCCTCAGAGCCAACATGGGCAATAGCTCGCAATGATGGCAGCCACCGTCAGCAAGCGCGAGAGCTGCATGATCCTTACCCAGGTAGGAAACGCAGATGAAATGGCGGTCCCCGTCTCTGAGAGCGGCTCGGCACGAGCCACAGGAACGAGGCATCTTTAAAAAGACGCTGCTCTTTTAGATAGAGAGAGTGTGAGTCGCAGTGGCGAACACACACTCGGCAGAGTAAAAGAATATAAACGCCGGAAAGCGTAGCAGGTACGGCGACTGAATGTGACGAGATGAAGGCCAGCGGCTTCAGATGCAACACTGACATTTTTTAGGGGTTAGGTAGAGAAACCTATGATTCTTTTGAACAGAATTCTGAGTTACATTATGCCAAGTAATACTGTGGTAAAGAGCTAATTGCTCTGTTTTTCTCAGTGGATTCAATAGCTGCAGCATAGTAAAAGGTCTTCTTTCAAGTGTTGGTTTCCTCATTTCAGGCTTTAGCTATTCTTTGTAAAAAATAAAAATAAAAAACAAATTTAAATGTTGATTTTAATTGTCAGTTTTTCCATTAATTTTACTACAGTTAAAACTGAACAGAGAAAGACATTTTGTTACATCAAAATTGAAAAGGAATTCATTATCTGAGCTTAATTAATCTGAGTCAGAGGTGGAAAGAGTACTGAAAATTTGTACTCAAGTACAAGTAGTTGCTAAAATAATACTCAATTACAACTAAAAGTACTGGTGTTAAAAATGTCCTTAAGTAAAAGTACAAAGTACCCCTCTCAAAAACTACTCAAGTACTAATTACTTTTTAGCCTGTGATATTTATTGAATAAACATCAAATCCATTGAAAAACACAGGCAATTTGTGTTTTATACGAATAAACACATAGTACAGGAATGTTGTCTGTTTAAAGAATGTTAAATGATTTTTAAACATGTATAAACAGCATAAAATTTTCACTGCAAACCAACAACTGGGCAAAGGCCTTAAACTCTTGGACATTTCCCTTTCTGAACCTTTTGTTCAGTTTCAGCAGAAGCTGATTTTCAAAGTTCACAGAGTCTATCCGGCTTCCTTTGGATGTGAAAAGTAGATCAGCACAGCTAAAAAGCCGTTCACATGCAGCAGAGGCAGGCAGAGCTGTGTTTAACTTCAGAGACAGCTTCTTGATGGCTGGGAAGGAGTGAAGCAGCTCCATGTTGTCCGAGGCACATGCAAGGTAACTATCAAGCTCAAATGGACTTTTTGTCATTTTGGAGAGTGGTCTGGAGAAGAAATCGTCGTCATTAGATGACTCTCTTTGAAGTTCACCCTCATTATCTGAAGTTTCAAGATGTTGTTTCAAGTATGTCAAGGCTGTAATTTGAAAACAACTACTTCAATTTATGGGAGCATTTTTGTAAACCCACACGTAAATGATCTAAATCAAAACAAATGATACTTTAATAACAACCTTTTACATGCTTATACAGGCGTGCAGTTATAGACACAACTGATATCATATCAATTTGAAATTACCAGCTTCTATAACATCTGCTCTGTCAGTCCAGGAGGTCTTGAACTTGGGTAAGAGGACTGCAGCAGCAGCCAATTCTGGATCCTCCATCATCGGTCCAAAACGCTTATGCAGGCCATTTTGCAGGGCTCTGATGAGTGTTGTGCAGGTCTTCCTTGATGTCTCTACCCTGTTGAGTTTGGATTGAAGCTTGTGAATTACTGGCAGCAGCCATCCCATGTAAACACTGGACTCTGACAGGAGGATGTTTGAAGCTTTCATTAGTGGCTTCATGGTGATGCTGTACTCCCGGAGGAATGCAACTTCTGCAGGACTCAACCTGGAAGACCCAACCAAGGATGGATCTGAAGATGACTTTGGCTTGAGGTTGCAGTGTGGTAATTAATTCTTTGTAAGGTGGCTGTTCTACCACTGTAAATGGCTGTACACTTTCACATATAAAATTGATAAGCTTGTCAACAGTTGTTTGAGGGACACGTTTGCTTGCAGCTGCCAACATCACATCTGATAACTTGGCTTGCTTACTTGATGAGAGCTTGTGGCTGTGGTCTTACGTTGACTACGTGCTGCTGCTGTCACAATGTCATCGTACTGATCAATCTTTGATGGATGTTTCCTCTGAAAATATAACAGAGGAAGTATACAAAGGAAATTATATATTATTTCATATTATTTATTTCTTCATATAATTTATGGGAATCAAGTTATAAAAATAGTCTAATATTATTATTATTATTAATGAATTATAATGCAACATAAATAAGCTTGTTGGGTAATTTTATTTATAAACAGAGTTTTTTTTTTTACATTTAAAAAAATCTGACTTGACAAGAAAGCTTTCCAAAAGTACCCTACTAATATTTTAAAAGTGATCAGCATTTAGCACTGACACATGCGCAATCTAGACAGGCTGTCAATCAGTGCAGTTGCACTGTTACACCAGTGGGTCGCGGCAAGAGACTGTTTTTATGAAAGAGTCACTATTAGACCGTTTATTATAAGCTTAAAACATGGATTCAATATGAAAAAACAATTTGTTGACAATGAGATAAAAATTTTACTTTGAGCGCCACTTTACAATGCTAAATCTTTTTTTACGGTCTATGTGCTCATCACATAGATAACGCTGTAGCAGTGGGTCGTGCCAAGAGACTGTTTTTATGAAAGAGTCATTAGTGTAACATGGCTGGAGAAAGCAGGCGAAGAAGATCTAAACGCAGGGTTATTTAATAAAGTAACACGTAAAACAGAACACAGACCTCAAAGTACAAAGTAACAAAACCAGGGGGATCACAGAGGCAACCATTACACTTACAACAACTGACAAAGTAACAAGTGAACACACAAGGGCTATAAATACACAGGGGCAAACAAGCTTAACAAGATAACAAGGGGCCGTGGCTAATCAGAAACACATGGGAACAATGATCAGACAATTAACAAGACACATGGCAAACAGGGAATCACATGACAGACAAGAACAAGGAACAAGACACAAAACCCACACCTTGACAATTAGACCCTTCATTATGAATAAAACAATGTGTTGACAATGACATACAATTTAACTTTGAGCGCCACTGGACAATGCTAAATCATTTTTTACGGTCTATGTGCTCGTCACCTGGGTAACGCTGAAGCTCATGTTTCAAGTGATGTTTTTAGTCAAATTACCGTGAGGTCTATCCGACATTAAAAACGAAAACAACTATCACATAAATATAGTTAAACGTCTTCTATACCTTCTTTTAGAGGCTGAAGTCTTGTAAGCCGAAATCACTGCAGATGGCAAACAAAGTTTGCATTGCATTTGCACGCTGTCTCCTTTCCTTCCTCTGTATGTGAATGTTGCCCCCCTGGCCTGGTGGGTGTCAGGGGGGTGGGTGTATTCTTAAATCCTGTATGCAGAAACAATGAGACAGAAACTTTAGCTTGCGTTCAGCTCAACTGCAGTATTTATTCTGCCTCAACAAAGGAAGAAATTAATATTCGACTCCCTGAGGTAATAAGCAAAATGCTTGTTGTGCATCAGGTATTTCACAGTACTTTCAAGTATGTAAGATATCACCATATCTTCAGAAAATACCAAAGTAATAACATATATGTCAATACATAATAACGTGTCACGGTGTGGGTTTTGTGTCTTGTTCCTTGTTCTTGTCTGTCATGTGATTCCCTGTTTGTCATGTGATCCTGCCATGTGTCTTGTCCCATGTTCAGCTGTTCCCCGTTATGTTGATTAGTCTTCCCAGGTGTTCCAGGTTTACCACGCCCCCTTGTTATCTTGTTTAGCTTGTCTTCCCTTGTATTTAAGCCCTGTGTTTCAGTTCAGTCTTTGTGAGTTCTTAATGTTGTTAGCGTTGTAATGGTTGCTGTCGTGATGTTCCTGGCCTGATTGTCTTTTGTTTGTTTCACCATTAAATGTGCTTGCACTTGGATTCGCTCTCTGCTCCATTCTTCCCGCATCATTACAGAAGAACTCACCACTACGATGAATCCAGCAGCACAAATCATGCGCCTCCGTCAGGGAGACCGGCCCATTGAGGATTATGTGAGAGACTTTATTGACTTATCTAATGAAACTTCAATGGACTCGGTGTGCCTTATGATTTTCTTCAGAGGTGGGCTATCTGAGCCATTAGGGTCAATCATGCCAATACACGATCCGCAATGGACCTTACAGTTTTACCTGGAGTTGGCCTTGTTATTTTATGACTCTGCCCTGACGGTGGGTTTGGCAGATACAGAGCCCTGCAATCCCTGCACGCCTGCCGAGCCTGAGCTTCCCTGCACGCCTGCCGAGCCTGAGCTTCCCTGCACGCCTGCCGAGCCTGAGCTTCCCTGCACGCCTGCCGAGCCTGAGCTTCCCTGCACGCCTGCCGAGCCTGAGCTTCCCTGCACGCCTGCCGAGCCTGAGCTTCCCTGCACGCCTGCCGAGCCTGAGCTTCCCTGCACGCCTGCCGAGCCTGAGCTTCCCTGCACGCCTGCCGATCCTGAGCTTCCCTGCACGCCTGCCGAGCCTGAGCTTCCCTTCACGCCTGCCGAGCAAGAGGCTGCTGTTCACGTTGCTTCTGCCGATCCAGAGACAGAGCTTCACGTCAGCCACGTCCAGCCAGAGCTTCACGTCAGCCACGTCCAGCCAGAGCTTCACGTCAGCCACGTCCAGCCAGAGCTTCACGTCAGCCACGTCCAGCCAGAGCTTCACGTCAGCCACGTCCAGCCAGAGCTTCACGTCAGCCACGTCCAGCCAGAGCTTCACGTCAGCCACGTCCAGCCAGAGCTTCACGTCAGCCACGTCCAGCCAGAGCTTCACGTCCAGCCAGAGACCGTCCATCCAGAGACTGAGCTTCACGTTACTTCTGCCGATCCAGAGACTGAGCTTCACGTCACTTCTGCCGATCCAGAGACTGAGCTTCACGTCACTTCTGCCGATCCAGAGACTGAGCTTCATGTCACTTCTGCCGATCCAGAGACTGAGCTTCACGTCACTTCTGCCGATCCAGAGACTGAGCTTCACGTCACGTCCGCCCAGCCAGAGACTGTTCACGTCACGTCTGCCCAGCCAGAGACTGTTCACGTCACGTCTGCCCAGCCAGAGACTGATCACGCCACGCATGCGCCGCCTGAGCCCTCAGTGACCGCAACACTGGCCATTATGGCCACAGCCATGTGGTGTGTGTGGGCTACGCACACCCTTGAGCCAGAGCCCGCTGATCCTGCGCCAGAGCCCGCTGATCCTGCGCCAGAGCCCGCTGATCCTGCGCCAGAGCCCGCTGATCCTGCGCCAGAGCCTGCTGATCCTGCGCCAGAGGCCGCTGACCCCATGGCTGCCCCTAAGAAAATTTTGGGGGGGGGCAGTAGGACCCTGGATGGGACCATGAAGGCCGCACCGCCGTGGCCGCCCGAAGGGTCTTCTCCACCGTGGCCGGCCGAAGGGTCCTCTCCGCCGTGGCCGCCCGAAGGGTCTTCTCCGCCGAGGCCGCCCGAAGGGTCTTCTCCGCCGTGGCCGCCCGAAGGGTCTTCACCGCCGTGGCCGCCCGAAGGGTCTTCACCGCCCTGGCCGCCCGAAGGGTCTTCACCGCCCTGGCCGCCCGAAGGGTCCTCTCCGCCGTGGCCGCCCGAAGGGTCTTCTCCGCCGTGGCCGCCCGAAGGGTCTTCACCGCCCTGGCCGCCCGAAGGGTCTTCACCGCCCTGGCCGCCCGAAGGGTCCTCTCCGCCGTGGCCGCCCGAAGGGTCTTCTCCGCCGAGGCCGCCCGAAGGGTCCTCTCCGCCGTGGCCGCCCGAAGGGTCTTCTCCGCCGTGGCCGCCCGAAGGGTCTTCACCGACCTGGCCGCCCGAAGGGTCTTCACCGCCCTGGCCACCTGAACTGCCTGCTCCACCCTGGTCGCCTGCACAGCCTGGTCTGCCCACGCTCCATGGCCCAGGTCCACCATGTCCTGGTCCCGTTCCCCTGTGCGGGCCTGGCCCTCCATCCCTCCCCCAGACCGCCTCCGCTTCACCACCCTCCTGAACTATTGTTTTTTGTTTTTTATGGGCGTCGGGAGCCGCCCATAGGGGAGGGGCTATGTCACGGTGTGGGTTTTGTGTCTTGTTCCTTGTTCTTGTCTGTCATGTGATTCCCTGTTTGTCATGTGATCCTGCCATGTGTCTTGTCCCATGTTCAGCTGTTCCCCGTTATGTTGATTAGTCTTCCCAGGTGTTCCAGGTTTACCACGCCCCCTTGTTATCTTGTTTAGCTTGTCTTCCCTTGTATTTAAGCCCTGTGTTTCAGTTCAGTCTTTGTGAGTTCTTAATGTTGTTAGCGTTGTAATGGTTGCTGTCGTGATGTTCCTGGCCTGATTGTCTTTTGTTTGTTTCACCATTAAATGTGCTTGCACTTGGATTCGCTCTCTGCTCCATTCTTCCCGCATCATTACAATAACGGAAGCAACGTAAAATAAACCATATCCATACTTTCCATTGTGCTTCATTTGACATGAATTACATATTGACCAGTCAACAACAACAAAAAAAACTAACTTGTTCTCATTTAGTTATTGTAACAAACATTTCTCAAAATTAAACATTTCCATCACGTTTAAAGTCAATTACAATGCTTACACACACAGGAAAACCATTTAACATGATGTGTTATACACACATTAGCACTGAATACATTTTCAGATAAGTTAACAACACAAAACGAGACCATTAAACATTATATGGGTATATTATTATATTTTTTCCCACATTGTTTGTTTTAGCAATAAATGGTTGTATGACGAACTGTACTAACTCAATTACTTTTTCTTTTTTTTTTTTCTAATGCCTAACTGTGAACAAATTTTTTTTTAACCCCTTTACATGAACAACTCCTCCAAGTTACGGCCATGGGCACTCGTCATCCGGTATTTCTTTGGAATTTTCAATGAATTCAGCGTCTCGAATCTCCATGTCCATAACGCCGTAGTTATTTGATAACACTATACACCTTCACAGTGAAGGACGTGCGAGGACGAATAGCTCTCCAGAAACCGGGCTTTTTTCCCGGTCCAAATACAAGGGTTTTTATTGGCCCGCCCACGATCAGTTATCTATTGGATACCCAAATGCTGGTCAAAGATTTGAATATTAATTTAATTCAAATTGTACAAGTACTTAGTAACGAATGTGATTTTTAAAGTAGCGAAGTACATTACTTAACTTAATTTGTACTTAAGTACAAGGAAAATTACAGACTTAAAAATATACTACTTAATTACAGTAACGTGAGTAGTTGTAATTCGTTACTTCCACCTCTGATCTGAGTAAGATCTGATTACAACTTATTATTTGAGTCTTCTGGCTCAATTTTGCTAAATAGTTAAAGCCACACCAGTTCATTTGTATGTGAATAATAGGTGGCATTAGGTGGCATTATGCAGTGCTAAAACATGCAGTGATTTAGCCAAAGTATCTGCTTTGCTGCTCACCGTGTTTCTGTTACTGTTGTTAAAATAACCGCATCATCTGCAACTCTTAGGGTGATTTCACACTGGCAGTTTAGTTCGGAACCGGGCACGGTTCGCATAAAAAATCACTAATGTGAACGCTGTCATGTGGACCCGGGTGCGCACTGGAGTACCGAAACCAAGACTACCTGGAGGAGGTGGTCTGAGTTCCGTTGCACTCGAACTCGAACTGTGCTGTGAAAGCAACACGGACTCGGGTGCGCACTTGTCCAGGAAGTAAAGTGACCTGTGCATGCATTTTAGATTATGATGTATTTAGTTAAATAAAACACATGTAAGGGATGATAGTGTTGATGATTTGCCTTGGATACGAGCGAGAGTGAGCATGCAGTGCAGTCGTGCATAGCGCGTGGAATCAGGGCAAAAAATTTGTAAATCCACTGTCTCCTCAAAAGAGTCCATTTGCATGCAGCAGAAGGCCACCTTATGCGACACACACACACACACACACACAGTAAACCTGTTTTGTTCACTCAGCTGCGCATAATAGCACCGAATTAATAAAAAACACAACATATTGACCCGCGTTCTGTTTTCTATCATGCGCCGTGCACGTTTGTGATGACGTAAGATGCACGCAAACGCACCAGGGTCCTATAGAATCAAGTTGAGTGTGAAACCAGACCGCAGCGTTGGTTTCACACGTGGCGCCGGGAACAATCGCACTTGGGCTCTGACCGCAGCAAACGAGCCCAGTGTGGAAGCACCCTTAATGTGGCGCTTTACATCTTTAGCGGGAGAGAGAAGCAACGTACAAGGAGCGGAAAGGCCTTGAAGGAAGTGCGTTTGGCTCTAGAAACAAATATTAGAGGATGTAGCGCCGAAAGATCATTACCATGAACGGCCCTGAGCACTTATGGTGTGAAGTGAACTCTCTCCGTTGTTTTGACGCGCTGCTCACTTTAATCTATAGAAACAGTAAAATGGTGCAATTATGTCCCACAATCCTCAATTTGATTACCGCTCTTTTAGAGTGTAACCCATTCCTTGCTGTTCGTTTTTTTACTGCAGTGTGGCTGATTTATTGATTGTATTTCACGCATTTGCAAAAACTTGCTTTCTTTTACAGTCACACCAGTTCATATATGTTTGGGGGTGGGGTGGATGAGTCTATCTGTTTTACACTCTTTAAGAGTGTCACCCCTTCACTGCTGTGTGATTTTTTTCTGCATTGTAGCTGATTTGTAGATTGGACCCCAATGAAGTAGCGATTTAAAAAAAATCAAAACACTTTTTTTTGGTCTAAAATGACCGAACATCAGAGGGTTAAACTATTTTGGCTTAATTTGGAACAATCAGTAAAACAATTAGGACATGCTTTTATCTCAAATAAATTACAAATGAGGTAAAAAGTGTAGCACAAAAGCTAGAGCAGAACATAAATAGGAAGAGCACAGTTTTTTTTATTTTTTTTTACAGTAATAGGAAGTGGATTTTGTTATGGCAAAACTAGCATAATATTATGTGCAGTTATGCAAGATCATTAAAAAGCAACATTTCCTGAAGGAAACACCAGTTTTTGCAGGAAAAGAACAGCTTTATTAGACTGAGGTAAACTTAGACTTTGGTTTTGTCTGTGTAAACGAAATTCAGCAAGGTTAAGACTTGCAGTCTCAACACTCATCTACATCTTGGTTTCTGATGTCTGTGCACAAATCAACACATAACATGCTGTCTTGCCATTTTTCCATGGTTACATACTTTAATTACAGTAGATGAAATAAAAAAACAACAACAAACACTAGACTTCTGCTCTTTGTTCACACAGGCCGGAGATGTAAAGCAAATGACTGGAGTGTCAACCTGAGCAGTTAACTTGCATTTAGAAGACGCTTCAGACTTGGTTTCGTAGTGTGGTAAAGAACGATTTAAAAGTGGGTGGCAGGAAAGAGAGAGTATGCACCTCTACTGTCAAACGCAAGTCTATTGATATTAATCCCTTGAAAGCTGTTTTCTGCTATGGATTAGTGACAGAGGAACAAGGCTTAGTGCTCTGCTCTCCGTAGAGATGAAACACCTTGAGCAGGTGCTTGAATGTAGAATGACTTTTTGCTGAAATACAGAGAACTTTTCCCCATTTTATCACAAACTAAATTCATTAGAAGTCATTTACGGAGGTATTGTGATATTGCAAGATCTTACCTTTACTTTTTTTTAAACACCCTAAGTTAAAAGATAATATTAAATCCACCTCTCAACATTTTTGTGTTCTTTTATACACAGTCAATGAACTGTTTTATGCAAGATCAGCAGACTGTGCCCTGAACACACACATACAGAGCGGGTCATGGTATTAATAGCACCTGGATGCTTCTGTGTTGTCCTTGATGGTGCATTTGCCATTACTCCAGTGTTTATTTTGGCCCGAGCACCTGGTGCGTCATGGCATATTGCATTCCCTTGGGTTGAAACAGTGGGCCGCTCATCCTGTAATGCATTGCTCCACTCACCTGTTAGTTAGAGAAAGATGCATGGCCTCAATGGCACAACAAGATGGATGATCAGCAAAAATGCACTAGCCTCGGCTACCCTGGAGGTGACCCAGACATGCCTAGCAAAGGGAATTTTAAACACGCACTCGCTTTTGCAGTGAAGGAAAGGTCATGATCAGCATTGCCACAGCCACTTCGTATGTCGCTCTTAACTTATCTGTCATCAGACAGAGTCCTTTTCAGGAGAGAAAGAATATTTGCAATATTGAGAATAGGTAGGAGAGTTTAGATCCAGTAATTGTTCAATTTGCAAGCCTCGTGCCTTAAACTTGAGATTTTTGTGATGTGGTCTGTGAAGCTCTAACCTGGATGTTATTGTTGACAAACCTTGCTGATTGGTGACGCTAATGGTATCTATGCTAGATTGAGGTGGTGTTCTTTCTAGAGATCAACTGTTAGTGGATTTTACCATAGACAGTAAAAGAAATGGACACAGCGACCCCATAGACTTCAACGGAGAAAAATGAAGTCAATTAGAAGCACTCACTTCCTGATTGCCAAGCGTACTGCACAGGCTCAAACTGAGCTTGAAGACGTAGATGTGACGTGAGCAACTTGTACGTCTTCTAGTAGCTGTGCCAAGAGGAATCTGAATCATTCCCTTCCGAATCTTGCAGAGCCGGAGTTCGTGAGTATTAGCTGTTCATGAGCTAGCAGCAGGAGCAACTTTATGACACTCTATGGGCTTCTCCCTTGACTTTATGACTTTACTCCCTTGACTTTATGACTTGACTTTACTCCCTTTATGACTTTATCCCCCCGATTGCGCGCAAGCTTCTACTTCTGTCTATACAGTAATTTCTCTACTGTGCGACAGAGAGTCGCGTGTTATGACGCAATCGTTAGCCTATTTTTACAAAAACGGCTTCTACGGGGCCATAACGTAAGATACATGGTAATGGAGCCTTTTATACATTGTCGTGTTTCTTTAGAAATAAACAATGGACAAATGGAGTCTTTAAACGCCTCAGATGTAAAGTTATTCGCTGTCAAAGTGACGCAAAAATGAATGGGAGTCAATGGGATGCTAACAGCAGGTGAAGGCTTGTTAGCCAATGGCGGCGCCCGGGGAGACTTCAGTTTCCGGCTGGTGGATTACCCCCTTGGATTTTACCGATACCGATATTACATGTCACTTTACATGTCATATTTGTTAACAAGGATGCATTAGCTAGCTTTCATGAACTAGTATATGCATTATGCAATATAAATGTTTTTACAGCATGTATTGATATTTTAGCAAGACAATTGTACCTTGATCATTCATGTTAGTACATTACCTAAGGTTAACAGATACAATTAAAATTAAAACTCAATTTAAAATGTATTAGTAAATGTTGAAATTAACAAACTAACAATGAACAATACTACAACATGTATTAACCTTAGTTAATGCTAAAAATTTAATCTTATTGTAAAGTGTTACCATTTCATATAAATCCAAAGAGTCTGCTATGCTTAAAATTGGACATCTTTAAATATCTGCAAAGGAGAGCATTAAAATTGCATAAATGTATATTACATGTATAGTCTCTCACTTTGTATGCTTCTATATTAGAACACTTGATGATTATCTAATCAAAATAACAATATGTATTGCAGTGATAAAAAAGAATAGAATATAAATGATGTTTTATTAACAAAGTTCGGGAGGAGCACGTTCAGTTAATTAACACGAGTGGAGTGCACTCAGCAATCAATGAAACGAGGTGTATATATAGATTCAGCAATCTCACCTCACTCCATTGATAGTTTAGCAGCATCCCTCCACCGCCCCTTCTCCACACTTCCAGTCCTAAACACTTACATAGGGGGGAGTACTCTGGGTTCGGTCCAAACTCCGAGCTCGGAGCCCTCCCCCCGGACAGCACGCCAAATACGCATTAAATCTTATCCACTCTAATTATATGTAAGTGTGAACTCGTGAATGCGTTTCTGCATTTGTTTATGTTTCTGTCGGCTGCATGAATAAATGTTGTGAAAGCAATCACGTCACTAACTTTAAATATGCAACTTCGCCGGCTAATAAATGCATAAAAGTGACCAGCTGGATATAAACTAATGCAAATAGATGGTAACAATTGCGACATTAAACATTTGGGTCAGGTTTGCGTGTTTTTGTCACATTGTTTTAACCCCTTGAGGTAGGCTACTAATGTCAGTCCACACAGCCTCGATGGCAAACGTACTTCTGTTCTAATAATGCAGCATCTAGTCAACAAATGAATTACTCTATAATGATATGGCAACATGGACTGTAGTGTTCTGTATTCATAACGTTTCGCTGTCGGTTTTAAATGCGTATCTGAAGTGTCAGCGCTCTCCGTGCAGCGCGATCTTCGCGCAGCCTCACGTGTTGCAATAAACAACACGTGTGCCAGTGATAGTTTTTATTTGGCCTCTAGAGGCCGCTATCACTCTGTATAATGCCAGCAGTCTCTTCTCAGTGCTCTGATACTGTGTAATGGCAGCACACTTTTCTCAGCTGCTCCAGCAACGGTCGCAACCCGGAAAAACTATCGGTATGAATTTTTGCCGATAACGATAGTTCCACCAACCAACTATCGGTACCGATATTTCAGCAAAACCGATGAATTGGTAAACCTCTAGTTCTTTCATCCAGGTTGAGAAGTCAACAAGGCATGGTGACATCAGTGCAGCCACTGTGGAATCATTGGACTGGAACGTGAAAGCAAAGTGAAGAAAAGCTGTGAAGTCTGTGTTGCACTGGTCTCTTTGTATTGAAAGACAGAACCTAACCCAAAATGAGTGTAGCAGGAGCAATGGGAATGCAAAGTTGCAGCAATGGGAATGCAAAGTTGCCCCGATTTTCTCCTCTTACCACCAGTGAGAGAAATCGCATGTGTATATTTGATTTGAGGGACACCATCATAATATACAGTACCTACTGCTGTAAATGCTGTTAATATGAATCAAACAACAGAAGAAAAACAGAAAATAACTCACTACTTTTGATTGAATAACTTTAGTCGCTTTAATAAGAATACATTTCTTACTTGAATGCTGCTGTTAAATGCTCTGGCAAGAAGATAAACATGGTGGACTGTGTACAGCTCACTCAGGGGAGGAGCTAAGCTATAGGGTAGACTCTGTTGTTAGTCGCGGGCAGGGCCTGTTCCAATGTGATGTCACATTGGAGTGCATTCGTGAACGGCTCATTTTGAGACACTGTATCAGATTTATGGGAAAAATAACAAACGGAATGAATGGATTTTTACCACAATAGGGTGGGTGTGTACACACATAATTGCGTTCAAAAACAATATAAAAGTGAATTTTGCATTATAGGTACCCTTTAAAGTGTTTAAAGAGTAAGCAAATAAACTCTTCAAAAATCTCTTTGCCACTGCTTTCCTGTCTATCTACTGTTAATCCCTGATGAATGAAGTTGAAAGGTTTTTATGTTTTTTAAACTCACATTTTCATTTATAGTTACTGCTGATTGTTGCTTGTCCCTTGATGTAGTACAGTACCAAAAACAAAACAAAAAAAACAGCCTTGACCTTTCACAGAGGATGATGCTTTTAACGATTCCCATTTGTATAAGTCCTGTTTACAAAGCAAAAATGTGATGGCTATGTAAATGAATCGTCTTCCTGCAATACTTCTATCTCATATTACCATTGATTGACAAGACTAATGGCAATACACTTGTTATAATTTCTATCCTTGCACATAAAAAGGCGGGAGATAAAAAACAGTAAATCCTTTATTGCTTGGAGAATCCTTGGAAACAAGTATAAGTCTGATGAAGCATGTCACTAATATATTTTCATCGTATAGCAAAACAAAAAGATCATTAAAAAATGTGTTTCTGGAAACTGTTGAGATGGGATCGTTGCAGT
Source organism: Rhinichthys klamathensis goyatoka (assembly GCF_029890125.1). Lineage (NCBI taxonomy): Eukaryota > Metazoa > Chordata > Actinopteri > Cypriniformes > Leuciscidae > Rhinichthys > Rhinichthys klamathensis. The sequence continues at coordinate 2,515,283 of NW_026606714.1, read as the reverse complement.
TTAAACCAGTTATCTACTTGTAAGTAATGAGACCAGAAGCATTGCATAATGGTTATGAGAGCAATCATTTAAAACATTTGTTGTTGAAGTGCAATCGTTGTTGAATAATGGCAGTAATCATAGTAATCACACTTCACAATAGTACACTGTTTATCTGTAGATTGAAGCAAAACCGGAATCAAGCCAACACAATAAGTTGAATTATGGATGAAAAGAAAGCAATTCATAATATTCTGAGCATTTTAAGAGCATAGAGAGACGCATAGTCTTCTCGGTTAGTTTCACCGTTTGTTGTTCATATTGTTACGTTCTATATGACACTAGGGAGGGATTGGAGGAAAGAATCCAAGGAAGAGAAAACACTGGGATAACTAGATAAATAAATGAACATAAGTTAAATCATCTCAGGTGTTTCTTGTGGGAAAATGGAGGGAGTGCACTTACTAAATACTGAGCTGTTTAATTAGGTGTCCTGCTGCTTTTTAATGAGGGCACTTAGGAGGGCACTGTGGCCCTGGACTGCGGCTGCCCTGCTGATCAATAGTGGGAGGCAGTGTGTCACAAACGTAGACCTGGACCGGACAACAACATGAGCGACGCAGAGGCGGCAGGGGGCCAGGGCACACATTCTGCAGGGACAGTACAGATTCACATGGCGCAGGAAGGGGGTGAGGCCAAAAGCCAGTTTTAATTGAAGCCTAGCAGAGTAAGCGTTGATAGTGCAGCCTTTTATTTTGTAGCAGCTTTTACTGATTTGTTTGTTTATGTTGACATCTCATTAGTTATATTGATTAGGTGGGGGGAAAAAGTGGCACTAATTTCATATTCATTGCTTGGCCTGTTTTTTATGGAGTCAAAGCTATGGTTTATTGCCAACTTCCACGGTTCCTTTAGTGGCGCTCCTCTCATTAAACAGTGTGTTATTAAACACATTTATTTTCACTAGATAGACTGGGAACATTTCGTTTTTGCTCACTACCTACAATGATTTGCTAATATGTATACTCAACATGAGCCATGACTTCATTATTTGACCAGTGTGCTCTGCAAACTACATTTTTCACTATATGCTTTTATATTCATCAGGCTGAAAAAAATTCATAATTTGCATAACGCCTCTTTCAAATGCCTCTGATTTAACTTTAGAATTTAGGTTGTAATTAGCTAAGACTTGTTATCAGCATATATTTATAAAATAATATATAATTATAAATACATTATTTTGGTGTTTCATTAATAAATATTATTGTTTTAAATAATCAGTTTGCATTTTTTGTTTAAATCTAAAATTGCCATTTTCAATTTAATCTCAATCTTTTCTAATTTCTTTTAAAAATCTTTTAAAATCTCTATTTTTAAATAGTCTATTGTTTGCATTTCATTTCTTGTGTTATGTCTAGCCAACAACACAACATTGTGAGGAACACAAAAACATGTCTCTATCCATCTACTTTAACGCAGAAGTAAGCTATTTCCTGTGAACGTGTGTTCCGTTTCATTAGCAGCTATAGGTAAATAAGGCTAACAACGTCCAGTAAACTATAAATATATGTGCGATACAAACTAGTGTTGATTATGATGTTTACGGTAATGAATATTATCAAGCAGCATAAAAAAATGTTTTTGCACTGCTAAACTAACTGTTAACGGCTGACGCCAGAACCCTTGCACATACAAGCTTAAAATGGCCCGCTCTTACGTTAAAAATAAGGTGAAGACAAAGTGTGCACTGTGCAGTGACCTTCGAAAACTAACTAAATTACATGGTATCACCTTACCTTTGATGCCAAGTTAGAAAGAGAGCAAAACCAAGGCCGTGATCCATCAGTCAGTGCAGAGCGAACAGCTTTAAGAATGAAAAAAGAGGAGCGGAAAGAGAAAAAAGGATTCCATTTCATCTCTGCAGGAACATGACAGATGAATAAAAGCTATACTAAAGTTCAATGGGGCCTGTAAGTTTCTCTTCCTCCCGCAATTTGTCACAAGCTGAGAGGTCCATCCGATTGGTGCACTCAGGTGTCCGGATGAGTGCCTGAAGGGTTTGGTCAGGCACACAGATACGATTCTGCAACATGGTTCAGCGGATCGCCATGTGCCATACAGGCTTGTTGTAAGGCCGTGTTATCAGATGTAGGATGCAACCTTTAGTTCCCACGACTAAACAGCAGGCATAATTGATATTCCTCTCTGCTTTACAATTGAAGGTTGAAAACAGAAGGCCACATTCCTTGGGAGTATTTGGCTGGAGTTGGGTCGTTTAAAGCTTTTTGCATGAATATTTTAAACCTGGTTTTACAACAACCCCAAAAGTATATCTGAAGTTCATTTATTCGGTGCCAAGTGCCAAATGATTCATTTACCATAATTGATGATTATGCACTTATAAAAAATTATGTGGTGTACTATGTGCCCCGTAGCAGCAATGCTACTGTAGATGAATTTAGATCATAATAATCATTTTTAACATAATTACAAATAAAACAAAATGTAAAAGGTAAAACAAACCTACAGTAATGCTAATAATATAGTGGACATTGAACTCATTACTCATACGTAAAACACTTTCAGTAACTTAGGGAACTTTGCATGAGAAAATACCAAATGTATAATGCTTGTTCTCCTTCTGTGTTCCCAGGAAGTGCAGAGCATGTGTTTTAGTGAAGGGAGAAAGTTTGTTTCTGTGTCAATCTTGTCTGTACTGTCTGCAATATTTACACACGGCATCCTGACTTTAAATGAACCTCATAAATTGCTGATTTGAAATCTTCTTCGTAGGTAGCAATTTTGATGGATCACACAGTATTGTATTGATTTGCTGTTTTCACTCAAGCACATTATTCTGGGACTAACATGCTTATTATTGTTGTTAACTTGTTAGTTTAGCTACAAAGTACACATGAATATTGGGTGCACCATTGCCATAATACATCTTTGATGAACTAGAACTACTTTCTGCCTTTCAGTTTTTTCACTCATCTCTGAAAAATATTGTCCTTGCCATTGTCCGTGCCGGTGTCCGTTCTTGTGTCCGTGCCGGTGTCCGTTCTTGTGTCCGTGCCGGTGTCCGTTCTTGTGTCCGTGCCGGTGTGTCCATTCCTGTGTCCGTGCCGGAGTGTCCGTTCCGGTGTCCGTGCCGGAGTGTCCGTTCCGGGGTGTCCGTGTCGGAGTGTCTGTTCCGGGGTGTCCGTGCCGGAGTGTCCGTTCCGGGGTGTCCGTGCCGGAGTGTCCGTTCCGGTGTCCGTGCCGCAGTGTCAGTTCCGGTGTCCGTGCCGGAGTGTCCGTTCCGGGGTGTCCGTGCCGGAGTGTCCGTTCCGGTGTCCGTGCCGCAGTGTCAGTTCCGGTGTCCGTGCCGGAGTGTCCGTTCCTATATCCATGCCGGAGTGTCCGTTCCGGTGTCTGTGCCGGAGTGTCCGTTCCAGTGTCCGTTTCGGTGTCCATGCCGGAGTGTCCGTGTCCGTTCTGGTGTCCGTGCCAGAGTGTCCGTGTCCTTTCCGGTGTCCGTGCCGGAGTGTCCGTGTCCATTCTGGTGTCCGTGCCGAAGCCGTAGTGTCCGTTCCAGTGTCCGTGCCGGAGCCGTAGTGTCCATGCCAGAGCTGGATTGTCCGTTCCGGTGTCCGTCGGAGTGTCCGTTCTGGTGTCTGTGCCGGAGTGTCCATTCTGGTGTCTGTACCGGATTGTCCGTGTTGGAGTGTCCTTTCCGGTGTTCGTGCCTGTGTCCGTTCCAGTGTCCGTGCCTGTATCAGTGCCGGAGTGTCTATTCCGGTGTCCATTCCAGTGTCTGTGCCTGTATCCGTGCCTGAGTGTCCGTGCCGGAGTGTGTCCGTGCCGGATTGTGTCCGTGCCGGAGTGTCCATTTCAGTGTCCGTTCCGGTGTCCGTGCTGGAGTGTCCTTGTCCGGGCCGGAGCCACAGTGTCCGTGCCGGAGTGTCCGTTCCGGTGCCCATGCCGAAGTGTCCGTGTCCATTCCAGAGTGTTTGTTCCGGTGTCCGTGCCGAAGTGTCCGTGCCAGAGTGTCCATTCCGATATCCGTTCCAGTGTCCGTTCCGGTGTCTGTGCCGGATTGTCTGTATCCGATTGTCCCTTCCGGTGTTCGTGCCGGTGTCCGGTCCATGCCTGTATCCATGCCGGAGTGTCCATTCCGGTGTCTATGCCGGAGTGTGCGTGCCGGAGTGTGCGCGCCGTAGTGTCTCTGTCGGAGTGTCCGTACCAGTGTCGGTTCCAGTGTCCGTTCCAGTGTCCGTTCCGGAGTGTCCGTTCCGGTGTGCCCGTGCCGGAGTGTCGGTTCCGGTGTCTGTGCCGGAGTGTCCGTGCCGGAGTGTTTGTTCCAGTGCCCGTGCCGAAGTGTCAGTGTCTGTGCCGGAGTGTCCGTGTCCATTCCGGTGTCCGTGCCGGAGTGTCCGTCCGTGCCAGACACGTAGTGTCCGTGCCGGAGCCGTAGTGTCCGTGCACACAGCCGGAATGTCCGTGCCGGAGTGTCCGTTCCGGTGTGTCCGTTCCGGTGTCCGTGCCGGAGTGTCCATGTCCGTGCCGGAGTGTCACAGATTGACCGTGCCAGAGCCGGATTGTCCGTTCCGGTATCCGTCGGAGTGTCCATGTCTATTCCGGTGTCCGTTCCACTGTCCATGTCGGAGTGTCCGTTCCGGTGTCTGTTCCGGTGTCCGTGCCGGAATGTCCGTGTCTATTCCGGTGTCCGTTCCCGTGTCCGTGCCGGAGTGTCCATGTCGGAATGTCCGTTCCGGTGTCTGTTCCAGTGTCCGTGCCTGTATCCGTGCTGGAGTGTCCGTTCCGGTGTCCGTGCCAGAGTGTTCGTTCCGGTGTCGGTGTCAATTCCGGAGTGTCCGTTCCGGTGTGTCCATTCCGATGTCCGTTCCAGTGTCCGTTCCGGTGTCCGTGCCGGAGTGTTCGTTCCGGTGTCTATGCTGGATTGTCCCTTCCAGTGTTCGTGCCGGTGTCCATTCCAGTGTACGGTCCATGCCGGAGTGTCCATTCTGGAGTGCTGGAGTGTCCGTTCCAGTGTCCGTGCCGGAGTGTCCATTCTTATGTCCGCGCCGGAGTGTTCGTTACGGTGTCCGTGCCGGATTGTCCGTTCCGGTGTCCGTGTCCATTCCGGTGTCCATGTTTTGTTTTTTAAATAGGGACATTAGTTTGGCTGTAATGCTCAGTCACTTGCAAATTAGTACAACCAACATGAAAAAGAATCGTGATAAAATAGTGAATCGTGATTTTCCTGAAAAAAATCACCCATATCACCCACCCCAAAGCTTTTGTTACTTCAGAGGTTATTCAAAGCACTGTTTTCTCAAATATATCATGTCATGAGAAAAAAAAGAAAAAAAAAGGATAAAGCCAGAAACAGGGTAGACATAATAATCAGCTTGGACCCAAAAGGTTTAAAATAAAAATTACTGAATACTTTTTGGCTGTGAATGCAGTTAGTGTACGAATTAAAGAAATGGAAACCGTTGTTCTCCTTCGTCAGATCACTACAACGTGAGTCAGAAGTGATTCTGACGAATGGGGATCGCTTGCGAGAGCCTATCTACTTCGTGTGAAACTAATCAAGCCAATCCACATTTGCATGCAATAATTGCAGAAGCTGCTTATGCATCGCGATGCGAGCATATAATAAGCAGCAGGTGTGTTTGCATCCTTGTCTTTCGCTTCGGAGCCAGACGGTGAATTCTGTTCCTGCTCTGCAATCTTATCTGAGAGTGTTTTAACAGACGAGTCTGCTTCTTCAGGAGAACGCCTCTTCAATCTGGTGTTGGCGTTACAGCGCAGACAGCGCTGGCCGCGATCTCACAAAGAGCAAAACAGCTGTTTTCACAGCTCAGAATGTTGCGCCTTCAATGAGAATGTGAGTGCTCACATCAGGCTTGCACTATTGTCCTGTTTGTGTAGCCGCAGTCATCCCTGGGTGCTTCAGCACCAGAGAGAGCAGTTTCCTGAAAGACCATACACTGTTTGACTGCGTCTTTTTCAAGATGCCATTCAAACCGTGTGTTTCTGGATGCGGTCGTTTCCTGTCCTCATTTAACAGCCACGATCACTGTTTCACATGCCTGGGCTTAAGCATCTTGAGACTGCGTTCGTGGGTGGTTCATGTTCTCTCACGAGAGCATGACCACGTCGGCACGTTGTTCGTCTCCCCTTTCTCGTAAAGGCTTGAGACGCTCAGCGTGCCGCGTGCTGTAGAGCTGCCGACTGACAGCGCGGGTTGTCACAGCAACTCAGCGCGCGTCGTTCGGCGCTCTAGATGCGCTGTCGAGAATCAAGTGCCTCAAACGAGGTGGAGTCCCTTTGCCTATTCCCTGATCTACTTCCTCTTCTGGTGGCCACCAGAAAAGGGATACTTTGGCTAATAGCACTGGTGATCTGAGGATTACAGTGAGCGTTCCCCAACGAGACCACCTCCTCGGGCCCCTCACTCCTCTAGCGCATCGCAAACATGCTGTGAGACTGTGTTTGTGGGTGGTTTATGCTCTCTTATGAGATCATGAGCACGTCGGCACGTTGTTTGTCTTGTCTTTCTCACGAGGGCTTGACTCGCTCAGAGTGCCATGTGCCATCGAGGTTGATGGCCATGTTTACTGTCTCACATGCCTGGCAGCTTTCAGATGGGATTACTGGTCCTTCTCATGAGGGACCAAGCATTTCATTCGGGGCTCCAGGGGAGGATCAGATGTCGATCGCTGCATCGGAGAGAGGGCTGTTACACTCTGGAAATTAAGATGATGCTGAGTTCCGACTGTAATGGTGTGTGTGCCCGTGCTTATGCTGAATCAGATTCAGACTTGACAGCCACACTTTCCCGGGCTACTCTGGGGGCAACTCGAGAAAGCAAGCTTACGCTGTGCAACGCGTAATCGCCTTGCCCCGCCCCCGTGCCTGCCCGGATGTGTGTGAAAAACGTTGGCAGGAAGCATATTGGCGCCAATATGGCAAGCCAAACATGCCAACATTTGCAGAAAAAGTTTTTCCTCTCTCACTACCCTTGGTGGTGGGGTGGCTTTGCTAATGGCAGACCGCCTCTTCCTTGCATGTGATGGCCTGTGGAGGCCCAAAACACGCAATGCACAAGGGTAGTTCTGAGTCGGGGTTGAGCTGTGCATAGTGACTGACTGTGGTTTAAGCCACAGTGCTGGCCCTCGGTCAGATGATGTCCACGCTGGTGGTCCAGAAGCCTTCCTGGGCTAAACCTTGCAGAGGTGCAAGACATCGCCAAAGCTCGCTTTCACCATCTCACGAGGTGGTCGTTTTTGGCGACACTGTTGGAGACTGTGCCCAGCGGTTCTCCACAGTTCAGATAACCAAGAGCTTGTCCTGGTGTGATTCCAGAGTCACTCGTGGGCTACCCCTCAGTCTGTTTGTCGCCAAAGGTGTCAGTCCCCTGTGGAAAAAAACCCCCCTCCGTCACAGCCAGCTCTACTGTGATGTTGAGCTTTTGCAGGAAGACTACGCCGCCTGTCTCAGCAGCCCTGATGGAGGGCTTCCCTGGTGGAGGGCCAGGCGGAGAATCTTTTGTTTATTCAAATTCTGTTCCGCCGCCTGCGTCTCAGTCAGTGGTACTCAAATTCTCAGTAAGAGCAGCTTCTCTATCTCTGGGTCTCAAGAGGGCGTAGATGGCAATGAGCGACGCTTTCATGCCTTGCCACTCCCGTCCCCCTATACCGCAGAGGGCAGCAGTGTGCGGTTCGGGGACGCTACCAGGCCTTCCCACGCACTCTCTGCCCCACCCTGGAACCAGGTAGTGTTGCACAGCACACTCAGACCCCACTTGGGGCCGCCTCAGTGCCGAGTCGAGTCCCTGTGTTCCACCTCGCTGTTCCACCCCGGGTACGTCCGAGGTCCCATTGGTCCCGCTTGCACGATGTCTGGGAGCCTGGCTGGCGCCCCCAGCCCGTCTTGCTGGCTCATCCGTACCATCAGACTCTGCTTTGTGATTTACTTCGCCCGGTGCCCTCCCAAGTTCAGGGGCATCCACTTCACCTCTGTGTGGAGCAGCGATGTCCCTGTCTTGTGGGCAGATATCTGTCCTACTGGCGAAGGACGTGATCGAGCCGGTCCCTCCAGTCGATATGAAGACAGGGTTCTATAGCCCCTACTTCATTGTACCCAAGAAAGGTGGTGGGTTACGGCCGATCTTGGACCTGCAAGCCTTGAATTGGGCCCTGCACAAGCTCCCGTTCAAGATGCTCACGCAGAAACGCATTTTAGAATGCATCCGTCACCAAGATTGGTTTGCAGCGATCGACCTGAAGGACGCGTACTTTCATGTCTCGATTCTTCCTCGACGTAGACCGTTCCTGCGGTTTGCGTTTGAGGGATGGGCATTTCAGTACAAAGTCCTACCCTTCGGGCTGTCTCTGTCGCCCAGAGTCTTTATGAAGGTCGCTGAGGCAGCCTTTGTTCCACACTGAGAACGCTGCGTTCGTATTCTCAACTATCTCGACGACTGGCTGATTCTGGCTCAGTATCGGGATCAGTTGTGCGAACACAGGGACATGGTGCTCCGTCACCTCAGCTTGTTGGGGCTTCGGGTCAACTGGGAAAAGAGCAAACTCTCCCCTGTGAAGAGGATCTCTTATCTCGGTTTGGAGGACTCGGTCAACAAGACAGCGCGACTCACAGAGGAGCGCATCCGGTCAGTGTTGAACTGCTTGAGTACAATCAAGAGCAGGACAGCGGTCCCACTGAAACTTTTTCAGAGGCTCCTGGGGCATATGGCATCCACAGTAGCAGTGACACTGCTCGTATTGCTTCATATGAGACCGCTTCAGCACTGGCTTCGCGGCCGAGTCCGGAGATGGGTGTGGCAGAGCGGCACGTACCGGGTGCACGTCACCCCGCACTGCCTCCACCCTTCAGCCCGTGGTCGGACCCTTTGTTTCTACAGGGAGGTGTTCCCCTAGAACAAGTGTCCATGCATGCTGTGGGTTTCACGGATGCCTCTACCACCGGCTGGGGGGCCACGTACAACGGGCATGCAGTTTCAGGTCTGTGGACTTGGCCTCAACTGCATTGGCACATCAATTGCCTTGAGTAGCTCACAGTACGCCTTGCGCTGGGCCGCTACATGGCAAGGACGTACTGGTCCGTACGGACAACACTGCAACCGTTGCATACATCAACCTCCAAGGTGGTCAACGCTCCCGCCGCATGTCGCAACTCGCCCGCCATCTCCCCCTATGGAGTCAGAAGCGTCTGAGGTCGCTTCGTGCCATTCACATCCCTGGCATGCTCAATCGTGCAGCCGACGAGCACTCACGACAGCCTACGCTTCCGGGAGAGTGGCGTTTCCATCCCCAGGTGGTCCAGCTGATATGGGACTTCTTCGTAGCTGCTCAGATAGATCTGTTGCCTCTCCGGACTCGACCCATTGCCAGTTGTTTTATTCCCTGACCGAGGGGACCCTCGGCATGGATACACTGGCGCACAGCTGGCCCCCGGACCTACGCAAGTATGCGTTTTCCTCCAGTGAGCCTTCTTGCACAGACTGCGCAAAGTCAAGGAGGACGAGGAGCAGGTCTTGTTAGTTGCGCCGTATTGGCCCAACCGGACCTGGTTCCCAGAACTCATGCTCCTCGCGACAGCACCTCCTTGGCCCATTCCTCTGAGGAAGGACCTGCTGTCTCAGAGACGGGGCACTCTAGGGCACCCGCATCCAGACTCCTGGAAACTCCATGTCTGGTCCCTGGATGGGACGGGGAGGTTCTAGGTGACCTACCCCAGGTGGTGGTAGACACCATCACTTCTGCTAGAGGCGCCTCGTTGAGGGGGCGCCTCTAGTGGAACCTGTTCATTGAATGGTGTTCTTCCCACCGGGAAGACCCCCGAAGATGTCTGATCAGAGTGGTGCTTTCTTTCCTCCAAGATGGGTTGGAGCAAAGGCTGTCTCCCTCCACCCTCAAAGTGTATGTTGCCGCTATTTCCGCACATCACAATGCAGTTGAAGGTAAGTCATTGGGAAAGCATGACCTGATCGTCAGGTTCCTGAGGGGAGCCAGGAGTTTAAATCCTCCTCGCGCTCCCCTCGTGCCCTCTTGGGACCTTGCAGTGCATTGCATTGGCCTCCATCAAGAGGGTAGGGGACCTGCAGGCATTTTCGATTGACGAAGCGTGCCTGGAATTCGGGCCGGCTAATTCTCACGTGATCCTGAGACCCCGGCCTGGATACGTGCCCAAGGTTCCCACCACTCCTTTTTGAGATCAGGTGGTGAACCTGCAAGCGCTGCCCCTGGAGGAGGCAGACCCAGCCTTGGCACTGTTCTGTCCAGTACATGCCCTCCGTGCCTATGTTGACAGAACGCAGTGTTTCAGAACCTCAGACCAGCTCTTTGTCTGTTATGGTGGGAAGCTAAAGGGAAAGGCTCTCTCCAAGCAAAGGTTGTCTCACTGGATAGTGGACACCATTGCTTTGGCATACCAGCAGCAAGGTTGACCATGTCCACTTGGGGTTCAGGCAAACTCCACATGGAATGTGGCTTCCTCTTGGGCTTTAGCGCATGGCGCCTCGCTAACACATCTGGAGAGCTGCAGGCTGGGCGACACCCAACACATTCGCGAGATTCTACAATCTCTGAGTGGAGCCAGTGTCCTCCAGTGTACTCGCTTCAAGTAGCCGGTAACTAGGATCTGCTCGGTGTCATCGCTTGCTCGCCATTCCACTCCTCGGACTGGATACGTGCGATATTCTCCCCAGGTGAGCTTCTCCGAGAAGCCCTGAGTTCCTCCAGCACTGTTGACGTCAACGCCAGAGTTATGCCTATGGCAGCTTTCGTGTTGGCTTGGTGCTTCCATGTGCATGGTTTCCCCCCTTGGGCGACCCCCACGTGTGTATTCCACTGTAAGCCTCTCCGAGTGTGTGTCTTTCCATTGGCAAGCCACCTTGCCAACCTTGGGGTTGAAAGATTCCACCCTGCGGGCTGGATACCCCAGTGTTCCCCATATGCAACCCGCTCGCAGGACATATGTGTATTCATATGTGTATTCTTACGCAGGACATATGTGTATCCAGAGGTGGGTAGAGTATCCAAAAACTGTACTCAAGTAAAAGTACAAGTACTTATAGAAATATTTACTCAAAGTAAAAGTAAAAGTAATAATCTCAAAAGTTACTTGAGTAAGAGTAAAAAAGTATCCAATGAAAAAACTACTCAAGTAGTTAGTTACTAGTTACTTTGGATCACATAGGCCTATATATATAGCCTATATATCATGATATTATTTAGATATTTTTTCATTTAAATGACTATTATCATCATAATTAGATAAGCTATCTTTGCAACAAAAACAGAAGAGACAAACATTATTTCTGTATTCTGTATATTACATTTACATTTATTCATTTAGCAGACGCTTTTATCCAAAGCGACTTACAAATGAGAACAATAGAAGCAGTTAAACTAACAGTAGGACAACAATACGTAAGTGCTATAACCCCTCTCAGTTTAATTTTAGTGCAGGTTTTTTTTTTTTTTTTTTATAGAATAGAAGAGAAGGGAAAGTGTTAATTCTACTGAATCAAGTGCTGCCGAAAAAGATATGTCTTCAGCAGTTTCTTGAAAGTGGCTACTGACTCAGAAGCTCTGGTTGAGTTAGGCAGATCATTCCACCAACAGGGAACAGCCATGGTAAAGGTCCGAGAAAGAGATTTTGTGCCTCTTTGAGATGGTACCACAAGACGACATTCGCTAGCAGAGCGCAGGTTTCTGGATATTATAGCCCGAAAACCATTGCCTGTCCTTTGGTTTGTATAATAGTATAGTAACTTATACAACTACATTTGGATTATTAGACAATGTCGGAATAAAGTGACTCTATGGAGTTTTGCATTCATAAAGGGATGGGAACCATTTGTAAGTATATCATCAACCTGTCCAGGGACTGCAGGCGGAAATTAGCATTTTTGCTATAACCTGGCACATGACATCTCTTCTTTCTTAGATTAATGTTTTTTGTGCATTGTCCCTGATCAAATAAATAAATAAATTGACACAGATTAGAAAGAGTTAAAACTCTTCACATGTGCTCGCAGTCATGTCATGCCCAACACAAACAACGATCAAATACACGGATCTTCTTCTGTCTGTTCTCCAAAATGTATTTAAGTGTAGGCTATATTTATGAAAGCATCTTTAAACTGGTTAACTGAGTCTAATAAGGCAGGCAAAGGCATTCGTTTTCAAGTCGAGTTTGCACGCCACTGCGCAATACACACATTCATAAACTGGACGATGATAGCTTATTTAATGTATAAAGTAATGTATATGTCCGAAAAAAGGGTAATGCCATACTTTGTAGTAGTGCTAATAATCTGTTTGGTTGTAAAATGTATTACCTGAATGAAATGGAATCGAATGTATCGTCGTGTGAATTCATTCCCAGACAGCTACGAAGTAACATACGACGATGTTCAACTAATAAAGATCTTCATCGCTGGCAAAAAATATGATGCATTTGCAGATTTACTTTCTAGACTGTACTGTAGACTGTGGACCGCCACTTCATACAACGCTCTTGCTGTTCTTAAATCTTCCTGTTACGACGATGATTCAGTGCGTGCAGGAAACTGAACAGATCATTCAAACTGATTCGCGAACCGATTTAGACAGATCTGCCCAACTTGTTTGATGAAGTCTTTGAACAGAATCGACTCAAAAGAGTGATTCATTTGTGAATTGAGCATCGCTCATGCCCAGAAAAAAGAGAGAGCGCGCGCTTAGAATAAACTACGCTTTTAACAACATATTGCATTAAAATAAAGTAACGAGAGGAACGTCGCCCAACGTAACGAAGTAAAAGTACCGTTTTTTCATTAGAAATGTACTCGAGTAAAAGTAAAAGTACCCACAGTTAAATCTACTCTTAAAAGTAAAAATTTTCCAAAAAAATACTCAAGTAAATGTAACGAAGTAAATGTACTTCGTTACTACCCACCTCTGTGTGTATCAGACTTACACAGGGCACATGAAGACAGCCAAGGTGGCGTGATTAGACCGGGAACCCATTCGTCAGTCACTGACGTAACTTGGAGTGACTGAACGAAAGGGAACGTCTCGGTTACGTATGTAATCCTAGTTTCCTGAGGAGGGTACAGAGACGTTACGTCTCCCTGCCACTTTCGCTGTACCGCTGGAACTGCCTGAGCATTGGCTCATTTTGTACCGCTGGAACCGCCTGAACATTGGCTCATTTTGTGATAGGCTTTCTAAACGAAGCCCCATTCGTGTGTCACTGACGTAACGTCTCCGTTCCCTCCTCTGGGAACTAGTGTTGTTTTTGGCGGCCTGTTTTAATTTGAGTTTTAGTCTAGTCTTTGTGTCAAGCTGTCATTTTAGTTTTTATTAGTTTTAGTCACGTTCATACTCTTTTTAGTCTAGTCTAGTTTTAGTCGACGAAAACTGATGGCATTTTAGTCTAGTTTTAGTCGACGAAAACTGATGACATTTTAGTCTAGTTTTAGTCGACGAAAGACATAGTCTAGTTTTAGTCAATGAAAATTGTATTTTAGTCTCTTTTTAGTAATGCAATTCTATTTAACCCAGTCAATATAGTATAAGTACTTATAGTATAGACGAAACCAAAATTTTCTTTTAGCCAAACCCATTTCAAACAATCTTATTTCTTATAGTTATTAGAATATATATAATTATAGACTCAAGAATATATCCATTCCAGACACGGAAGACGCTCTGATTTGAATTTACAACATATTTATTTTACCAACCAAACATGTTAGAAGTAAAAAAAAGTTTTTCCAAATGTCATTTCTTCTTTTTCTCCCAAAGACCCTTTCTCTGTGTCAGACTTAACTTTGTTTGTTGTCGTTTATGCTAACGCCTGTTTCACACACACTCCGTTTCCGATGCGTATTTTTTCCCGTACCCATGTTAGAGCCTATAGTTAGAGTGCTCACACCACACGCGGATGCGGTCCGACAATGCGTTCTAGGAGCGGTGCGTGCATAATAGCAGAGCAGAGATCTACACAGTACCTCAACAACACGACATAATGGATGTAGGCTAAAAATATTGATTTGAAATAAAAAATAGAGAATAAATGTTGTGATTGTGGTACAGCCGTAGATCAGTTGCGCACTGCAAACGCAACACACGTGAAAGCACAATAGCGTGTGCTGCTCCTGCATACTCACCGCAACACGCAACGCATACGCACAACACACAGAGTATGTGTGGAACAGCCGTAACTCACGCATCTGCATCTTCTAAATAATGCCGCGAGTGGGGCTTGAGGATGTGAAGTCGCCTGCGTCTGCGCAGTGCGATCTGCAGCCCCTGAAGTGACACAGGAAACAGAAATGCTGCATAATAATAATGCAAGTAAACGAGACGAAATAACGTTAAATAACATTTCGTCTCGTCTCGTTTTGGTCAACGAAAATGAAGAGACATTTTAGCATAGTTTTTATTTTGTAAACCACATTTAGTCTCGTTTTTGTTCGTCAACAATATTGCATTATACATTTAGTTATAGTCATCGTTACATGACCAGCATTTACGTTGCGTCTCGTCTCGTTTTCGTCACGTGATAAAGGTTCGGAACGAGGGTTACATACGTAACCGAAACGATCTTTACAATACTTACATATTTGTGTTCATTTATAAATTCTGCCATGTCATATCAATAAGATGTCAGTATAATTAATCTACTGTTCAGCATCACTTATAAAAGGGCGTCAATTGCAATAGTATGTGCCCAGAAAGTAAACCATGACATCCTTGATAAAAAAATGTTTAGAAACAGAATTATCAGAATTTAAATGTTTCACCCATGGTATAAAAACATTAAATGATTGTCCATGTTACAACAAAACTAGTATGTCTGGTCTCTAATAATTAGGGTTGGGAATCGTAAGAAATTTTTCGGTTCCGGTTCCGATTCCGGTTCCACCAAATTATTCCAGTTCCGGTTCCGGTTCCCATTCAATAAATATTATTGAAACAACTAATACAAATAGTAGTACGGGGAAAATACACAATCCTTTTTGTGTTTTATTTCTGATACTTGTCAAATGAGTTTAACAGACTGGCAATGTCAACAAATGCAACATATTATTTAGCAATAATTTTTTTCTGAAGAAAAATAAAAAATGTTGCATTCTCAAGGATAATTTGGGACCTCTCCTATATCTTATTGTATCTCCAGCAGTGGAATACCCTCTCAGAAGGGGTAGAATATGCTTGAACACACATGTAAGATCGAGACAGGTGAAACATAATATTTTTAAAATCGGTTTGAATGATTGATTCATAAAAACTTCACTTGTTTTCTTACTGGATTAAAGTGCTCTAGCAGTTAATAAACAGAAATGCATGCGTCTTGCGGAAGATACGGTGGCCGAGACAGCTCAACGCGCTGCAACTGAAGCAAACACATGCAAATAGAGAAAAACGCGTGCAAATAGAAAAAAACGCATGCAAATAGAAAAAAACACATGCTAACGTTACTAACGGCATTACTTTTTCCAGTAACGAGTAATCTAATTGATTACTCTTCTCATCTTAATAACGCCGTTCCCGTTACTGCCAAAAAATGCGGCGCGTTACTATAACTGATGAAGCTGGGGTTTTTTTTTCATCAGACCAACTAGATCTCTGAGCGAGAGGCAAATACTTTTTTTACTGTTCTTCCTTGGTTAGTGGGCAGAGCACGAGACAAGCGCATAAATGCTGACGACTGAGGTAGAGTAAAATGTCATTGTAAGCCAATCAGAGGTAGAGTTGGGCGGGTGTTCGAAAGCACGCATAGTAGTAGGCATTCGGCACTTTTGACTCAGCTGACTGAAAAGAGCCGGCTCTTTTGGCTCACAAACGGCTCTTTAAATGACTTTGACTATAATATTTAATTTTTTTTTACATAATTATTTAATTTCTATAGGCTAAATTTGTAAAAAAAATAGTGCGGCCCAGATGCTGAGTTTACTGCAGCCCCATGAGTGTTGACACACGTATGGCCACCCAGATCAGGCTGAAAGCTTTCACCCTGGCTGCGCGTTTTATTGTCATATGATAGCCCCGCTGGGTGCTTTTTTATAGGGAATGACGCTTCCAGCCTCTTTTCCTCCACTCTATGTGAGTTTATGGTGATTATGCACTACATGAGCCCTGGGCTTCGGCCCTTGGGACTTTGGTGTTGGATCCCTGTACGCACGGCGTGTTGCATTGTGTTCCCCTAGCGTAAAGCTATTACGCAGTACGAGAGATACTCTCGTAAGAGAACGTACTCGGTTACTAACGTAACCTCGGTTCTCTCTAGAGAGGGAACGAGTACTGCGTATCTTGCCGTGCTTGGAATACGCTCTGGTTCGCTTCAGCGATAAAAACCAGCTTGTACCAGCCTAACGAGCATATTTATAGGGTGAGACCACGCCCCTTCTGGCGGGACGTGACGATATGGGCGCGAATTGCCCCCATTGGTCATTACGTCACGCAGAGTCTCTCTCGATAGGCTGCTGCATTTGCTGCAGAGCAACCAATAGGCGCGCGAGCTGTTTCGCCTATGTCTGCTTGCTGCTGCAAAGCGTTTTACATTAATAAAAAATTAAGGATAATTTTTGGCTTCAATATCTCGTGGAAAAGAGTTTTTCCCCTAGCGTAAAGCTATTACGCAGTACTCGTTCCCTCTCTAGAGAGAACCGAGGTTACGTTAGTAACCGAGTACGTTTTCTTCTATTTGCATGCGTTTTCTTCAGTTGCAGCGCGTTGAGCTCTCTCGGCCACCGTTGGAAGAACATTGTAGACGGAGCTACTTCTCTATGTTTATGTCTATGACGCGGGTGAGTCACGCAGGCACTGGCTACTCCGCAGCAGTGCCGAACCGACCAGTGTAAAGTAGTCCGAGTCTAAACGCTTATTACAGCCTTACCGTAGTGATTCAGGATAAGACAAAAACACGTTTTGAAAAAAGGCATGCATGATGTAATCACTCATTATATACATTTTGTAAATTCTGAAGCGAATTTTCGTTATTTGAAGCGACTTTCAAAAGGTGATTAACTGTTTTGGTTGCTACAGTAGACATCAGTGTTTATTCTCGAACTATAAACTTTTATCTCAGTACTTCTGTGATCATTTGAATATTTTTAACACAGAAATATCGATAGGCCTACTGTGTTGTTGAAAAGACTGGAAGTAAAGCTTGCTGTTTCATGTAGAACTGCTCTCTCTGGGTCAGCGACAGCGCAAACAGATTTGAATGTCCCGGTGTGAAGTTTTTGTCATTTAGGAATAAGATCGCGTGGGTGTTTGAATCGAGATCGTTTAAAGATTAATGGTGCAGCTCTACTGTCTTTATTATCTCTCTCTCTGCGTTGATATCTGACGCAAAAAAAAAAAAAAAAAAACTTGTTATAGGCCTACGAATAGCGCGAGGGACAGTGCATTCATTACAATTTTAATATTCATGTGGTGAGACGTCGCTATTAAAGGATAAGCTCCCAGCACTTCGTCCACACATCGCATCAGAACCGTTTTCGGAACCGAAACTCAGGAATTTCGCACGGTTCCGGTATTTTTGAAAAAACACTACCGGTTCTGCATAAGAACCGGCGGTTCCCAACCCTACTAATAATTGTATCAAAATAACATTTAAGTCTATTTGCTATGCATTTTGATAATATTAAATGCACGATAAAGAGGCAGAAATTCAGTTTGGTAAAATCCTTTAAAACCCCTTTTTGGTAGCTTGGAAAACACTGCCTGTTGGCAGATGCTCATGAGGGATTCAGGAGCCCTCAAGGAAGTTGTCCAAAAATGATTCTAAAACTCAGCAGACAACCTCTCAATCCCAGGTGAACATCCCAACGAGATCTGCTTAGTTGCATCTGTAAGCTCCTGAAAGCTTATGTCACAATCTAAAGTCCCTCTCTTTTCAGGTTCTTACTGTGGAAGGGAGGTAGGTCTCTAATACCTGCAGAAAGCCAAAGCATTCACATTAATCTCAATGGCAGTTGCTTGGCTGCCGTCAGACGTCCCTGGAGTACGATTTGATATCTGCCATATTATAGGCCCCGAGCAATAAAATCCAAACAACTATATTTAACTTTATTGTTAAATAAATTAATTCCAAACAACCATATAAGTCCCTGTAAAGTCAAAATTAAGTATGTGTTCTTAGTTTGTCACACCACATAAAAATGTGTTTTTAGCCACCAAGCCAAATTTGAATGATAAAAAAAGCTGCCAAGTAAATAAAATAAGCTATCAAAATCTTGAAAAAATTAGCAGTATTCTCTGCTCTCAAACGGTGTGGGCGTGTCCACTGGCTGCGCTGAAACCACGCCCACTCACGGGACGGGAGGATGAAGGCCGAGGCGGGAGATAGTCGGTTCGGCCCCATTCCCTAGTAACAGCGGATTATCAGTGAATCCCAGTTGTCTCCGACGAAAGTTTATAAAACTATCCTGTGTAAAATTATCACTATAGAGGCGGGTGTTGGTGGTGATCCTCAGGTCTCCATCAAGGTGGCTCTTCATAAAATTAATCCATTGAACCGATTGAGCGGCGAACTGATGCGAATGTGCTCAAGTTATATTGTTAGGGGGGGGGGGGGCAACCTCAGTGGCTCCAGTGCGTCATCGACAGTAGGGGAGGGGCCAGGAGCTCAGTTGCTCCAGTGCGTCATCGAGCCACCGTTTTAGCCCCGCTCAAAAAATCCTGAACACAGCAACGGTGCAAACCTGTTTAACGGTCTAACTCCACAATTCAGTACTTCACAGGTCACAGTCTTTGTAATATGTTTAGCAATAAATTTCTAACATTTATAATGTGTTCAGATTTTTTTTTTAATTGCCTTTACATGGTCTTTAACTTTATTCAACTTTTAAATGGCCATCAATGGAGAAATACGCTTTTTTAATCCAGATGTTTCAGCATTAACCAGCAGTAACAGGGCCATGCTAAAGAGCTAAACTTTGACCTTTTTGTGGAAGGTCCTGTAACAGATATGCAGCACTCACAATACACAGTCCAATTCGGGATAAAAGTCCACTGTCAGCCTTCTCATTTCTTCTAAATTATAAATGTTTCATTGGGGCCCTGCAAATGAAGCACATTTATGCTGAATAATTTTTTCCCATTTAAAGAAAGAATCACTATGAGCCACCATTTCTTTCTTATATTCAAAGTGCCTATTAACTGAATTTATTCTTGACTTTATTAAAGCACATTTAACTTTTCATGCAATAACTGCTCCAACATTTCTGTACTGAGTTCAGAAGGTCCATTGTCTCAATTTAACTTTGCAACTTTTGAACTGTTGACTTTATGATATTTGAAAAACACAGTCTTGACATAAAATTCTAATGTGCATCTTTCCAACCTCTCACCATTGATTTTCACAGCAGTTTGTGACCTGCACTCTTCCCACAAACAAGTAAACTACTCACAAAAAAAGAAAAAGAAAAAAAATGTAATTTCCATATTAAAATATTACAGATTCTTCCCAACGGTTGCCATGTTTTCCAAAAATGTTTTGAAAAACAGTAAAGTAGCATGAGCCATTAAACACCTTATAGTACTACACTATTTTAAAATCCTCTATACGGTTCCATTCAGCAGCTATAACTACACAGATGTTGCCATTACATTGCAAAGATTATACAGTCCCACCTCCGCCTTAACCTATAGTACAGTCAGTGTCAACCTTTTATAGTGTTAAAACGTCTCGGTTACGTATGTAACCCTAGTTCCCTGATAGGGAACGAGACGCTGTGTCAAACGCTGTGGGAACGCCCCTGCGTTGTGCGTCATGAAGCATGTATGGAATCAGCCCAATGGAGAGACGGAACGTCATAGGCGGGTGATGTCATCGGCCAGGAAACTATAAAGCACCCCAAAAACACAAGCGCATCAGCTTCTGATAGGCCTGAAGGAAGCGCTAACGGGAGTGCCGGGAGCATGGCAGAACGACGCAGCGTCTCGTTACCTATCAGGGAACTAGGGTTACATACGTAACCGAGACGTTCCCTTTCAAGGGAACTTCGAGCTGCGTCAAACGCTGTGGGAACGCGAATACCCACGTCGCCATAGGAGCAAGTGACCGTCATGTGAGATCTAGCGCACAGCGGACGAGAGCACCTGCACCCCAGGGGTAGAGCTTACGTCTAAATCATAGAACTTAATAAACGTATGCGGTGAAGACCATCCAGTCGCATCACAAACCTCACTCAGGGAAACTCCTGACAATAAAGCTTTGGATGCAGCCATACTCCTAGTAGAGCGGGCTCGTACAGCCAAAGGTGAAGGCAGAAGCAAGTGAGATAGCCTCGACCACCCACTTGCTCATTCTCTATTTAGACGCAGGACACCCTTTCCTGGGTGGCCCGAAACATACAAATAAATGTTCTGATTTCCTCCACAGGGCAGCTCTGTGGACATAAGCGTCTAACGCCCTCACTGGGCAGAGCCAATTAAGTTTCTCCTGGTCTGACGACAGAAATGGAGGAGGACAGAAAGCCTGCAGAACTGTAGGTCTAACAACATTAGTAGGGACCTTAGGAACATAACCTGGCCTAGGGTATAGAAAAGCCTTGACCATACCAGGCGAAAATTCCAGGCACGAACTGCTGGCCTCATTCTCAAAGTGCCACGAAGGAAACGAGTTATAAGCTGGTGTCTCCCAAGAGAAACTCCACTGAAAGGGACGTGGTAAGCAGCCAGTGTCGCCACATACACCTTTAGTGTGGAGGGGGATAACCCTGTGGAGAAACGCTCCTGCAGGAATTCCAGCACTGCACCCACTGGGCAGTTTACTGGGTCCGACAGGTGTTCTCCACACCAAGAAGTGAAAAGTTTTCACTTCAAAGGCATATAGCTTCCTCGTGGATGGAGCTCTGGAGTGAAGGATGGTCTCAACAACCTCGGTTGAGAGACCGGAATCTAAGAGCTGGGCCCCCTCAGAGGCCAAGCCCACAGTTTCCATAACTCTGGGCGGGGGTGAAATATCATGCCGCCCGCCTGAGAGAGTAGATCCCTCCTGACCGGGAGCTCCAAAGGAGAGCCGTCCAGGAGAGAAACCAGGTCCGCAAACCATACTCGGGCCGGCCAGAACGGGGCTACTAACAGTAGGCTGACCCCGTCCCGGCGAACCCTCTCCAGAACTCCTGGTAGCAGAACAATCGGGGGAAAAGCGTACAGACGTGACCTCGGCCACGGCTGCACCATAGTGTCCAACCCCAGAGGGGATGGATGACTGATGGAGAACCACAGACGACAGTGCGATATCTCCTTGGAAGCGAATAGGTCCGCCTCGGCGCGACCGAAACTCAACCAAAGGAGCTCCACCACCTCGGGGGTGGAGTCTCCATTCCCCCAGCCTCGGCCCCTGCCTCGACAGGGAGTCTGCTACCACATTCAAATACCCAGGAAGATACATTGCTCTCAGTGATAGTAACTTCCCTAGGGACCACAGGAGGACCTGACGGGCCAACTTGTAAAGCCGGCGAGACCGCAGGCCCCCCTGACGATTTATATAAGAGACCACCGACGTGTTGTCTGACTGAACTAGCACATGATGACCTCTCAGGTCTGCTAGGAAGTGTTTCAGAGCCTGAAACACTGCCAACATCTCTAGACAATTTATATGCCATGATAGATGATGGTCCTGCCACAGACCTTGGGCTGGACGACCACTCATGACCGCCCCCCACCCTGTGAGGGAAGCATCCGTCGTTAGCTTTATGCGACGACAAAGAGCCCCCAGCACAGGATCTTTGGATAGGAACCAAGTTTCTTTCCACAAGACCAGAGCACGAAGGCAGCGCCGCGTGACTTTGATCGTGCGGAGTGGATTTCCCCTCGGGAAGAATCCCTTGGTCCTGAGCCACCACCGGAGCGGTCTCATGTACAACAGGCCAAGGTATAACGTTGGACACTGCTGCCATCAAACCCAACAGTTTCTGAAACTGCTTTACAGTGAGTAGCTGGCCTAGCTTTACTGTTTCAAAGCTGAAGAATCGAAGCGATGCGGGTGACCTAATCCCAAACAACGCCCAGAAAAGTGGTCTCCAGAGAAGGAGATAAACACTTTTCTTCGCGTTCAGCCTCAACCCCAACTTCCTGATATGCGCGAGGACGACATCTCGATGTCGAACCGCCATCTGCTCCGTAAAGTACGGGGAGATAGATAGACCGAACGGAAGAACCCTATATTGGAATGCCTCGCCCCTGTAGGCAAACCTCAGGAACTTCCTGTGTTGTGGAAGTATGGAAATGTGGAAGTAAGCGTCCTTTAGATATATCGTGACAAACCAGCCCTCGGACCTGATTTGTGACACGACCTGCTTGATAGTGAGCATCTTGAATTGAGCTTCCCTACCGAGCGATTTTATAGGCGCAAATCTAAAAATTGGACGCAACCCCCCATCCTTCTTTGGAACGATGAAATATCAGCTGTAATAACCTAGCTCCAAACTGGGAGGAGGAACCCGTTCTATAGCCCCCTTTTGAAGGAGCGTTTTCACCTCTTGTTCCATTACCAGAGCCTGCTCGGGGCCCACACTATGGGCAGAACCCCTCTGAGTTTCGGTGGACGACACCTAAATTGGATCGAATAACCTCTTACTACTGTCTGCAGGACCCACTGAGATATTCTTGGCAGGCTTTTCCACTCTGCCAAACAAATTCTACTAAGGGTACCAGTCTCTCGAGACTGGTCTCTGGTGTAATTTGAGTAGCAAACACAGCGCCCTGTAACGGCGCACCGGCAGGGAACTACTGGTTTGACCGCTCTGAGACCCTCCTCAGAGGGAGCGAGCGTCCCTCGGGAAAGCACTCGCTGGGACCGTCTACGCCCCGGCATGAAGGCGGGGTTGGCAGAACGGGCCCCTGAGGGCACCGAGAAAGAATGGGCACCGTAAAAAGAGGTGAACACCTTTATCCCTCGATGGGGACCACCCTCAGTGTCAGAGGAGGCGAGCGTCCCTCGGGAAAGCGCTCGCCGGGACCGTCTGCGCCCCGGCATGAAGGCGGGGTTGGCAGAACGGGCCCCTGAGGGCACCGAGGAAGAATGGGCACCGTAAAAAGAGGTGAACACCTTTCTCCCTCGATGGGGACCACCCTCAGTGTCAGAGGAGGCGAGCGTCCCTCGGGAAAGCGCTCGCCGAGACCGTCTGCGCCCCGGCATGAAGGCAGGGTTGGCAGAACGGGCCCCTAAGGGCACCGAGAAAGAATGGGCACCGTAAAAAGAGGTGAACACCTTTCTCCCTCGGTGGGGACCGCCCTCAGCATAGCCAATATAACTGTCCTCAAAACAGTTCTATTGCTTTTTTTATTTTTTATTATATTATATTTATTTTTCAAAAAGCTTTGGCTGAGAGTGCCGCGTCTGGTCCCACTGTCCAGCAAGGGGAGCGCGAGACGCGATACTCTGCTTTGTTGCACCTATGCGATGAGCTCGTGGACTCAGTCCACGACCAGCAGCCCCGTGGACATGAACTTTTAATGGAAGAAATCTTTTAAAAGCTGCTGCCTGCTTCTTTTCTTCCTGAAATTATCAATGACAGTATTAACTAAGTCACTGAATAACCCCGCAGGGGAGAGAGGATCATCTAAAAGAAAGCTTTCTCTTTCTGTTTCATGTTGGAAAAAATCATTTTACCATAAATCGGCAGCCTGACGCAGTTCTCGAACCACGTCAGTACTGCCTCCTCACTCATGCTCACGTCCTTTAGCAAATCAGCCTGGTATGCCTGCAATATAGACATTGTATGCAGACACGACGCAGCCTGACCTCCCGCCAAATACACTTTACAAAGCCGAAATATTTCATAATGGCTTGGAAGATAATGCCGGTGCTTTAAATGACAATGCAGCCTCGGAAGAGAGATAGCTCGCAAGCGTCTCTTCTACCCGCGGCAAAGCGCCGTCTTTTCTTTTCAAAAACCTAGCCCCCGCTAAATCTGAATATGTGAATGATTGGGGGCTAAAATTATATCAGAAGCCGGCTTCTTCCATAATCTCGACACCTCAGTATGGAGATCATGAAAAAACGGCAAGCACCGGCATGGAGGTTGCACACGGGAAGGGAGAAATCTTTCATCTAACTTAGATTTAATAACAGACTCCTGCCTAGCCACTGGCCACTCAATGCTTAGTTTTGATACAGCTCGAGTGAGAACCTCCATGAGCTCTTCGCTTTCGGGAGTGTTAGGTGGCGAGTCCTCCACATCTCCCTCGTCAATACTGCTATTTTTATCTCCTAGTTTTTATAACTAACGTTAGATAGTTGCAGTACTGGTGCCTGAGCCCGGGCGGAAGAAACCGCAGAGCGTGCTTCCAAACCGGGCTGAGACACTGGATCTAACAGGTGAAGGCAGAGATAAGGCAGAGCCCGTCTCTAACCCCGCTGAAAGATCCATTTGCGATCCCCACGATAAGCGTCGCCGCTCAGCCTCGGCAGAAGCGGGACTCGAACCGCGGGGAGCGCGCACCGAGCACTCTCCTCAAAGACCGCCCGGCGGGAGCGGAGCGTCCATAAAGGCAGACGCTCGCAATGCTCGCAGCCAGCCCCCTCGAGAACTGACTGGGCATACACTCCCAAACAAACAACACAAAGAACGTGTGTATCCCCGCCCGTTAGATAGCGCAAGCAGGGAGGAACACACTTCTTAAATGCCGTTCGCTCGCCATAGTCTCTCATACAAAAATTTTTGTGTGGTGTAAATGTGATAACTCCTGCCTAGCAAATACTAAAGACAGACACAGTGTTTACACTCAGACAGATTCACACAGAGCCGGCCCTAGACCTTTGGGGGCCCTAAGCAAAATTTGGTTTGAGGCCCCTTTGACCGTTTTAAGGCCTAAAGAAAAGCAATGACTACCTTATAACTATACCATACTATATAACTCAGATGTCTAACAGGAAAATTGTGATACCACTGAGCTGAATGGCAGTGCAAGACACACACACACACACACACACACACACACACACTGATTAACTTGCTGAATAAAAAGACAGATAAAGTGATTATCACTGAGCAAAGATACATTTTTATTGACACCAGAGTTTAAGAGTCACAAACTACAGCACATATATACGTACACTACCGTTCAAAAGTTTGGGGTCAGTGAGAATTTTATTTTTATTTTTTGGAGGAAAGAAATCAATACTTTTATTTATCAAGGAATAATTAATTTGATCGAAAGTGACAGTAAAGACATTTATAATGTTACAAAAGATTCTAACCCTAACCCTATTCATCAAAGAATCCTAAAAAAAAAAACTAAAAAAAAACTGTACAACTGACAGACCCAGGGCCGGCGCTAGCCATTTGGGTGCCCTAAGCACAAATGCTTGGTGGTGCCCCCCCACCCCACTCACCCCCTCACCCACCCAAGGAATAACAACCATTCAGAATTTCTTAGTCTGATGAAGCACAATATAATAATTCTGTACATAATTTGTAGGGCTGGGAAAAGATTAATCGCGATTAATCGCATCCAAAATAAAAGTTTGTGTCTACATGAATGATATATGTGTGCGTGTACTGTGTATAATTATTTTGTATATACACTACCGTTCAAAAGTTTGGGGTCGGTACGATTTTAAATACTTTTAAAAGAATTATCTTCTGCTAACCATGGCTGCGCTTATTTGATTAAAAATACAACAAAAATCAGTTATAGTATTAAATATTATTCCAGTGTAAATCAGCTGTTTTCTGTGTGAATATATAGTAAAGTGTAATTTATTCCTGTGATCAAAGCTGAATTTTCAGCATCACCAGTGTCAGTGTCTTCAGTGTCAAATGATCCTTCACAAATCAGTATAATATGAGGATTTGATGCTCAAGAAACATTTATTATTATTATCAGTAAAGTTGTAACAGTTGTTGGTCTGTCAGTTGTACAGTTTTTTTTTTTTTTAGGATTCTTTGATGAATAGGAAGTTCAAAAGACTTTTGTAACATTATAAATGTCTTTACTGTCACTTTCAATCAAATTAACTATTCCTTGATAAATAAAAGTATTGATTTCTTTCCTCCAAAAAATAAAAATAAAATTCTCACTGACCCCAAACTTTTGAACGGTAGTGTATATAAATACACATTTGCATGTATGTATTTAAGAAATATTTGTTATTTATATATAAAATATTTAAATTTATATATAATATAAATTATATATAAATATATACAGTATATACATGCAAATATTTCTTAAATATATACGTGCATATGTGTGTGTATTTATATATACAAAATAATTATACACAGTATACACACATATCATGTAGACACAAACTTTTATTTTGTATGCGATTAATCTTTTCCCAGCCCTAATAATTTGACAACTCTGTGAATATGAAAATATACAAACACTGAGATTGTGGGTTTTTTTTTTTTTTCTAATTGCAGTTTCACCAACAGATGTCGCCCTTGAGGGAGCACCAGAGGGAGACGAAAAATGAGATTCACCTTTTTCTCGACTAATTTGGTCTAGGCCTATATTACTTTTGTATTGCTTTTGTATATTAACATGCTTTAGACATATTTTATTTGTTATTTATACTAGTAGCCTATTGTGATGATTTTTCACGACCCAGATTTTTTGGTGCCCCCCCAAGCACTTGGTGCCCTACGCGCGCGTGATGTGCGTGTGCGGAGCGCCGGCCCTGGACCAACAACTGTTTCAACATTGATAATAATAATAAATGTTTCTTGAGCATCAAATCCTCATATTATACTGATTTGTGAAGGATCATTTGACACTGAAGACACTGACACTGGTGATGCTGAAAATTCAGCTTTGATCACAGGAATAAATTACACTTTACTATATATTCACACAGAAAACTGCTGATTTACACTGGAATAATATTTAATACTATAACTGATTTTTGTTGTATTTTTAATCAAATAAGCGCAGCCATGGTTAGCAGAAGAGAATTCTTTTAAAAGTATTTAAAATCGTACCGACCCCAAACTTTTGAACGGTAGTGTATATATATAAAATTTTAATTAAATAGAGCAAATAGAATAACATTTAAATATAATATTATATAAAATAATAAATAGATTTTTCAAATAAACAAAATTAACAATAACATCTAAAAATCTAAAATCTAGTGCTCCTAAGGGGACATAAGGAGTAAACTAATGTTAGCCCTTTAGTGTAGAATCCAAACTGGGTCAGAGGTGGGTAGAGTATCCAAAAACTGTACTCAAGTAAAAGTACAAGTACTTATAGAAATATTTACTCAAAGTAAAAGTAAAAGTAATAATCTTAAAAGTTACTTGAGTAAGAGTAAAAAAGTATCCAATGAAAAAACTACTCAAGTAGTTAGTTACTAGTTACTTTGGATCACATAGGCCTATATATATATATATATATATATAACATGACATTATTTAGATATTTTTTTATTTTAATGACTAAAATGATCATAATTAGATAAGCCATCTTTGCAACAAAAACAGAAGAGACAAACATTATTTCTGTATATTATATCTATAGCCCGAAAACCATTGCCTGTCCTTTGGTTTGTATAATAGTATAATAACTTATACAACTACATTTGGATTATTAGACAATGTCGGAATAAAGTGACTCTATGGAGTTTTGCATTCATGTAAAGGGGTGGGAACCATTGACACAGATTAGAAAGTGTTAAAACTCTGCACATGTGCCCGCCGTCATGTCATGCCAAACACAACCAACGATCAAAAATGTACGGATCTTCTTCTGTCTGTTCTCCAAAATGTATTTAAATGTAGGCTATATTTGTGAAAGCATCTTTAAACTGGTTAACTGTGTCTAATAAGGCAGGCAAAGGCATTCGTTTTCAAGTCGAGTTCGCACGTCACTGCGCAATACACACATTGTGTGTGTACACACATTCATAAACTGGACGATAGCTTATTTAATGTATAAATTAATGTATATGTCCAAAAAAAGGGAAATGTCATACTTTGTAGTAGTGCTATATGGCGTAATAATCTGTTTGGTTGTAAAATGTATTACCTGAATGAAATGAAATCGAATGTATCGTCGTGTGGAATAATTCATTCACAGACAGCTTACGAAGTAACATACGAAGATGTTCAACTAATAAAGATCTTCATCGCTGGCAAAAAAATATGATGCATTTGCAGATTTACTTTCTAGACTGTACTGTAGACTGTGGACTGCCACTTTCATACAACGCTCTTGATGTAATCTTGATGTTGATGTAATCTTCCTGTTACGACTCCGAGATGATTCAGTGCGTGCAGGAAACTGAACAGATCATTCGAACTGATTCGCGAACCGATTTAGACAGATCTGCCCAACTTGTTTGATGAAGTCTTTGAGCAGAATCGACTCAAAAGAGTGATTCATTTGTGAATTGAGCATCGCTCATGCCCAGAAAAAAAGAGAGAGCGCGCGCTTAGAATAAACCCTTGTCAAAAAATCCTATTGGAATTTCAGTTTATCCTGTAGGATCTTAATGGATTCCAATAGGATCTTATTGGATTCTTATAATCCTATTGGACATTCTGATTTATTTTAATGGAATTTTACTTTGTCCTGTAGGATCTTATTGGATTCTTATTGGATCTTATTAGATTCTTATAATCCTATTGGACATTCTGATTAATTTTAATGAAATTTCACTTTGTCCTGTAGTATCTTACTGGATTCTTATAGGATCTTATTGGATTCTTAGAATCCTTCATTCTGATTTATTTTCATGGAATTTTTAGTTTGTCCTGTAGTATATTTTTTTTAAATTCTATATCATTTCTGTATGTTGTGCTGTTTTTCCAGGTAATTACAATTAAATATTATAAACATTTATACAGCCAGATCATTTTAATCATTTAAATTCAGAAATTATATACATTATAGATAGATTCACAAATAAAAGAATATAAATACAATTTAGGTAGAATGTCATATAGTCGACACAATAAAATGATTTATTTACACTTTCAGGAACACCATTAAATATTAAATATATTAAATTAAATATATAACATCAAATATATAATGTTATAAACATTTATACAGCAAGATCGTTTTAATCATTTCAATTCAGAAATTATATACATTATAGATAGATTCATAAATAAAAGAATATAACAATTTAGATAGAATGTCATATAGTCCATACAATAAAAGGATTTATTTACACTTGCAGGAACACCATGCAGCTCAGTTACTATAAAAAATATTCAGCCATCAGCTGAGCTCTATGCTAGGCCTATACATCAGTCAAGCTCTATGCTGTTTGGTTGTAATGCAATATAGCATGTTTTTTTCAAGCAAATGTGCACAACTTTGCGGACAATTTCCAGAGGTTTTACAATCATACGTGTTGGAGTTGGCACCACTTCTTTTATATGGGAAGGAGATCCTTCAGACATAAAACCAGCAAGTGTGGTTTGTAAAAGCTGAACTTGGATGAGCGGATTGTTTTTGTGATCATGTATGATATTTACAATTGACTCAATCTTTCCAATGCAACCATTATTTAGCTGAACAGTAAAACTGTTGTGTTTGTACTCTTTTCCATATTTCTCTGTCGTTAACAGTTGTCCATTCACAATTGCTCTGTCATATGTCTCTGCAGAGTACTCATCATTTTCAGATAGATCACAGACTGGGAGCATTAAGAACTTATCTTTGTGATCTAACATTTTTTGTCGAGAACATCCCAGCAAAACAAGACCTTCTAGCTTTTGTGCCTTAGCAACAAGAGGATAAACACCTAGCCAGTCATTGACAAGTTTGCCCACCCTATTTGAGACATCAGCACTAGTCGTTGTTCGTTTAAGTAGTTGGGGAATTGACTGAAGTATGTTGAATTGGCGTGCAATTTGAGATGGGATATAATTTGTTCCATGACACAACCTCTTCAGTTTCTGGTTGTGACCCTCAAATGAAAATGCAGATGTACACCAAAGAGGTCCATACATCTTGACAGAGAAAGGCAAATGTGTAAGCTGATGGACATTGAAGGACATTTGGCACAAGCCATATGTCGTTGGTATCTCCTGCACAAACTTTGTGATCTTGGATGTTGCTGCTGCCAAGTCATTTTCTGTGACAGTGTCTTTCAGAAAGCAAAAAATGGCAGTGACCAGAAGGAGCCAATGTTTCAAAAATTTTGTTGGAAGAATCTTGTACAGAACAGGACCACTGTAGAATAATAGCCAGCTTCTGCATTCTGCAGCCTTCCACCTTTGCGCAACTTTCACAGTCCGTGGTATTCTTGGTATATCAGATGGAGGTTTGATGGTAAGCAGTCTTTGATCAACAAGCTTATGTGATGTCCCAATGTACCAAGGGCTGTCATGGTACTTGCTATTGAACCACAAGTCCAAGAATTGCTTTGTCACTCCCAAGAGAACACAGTGCATGTAGTCAATTGGAAAGCTGTTCACAATGTCAAAACCAGTGGAGGGATTCAGGAGGACTAATGGTGATACTGTCTTCACCCCAAACACATGGTCAACATCATTCTCAATGGCCCTCTGCCCACATTCAATGACATGGTCATGGGTTCTTTTCTGTGCCTCAGTGGGTGGATATACTCTGGCATATCCTCTTCCTTTTGGCACTGTTTTCCCTTCATTTAAGCAATGTCCACATCCATATGCACCATTGAATTGATGTATACCTTGAAGCATACATCGGGCTACTGCGTCACATGAGCATACGATAGGGAAAACTTTAGACACCACAGTTTTTTTTGTATGTGGGTGCTTCCATTCCAGACCTTGTGAATTGATTTTTAGAATGTCATCCACAAATTGCTTAAGGTAGGTGGACATGTCAGGTTTACCACGCCCAAACCAGACACCTGCGAGTATCATGTTTTTGAAACGAACATTTGGTTGGAGTTCATTTATCACACATCTGATGGGCCACAATGAGAAAGGTGAAGATTTAAACATTGGAATGCCATCACAGTTCCATAGTAGTGATATGTCATTAGCTGTGAAATTGGGGAGTGTTTGATACATTTCACCCTTTCTTACATCATTTGTTCCATATACTTCTGATTGAAATGCACAATCATCTTTTTGTAGGATGTCTCTTAGCTGGTCCTCGATAGAGAGACTTATATAAAAATTGCCTTCTGCAATATTCTTTTTTGGGTCATTTATCTCATTACACTCTGGACAATGCATGTTGTTCTTTGAAAGATATGTTTGGCAAATGTTGCAGAAAAGGTGAACATTTAGAGACTCAGATGGATCATGGAATATTTTTCGGAAGAGGTGGAGAGACTCTGGCAATATGTTGCTACTCGGTAGAAAGACATTTAAGAGCTTTAATAGGTCTTCCACAGCACTTGCTGTTAAACTGTGCCTCAGAGAGAAGGACAAAATTAGAACTATTGCCTGTGCAATTGTTATCTCTGATCCTGTGTAAAGAGGGGCCCCAGATTTTTCAAATTGTGAATTTGAATCAGAATTTGTGACAGCAGTGTCATCCATAGTAGAGTCAAAATCTCCCTGAGTGTCACTCCACTCATCTTCACCATGGTCCATTTCATCAACAGAATCATAAAATTCCTCCTCGTCTTCCTCACTGTTTGCAGGGGATTCATTCTGATGGGTATCATCCCAATTGTAATGAGGAGTGTTGTTTGCCCGCCATCGACTTGTCTTTGGAAGGGGGCAACTCGATTCTGGATCCAAAAATCTAGTAATATGATCAAAGACTATTTTAACATGTGACAGTGCTTTCAAGTAATAAAATGTTAACATAATTTTATTTAACCCTCTGGTACTTTTCAGTCATTTTCGTGTTTTGAAGTTGTTCCATTTTTTACTTAATCAAAATGGTACAAAGCTTTGTGATTTTGTAGCACTTGCTGCAGTAAAATACACAAATAATTATATAAATAACAGTGAACATTGTATTAGATGTACAATGTTTACAAAAAATAATTTGCATTTTTAATATTTAAAATGTACTAATTAATTATTTCAAATGTATTGAATTATCTATACTCAGATTCAAGTTGTAAAAATAGGGTACCTTTTGTAAGGGCCTCGTTGTTTTGCATTCATTTCAATGTAGGGATATCTTCTTGTTTAGAGGAATCATTTGTGGTCACTGTTGTGGAAATATTAAATATGTATAACGTACTGCATATGTAAATAATAATAATAATAATAATAATACAAAATCTTGGCGTTAGAAAGTCAACATAATAAAAACTGAACGGAAAATAATTTGTATATTCATACAAAGAACACCGCCCACAACTCACATCGTAGGCATGAACATTCAATTGCGCATGCGCATCCTTGCTCACTGCAGCGCAACGGTCAGAGGAGACGATCATACAACTTTCTTGAAGACGACGAACTGTGACAAACAATTGTAAGTAACATATTTAAACGTTTCTTTATATTAACATTTGACACAATCTAGAAATATTTATGTGTAAACCTGCGTAAAATGTTTTTTTTTTCGTAACATTTTAAGACTGGTCAGTATACGTTATAACGTTAGTCATCTGGCTGCTTTTTGATAACAGTTATATAATTAACGTTAGATCATGTTTAACGGTCTTACCGTTACATTTATCAACTACTTACACCATAAGTAGAAACCTTTAAGTAGAAATACACCATTATTAGAAACTTAAGTCATTTCTTAAACGTTATTTTTGTAGTTAACATCACAATGGACTTTATCATCAGTGGCTGTCGGTTATGTCTCGGACATTAACGTTACGTTTCTGTTGCTGGTTGCTTAGTAACAGTTTTAAACATCATTTTAGAGGGAAATTACCCTTATCTGTTCTAAATCCACTGTAAACCTTGCAATATACACGAGAAACAACTTGTGTTCTTTGATCTTGAGCATATCTCTCCTAAAAGAAAGCAAGCATCAGGTTGTCAATGTACGAGACTCATACAGGCACGCAACTACAGTAACACGGCTAGATCCACCGGCTGGTGCGAAGCTATGTCTGAATTGAGGTCCAGATCGAACAAAACCTTAACAAGAGATTAATACACCTATAAAACATTGAATGTCTTTTACATTAAACATCAAAGCATATAATATTTGTATAAACACTCTTTGTTTTGCCCACACATCAAAAGCATTATAATTGACAGAATATTGTCTATTTTTTTTATCCTATTAAGAAAATGAGGTTTATGTTAATCCAATGGATTGAAGATCCCCCAACATGGGATGTGCTTCCAACTGAAAAAATTATTAATGGACAGTGTGAAATTGGTGGTGTATGTGATGTACAGTACAAAGAAGAATCCAGCCCTGCAAAAATTCTAAACGTTGGTAAGTATGTTTTTGTAATATGTCTGTGCATTACTGTGATACAATTGATGCATGTTGTGATAATAATTAATTATCATTTCAGGAACTAGATCTGCCATGCTTAAGCAGCTTCATTCTATTGAGAAAAATCAGTCCATCAAAAGATCCAGACCTGAAGGGAATGAAGAATTAGGGAGAGGGCAGCGCCAGAAGTATAGCAGAATACTTTCTGAATCAGAAAGCAGTGAAGAATATGAGGTAAATTAGGATGATGCAGTTTGTGGTAACCCTAACCCCATTTTGTCTAATATCTAACACGATATTAACTCCTTGTTTATTAAATATCAAAATCGAGTGCTGGCAGTAGATCCATTTCATATTTAGCACTAAAACTCTGGAACAGTCTTCCTAATATTTTCCGGGAAGCAGACACACGCTGTCAGTTCAAAGCTAGACTAAAAACACATCTCTTTGACCTAGCATACACATAACACACTATAGACTTCTATAATTCAATGTTAGGCTGCATAGATTAGGTCAGCCGGAACCGGGAACACTTCCCTTAAATCCTGATGTACTCGTTACATCATAAGAAAAATGGCGTCCGAATGACAAGCACATGACAATATATAATGTCGAAACCTGATAAGCTATTGTTGCTTAGACCCATATGATTGCCACTTTCAGCTAATTTGAAGGTTATATTTGTAATTGTACAATTCTCTTTTAT
The DNA here is from genome assembly GCF_029890125.1 of Rhinichthys klamathensis goyatoka. Taxonomy (NCBI): domain Eukaryota; kingdom Metazoa; phylum Chordata; class Actinopteri; order Cypriniformes; family Leuciscidae; genus Rhinichthys; species Rhinichthys klamathensis. Next base: position 2,481,299 of record NW_026606714.1, on the reverse strand, counting down.
TTACAGTCGGTCAGTAAACAAGTTTCTGAAAAGAGCGTCAAAAGGATAAGAGCCGCCAGATCCTTTCTGCAGCAGTATAATCTTGAAAAAGTAAGATTATTTCAACGAAGTTACATATATCAGGGCTCTAGTCTAGACTCATTCTTCCCACTGCTTTATTTTTCCAGCAACAGTAGATGTATTTAACAGTAGCATACAAGAAAGAAATTAAATGAACAAATATAAAAAATAAAACACTACATAGTAGACTTCACTGTAAATTATACATTGATTCTTATTAAATCTACTATTAAAGTTCTCACAAGACTCTTATTTTCACAGCACCCGTTCACTGCAGATGATCCATTGGTGAGTAAATGATGTAATGCTAAATTTCTCCAAATCTGTTACAAATTATGAAACAAACTCATCTACATCTTGGATGGTTTGATGTTGAATACATTTTCAGCAAGTTTTAATTACATACAAACTGCACTAACAAATGTTTTACAATTCTAGGAATCAAGCAGGGAGGGAACGACATCAGCAAGGACAAGGAATGACAGTGGAGTCAATCAGCAAATTTTGGCTGAATTAAAAGAGATTAAGAGTGTTCTTGTGGAAACTCTAACACTTTTAAAAAATGGTAACCCTATGAAAAGTTTTTAATTTTTTTAAGTGATTGCTTCAAAAGATATTAAAACCTATTTTGTTCTAGGATGCACTCCATTAATGACTGCACCAGCACACAATCTCCCTGGATGCACTTCGGATTTGCCAGCCCCAGAGTCTTCCCCTGTGGTACCTGCCCCTTCCTCTCTACTGCCTCTTCATGTAAAGGAGACTAGGAGTAATAATGACTGCAAAAAGGTATTGTTTTTAAGTAACATTCAAAATGCTTTCTTACTAGGGCTGCATGATTTGGTCAAAAATGTATATTATGATTCAGTGTTTCCCACAGGAGTTTATATATTAAAAGTCAGAATTGTTAGATTATGTTCGGTTCATATTTTCAGCCTTTTTTCTCTTTCATACAAAAACCAAAAATGCCATTTTACATGAGAGATGATACAGATTATGGTATGCAAGATGGACAGAATTGTCAGATTTTTAAGGAACAAAAGTAAACAACATAATGCTGACAACTACATCCAATGTTTGTTATTATTTTATTTTTTTTGTTCTAGAGATAAATGCAAATTAGTGCATACTTAAACATAACATTTCAGAAAACTTGTATTACAAAAATGTTTGCAAGTAATGTAATCAATCATTTGGAGAAGTATGTCAATAGAGGGTATGCGTGTGACGTCACCGTCGGCTGGATTGATAGAGCCCTATGCAATCCGTTTTATTTTTTCCCAAATTCCGTTTTATTTTTTCCCAAATTCCGTTTTTTTTTTTTTTTTTTTTTTTTTTTTTAGTTGTAAAAAGTGTGCTTTTAAAGTTAATGATTAAAAAATGTACACAAATAAAATAGGAATGACCTTAAATTTATTGAGGTAACAGACATTTACTCAGTACTTTTCAGCACAAATACTGCATGATGCAACATAACACTGCACTCTTCAAGTAACAACAAAATATGGTTATGAGCTTTAAACTGTCCAGTAAAATAAATTATATTAGTTTATATAAGTGTAAATAAAAGTCACACTGTCTCTCTCTCGCCCACTGTTGCGTGCTCTCGGACACACTCGGTCTCTCTCGCGGAGTATCGCTCGCGGTGTTCGCTTCGCTTTTGTCCAGTCCGGCGCCTCATAGACAGACGCGGTGTGTGTGTGTGTGTGAGAGAGAGAGAGAGAGAGAGAGAGAGAGAGAGACGCGTGAGTAGGGGTGTCACGATTCTCCAAATCCTCGTTTTGATTACATTTTTGATTCTAAGGTCACGGTTCGATTCGATTCTCGATTTTTACATTTATTTTTTTTAAAGCCGAAACCGGCCAATCAGGATGCTCTCTGTCTTACATGCGCTTCATGAGGCACATACGCAAGGTCTCTCGCTCTCTCCATCTCTGCCGTGCGCGCTATAGGGTTTGCACAGTCTCTTCTGTCTCGCATGCGCGCTCTTGCTCGCTCACTCTAGATTCCGGGAGATTTTAACTAATTTGCGGGCATCAGGGAGCCGCTATCAATATGCGGGAGACTCCCGTAACTTCCGCGAGACTTGGGATGTCTGCAAACTGGGGTTTTTTTGAAGCGCGAACGTTGTCAACATAACTCACTGGAAATCCCAAAAACTTCCACACCTGCGACTTCAATGAAAGAGGAGGGGGTTCAAGTTCTGTCGATGGGTCTCCTGCATCTGCAGTTGCCATGCTATCTTTTGAATGGCTGTAGCTAAGTTAGAGGAGGTTGACCATAGACTCGCAGCACTTCAACACATCTTGGATGATTCTTAATCTACACTCATAGGTTTCATCATAACAAACAAAATATTATTAAGTTCACTTTAACTCTGTTACTGTTTCATTGTTCGATCACTGTTTTCAGGTTAGAATTGGCCCCAACACATCCATCGGTGCCGAACAGTTTGGCCACATGAAATGGACAGATGCAAAAAAAGCAACAAAAGACCTCCTGGTGGCTGTCTTTGGAAGAGCAACACTGGCAACACACTGCTACACAGGAAAAAGTTCCAATGCCTTCAAAGACAAAGAAGCAAAGCCACAACTGGAGGCTCAAAAAGTGTCTGACATAATTGGTGAGTTTATTTTCCTGAAAATCAAGTTTTGGCAGGTTTTTATTATTATATATATATAACAACAGGATATAATTATACTCAGGAATTTGGAAAAGTATCTACTTTTTTACTTTTTTTAATATACTTTAGAGCAACAGGGCTCAACAGTGCGAGCATTTCACTCGCATTTGCGACTAAAAATAGATGTGTGCGAACTGTATTTTTTTTTTTTTTCAAGCAAGTCGTTTAATACAAATTGTGTGAACAAATAAAGCTGCAGTGGCTGTTACTGACTATTTAAATCTAACAGTTTGGTGTCCCGTGTTGTAAATCCTCTGACCAATCAGTGATCTGTAGTGTTTTCACGTCACATTTTAGTATCCGTACGGTACACTTGGAACCTCAGCAGAGGTGGTATGCTACCATTAAAAGCTTGCCGGACCGAATTTATCATACCGGATGTGTCATAAAAACATTTAACAGTCACTTAGTGGCGAAACAATGTAATCGATAAATGCGTTGTTTTAAGCACCAAGTTTCTATCAAAAGCTGATTTTGATTGCTATCGTAGACATCAGTGTTCATATTTGAACTTTAAACTTTTATCCCAGTAATTCTATGATCATTTGAACTATTGCATCACAGAAATAATGATACTATGATGTTGAAAAGAGTGTTTGTGAAAAGCTGTTTCATGACGACTCTCTCCAGGTCAGCGCCAACACAGTTTTGAATGTTGCGATATGATTTTGACAAAGTAATAGACAGACGAATTGAAAGATCACGTGGGTGTTTGAATCGAGATCACAGCCTTTTAAAGATGAATCGTGCATTTGGGATATTATGTCACTCAACACTCAGATAACGACACATTTCATCCTCTGTTGCAACGAAAGTGGCTAACTTATTTTAACCTTATCTACAAGCAAGGACAAAAATAAAGCAATTGAATTTGAATTAATATCGATTCTGGAATAAAAAAATCGATTTTAGAATCGATAAAAAAACTGCGATAGCTAGGTGAATCGATTTTTTTCTCTCAGCCCTAATCCCTAGTATGTAATAGTGAAGAAGAATATAGGCACAGGCTTCCCTTGAGGAGTTCTATTGTCAACATAGATGCCCAATACCATTACTCAATAATCATTATGGTTTGTAAACTTATGTTCTGTTTGTTTCTTTCCTTACAGGCTACATCAAAAATAAATTTAATATTGAAGCAAGTATAATTAAGAAGGCCATCTCCCAGAAATGCGCAGATGAATGCAAGATGTCAAAAAGGCGCCACAATGATTGTGTGTGAGTTTGTTTGAATCAAACTGATTTGTTCAGGATGTTTAATGTTGTATTTCACAGTTGGTGTGTGTGTGTGTGTTTGTGTGAGTGTGTGTGCGCGTGTGAGTTCGTGGGAATCAGACAGATTTGCTCAGGATATGTTTAATGCTGTATTTCAGTTATTGTTGTGTGTGTGTGTGTGTGTGTGTGTGTGTGTGTGTGTGTGTGTGTGTGTGTGTGTGTGTGTGTGTGTGTGTGTGTGTGTGTGTGTGTTGAGTGTGTGTGTGTGTAAGTCTGTAGCGAATATAATCTGTAAAAAAGTAATAAATTCATAGTTATGAAAGTAGAAATAAATAAATAAAATACTTATGAAATTAAAATAACAGAAAATGCATTTATTGTTTTGTTTTTTTATTTGTATCAATCCATTATCAGTGTGTGCACTAATACTGTGTGCCCAAATGTCACCTGCCATGTTGTTTATAATGTGACTGCAGGTTGCACAACATACATTAAACAGTGAACAATGTCTACATTGAGGTGAGTTTAAGCAAACTGCAAGACAAAATCAAAAAACTACTATTAGTAAAAAGAAAAACATTGGAAAAGTGCAGCTATAGGATTCTTAAAAATGCTCGAAAATAAAAAGGAAACTCCTTACCTGAGTAGTGACCCAATTAGATCCCATTAAAATACTGTAGAAAATCCTACAGGAGGTTTATGCATTGTCCTAAAAGACCATTTCTATCGGAATCCTATAGAATATTTATGTATAGTCCTATAAGACAATTTCTATCGGAATCCTATAGGATATTTATGTATAGTCCTATAAGACCATTTCTATCGGAAATCCTATAGGAATGGTTCCAAAATATGATAGAAATTCTAATTAGAATCCTGTACAATTTTCTTATTGGAATCCTTTAGGATTTTTTGACAAGGGAACTACGCTTTTAACAACATATTGCATTAAAATAAAGTAACGAGAGGAACGTCGCCCAACGTAACGAAGTAAAAGTACCGTTTTTTGATTAGAAATGTACTCGAGTTAAAGTAAAAGTACCCACAATTAAATCTACTCTTAAAAGTAAAAAATTTCCAAAAAAATACTCAAGTAAATGTAACGAAGTAAATGTACTTCGTTACTACCCACCTCTGAACTGGGTTTATATTGTTCTGTTAAATGCTTTAACAGTAACACCACAGCAAATGGTATAGGCCTAATACTAAACCAATTTTATGCAGCATATTAGCATGTAAGTTAAACAACTGTAGAAAATTAATACAAGTACGTTGTAGGCTAATGTTAATATAAGACTTTTAGTGCAGATTATCCATATTACAGAAATCGGAAAATTAAGCCTACAGGCTTACGTACCTTTATCTTCTTGCTTCTTCTCTTCTTCCAGGCTCTTTTTTGTCGTTTTTCTTGGCCAGAAAGATATTTTCGTTTCTTGTCAGACATCGTCGAGTCGCTAACTGACTGACCAAGTGACAACGGATACTGGCATGAAGTTGGTTTGACGTTGGACGTTCGATATTCGCGTATTTAGGGACCGTCTCTAAAGTTACATGCGACACTGGTATAAACGTTTTGTAACTTCAATAGCGTTCGAAGACAATGACTTACAGTCATAAAACCTACTGTACATTGTTCACCCAGGTCTCAGGTATGATGCACACCTTTTAGATTTTTGATATGACAATAAACTGTTAAATCATATGCAAATACTGATATGTATTTCACTACTGTATCGGATCATATACAAAATATGCCAATATTTAAAGCTCAATAGCGTTTGAAGACAATGACTTACAGTCATAAAACCTACTGTACATTGTTCACCCAGGTCTCAGGTATGATGCACGCCTTTTAGATTTTTGATATGTATGACAATAAACTGTTAAATCATATGCAAATACTGATATGCATTTCACTACTGTATGGGATCATATACAAAATATGCCAATATTTAAAGCTCAATAGCGTTTGAAGACAATGACTTACAGTCATAAAACCTACTGTACATTGTTCACCCAGGTCTCGGGTATGATGCACGCCTTTTAGATTTTTGATATGTATGACAATAAACTGTTAAATCATATGCAAATACTGATATGCATTTCACTACTGTATGGGATCATATACAAAATATGCCAATATTTAAAGCTCAATAGCGTTTGAAGACAATGACTTACAGTCATAAAACCTACTGTACATTGTTCACCCAGGTCTCAGGTATGATGCACGCCTTTTAGATTAGATTATAGATCTATATAGATTTAGAGGTGTGCATCATACCTGAGACCTGGGTGAACAATGTACAGTAGGTTTTATGACTGTAAGTTATTGTCTTCAAACGCTATTGAGCTTTAAATATTGGCATATTTTGTATATGATCCCATACAGTAGTGAAATGCATATCAGTATTTGCATATGATTTAACAGTTTATTGTCATACATATCAAAAATCTAAAAGGTGTGCATCATACCTGAGACCTGGGTGAACAATGTACAGTAGGTTTTATGACTGTAAGTTATTGTCTTCAAACGCTATTGAGCTTTAAATATTGGCATATTTTGTATATGATCCGATACAGTAGTGAAATACATATCAGTATTTGCATATGATTTAACAGTTTATTGTCATATCAAAAATCTAAAAGGTGTGCATCATACCTGAGACCTGGGTGAACAATGTACAGTAGGTTTTATGACTGTAAGTCATTGTCTTCGAACGCTATTGAAGTTACAAAACGTTTATACCAGTGTCGCATGTAACTTTAGAGACGGTCCCTAAATACGCGAATATCGAACGTCCAACGTCAAACCAACTTCATGCCAGTACAACGAGTGACATCATAGGGGCAGTCGGGATCAAGACGCGCGCGCGCCTTCGCGGGGAGCTCCCGGTTGATTTGCCATAATACAGAACTAAATAAATAACAACTCTGTGCTTATCATGATGCCTGATAAAGTGCGCTGTAGGTCCATTTCTTTTTATTTATTTATTTTATGTTACTTTTGTTGTGTGATTTTTTCCCCCCACTAGCTAGCAGTGACTCTAGGGGGCCCTCTGCTGGCCACGGGCCCTTTGCAATTGCAACGGTCGCTTAGTGGCTCGGCCGGCTCTGGATTCACATATAGCGCGACTGAAGGCACAGAAGAAGCTGATGCGCTTGTGTTTTTGGGGTGCTTTATAGTTTCCTGGTCGATGACGTCACCCGCCTATGACGTTCCGTCTCTCCATTGGGCTGATTCCATACGTGCTTCATGACGCACAACGCAGGGGCGTTCCCACAGCGTTTGACGCAGCTTGAAGTTCCCTTGAAAGGGAACCAATGGCAGCTGACTTAGAAAATAAAATTCCCACTAATTCTCAGACATTCTGATAGCACTGCTCTCTTAGTCTGAACTCTTGCCCCATTTATTTTTAAATAACCTATTCTTATGAGCTCCGGCATATAGAGGAAGAACAGTAAGAGAACGAATAATTCAGCTGTCAGCAATCTTACAAATATGTGATTGCTCTGCACATTTTCTAACAACAGCAACTGATATCTCAGATTATTTCAGTCTGAATCAGTTGTCGTGACTCGTGCATCAGACTTGTGATCAGTTTCTTTATTGGAACAATCTCCATCCCAACAAAACTACTAAATAAAATCATTCTCGTTAAAGTAAATAAGTCTAATAAAAGTATCAATCATTCTTGATTTTAAAAAAAAATAGAGAGAGAGAGATGCATCGGTCAACCAGCCATCAATCAAAACCATTTTTTTATTTATTTTTTATTTAGGTAAATCTCTGTTCTGGATTTGCACACAAACTGCATTGCAATAATTAGCTGTTTTTTTTTTATTAATAATTTGTGTGGAAATACGATGTCTGTTAACAGGATGATAATAAATGAAAGAGATGGGACCTGCTGAATACGTAGCCTAAGCAAAGAGAACACATGCATGCCAGAAGAGAAAATACTGTACCAGGCACAGCAAGTTCAATGGTCACGATACTCGAAATATTATAAATATAAATATTGGGGGGTTATTGAATAACGGGGTTATGCATATTTTTTGTGTACAGCGGTAACCAAGGAAACGCTATATCGCTGGTGTTTCATAAGTGCCACCTATTGTCAGACAGTTTCATTCACTGTCTTTTTTTTTTTTGTGCAAGTATTTTATGTAGCATAATTTCACAAAGCTAAATTCAAACCATTTTGTTTTTGCTGTAAATCGTTAAATTATACAATCTTATTTAAATAAGATTAATAATAATTTAAATAAAATTTTAAAAACAAATGTTCATGTGTGTTACATCTTTGTTTGGATCATGATTAAAATGCAGTAGTTCCCTCTAAACCGATATTTTTTAAGTCAGTTTGGCCTTTAATATGAACAAATGAACAACAAATGAACAACTGCAATTACAAATCATGATCGTTGCATCCCTATTTTTTAATAAATAAAAAAGTTTCACGTTTAAAACCTGTCAGTCAAGCAAGAACTCAAACCCCATAAATCTGAAATCCTGCCCAGGCTGTATTTTCACAGCCATTGTTTCCCAATGGCCAAGAGCACATCATGGTAACAAATGCAATATTCAAAAAATTTGAGGAGTCAGGAAAAAATATGAAATTAATAGGTATAATCAAACAGTAGAAACAAACTTTCCTGCCTCCAACTTCTCCAGAGAGAGAGAGAGAGAGAGAGAGAGAGAGAGAGAGAGAGAGAGAGAGAGAGAGAGAGAGAGAGAGAGAGAGAGAGAGAGAGTGCAATATAGACAAAGCACCATGCTTATCACCACCAACAGCCTCTCTCAGTATGTGCAATAGCGATTTGCTGAAAGCCTCTGTATATGCATGCATACAGTATCTAGCAATGAAGTTCCACTCTTAGCCGTCTTTTTCTGAGTCTGCGGGAATGAAAGAGAGAAAGAGAGTGAGCGTGTGACCTTGCATACCAATCAAAGCCGTTTGAATTCAAACATTACATGCATTTTTAAATTGCTCTTGTATGGGTATGTCTGAATTTGTCTGTCTGGGAGCATTACTGTCCATTCAATGAAACCTGCAGTTTAAAAACAACTAATAATGCATTTATGATTTCAAAGTGTTCAAATCACATCGATCTTGTCCTTCTGGCCCATTGGAGTGTGTTTAGGTCTAAAAGGGATAATTTGAACCTGAAACAACTTTTTCAGCATTTCAGACAGAGTTTGTGGCTGATTACACAGCAAAATAAAATAAAATTTTAAAAAAGTTGATAGGGCCAGACATATAAAACTCTTGGTGGCACCGACTCAGGGACAAGCAGAGAGTTCCTCAGGGGCAGGGGCTCAAATGTAAAAAAAAAGGGGCATATATATATATATATATATATATATATATATATATATATATATATATATATATACACTACCGTTCAAAAGTTTGGGGTCAGTGAGAATTTTATTTTTATTTTTTGGAGGAAAGAAATCAATACTTTTATTTATCAAGGAAAAATTAATTTGATCGAAAGTGACAGTAAAGACATTTATAATGTTACAAAAGTCTTTTGAACTTCCTATTCATCAAAGAATCCAAAAAAAAAAAAAAAAAAAAACTGTACAACTGACAGACCAACAACTGTTTCAACATTGATAATAATAATAAATGTTTCTTGAGCATCAAATCCTCATATTATAATGATTTGTGAAGGATCATTTGACACTGAAGACACTGACACTGGTGATGCTGAAAATTCAGCTTTGATCACAGGAATAAATTACACTTTACTATATATTCACACAGAAAACAGCTGATTTACACTGGAATAATATTTAATACTATAACTGATTTTTGTTGTATTTTTAATCAAATAAGCGCAGCCATGGTTAGCAGAAGAGAATTCTTTTAAAAGTATTTAAAATCGTACCGACCCCAAACTTTTGAACGGTAGTGTATATATATATATGTATATATATATATATATATATATATATATATATATATATATATAGTAGTATTACAAGTATAATAGTATATAAGTAGCCAACCGGCCAAAAGTTTGGACACTAGTAGGCCTACTATTTTTAATGTTTTTGAAAGAAGCCTTTTATGCTCATCAAGGCTGCATTTATTTGATCTAAAATACAGAAAAAACAGTAATATTGTGAAATATTACTACAATTTGAAATAATTGTTTTCTATTATAATATACTTATATTTGATACTTTTTTTCAGGATTATTAGTTAAAAAAAGAACAGCACCTATTTAAAATATAAATATTTTGTACCAATATACACTACCGTTCAAAAATATGGGGTCAGTAATTTTCTTTCTTTCTTTTAAAGAAATTTATACTTTTATTTAGCAAGGATGTGCTAAATTGATTTTAAAAAAAGTGACAGTAAAGACTTAAAATTTCTATTTTAATGTAATGTTGTTCTATTTAACTTTTTATTCATCAATGAATGCTGAAAAAAGTATTTTTTTTAAAAACATTAAAATAGTAGTGTCCAAATATTTGACCAGTAGTACTGTAGGCTACTACTATTGCTGCATAATTATCTATGCTAGCATAATTATATTTACTGCATAATAAACGGTGTATCAATTTACAATACAATCAATTTAAAATACAAGTGACTTGAATAGGCTACTACTTACCATTAATGCTACTTTTGGTGCTGGTTTTGTGCAGTGCTTTGTAGTCAATTAACATCCATTGATTCAACGACGCAGATTCAGATCGCTTCATAAATGTAAATTCGTCTATCCATGTCATTTTCAAACGATTTATGAATGACCAGAAAATTCCCGCTCCACTTCACATTGTCCAATGAAATTTGAACTTGTTGTGCCAGGTAACGATTGGTCGGTGTATTATAGGCTGCTACATTACAAACAGGCTTCAATGAATTATGTAATATTTTAAAATATGTGATATGTTGATTTTTAATTGAATCGACACAGTAACGTTACCTTTAATTGTTAAAAAAAAAAAGTTTAAAAAAAAATTGCCGTCGAGCCACATAGGCCTAATATTACTCACTGAAAGAACCATATTTGGATCGAGAGCATCGGTTCCCGAGCAGACTGTGGAATACCTAAGTTACAGGTTTACACCAGTGCATTTTCATTTTAAAACGCATAACTTATATCCATTGAGTTTTCGACCTTCGAAAACGGAGACTGATCTCTTTAGTGAGTCAAGTCCGAAGCAATACAGTCACACGCACGTGACGCAACCCATAGCAACGCGTTTTGGCAACGACACCTCAGACTGACACAAACGTAAAAATAAACGTGAATTTAGGCTACTTTAGTCTTGTACACATTGTCATGTTAATTATAATCAAATGCATTTTGTTTTATTGACCACAATATTGTAGCGTTTCGCTACTAAAAGTAAACAGACGGATTCTTCCTCCTTCTAAGGCTTTATTCAAGAACTGTAGGGTTACTGTTATGGCCGTAACCCACGCCGTACATGAAGGAAGAGATATAGTGCTGTCTCTGCTGTTAAACTCACTCTGTCTTTTCGCTTCCCGCTCTCACTCCCTCTAGTCCCTTGACCCCGCTTTAGTAGCTGTAATTGTAAAAAACAATTACAGCTACTAAAAGTAAACAGACGGATTCTTCCTCCTTCTAAGGCTTTATTCAAGAACTGTAGGGTTACTGTTATGGCCGTAACCCACGCCGTACAACATGAAGGAAGAGATATAGTGCTGTCTCTGCTGTTAAACTCACTCTGTCTTTTCGCTTCCCGCTCTCACTCCCTCTAGTCCCTTGACCCCGCTAACCCCCCCTTAAAGAACCAGGGACTAACAGATAGAACAATTATGATTCGATTAACACTGTCGAACAACATAACACTAACTCGTGTCTTGTTTGAGAAGAGCACTTTTGATTAATTTTGAAAAAGGGCAAGGGCTCGAGCACCCAAAGCAAAATGTATCTCTGAACGGAAATGACTGACGTCAGAAAAGTTTCGATGCCATTTTCTTTTCCTTTAACAACCGTATATTTTTCCATAGCGGTAACCAAGGAAATGCTATATCGCTGGTGTTTCTTTATTTCTAATTTTTAACTCTCACAATTACCTTTTTTATTCTTTACTCTGAGGGTTTCTAAGTCTTATTTCACATTTATATTCTGTTTTTCACACACCATGAATAAAACAAATGTGAGTGCAACACCATAAACGTAAAATATTCAGCACATAATTTTGTGAAATTGGTCATGTCAGCTTATGTACAGATCACAATCCCAAAGGATGAACTTGTTTAGAAGTTCCCATCCAAAGATTGTGAGATGCTGCAACTTTGAAGAGATTTGCCACAGATTATGGCAGTGGGGAGCTGAATGCACTGATTGCTGAAGGAGAGAAGAGGAGAGAGGGTGTTTAATTTAGACCCCAACCGGCCCCTCCATCTTTCCACCACACAGGGAGTTAATCAGCACTTAAGTAACAAATCTGGTGACAAGGGTGGAGAGAAAAAAAAAGGGGAATGAGCAATGGTACACACAAGGGGAAGTGAAAAACAGACTGAGAAGGGGTGGATTAGAGGGATGAATAGCTATAATAATAGACAAGTTGATGGACACATAGATTAACTTTCAAATTATAGCAATCATAATATGGGGTCTTGCATTGCACAATTCCTCTGTTTGTCTTATGTTCACGTTTTCTTTCAAAGCCTCTTGGACTCAAGAGCAAGCTGCCTTTCCTCCCTCTCCAATCTTCCTCCTCGTTCCCTGCTCACTACTCCTCCACTGGTCCTTCATTCCAGTCTTTTCTCCACTGGGCATAGTGCGAGCTGTGTGGGGTACTCAGAGTGTGTCTAGAGAGTAGGAGATGACTGGAACTAGGGTTTGGTTTAATGGCTAGTTGAGCTAACAGACTGCAGGAGAGCTGTTCTCACTTCTGGGGAGGGGACATTTTTGAAACCTTTACAATTATCTGCAGTACTGTAATAATTCTGTAAGAAGTTCCCTTTTGTTTAAAGGTGACATGCACACTTTATTGGATGCTTACCTAGCTTAATATGCAAGATAACCCCTTCAAAAATGATTCTAAATATTACACTCTAAACCTTTAAGTCAGAAGAATGTTCTACATTCGATTTTTCTGTTAAAAAGAAAATTGTTTCACAGTATCCACAAAAAAAATTAAGCAGCACATCCGTTTTTAACGTTTATATAATAATAATAATAATAAAACATCCTATTTGAGGACTAAAGCATCAGATTATTATTAGTATGATTTCTGAAGAATCATGTGAAAACTGGAGTAATGGTTGCTGAAAATTCAGCTTTGCCATCACAAGAATACATACAATATATTAAAGTTGGCAACTTTTTTTATTATACTCAACATTGATTTCATCCGTGTTGTCCAATCTACCTAATATTGTTTCATTAAAAGAACATCAGAGAACGGCTCTTAAGGCTTTTGTTGGTGGAAACGATGTTATATAGATCAGTGCCTTCTCCCGACCAGATTCTTCAACGTCACGGGTTGGCTTCGGTGTGAGTGGTTGAAATAGCACGTCGATAAAGATGACAGACAAGTGGCTTATCCAATCATATGCAAGGATTTTTGATAAGGCCCAGCCTTCTGAAACGCCATTTCAATGGATCGGTTCCAGATGGATGTGAGTGAAGCTAGGCGGAGCGAAATTCATCTGGCAAGGGCCAGGTTAATAGTAAACTACCAGCAGGGGCTTGCATGACCCTTTGTGCAAAACTCTGAAATTGCTTTGTAAAATGTTCAGTGCAATACACGAATCAGTTCTCTAATGGTTGCCAGCCCCAAATAATAAAACTCTCATCTCAATGCATCATGGTTAAGACGAAGTGTTGTTGTAAAGCTGTGGTTTATGTTTGCCAAATATAACTATTCCCATTTATGCCCAAAAATTCAAATCCAATCTGTGAGTATTCTTTTAAAAACTTCAATGCCAATCATTGCCAATGTAAAGTATTTGGTCAGGTTTTGGGGATATTCAATAATTCATAATTATTCATACGGGTTTGGACCAGATAACCATACATTTTTAAATCTCCCAAAAAGGGATAATATGAAGAGTTTGGTTCCAAAGCACAATAAATCCATTTAGATTAATTTGAGTAAAAATGTGTTTTCTTTACCAATAAAGTGGAAAGATGAAAACCACTATTTTCTGTTTCAAACTTTCACATAGCATTTGTAGGTCATAATAACAAAAAAAAAATTAAATCCAGGTTTTGATTTTCAAAGATTTATTATAAAAACGGATTATTTTTTCCCCCAAAATGCAATAAATCCATTTTTAAAAAAAAATCAAAATGCAATTAATCCATTGAATCAATATAAAAGTTTTTTTTTTCATATTGAAACTGTTGAAAATACACAACAACGTAAGTTTATTAGTATAATATTTTTATTAAGAACTGTAAAGAAGATTGAAAAATTTTTTCCTCCTCCCGAGTGCCTCATCTTCTTAATCTCCCCACGTATATAATTCGATTTCGATGCCTTACGTTTCTTACCCACCGCAGAAACAACCACAGGTTCATCAATGCCGTCAAAATTATTCATTTTTTTGTTTGTTTGTTGATCGAAAAGTACAAAATAGATAAGAAAAACTAGGAAGCCGGGTGTATTTAAGGCGCTGCCGTTACTGTTTACATTGCGTGGAATGGTGCGTTGTGATTGGTTGAGAGCGGATATATCGCATTCTGCAGAGAAGGGAGACTGGCGTTTGTCGCGGTTTGGTAAGGGAGAACACATGACAGAATAACACGGCTGATATCGCATTTTACTTAAAATTAAACATTGACTTTTCAATACCAACCAGATACAATACTGATTTTTGCAGTAACTAATTTTTTTTTTTTAAATGGTGTTTATCGCGTTTTGGAACCAAACTCTTCATATGTTCCCTGCATCTGCATTCATATAGGTACCTAGTAGGGGTGTAACGGTACACGTATTCGTATTGAACCGTTCGGTACGAGGCTTTCGGTTCGGTTTTGGGTACGCATTTTTAAACCGAACGGTTCGTTGGACCATTTTTCCTGCCGACCAACATTTCGTTATTTCAAATGTAGGCGCGTTGCGCGTGGCAAGCACGCTCATAATGTAAGAGACGCTGGCGTGACCACAACATTGCCCAACATCAAATGGCAAATGTAATGTAAGCGGAACGAAACTGAGCTACTCTTTAATGTGTGGTTGACGGACCGTTTATCAGTTTGGACCAATGCTGCGCGAGCCGATCTTAATCATCAGCACTGTTACTACACAGCGAAATCCAGTAAAGAAAACATTTGAATTTGCCACTGAAGTAATAACATCGCTGCGAGATCTAGTGAGAAACATTCACATTTCTCCGTTATTAACGGATCAAACAGCGCTGACGTGGAGACCAGGAAGAAACATTGTGCCATGAATGAACTATTCAGTGTCCACAGATCAGCAACATTCACCATGGATTTACTGTAGTTACTAACTGTAACCATGCAAGTTTGGCAGGAATAGTAGGCTATAATGCTTTCAAGTAACATTACGTTGGTTTTATTTTGACATTATGAATAAAATTGCTGCCCTCAAATGTTAATCTGAACTAAAATAAACCTTTGTTTATAACTACTACAATATTGCATTTCATTTTGTCCAAGGAGCTGTTTTGTATGGAAGCCCGTTTCCGCCACAGTTGAGTAAAAAAATATAATTCTGTAAGTCATAATAATGAGAAACTTTCTCATTATTATGACTTAGTTTCTCATTATATTGAGAAAGTTTCTCATAATAATGACTTAGTATCTCATTATAATGAGAAACTTTCTCGTAATTATGACTTAGTATCTCATAATAATGAGAAACTTTCTCATAATAATGACTTAAGCATCTCATAATAATGAGAAATGTTCTCATAATAATGACTTAACATCTCATAATAATGAGAAACTTTCTCATAATAATGACTTAAGTATCTCATAATAATGAGAAACTTTCTCGTAATAATGACTTATTTTCGTGCACTTCTACGCATGCGCAAAGCAGCGGAGCAGAAGGGAGTGCCACACTAGCGACATCCGCTGGTCAAAGCCATGGAAATGCATCACAGAAACACATCACACAAACATGGCACGCTCTGCAGAACAGTTGTTTTCATTAAAGTCAGTGTGATCTACAGAGTGCAATCTGTAGTATCATTAAATAACATCAATTAAAAATA
This sequence comes from Rhinichthys klamathensis goyatoka, assembly GCF_029890125.1. Classification (NCBI taxonomy): domain Eukaryota; kingdom Metazoa; phylum Chordata; class Actinopteri; order Cypriniformes; family Leuciscidae; genus Rhinichthys; species Rhinichthys klamathensis. The sequence goes on along the minus strand of NW_026606714.1, from coordinate 2,465,150 downwards.
GAAAATAAAAATGTCCATGCACGAAAAGGTGTGAAAGTGGAATGCAGAAGCAGGACGGTTACCATGGTAACGAAGGACGCCTGCTTGTGCACACCGATGGAAATTGTGTTACATGAACTTACAAAACAGCAGATTAAAGTTGGAATATTACATTTATTCGTTAAGTTTAAGTGTAACATCTTCATAAAATATATGAGTATATGTGTTAATATAACACATATACCCATATATATTTACCCATATATATTTTGCGGTAGCGTAGGATATTGATGTGCAGGTGGAAGATTTCAACAGGCTACAGAAATCACCTTTAAGATGTTTATGACTTTGGAGACATTTACACATAAGTGGGCAGTGGAATGGGGGAAAACGCAAGGTCTTGAGACGTGTTTTTAATACGCCGTAAAAGCAATGAAAAAGCAGCGCAGTGGATTGAAAAAGCGCGTTCTGTATGAACGGACCCTTATGCAAAAACAAAACTGTTTGAAAATATGTTTGTACAGATTTCCAGATGAAGAGATTTGGAAAGGTGTGCTGTCTTATCATTCCTCCATCTATTTGAAACCCATGGATCACACTTATGTGTTGCTGCTTGTTTATACACACAAATACAAATGAATATTACAAATGAATAAAAGACTATCTAGTATGGAAGCCCGTCTCATATACTGATAATTTATTTATGTTATTCACTGCGGAATGTGCCATGTTTGCTGTGATGCATTTACACGGCTTTGACCAGCTGATGTCGCCAGCATGGCACTTCCTTCTGCCTTCTGGCACTTCCTTCTGACCAAACACACAAAGGAAAATCATGAGATGGAACATTAGGTACATGTTAATACATTTAACACATGGTTATATATATATAGAATATATAGGATTAAAAAGGGTTAATTTCTTCTCAGAATTAGTCAAGTTACAGATTTCAATGAAGGAATGTCTGTGCTAGGTGAAGGAACGAACTTTCGGCCGCCTGCATTCCTTTCTCCGCAGAAAGGGGGTGTTAGGTCGATAAGATCTTTTTGAAGCTCGGCGAATTCTAGTTTATTGGTGTTTGGGTAAACACTCTCATGCCGTAAAGGTGTCAAGTGGCAATTTTGACGCAGACTCTGTGGGGCCAGGCCTGAGTTACGGGTAGGAGCCAAATGTTAAAAGCTTTCCTAAATGTAAAATTGAATAAGTCCTAACTGACACAGTCAAGATACCCTACACCAATGTTTTAATGTTGTTTTATTATTGTTGTTATTATTTATTTTTGAGATAGAAGCATTTTTAATGTTAGGAGTGTTCAAAGAGACAGAGAGATGCCTGGAGACACTGTATTTCTTTAAGACCTAGTTGAATAAACAGCTCTTAGAAGGTCAATAATGATTAACAACTATAATAAGGTATGGTAACCCGAGGAGGGAATGGAGACGTGAGTCAGAAGTGATTCTGACGAATGAGGATCAGACGCTGCGCAACGTCTGACTGCCGCACGGGTGACGGAGGAACTCACAGGGTTAACCATTTCTGGGGAACACTACTGGAGCAATAGACGCACGTATCCGGCCCCTGGGGGCGGAAGTGGCGTTGCAAGCCGACACTAAGAACAGGTCCCTCGCGTTACTGGCCACTGGGGGCGAGTATACGGAAGATACCGGCCCTACACGGAGGCTAAGAATCTAGCAAACATGTTAGGTGTCGCCCAGCCCGCATCTCTACAATATCCGTCAGCGAGGTCCCTTGAGCCAGCGCCCTGGAGGAAGCAACACTTCTAGTTGAGTGTGCTCGCAACCCGAACGGGCAAGGCACGCCTTGGACTTCGTAAGCCAAGGCGGTGGCATCCACTATCCAGTGGGCCATCCTCTGCTTGGAGACAGCCTTTCCCTTCTGCTGGCCTCCGTAACAGACGAAGAGCTGATCTGAGGTCCTGAAGCTTTGCGTTCTGTCCACTTAACCAGTAAAGAGCGGACGGGACAGAGAAAAGCTAGGGCTGGGTCTGCCTCCTCCGAAGGCAGAGCTTGCAGGTTCACTACCTGGTCCCTGAAGGGAATGGTAGGAACCTTGGGCACATATCCAAGCCGGAGACAGCCGGCTTGGAGACAGCCTCCGTTCCAACCCTTCTTGGAGGAAGGAGAGCACGGACCCGATCAATGCATTTTCGGTGACGAAGAGGTTCCACTTCAACGCATAGGCGTGTCGAGTAGACAGGGCCCTTGCGGAAGTGATGGTAGCCACCACCTGAGGTGGTAGGGTACTCAAACCTGCCTCGGGACGAGGGTGCCCCGTCTCTGAGAAAGGAGGTCCTTCCTCAGAGGAATTGGCCAGGTAGCGGCTGTCGCGAGGAGCACCAGTTCGGAGAACCAAGTCCGGGAGGGCCAGTGAGGCACAACCAAAATGACCTGCTCCTCCCTGATCTTGCACAGTGTCTGTGCAAGAAGGCTCACTGGGGGAAGCGCATACTTGCGGAGGCCCCGCGGCCAGCTGTGCGCCAGTGCATCCGTGCCGAGGGTCCCCTCGGTCAGGCAGTAAAACAGGTGGCAATGGGAAGAGTCGTGGAAGGCAAACAGATCTACCTCGTTCTAAGGGTACTCCGGCCCATAGAAAGCTGAGGTTTGACCACAAGGTGAAGGTCTGACGGCAGGTCCGAGTAACTGGTACCCGGAGCATGCCCTGTTGCCATGTCCATGTCGGGACTCTTTAACTTCAAGCACGTCCTGCTCTTTATATTCTTATTCATGTATTTCATCACTCTTGAAGTGTCAATAGTGCTATATATTTACATACCACGATATACGATAGAGCAAAATCTCTAACGGTAGACATTTTTATACTGTGATAAAGATATCGTCATACCACCCAGCGCTAATGGGTGTCATTAAAGGGATAGTTCACCCAAATTATAAAATTACCCCATGATTTACCTACCCTCAAGCCATCCTAGGTTTATATGACATTCTTCTTTTAGACGAATACAATCGGTGTTATATTAAAAAATGTCCTGGCTCTTCCAAGCTTTATAATGCCAGAGAATGGCTGGTTTCTGTTTTAGTCCATAAAGTTCGAAAAGTGCATCCATCCATGATAAAACATTTCTCTTTAAAAATTCTCGTTTTAGACTTCTAATTCGTGAATGTTTTTTTTGTTTTGCTCTATCCTCTGTGCTCCCACATTCGTCAATGTGTCATGCGTCAGGTTAAAGTTCACTCTTTCGCCGTAAATCGATGCGTACAGCCGCCTGCCGGAAGCTAGTTATTTTAGTCGATAAAGTTTTAAATATGGATATGTTTCTTACACTAACGCATCGTTTCGCTTCAGAAGGCCTTAATTAACCCCCCAGAGCCGTGTGGAGCACTTTAATCATGGATGGATGCACTTTTTGGACTTCAAAACAGAAACCGGCCATTCACTGCCATTATAAAGCTTGGATCCGATTGTATTCGTCTGAAAGAGGAAATGTCATATACACCCAGGATGGCTTGAGGGTGAGTAAATCATGGGCTAATTTTTATTTTTGGGTGAACTATCCCTTTAAGGGAAATTTACTGTCTGGGTGCCCAAGTAAAGTTGTATCGCTTTTTAAATAGATTAATAAAATCTCATGTAAAGAGAATTTGCACAGCTATTGTCAACTAGTTTAGGACATGTAGAACTTTAAATATATACATTGGGGATAAATAATTTTATATTATTGTGTTTCACATTACGGACTTTATATAAAGAAAAAATCTGAAGTTTGTGTTTACTTAATGCTCAGTGTGAATATACAATTCCTTTAAAAGTTTGGGGTCAGGAAGATGTTTAAAATGTTTTTGAAAGAATCTATTTTGCTTACAATATAGTAAAACGGTAATATTGTGAAATAGTATTCCAATTTAAAATCGATTTTAATATATTTTAAAATGTAATTTTTTCAAAGCAAAAATTTAAGCAGTGACACACTTTTTCAGGATTCTTTGATGAATAGAATGTTCAGTATATGAACAGTATTTATTGGAAATAGAAATCTTCTGTAACTTTTTTTTTGTAAGTCCTTGCTGAATAAAAGTATTAATTGGTTACAAAAAAATTGAACGTAGTCTTTTTTTTATCATTTTGTTTTGTCATAATCATCATGTCCTTTGGTAAATAAAGACTTTAAAATTGTCTCTCTTTCTCTCTCGAATTGAAAATATATGCCCAATGGAATATGGAAATGGAAATGTCAATTTCACAAAAACTCCCATATATCGCAAAAATGTTTTTACTGGGTTTTTTTTAGGCAATTCGAAAAAGGAATATTTCGCAAAACTGCAATGGAAACAGTTCCCTTTCGAGAACGGTCACTTCTTTTGCGTAGCTATACGCAGTGGTGAAACTCCTTTTCCTCAAAATACTGAAGCTTAAAATGTAAAATGCATTTTGCAGCTGCACAGCTAGCACAGTGAGTGTCTGGCTCACTCATTGGCTGTGCTGCGGCAACTGCACATCCAATGGCGCGGACGCCTCCAACGTGTGCGCCAATGAGCTAGCATTACGTCATACACGTCAGAGCCCGCCAAAGGGGGCGTGGCCAGAGCCCATAAAAGCCCCCGAAATAGCCATTATAGCAGATTCATCTCCTTCAGCGACATGCTTCACGTCTCTGAGTCCGCTGAAAGCATCGCCGTCGAATCCAGCCTATACAGTTAGAGTGTGCATCACTACAGCGGATTTTGCCTTCGTCTGAGAAGTCGTCTTCCCCTGTCGCTTCTCTGCTGTCGCTATCCGGCGACCTACGCATATCCTTTGCTATCTTGCTTTTTAGGTAACGCGAGCGTTGTTCCAAATGCCTCGCTCTTCATGCGCCACGTGCGGCTCTCTTCTGCACGAGGCCGACGGACATACTAAGTGCATCGCGTGCCTGGGAACCTCCCATACTCAAGCTGCACTTTCTGCCGGGGGATGCTCGGTTTTCGAAGGCATGCCAGTCTTGACGCTGCGGTCGCGGCTAGCTCTCTCGCAAGATGGCGACGCCGCTTCCCTTTCCCTTCCTTTTCGCGCTCTACTTCGGACGAGGAAAAAGAAGCGCCGCAGCCAGCGTCAACCTGAGGGAATGGAATTAGCGAACCCACGCCAGCCACGTCCCCGCGTGCTTCACTTTCTCCTGCCCAGACACCGTCTCCGGTTCTGTTCGAGGGAGACCAGCGCCCCCTGCTAGTTGGAGCATTAACCCTCTGGGGTCGGCTATCGCGCCGACGCGACGGGCTAATTTTTTCCTTATCAGTGCAAAAGAGACTTAAATTACTCTGTTGATTTTGATCTTACATATAAGTGTTGTACATCATTAGATCCTGTTAAGTGTTTGTTTTATTTGTGGATACTCACAATAAAAACAAAGTGTTCTGCTTTTTGTCAAATAAAGAAAAATAAACATAATGCGAATTTTGCCTTCTCTCTGTTAGTGAAGTTCATTCTGAAACGTACTACACTCTGAACTGTAACTACACTCACCTAAAGGATTATTACACCTGTTCAATTCCTCATTAATGCAATTATCTGATCAACCAATCACATGCCAGTTGCTTCATTGCATTTATGGGTGTGATCCTGGTCAAGACAATCTCCTAAACTCCAAACTGAATGTCAGAATGGGAAAGAAAGGTGATTTAAGCAATTTTGAGCATGGCATGGTTGTTGGTGCAAGACGGGCCGGTCTGAGTATTTCACAATCTGCTCAGTTACTGGGATTTTCACGCACAACCATTTCTAGGGTTTACAAAGAATGGCGTGAAAAGGGAAAAACATCCAGTATGCGGCAGTCCTGTGGGCAAAAATGCCTTGTTGATGCTAGAGGTCAGAGGAGAATGGGCCGACTGGTTCAAGCTGATAGAAGAGCAACTTTGACTGAAATAACCACTCGTTACAACCGAGGTATGCAGCAAAGCATTTGTGAAGCCACAACACACACAACCTTGAGGTGGATGGGCTACAGCAGCAGAAGACCCCACCGGGTACCACTCATCTCCACTAAAAATAGGAAAAAGAGGCTACAATTTGCAAGAGCTCACCAAAATTGGACAGTTGAAGACTGGAAAAATGTTGCCTGGTCTGATGAGTCTCGATTTCTGTTGAGACATTCAGATGGTAGAGTCAGAATTTGGCATAAACAGAATGAGAACATGGATCCATCATGCCTTGTTACCACTGTGCAGGCTGGTGGTGGTGGTGTAATGGTGTGGGGGATGTTTTCTTGGCACACTTTAGGCCCCTTAGTGCCAATTGGGCATCGTTTAAATGCCACGGCCTACCTGAGCATTGTTTCTGACCATGTCCATCCCTTTATGGCCACCATGTACCCATGCTCTTGATGGCTACTTCCAGCAGGATAATGCACCATGTCACAACGCTCGAATCATTTCAAATTGGTTTCTTGAACATGACAATGAGTTCACTGTACTAAAATGGCCCCCACAGTCACCAAATCTTAACCCAATAGAGCATCTTTGGGATGTGGTGGAACGGGAGCTTTGTGCCCTGGATGTGCATCCCACAAATCTCCATCAACTGCAAGATGCTATCCTATCAATATGGGCCAACATTTCTAAAGAATGCTTTCAGCACCTTGTTGAATCAATGCCACGTAGAATTAAGGCAGTTCTGAAGGCGAAAGGGGGTCAAACACAGTATTAGTATGGTGTTCCTAATAATCCGACACGAGACACGAAAGATTTGTCTTTATGAAGCTGAAATTTTCTTCTTTTAAATGAAGTAATTTATATAAAAAACAAATATTCTCAGTTTATGTAATCTGTATGAAAAGAGAGAGATGTCAGTCTTTTTCCTTTCAGCTAATTGATAGTGCGCGCTATTCAAACGCAAATGTTGAGGCAAGCCATGCCAATGCCCACATCAGCTGGATAAAACATCCAGTTTAATAAGAATCTTGTACTTTACCTCGTCTTGCTGCGCTGGAAAAGTTACCTCAGAAGTGCTTGTAGTTTCATTTCGAGGAGCAACTGATTCAGCTGATGTAGTAAGTTATTTATTCTTAAGTGCTTTGTTCTAATCGCGTTATTGAATAGTGTCTGTAAACTGCACAAAGACTGTTTAAATATGAATTGCGTGTCTGTGTGAATGAATGAATGAATGAATGAATGAATGAATGAATGAATGAATGAATGAATGAATGAATGAATGAATGGCACAGACGCGCACGCGATGTTACTACAGTTCCTAACGTTACATTAATAAACGTTATTTTTACATGAACACATCCAAACTATATTGCTATAGCTTACTGAGATTTGTTCTAATCACGATATATAATAGTGTCTGTAAAGACAACATTTCGTTGACTAGTTTTGGATAGATTATAAAGTTTTTACTCTAAAATAGACATCAAATAAGCTTTTGTTAGACAGTTTCTGCTCATATGTTAAATATATAGTATGTTTTGTCAAAAATAAACTAATCAACTGTCATAGTGTTTGTTCCAATGCAAGCTAGGCTATATCAAAATAATGAATCCTGAACTTTGAAATATGTATGATAAAATGTATTGGCCTACTTTAAAAAATAATACTTTGTAAGAGATTTATGGAAAAAGACAATTTTCTTTTCAAGATGTTTCCAACTCTAACTTTGAACCAATTCTATAGAATGGCCCATATAACCTATTTGAACAGGATTTGTTTCCAGGTATGACTAAAAATGTGCTTTTGACTTTCATTTATATTTTGAATATATATACGTATATGTATGTGTGTGTGTGTATGTATATTTATATATTTTGTCCTTGCATTCTTTCTTGTGTGACACACCTGAATGAAAGGCTCATTATTATGCGGGTCTTTGTCTTCTCAGGTGAGAACCATCTAATTATACATGAGGGGGTTGGGCCCATTCGCATATTGCCTTTCCAAACAAAAAAATGTTTTTCACAATTTAAAACAATCTGTGAATGATTAGGCAGGATGATTTTTAGATAATTTTGAAGCAAAAACTCTAGGCGACAACTAGAGATGCGCGGATGGGCTATTATTTCATCAACAACAGCATCACAAAACTCATCATCCATTCGCCATCCATCCGCACCAGCGTTTTTGACCAATTTTCAAAACCGCACCCGCCCGCCATCCGCTGATTGGGCGATACAAGGCGCTGCTGATGACAGCCGCAAGACTAGAAAGCTCTCAGAATATCAGCAGTGAACTCCGTCTCCGATCGGCGCGCAAGGACAACAATAAATAAATAGCTTAAATTAAACGCACTTCGGCAAACCTGGCCTTATCTGATAGGCTACTGTACAATATTTTCATAGTAGCCTAATAGAAAACACATTTTGGCACATAATTTCAACATGTTGCTATTGTATGGGGCGCCGTTTGTAAAGCGGCTCACGCTGAAAATAACAGCAACATTTTGTCACATTTAGCTTTAAACAATGTTTAAAAAACTGGTATGAATTTTTGACGGTCACTTTTTAGCACATTTACAACAATATTTGTCAAATTAGAGATATTTTAAATAGTTAAATCTAAATATTAAATGTTACACCTAAATGTTAAATGTTAATTCTAAATGCTAAATCTAAATCTAAATGTTAAATCTAAATGTTAAATCTAAATGTTAAATCTAAATCTAAATGTTAAATCTAAATCTAAATGTTAAATCTAAATGTTTCAGGTGAAACCTGAATTTGCGTATTAGATAAATATTTTTTGCCTATTTTAAACTATTTATCCTACTACTAACGAATGCCTATTTCACTTTATTTTTTAGCAAATAGATAAAAAGCTCGAATAAAATAATAAGTAATTTACATTGTAGGCTAATTATCTCTACACTGTCATGTCAGGGTGACGACTATAGGATGAGCCTGTTCTGAAGACTCCCGTTAATTTTGAATGCACGGGAAGAAAGCGGAGAGCGCGTCTTTTTCAGGCACAGTGCAATTCATTTTATACCATCAACAGGCCTAACAATCATATAATAAACTATAGAGCCTCGATATTAAAGAAACGCTGACTCTATTCATTCCGAAATTCGATGAAATTCCACCGCACAACAGTGCATGTTCACATTTGTAATTGTCGAATCAGAAATCGGAAACACCAATTCTGCGACACAGATGAACCTTTATTGATATCTCTATCAGACTATGCCTATTATCTATGCCAAAAGAAACAACAGTCAGTGAAAAATGATTAAAAAAAAATATATATATATATATCCCAATGTAGTAGGCATAGGCTATAGCCGCATGTTTTGGCAAACAGTTGAAAAAAATTAATAAAAAACTGCATATCGTAGCTAAGCCTTATAGGCTCAGTCACCCCCACAAACTTAAATTAGAAAAATAAATATGCCATCCCTCTTTGAACGAAATGAAAATTTGACTATTTCAAAGTGTGCTCGATTTTTTTTGGGGTGTAGGTATAGTCAGATAACAATATTTAACAATGTATACATATATTTTTCATTTGATTGGTTCAACCGCCCGCCACCCGTCCAAATTCAATTAAAAAAAAAATTTTCGTCACGTCATCCGCCCGATCCGCGGTTTATCTGCGGAGTCCGCGGCTGTAACCGCCAACCGCGCATCTCTAGCGACAACATCCATTAGTCAAAAGTCTTGTGGACACATATTTAGTATGTGTTTTGTGGCCTTATTTCAGAAATTTTAATTTTTTGTTTTTTCAATAACCATGAATAAACAATATTCTCTCAAAAATACAAACATGTACATACATGTTGCTCACATATTATGGTAGCCCTGTTTGTGGTAAATAGAGTGTAATTTCACCTGTGCCATTAATATGTTTCTAAGCAACTGAAAAAAGCACAAATGTCAGATAAGTGTCAAAACATCTCAAGGACCCCAAAAACACCTTAGACCCCAGAGGGTTAAGGACGCGGACAGAACGGTGTTCCTACGGTGTTCCCTATCTCCAGTTCAGGTCCCTTCGGCCCAGCGGTGAAGGGCTTTTCGGAGAGATTCACCGAGGCTCAGAAGTCGTCCCAGGCAATGCGACACTAATTGCCTAAGCGCTCTAGCTCAGCCTCGAGCAGGCCCGAGTCCGCGCCCTCTCCTCAGCCAGCAGAACCAGCCAAGCAGACCTCTCAGCCCCGCCCTGCGGCTGATGTCCGCCATCAGGTTAGACCGGCTAAACGCTGCCCCGGCGCCAATGCCCTCATTCCATCGGGACGTCGGATCCCAGGCCTCCGGCTACCTCCTAGCATCGGGGGGAAAAGGGAGGGCTCGTGTCTCGCGCTAGCCAGACCACCCTCAAAAAGGTCCAGAACACTTCTCGCAGCTCCCTGTTTAGTTCAGGCGATTTTACTGCTGTAAACAGGCCCGCTACACTGCGTTTTACAAACAAACGCCGTTTTCAAAAATACAAAAATAGTATGTTTCAAGCACACAACACACGGGTTCACGGTCCCCCTTCATTAGGTGGCCCCCTCCCAGTTGCTTCACTGACTTAACCAGGCGACAGCCTTTATAGTCAGTCCAACACTCAGTATGTGCACAAATCACAATATAAGGGTATCATGTCCCCCTGTGTTAGGCGGCCCGTCCCAAAACATGTGTCAAACCCTAGCCACACGAGCCCTGGCCTGGCAAGCCATCCCCGGTGTGTAGAGTTGGGTTATAAACACAATAAAGCGAGGCTACTTGCTCCAATTTGCTCGCAGACCCCCAAAGTTTCAGGCGGTTGTAGAGACTTCGGTGAGAAGCAACGTGGGTCACGTGCTTCGCTCCGAAATACACAATCTGTTAGCAAAAGGGGAGATAGAGCCTATTCCCCCCACGCTGCAGCATTCGGGATTTTACAGCTGTTATTTTCTAGTTCCGGGAAAAAAAAGAAGGCAGTATCAGACCCATTTTAGATCTGAGGCATTTGAACAAGGCTCTCATGAGACGGCCATTCAAAATGTTGACTATAAAACAAATCCTCGCGCAAGTTCGCCCGGGCGATTGTTTTTTTTACTGTGGATCTGAAAGACGCTTACTTTCACATTCAGATAGCCCCCCGTCACAGGCCATTCTTGAGATTCGCCTTCGAGGGTCAGGCTTATCAGTACACAGTTCTGCCCCTCGGCCTGTCTCTGGCACCTCGTACATTTACGAAGTGCACGGACGCAGCACTCTCCCCCCTGAGGCTTCAAGGGGTGCGCGTGCTGAATTATCTCGACGATTGGCTGATTCTAGCTCAGATCACAGATCTTTGATTCTAAACCATTTGGAATATCTGGGTCTCAGAATCAATATATCCAAGAGCAAACTGAGTCCCAGCCAGAGTATGATCTTTCTGGGCACAGTTATCGCCTCACAGCAGAGCGCGCGCACTCTTTTCAACAGCTCACCGCCTCTTTCAAGGCAGGCGAGCGCTCACGCCTGAAAAAGTTTCTGAAACTTCTTGGTCTCATGGCCGCCGCATCGTCAGTACTCCGTATGGGACTACTACGCATGCACCCACTGCAAGACTGGCTCAAGCGCCATGTGCTGGCCCGCGCGTGGCGGTCAGGCAGCCTATATGTCATGGTGAATCACGGTTGTCTACGTGCCCTGATTCCCTGGCAGGCTCAAGACTGGTATCTCGAGGGCGTGAGCCTGGATGTGATTTCCACTTGGAAGGTGGTTTTCACAGACGCATCCAACCAGGGTTGGGGAACGTTGCACGAGGGCAAGCCTGTCTCCGGCCTCTGGTCGAGCACGGAGCAGAGCTTACACATCAACTGCCTGGAAATGAAAGCAGTATGCTTGGCCCTCAAAGCCTTTCTGCCAAACATCAGGGGACACCAGGTGTTAGTCCGGACGGACAATACATCTGTGGTGTCATACATAAATCGCCAGGGCGGCGTCAGGTCGGGCAGCCTGTACGCCCTGGCGAGAGACCTCCTTATTTGGGCACAAATCAATCTGAGCTCTCTGAGAGCAGCACATATCCCAGACATCCTGAACACGGGTGTGGATATGTTGTGGATATGTTGTCATGGGTTAACACTCCCCTAGGCGAGTGGTCCCTGAATCCTCAGACGGTGCGCCTGATATGGAAAGTGTTTGGCGAGGCCGAAGTCGACCTCTTCGCCTCAAGGAACAACACTCATTGCGCAGTGTTCTTCTCGCAGGACAGGGATGTGTTGGCCCATTGTTGGCCCAACCTCCCCTCTATGCATTTCCCCTCGTCTCAGTGATACTCCAGGTTATCGAACGGGCCAGGGAGAGCGGATGCCCAGTCCTCCTGGTAGCCCCCCTCTGGAAATCCAGACCGTGGTTTCCGGAGCTGGTTCAGATGGTGTACAAAGTCCCCTGGCCTGTCCGTTGAGGAAAGATCTCCTCACGCAGGCGGAAGGGACAATATGGCATCCACGACCCAATTTATGGGCTCTCCATGTGTGGCCCCTCAATGGGTACCCAGGGACCTTCCTGAAAAGGTCCTAAGCACGATCAATGAGGCCAGGGCCCCTTCTAATAGGCGCTTGTATGCTTCTAAGTGGTCAGTGTTTTCCAGCTGGTGTCTGGACAAACGTTTTGAACCCATGTAATGCGGGGTACCAGTGGTGCTCTCCTTCCTACAGGAGCTGCTAGACGCGGGTAGGACCCCGTCTACGCTCAAAGTGTACATGGCAGCTATCACAGCTTATCATGCTCTGGTGGCTGGCCGATCGCTAGGAAGAAATGACTTGGTGGTACGGTTTCTTAAAGGAGCCAGGAGGTTGAACCCCTCCAGACCTCCGTCTGTTCCGTCTTGGGATCTCTCCACGGTCCTTCGGGCCCTGAAGTGCCCACTATTTGAACTGCTCCAGTCGGTTGATCTCAAACTACTCTCGCTAAAGACTGCTCTCCTGCTGGGATTGGCATCTATCAAGCGAGTGGGAGATTTGGAGGCGCTCTCTGTGAGCCCCTCTTGTTTGGAGTTTGGTGTCGGCGACTCGAAGGTCGTTCTTAAACCCAGACACGGCTATGTGCCTAAAGTGCTTTCAACTCTGTTTAAGGCACAGGTGATCACTTTATTGGCTCTCCCCCTTCCACAGAGCATGGGGAGGCTAATCTACTCTGTCCTGTCAGAGCACTGAGAATATATCTGGAGCGTTCCGCGTCTTTTAGACATTCAGAACAGCTCTTTGTCTGCTTTGGTGGTTGGTCCAAAGGGTCTCCTGTCACAAAGCAAAGAATATCCAGATGGATAGTAGATGCTATTTCTCTCGGAGGAAAGAGACCCCAATGGGGCTGGTTAGGGTTAGCTACCTTTGTCGGCAGTATCCAGCTCCGTGTTTACAGGATGCTGGAGACACCCGCCCAAGGCTTCTGAGAAATTAAAGAGAAAAATACCCCTAGAGTCTGCGAGAGCGGGGGCGGAAGATGACTCAATGTTGGACAACATGGTTAACGACTTAGGAATGGAAACGGATATGAGTACGGAGAGTAAGACTAGTTCAAGATCTGCAGTTAGTAAAGTCATTGAACTCCAAGTTTGTGTCTGTGGCTGGAGCAAGGCGACAACGGTCAGGGGTTTGAAGGTTCATCAAGGGAAAATGAAATGCTTGAGGGAGAAGGGACAAGGGCCTCGCATTGATCAGTACTTCTTACGAAGTCAGTCAGGTCAGTCGAATGAAATCCAGCGACAGAAAGCAAACCACAGCTCGCAGGATATCAGCACCCCTGTCATAGAGGAGAGGAGGGCTTGCACAGTTAGTGATGAACATATTCATACTTGTGAACCCGGTCAGACTAACCAGCATAAGAGAGAAAAGAACCTCAACGGGCATAGGCCTGGAGTTAGATGGCCAAGAGCTTGTGAGAAAACTGCATGGGACACGGTAAACACAGATCTATGCTTTGCATTGGAAAGATTAACTGGTACAGTTGAAAAGAAGCTGGATAAATTTGATGCACCATTTCTCCACTGGCTTTTACCATGGCAATGGAAGTAATCATTAGGGCATCAAGATGGGTAGTAGGAGGAGAGCGCTTGGCTTCTGGGATGCGACTACCACCAATCAGAGCATACATGGATGACATTACAACCATGACTACAACAGTAGCCTGCACTAATCGGTTATTGGGGAAGTTAACAGATAATATTGAATGGGCACGAATGCAATTTAAGCCCTATAAATCAAGGAGCATCTCGATAGTTAAAGGAAAGGTAGTAGATAAAACATTCTTCGTTTCTGAGAAGCCAGTGAAGAGTCTTGGGAGATGGTACGATGGGGATCTAAAGGACACAGTTCGAGTGGGAGAAGTTAGACGACAAGCAGTGGAAGGGTTGAAGAGCATAAACAGATGTGCTCTACCAGGCAAACTAAAACTCTGGTGCTTTCAGTTTAGTCTACTGCCGAGGTTGCTGTGGCCACTGACTGTGTACGAGGTTTCTTTGACAACAGTGGATAAGCTGGAAGCGTTAATAAGTTCATACATCAGGAAATGGTTGGGAGTTCCACGCTGCCTTATCTACTCTCGTGTAATGGAAATCTCAGTGGGTCAGGTTTGCCCTATTGGGACTAGAGCTCATTCGACTAGAGGCATGGCCTCGTCTTGGGCTTCTGGGTTTCCCATTCACGATATTTGTGCGGCGGCCGGTTGGTCCTCGCCTTCTTCGTTGTGAAATTCTAAAACATGGAGGTACTTCCCTGCAGGCAGGGGTCCTTTATGTATGATTTGGACCCGACATGTGTCTGGTCTTATCTACATAATATGTCATATATCGTCGCTGTCCGATGAAAACCACGTATGTCCATTTTGCCGATTTTGAGATTTTTCGGCGGATAGAATGTCCAGGTTCATTTCCGTATACAGCATGCTTTACATTATCTAAATGACCAATGAAAAGTTGTGAAATCATGTCATCTGATTTTCACGTATATCCATTTGGTGTCAAAGCTGTCAATCATGCCGCGTATCTCCCACCCTGTGGATGCATCTCGCCGGTCTCGTGAAGATTCGAAGCACTGCTACTTGGGCGCAGAGATATCACGCAACACCTGAAATAAAGCTTGCCACAAAGAACCGGCAAAAGTAATGATTATGCATGAAACATTTGAATTGATGATAAAGTTGACGATGCAGACTCGCCATCTTCGCAGTAGTGAACGTGCCTATAGAGAGAAATGCGCACTTCATATGAAGTGCTTCTTTTTTATTAATCCAGGCAAATTTGTTGATGAAACATTGATTAAAATGAAGATACAATTTATACAAAACGAAATAAAATTTAAAGAAAGGCTTTCTACAAAACAAAACTTAGTAGATCAAAATCTGACCCATTCCAAATGTTTTCCAATATAGGCCTATTGGTCATCTTATGATCCTATCTTACTCATCTCATGCGGTTCCGTTTTCATATAATCAACATAGATGAAATAAATAAAAAAATAACATTATATTATTTAAACATAAATATGAAACGTATGTTTAAGTTTATTAACTTATAAGCGTCACACCGCTCCGCTTTGCTCACATGCTAATAATCAAATAATACCCAGCGATCTTCTAATGTTATTTTTGCTTGAAAATTTCGTTTTTGTATAAATTGTATCTTCATTTTAATCAATGTTTTCATCAACAAATTTGCAAGCTTTATTTCAGGTGTTGCTTGATAGCCTATCTCTGCGCCCAAGTAGCAGTGCTTCGCCTGTGCTTCCCCCTATCAGTCTAGCATTGCAATGTCAGTGTATGATTCATTGTCCCTTCATAGTTTGCAAGAGACATATAATAAACTGAGCGTATTAATAATCTGAGACGTAGGCTATTTAATAAACTGAGCGTAGCCTATTCATCTGTCAATATGAAACGCGACTGGGTCATTCTAATTAATGATCGGAAAAACGCGTATCGACCACCGTTACTGTAAAATATGCACGTATGTCCATTTAAACTCGATTTTGGTCAAATGTGGATTATATCATTACACTGGCAAGAATATGGTTACATTTAAAGTTGTCATACCAAGTATGACAACGCTACGTTCAACTGCTTTTGAAATTACGTGTTTTTTTCACTTCCTGAAAAGTAACCGTTTTGGACATACGTGAGTTTCATCGGGCAGCGACGATATGTCTCAGAGTTCTCGAGCCGCAGTTTCAACCAGCTACTCGGTGCAGCGTTTTACATGGCGTCCCCACTGCGTATAGCAACGCAATGCGAAGTGACCGTTCTCGAAAGGGAACATACTCGATTACTATCGTAACCTCGGTTCCCTGAGAGTAGGGAACGAGTATTGCGTAGCCGGCCGCACTGAGTAACATGGCAGTATGTTGCTTCAGTCGATGTAACCTGCTATAATGGCTATTTCGGGGGCTTTTATGGGCTTTATTGAACTCATAAAAGAGAAAAGAATTACGGGAATACTGGATTCTAAACAACAAAGAAATGGCACAATTTATCAAGACCTTGAAGTAGATAGGAGGGAGAAACTATAAGGTGCTTTCCTTGCCATTAATCCTCGGATAACACGCCTACTAATCCTTTGATTAAAAATAATGTCTAGTGCGGTGGCTGCGATATATTTAAACCAACCAACATCTGTTGCCATGATTTTTGGAATGACTTATCGCGAGAGGAAAACAGTAACTTTTAGTAGCATAACATAGGTTAATGGTAACACCGGCATTTCACAATCGTTTTTTATCGACATTTAGAAAATATCGCAACATTTTTGCCCAAATCTGTATTGGAAACAAGGCTTCTGTCTCTCTCTCTCAACCTCCCTTTCCCGTCCTTCTCTCTTCATCATTATTCTTCCTTGGCTCTCCTCCCCAGCTGCTACCTGTGCGGCTGCAGATTGGCACTTATGAAGAGAGTCTTGCTAAGTCTGACATCTATTACAGTTAAAGATCTCTCTGTCAGCCTCTCTCGCTCCAGGGCCAGGAACGGCTAATGATTCCAGCCCTGCATGCATTTAAGAGAGAAGAATTGACAGCAGACAATTTATCTGCTCAGTGTGTGTGTGTGTGTGTGTGTGTGTGTGTGTGTGTGGGGGGGGGGGGGGGGGGGGGGGGTTATGGGTGTGACGGATGGGAGGTTTATAATTTAATGGACTGCCTTCAGTACTTAATATCACCCTCTTTCCTGTCGCAGAGTTTAAATTTCCACTGTACCTGTCACTTGGGTGGGGAGCCAATTAACCGCCTTGTCTGCCGTTCCCATCACAATATGCATACAAGGATTATTAGGTTTCAGTAAAAAATGTGTACTTGCCGTGTGTCTTTGTGTTTGAATTTGTGATAAGAGAGATGGAGAGAGAGACACACACATAACCAAACAGGGACAAGCTGGGGTTTAAAAACAGCCTAGGACCTATATTTTACCAGCAATTTTACGGACATGTTAAAGTGCCACAATTATGCTATTTTAAAGTCTCCTAATTTAGGTTTCCTAGAGCAGGTTTACATGCATCAAAGGTCAAAAAACAGTTTAATTTTCTCATAATATACATTGCACATCACCACATTTTTCAATGACTCTCAAACGACTCAATGGATGAATCAATCTCTTTAAATCCCACTAGAGATACTCTGCTCTGATTGGCCAGACAGCTCAGTCTGTTGTGACTGGTCTACCGCGTACAGCGTGCTTGTCGAAAACAAAAACGCCCATTGCCATAACTGAATGACAGCTCCATCCGGAGGGTTCCTACAGCGATTGTACACACTGTAAACTAAAGACAGCAACGGACAATGAAGTCGATTTTACCATATCAATCTGAGCTCAAGTCCGAAGATGAAACATTGGAAGAATTCAATGTTCACCTCGGTGGCCTTTTTCAGCATAGCTGACATTTCTGGATCTGGCTCGGGCAATGTTGGTCTCCCAGAGGGAGGCAGCACAACTGAGTCGTCATCTCCAGAGTCCAGCTCCCCTTCCGATGCTGCGATAGACAAACTATCCCCTGGAAGGTAGCCCAGAAGAAAGACCAGGGCGGGGCCCAGAGGCGGGGACTGCACCTACGTAGGCAAGTCTCTATCTCAACACCGAAATGGTCATATTCCCGCAATGGGAACATGACTCATCCACGAAAGCTGTCTCAGTGTGCTGTAAGCCCAAACACACGATACAGCTTTCGTGACTGTCAGAGGGGGACAGAGCCTTCCCACACTCAGAAACGCACGGAAGGAATGGCATCTTGAGAAAGACACACTCACACCCGTATTGCTCTTTTAGGAAATGGGACACAGGGAATGACCGCGGCACCACTGAATCAGCGAACTAAAACAGTGAAGCACTCACTTCTCGCCCTAAAAACAAACACACAAACAAAAATAGAAATTTGATGCTGTTAAAACAGCAGTTGAGAGCTCAAGCAGCTTGCGATCACCGCTGCACTCGCGCTGTAGAAACACCAACACTGGGAGGTCTTCCCGCAAGAACACCGACACACTCGCTCATTGAAAACAACAGCACTCTTCAGAGACATCAAACGATCGGCTCCGAAACGAAAGGCAACTAGTGCGTGCATCCACTTCCGTATTTATACCCGTGCCGCGGGGGCGGAGTGTGTGATGCAAATCACGCACGCCAATTCCATTGGCTCATTCAATAGTGCTCGAAGACGATTGGCTCCCTGGCGTGATCCCCATTCAGTCAACGTCGACTACGTCTGACGTTCTCGACTAAAAGGGAACGAGAGATTCTTCGTGCATTCCAGTGAATTATTAATGGGATATATTGCAAATTAAATCGTGAAAACAGACCACAAATGAACAGTATATTTTGTCTTTTTTTTCATACCTTTACAGCTGAATACAAAAGGAAAACAAAGAAAATAATCAGGAGGAAAAATAGCAGTGACTGAAAAGAGCTATTGCGGTAACACTTTACAATAACAGGGCATGAATAATCATGTACTAATACCTGAATTAATAGTTACGTCAACATTAACTCATGATTAGTGAATATATGGTTGCGTATGCAACCCACCGTTCCCTGAAGGAGGGAACGGAGGACGTAGTCGACGTCGACTGAATGGGGATCACGCCAGGGAGCCAATCATCTTCGAGTACTATTGAACGAGCCAATGGGAATTTCCGTACGTGATGACATCACACACTCCGCCCCCGCTGCGCGGGTATAAATACGGAAGTGGCTGCACGCACTAGTTGCTTTTTCGCTGAGGAGCCGAGCGTAACTCGGAGTCAGTGGTGGTCCAGCAGTAGTGGCAAGGGGACTACGTCCTCCATTCTGAAGGAGGGAATGGTGGGTTGCATACGCAACCAGGACGTTCCCTTTCAGTCGAGAACGTCAGACGTAGTCAACGTCGACTGAATGGGGATAACCATTGAACACGCCACTAAAGCTGCCACCTTCCAGTGCCTAGACAAAAGCCTCCAGATCCCCCCGCAATTTAAGGCAGTAAGGGACAGGGCTTAGGCCAGAGAAGTCACTGCTGTTCCTACAGGACCACTGGGAAAGCGTTCCCTGTACAAGGAAGGAAGGGACGCTGCGGAAACCACATCCTGCCCGAAGGGAGGTAACATGTGGAGAATAGACATATGAACTGGGCGGATGACCGGGCAGAATGTCACTGGGGTGGCTCCAGCCTATGACGGGGGAGACTCAACCGGACAGTGACGGCAGAGCAGGCTCTGCCAAGGGAAGACAAGGGCTTGCCGCAGGGAGCCATACCGTGGAAGAATATACATATGGGATCGCCGTAGGGATCACAGCATATGGACCCGGCCTAAGACAGGTTCCACCAGTGCATACGAGTAATAAGCCTGGCTTCGGACGTTACGCCACGTCCATTGCCGAATGGTATGGAGGAACTCGACAGGGTTCGGCTAATAAGAGGGAACTCAACTGGAGCAAAAAAATTGCGCACGTATCCACTCCATATGAGGGGAATAGCGCAGCAAGCCGACACAACGAACCGGGCTTACAGTGAAACTGGCTTCATGTGAAGGGAGCCCACGGGAAGCAACAGTTCGACTAAGGTGTCGCCCAGCCCCCAACTCTAGAATATCTGTCAGCGAAGCACTTTGCGTCAACGCCTAGGCGGGAGCACACACTCATTTAAGAGGAGCTTACCACCTAAGTGGACATGTGCATCTCGGGAATTTCACCAAGATGAAGGCAGCCACATTTCAGTGGGCCAACCTCTTTTGGAAACAGCCTTCCCTCTCTGCTGATTTCTTTAACCTGTTAACCGTTGCCAGAGCGCCGGCGCACTGAAGCGGTTTTTTTTTAAATAGTTCAAAGTTACTATCATAATAATAATAATAATAAATTTTATTCATAATGCACTTTACATTTCAAAGAAATCTCAAAGTGCTACAGTAGCAAAGAGGTTAAGAACAATTTCCAGAATATAATAAAATCAACAAAGCAATAAAACACCTTAAAAAATAAAAATTAAAACCATGACTGTTAAAAGGCCTTTAGAAATAAGAAAGTCTTTAGGCCCTTCTTAAAAAACCTCCAGAGTTTGTGGGGCCCTTAGGGCCTCTGGGAGGGCATTCCAGAGCCGTGGGGCGACTGCCTGAAAGGCCCTGTCTCCCATGGTGGAGAGTTGTGTCCTTGGTTGGTGCAGGCAGTAGGTAGAGGTAGAGGTGGAGGAGCGGAGGTTTCTTGAGGCGGTGTGTAGGGTGAGGAGTTCACTGAGGTAGGCAGGGGCAGTTCCATGTATGCACTGGTGGGTGAGGAGGCAGATTTTGTACTGAGTTCTGTATTGAATGAGCAGCCAGTGGAGGGATTTCAGGACCGGAGTGATATGATCATATTTGCGCCTCCTCGTCAGGACCCGGGCAGCGCAGTTCTGAATATTCTGGAGCTTTTGCAGGCTCCTGGCAGGGGTCCCGACGAGGAGGGCATTACAGTAGTCCAACCTGGAGGAGATAAAGGCATGGATCAACTTTTCAGCATCTGGTTGTGAAAGGGAGGGGCGGAGTTTGGCAATGTTTTTGAGGTGGAGGAAGGAGACCTTACAGAGGTGACGGATGTGAGTGTCATATGTAAGATTTGAGTCAAGTCTGACTCCAAGGGTTGGTAACATAGGTAGACAGGGCAATGTGATGACCAAAAATGGATATACTGCTGAGGGAGGAGGACTGGATTTGGTGTGGGGTACCAATCAGGATGGCTTCGGTTTTGCTGCTATTTAGTTGAAGAAAGTTGTCAGCCATCCATGCCCCTATCTCCTCCAGGCAAACCTGAAGTGCAGATGGCAGAGCTGAGGGGAGTGTGGAGTCCATTTGTATGTATAGTTGTGTATCGTCTGCATAACAGTGGAATGGAACTTTGTGTTTATGGATGATTTGACCGAGGGGTAGTAAGTAGATGGTAAAAAGGGTTGGACCAAGGACGGACCCTTGTGGCACTCCACAGCTGACTGTGTGGGGTGATGATTGGGACTGTCCTAGAGCCACATACTCCGTCCTGGCTGTGAGATAGGACTGGAACCAGCTTAGTGTGGTCCCAGAAAGTCCTACCATAGACTGGAGACGGTGAAGCAAGATGTTGTGATCCACGGTGTCAAAGGCGGCCGACAAGTCCAGTAGGAGAAGGAGAGATGGTAAGCCCTGGTCTGCAGTCATAAGTAGGTCATTCATGGCACGGACCAGGGCTGTCTCCGTGCTGTGTGCTACTCGAAAGCCAGACTGAAATTTTTCATATATGTTATGGATGCGAAGGTGATTGTGGAGTTGGGCTGCAACAACTTTTTCCAGGACTTTGGACAAAAAAGGCAGGTTTGAAATGGGTCTGTAATGAGCCAGGATGTCGGGGTCAAGTGACGGCTTTTTCAGATGGGGGCGGATAACTGCAGTTTTAAGAGCTGGAGGGACCTGACCAGATTTGAGTGACTGGTTGAGGATTTCTGTGATCAGTGGACTGATGGCTGTAATGTTGGATTTTAATAATGATGTGGGGAGAGGGTCCAGTGAGCATGTGGAGGTTCTCATACACTTTATGATCGACTCCACCTCTGTCTGAGAAATGCCCGAGAAGACAGAAAATGTGTTTAATGGGTTTGTGGGACTAAATTTGGAGGAGGGTGAAGCTGTGGCAGAGAGGTTGGACCGGATTGAAGCCACCTTGTTGGTGAAAAAGTCCATAAACCTATTGCACTGGTCTGTACTGGTGTCGGAATGTGCATATGTGGGGGGTTTGAGAAGATAATTTATTGATGCAAACAACTGTTTTGAATTTCCAGTGCACTTGGAGATTTTTTGAGAGAAATATTGAGACCTAGCTGTGATGAGTGCTTTGGAGTATGATTTTTGGTGTTCACGGTAGGCCTGTTTATGTACATGTAGGCCACTGGAGGTGAATTTCCGTTCCAGGGCACAGCCAGCCGTTTTCATCCTCCGGAGCTCTGTTGTGTACCAAGGGGCTGACCTGGAAAAAGTAACTGTTTTCGTTTTGATTGGTGCATGTAACTCAAGGATATTGTAAAGCCTGGAATTATAGTGGTCAACAGAGCCATTAACTGATGCGAACTGTGTGACTAGTGACATTTGCTGTATGTCTTGGTTGAAGAGGTTAGTGTCTATTGCTTTTAAATTTCTGAACCGGATTTGACGTTTTGTTTTATGGTAGGGACTTGCTAGGGGCAGTTCCAGGGAGATAATCTTATGGTCAGACACGCCCAAGTCATAGACTCTCATGTGGGTGATGGGGGCGGTGTCTGTTATGACTAAATCAAGAGTGTGGCCTTTTGTGTGTGTAGGTACTGTGACATGTTGTGTGAGCTGTAAGCAGTTCAGGAGTTCAAGGAACTCTCCAGCAGGGCGGTTTGTGGGGGAGTCAATATGAAGGTTGAAATCTCGCATAATGAGTGTATTATGTGTTATTGCACAGAAAGATGTGAGTATATCATGCAACTCAGAGATAAATCCAGGGTGTGGTTTTGGAGGGCGATAGACAAGGAGTATTGTTATTACTTCTTTATGTGATCTGAGTTTAAATGGAAGACACTCAAATGTGGTCAGCTCTGGCAGTGGGAGGGGGGTGGCAATTAGGTCTTTGCGATGGATGGCAGCAAGACCTCCCCCGGCCAGTGGTTCTGGCCTCCTCCAGGTATGTGTATCCTGGGGGGCAGGCTTCATTTAGTGCGAGATATGACTCTGGTTTGTGCCAAGTTTCAGTGAGGCACATCATGTCTATTTGTTTTTCAAGAATATGTTCAAATATTAAACTGGTTTTGTTTGTCAGTGACTGGGTATTGAAAAGGTCTATTTTTATTTCTGAGATGATCTTACATTTGGGAATAGTGCGAAGAAGGCGGAAATCCACTCCGCGGTTTCCATGTCTCCAGTGTTTCCCGTTCTGACGCAGCCCTTTATTGGTCCTTGTATTGGTCGTGTTCTGATGACGTAATTGCCAATGACGCGTTTGGTCAGCGCCGCGGAGATGCAGCAGGTGAGGGTGAGGTCCAGGTGGAGACGAGCTGATGGAGTCTCCGAGTTTGTCGAAAATGGACGGTCTGCATGCACGTTGGGGTCGACGGCGGTGGGGCCTGCTTTCCACTACGCGGATGTGATGTGATGGCCCGGGATGTCGCTGCAGCGAGGCTGGCGTGCGCGGTCTGTCCCAGATAGACGCGCCGCTCCCGGGCTCCAATGGCTCCGTCCTGTTGACCGCCTCGTCTGTCCAGGATTCCGGTGACACCGCATCGCTCACAGGAGGGACACAAGGACGGAGATGAGATTGTTGTGATGCTGTGTAAAATGAACAAGGTGAGAATACCTGTAAGTTGTCGATGGTGCTCCTGTTGTTAGCGGTGGTGTTAACATGGATCTCATCTGTTGGGCAGTTCAGCGGGCCTGGACGGCGGGCCTGCCCGGGTTTAATTTCCAGAAACTGCAACACTTCCTTCACCATGACTCCGAGAGTGTGCTCTTTATTTCCGTAAAGGCTACTTCGTGCAAATTGTTTCATCCTATCAGATTTAATGTTATTACCTTAACAAACTATACATCATTAAAAATATATAAGACTCAAGGTTCAGTATTTGACCACTATTGTATTCTGAGAAACTTATAGTGACAGTTATGTCTTAATTTGTGTCAGGAGTTATGTAATAAAAAAATGAGTCGATACCTTTAATATGAATTATGAGTGTCAGCCGCTCTCATTAAAAAAAAAACCTCCTGTGAGATCGTCATGACAGCGCTTGACAAAACAACGTCCCTCAGGGCTTTTAGCTCAAAAATGTGCAGATTTGGAGAAATATTGATAGATTCTCATAGGTTTCCATCATATTTATATAGACAGGAATAATATTTATTGAATATACAGTATATACCCAAATGCGTCGATGTAATCATTATGAGCGCTGGATACTCTGATGTACTGTGTTTTCAATCCATACTGGCAGCCTGAGGGCGCCTTATGCACAGTATAGTCCATGTATGGAACACATGAAGAAGTGCCATAATCATGTGACATTCCAGGAAGTCCCTGACACAAACAAAGCTAACAGAGATCGCTGTAACTTGCAGATAAAGACGTTTTGAAGACAATAAACATGATTGCAATGATATTTGATTTACCTGTGTTCTTCGAGCCATGTCAGGTATTTTCATAATAATAGATTATATTTATAATGTAATGCTAATCGATATAGACTTTATCATCATGCAGAATACTATAAAATAATATATTTTCTGTCTTTTTTTTTATCTGAAGCCAAATCAGATCACAGAAGGTTACTTAAAACACTCGACTTGTGCTATAAAGTAAGTTTTAGAGCACAAACATGGTTTTAATCTCATAAATTGTTGTGTATTGATGGTGTGCTAAGCTAACATGCTAGCTAGCCCTAGGTGCACCTGCCAGCTAGCTGTTATTTTTATGAATTTTCTAAATAGGAATGCTTGCTGAAATGTTTCTTTTTTCAAGAAGGTCATTTGATATAGTTTCAAATGTGAAGTGAGAACTCTGATAAAAGAAAAGAGGGATTAAAACAGTGTGAATAGCCAGTTAGTGATTATAATGCAGACAAAAGAAAAGCATATTTAGAGCTATAACCAGGCCGGAGAGGTGTGAATGTGTGCAGGGGAGACTGGCACTAAATGGGGCTCGTTTGCACCACAAAACAATAGAGACAATAGACTGAATAGATGCTTAGAAGATGACAATAAACACCAGTTTGCATTTTAGAGTCTAATCAAAATAAAGTCGTATGACATGATCTTGAAAAACTAACTAAATAAAGAGTTTTAGACTTCTCATCTTCAGATTTTAAATATAATATGGTCAGACATGTGGCTTTAGCTGCAGTGCATTTCTAGATTGATACAATGCCAACTTCAATTTTATTTTCATGAAGATATTTCATTAAAAATAAATTTCTAATAACTTGACAAAACTTTGAAGCTATTTATAACTATTTTTTTCATTATGACAATAATTAATTCTACATTTACAATAAACTGCCAGGTGTCAGCTTTCAAATGAGGTCATACTTGTGCTTTTAGTACAAAGTGTTCATGAACTGTATCTGTTTCACTTTGGGTATGCCATTTCTGAGGATTTTTCAAAAGTGGGGTTGCAGCCTAACAGGTTAACAGATAAGAGCTGGTCTGAGGTCCTAAGGCTTGCATTCTGTGCAGGTATAGCCGCAATAATGCGGACGGACAGAGAAAACCAGGGCTGGGTCTGCCTTCTTTCGGGGTAGCGATTGCAGGCTCACCACCTGGTCACAGTTTAGGGGAGAGGTAGGAACCTTGGGCACATATCCAGGCCGGGTTCTCAGCTAGTGAGAGTTAGCCGGCCTGAATTCCAGGCATAAGTCGTTGACCGAAAGCGAGCAAGTCCCTACCCTCTAGTAGAGATCATGCGAGCAGGAGAACTGTTTAAAAACAGAATTTTTAACTCACTGGCTCAGGGGCGGGCTCTGCAGTGCAGTAGCACCAGAGATAGGCCCAAGAGGAAAAAGAGGGGCGCAGGGATGAGCTTCTGCATATGATGTTCGTCATCATATTGAGGGTGAAGGAACAGCCTACTCCAACCCAACTTGCAGGAAAGAGAGCACTGAAATGACCAAACGCTCTCAGGATCTCCTCGCGGAGAGAAGACTCATTCAACGAATAGGTTCCACTTCTAATTTAGCGAAGCACAACTGCCTTATCTTAAGGGGGTGCAGTAGCCGTTTTAGGCACGGGCGAACCGGGCAGCCGCCCGGGGCGGCATTTTTTCATGACACATGGGGGGCGGCACGAGCAGTTAAAAAAAGTCCTCTGCGCCGCGAAGGAGTTTTCTATTATCTATCACAGGGGTCTCTAACACGTCGCTCGCGAGCTACCAGCTTGTGGCTTGATTGGAGGTAGCTCGCCAAGGGACCGTTTACATATCGCGTCTTTTGCGCGCTCAAGTTCGTTAAAATTTGTGCGCGCGGAAAGCGCGCTCATAATTGAAGCGAGACGCTAATTTTTTCCAGGTGCAGTAAAATGAAAAAGTCTCTACTTTCTAGAATGCTGCAAATGCACCGAAGTTCATGTGACAAGAACCAACTAGTCAGCTTCACCCTTTCCGTAACAACATTGAAAGCTCAGTCAACATGAAGGATGGTGTACTCAAACACTACTGGTGTTTTTCTCTTCTCCGTAAATAAAAAAAACACTTTTTCTTGTAGCAGAGCTACAGCAAGCATTTTTCGGTGGTGGAAATCCATTAGCTACTAAAACTTCTTTGTCGTTGTGTAGAGTGCAGTGCATAGTTGCATAGCAACGACAGACGCCACGGCAAAATCAAAGGGGGTCTCGCCCGGGGTGTAATTCAATGTAGAACCGCCACTGAGGGGGTGCTTGCAGAAGTGATGGTCACTACCACATATCCTTGTGGTAGCCACCTGAACTTCCCCGTCCAGTTTTTTTAACCCTCTGGGGTCCTTCATTTCAGAGTCACACTCAGGACCTTTGGGTCCAAATGGGCCGGAAGGGTGGGATTAATATTTATTAAAAAAAAATCATCTTTTTTTTTTTTACTTGTTTTTTATAATATTTTTTCTTTTCTTTTTTGGTGTTTTGAGATAATTTCAAAAATAAAAATGATTTATAATTAATATTAATGCAATAATTATGACCCATTTTTTCCCCATTGAATATAATAGAAATTTAAAAAAAAAATTTTTTTTTTTTTTTTTTTAAAGCTGTATTTCATTTTAGAGTCAAGCCTAGGCCTCATGAAAGCAATTTTTGAAATGAGATGGATGCCATCTGGTGGACAAACTGAGCATTTTAAAAATTCAAAACCCATATGTAATCTGAATTTATTAGTGTGTATGTGTATAAAAGTGTGTTTGTGTGTGTGTGTGTGTGTGTGTGTGGATGTGTCTGTTTTGCACTCTTGATGTTTTATAGATTCACCCCTTCACTGTTGTGTGCTTTTTTTCTGGATCGTGGCTGATTTGTAGTTTGTACGCACAAAATAACTCTGTATTTTCACATTTTTGCCAATTTCCCATTCATTTCCTATGCGGGTCCATTTGGACCCGAAGGTCCTGAGTGTGACTATTTTTTTTACAACCACTTAGACTATTCAAATCCTGTCCCCAATTTTTTGGGGTGTTCATATGCCAAGTACCAACAAAGTCACCAAATTTCGGACCATTCCGATAAAGCAATGATTTAAAAAATATATATATTTAAATGCTTCGGGTCCATTTGGGCCGAAGGACCCCAGAGGGTTAACGTGGGTGCCATCATACCCCATCCCTGAAATGTATTCAGGGGAAGTCAGGAAGGCTGTCTGGAAACTAGATCTGGTTGGGCCAATACGGGGCAACTATCAAGACCTGTTCCACTCCTGACTTAGCACAGTAAATGCAAGCGACATGCGCGCACAAGACAGGAGCACTGCTCAACACTAGATGTGAAGATCACTGAGCTTCAGGAGCATCTCTGCTCAACACTTGAGTGTGATAAGTTCACTGAGCTCAGGAGCAACTCTGCTCAACACCTAAGTGTGATAATTCACTGAGCTTCAGGAGCATTTCTGCTCAACACCTGAGTGTGATGAAATTCACTGAGCTTCAGGTGCATTTCTGCTCAACACCTGAGTGTGATGAAAATCACTGAACTTGAGCAGCACCAAGCGATAATGAATCGCATAGCCGCTTTCTTAGAAAGCTCACTGGGGAACGCATTTCTGTGGGGCCCCGGGGTCAGCTGAGAGCCAGTGTCTGTCCAAGGCATGTCCACTCAGACAGAAATACAACTGGCAGAGGGACGAGTCCGGAGAGGCAACAGATGTAACTGTGCGGCCCCGAAGTGGTCCTTGCCCAGCTGGACCGCCAGGAGATGGAGTCTCCACTCTCCCTGGGCATAGCTGTCGTGAGGCTCGTTGGCGGCACGATTGAGCAGGCCGGAAGAATTTTATAGTGGAATGAAGCGACCTCAGAAGCTTCTGACTCCAAGGAGGAGGTGACGGGCGAGTTGTGACATGCGAGGGAAGCTTACCACAACGGTCGCGATGTTGTCTTTTCAGACCAGTACCAGCTCGCTGAGCAGCGGTGGCTCAAAGCGAGGTGAACTGCCAACTCGAGGTAACGAATACCAATGCAGTCGGAGGTCGCCCAGGCCTCCGTTAAAGCATGCCCTTTGTACATGGCCCCTCAGTCAGTGTTAGTGGACCTGCAGGTCTGAACACGGGCTGAGCGTTTGGCGACAGGCCGGGGTATCTTTTATCACACAGGGCGTGCTGCTCTGCCACGGTCACCTCGGGACTCGATCATAAAACTAGTGCTGAAGCGGTCTTTATATGGAGGAACCCAAGCGGCTGCGTCTGTCATATGCCCCAGGAGCCTCTGAAATTTTTTTTCAGTGGGACCCTTCTCACTTCTAGCACTAGCCTAACACACTCTTCTTGAAGAGACGTGTTGAACCGAGTCCATCTCCTGAACTGAAAAAGAGATACTCAGCCCGTGGGCGAGATTACTCTCTCCCAGTTGACCTGAAGACCCAACTGGCTATGGAGCACTCGAAGAGTAGGACTTGTACTGATACTTCGTACCTTCGAACGCAAGAACACAGAATGGTCTGTGGAGCGGAAGGAAAGAGATCCTTCAGGTCGAACGCTGCCGGCCAACCTTGGGGGGGAGCATTTGAAAATGCATCTCTGTGTTAGTAATTGATCAGAGGTTTTCGAAAAAGGGCCCGTTTCAATTGACACAGGTCCAGCGACCCAGGTGGAGAACAGGGACCCAACTCGAGAGGCCCGGAGGTGGCCCGAAGGAGGGTCTGAGTGTGCAGTACAGCACTTACCTGACTCCACAAGCGGCAGGGGATGCGTGAGAAGGCGGATGACCAGGTCCTCGAATCGCATCCAGGTGCCGGCTGGCGAACAAGAGGGAGCTGAAGGGTGCAAGGCTTTGCAGGGTCACACACCGCCAACTATCCCTCTTGGGGCCCAGGAAGGGAGAAACTGCTCTTTCTTTGAAAATATGGGTACCACTGGCTCCTACCGATCAGCCGCACTACATTGACAAGCTGCGCATAAAATAATCACAGCCTTTGCCAAATCGCGTGCGGTTTCGTTGCAATTAATCATGCAGCCCTACTTGTTAATGTATCATTATGTCATTTCTTGTCTTGGCCCTCCAAGAGTACATCTTTAAAAAGTTATCAATTACACATGTTCAATACATATTCAGCTCTTCTAAATCAGATATAATTTGGTGCTTTTCGGTGGTTTGTAAAGAAGTGGAAGAACAGAGGTGCTATGCCCGAATTTGGATGGAGAAGGAACTGAACGGTAGGAGGAAAGTGGACACATTTTGAAGGGTCAATAGTGGCCAAAGAAAGAAGAGCAAAGAAGAGCAAGAAAACAAGACTAACATCCGACTGCATTATGACATAAAGACAGTAAACCAATCCACAAATACTGACTTAAAACTGCAGACAGACATGCTCAGCTTTGACAGAGGTCTGAAAAAATTGCTGAAGTCAAGTCAAAGCTACACACATGGTAATGCTGTATGAGATGCATAGTGATGATGTGTTGCAAATTAGCAGTTTTGCTATAACACTAAAAACAATGTATCTGGTTTGTCCAATGCTGTTGTTATGTCCATATCAAATAAAGATAAATAAATAAGATAAGATAAAATAACCACAGAAATAACCATCATCTGTGCTAACACTGATTTTAATTTTGAAAATTGTGTCTGTTTAATGGATATGTTAGTGTAGGTATTTCACTCTTGATGGCAGCAGTGGAATCACTTAAAATGGAATGAGGATTAAATTGTTTTTAATGATGAATGTGTCACCGGGTGACTAAGCCGGAACCAAAATTCGGTGCATAGTCCCCCGGGGGAGCACTTCTGGGGTAACATCAGGCCGGTTCCGGTTTACCGTCATGGCCGACCTAAAGAGAAAACACAGAGAAATAATTCACAGCTGAACGAAATTAGAGTTGATTACGGTGGCAAACGAGAGCGTGAATGTTTGGAGAGGATATAAAAGAAGCAGTTGAAGGAAGAAGGTGATGTTTATTATAAATTACAAAAATCTGTCAGTATTAAAATTACATGGAAAAAAACAGGAGAGAGGAAATTATAATGACAAGGCTAAGGGTGGATCACACAGGGCTAAATGGCACTTTATTTTTAATGGGCAAAAGGCAAAGTGAGAAATGTGAGAACTGTGGTGTTAAAGAAGATGCTGAACACATAATATTGAACTGTACATTGAATGAGGTGGAAAGACGGGTATTTAAAGATAAGGTTCAGCAGACAGGGCGGGAGTGGAATCTGGTAGGGATTCTGGGATCAGAAGGAGAGAGAGAGTATATAAGAATTACCAGGGAGGCACTATTTAAATTTTTAAAAGACACAAGGTTGTGGAAAAGAATTTAACTAATTATTAAGTGACATGATGATACACACTCCAGTACAGTAGGTGGCGGTATGCACCTAAAAGTGGTTTGCAATCCGCCAATAAAGAAGAAGAAGAAGGTGATGTTAGGAAAACGGAGAGGTACAGAGAGTGAAGCACTGGCCAAAAGCGAGCGAGCGAGCGAGGGAGAGATTGTCCTTGTGAGTGTGAAGATCGTCATTCATGAAGAGTTAAGTACCTAATTCCAGATTGTTGTACAAACATCGTGAATGAGTTTATGGAGGCATTGTGAAGATCGTCATTTATGAAGAGTTCAGTACCTAATTCCAGATTGTTGTACAAACATTGTGAATGAGTTTATGGAGGCATTGTGACATATTGGAAGATCCACACCTGTTTGCTTTTTCTCTCTTTTGTGAGGTTGAACCTGGTGATGGGAAGGCACGTTTGTTTTCTCGAATAACCCCCCCTATGCAGTCGCCTTATCGTCGCATTCTCCCCCCCTCCGGTTGGAACATGAGCAGCGAGTGGAATGATCCGGGTCAAATGGAGTGAAGGCTTAAACCCACTGTGAGGTATAACCCACAGTGCTTACAAGTTGAAGTGTTCACGTGTGAATTGTGGAGGGATTGCTGTATACACAAGTGTGAGGAAGATTTAACCATTCCGTCCTCTCCAATTTCCCCTGGGATCATCCAGCCCCGTGTGGGGTGGGGAAGCTTATCACCCGGCTGTGTAGATGTGTACAGGTGCCGATCGACTCCCGTCCTGAGAAACAGAGAAAGCCAGTCACTCGCGCCGCCTTGGATTCACCAACCTCGAAGACCACTACTTCCTGAGCTCCCTAATAGTTCCAAAGACCCTCCATCTCAGGTACTTCAGCTCTATTGCTGTGTTACATGAACCGAGAAAGCCAGTCATTCACGCCGCCTTTAATTCACCGCCCTCGAAGACCGCTACTTCCTGAGCTCCCTGATAGTTCCAAAGCTCCTCCATCTCAGGTACTTCAGCTCTATTGCTCACTGCGTCAAAAGGGGTGTATACGGGAGAATTCAGACAATGAATACGCCCGCTAAATGTGCTGTTTGGCAGGGATCTTTGGCACTTTGTTATGCGTACCTGTAAATGCCCGCAAAGGCCCGAAAACAGGAACTTGTCTGACCACATGCTGTTAGTTGATGGCTTGGCTTTGTAAATGCTAATTTGTTTTGGGACTGGCAGCTCAAGATTGCCCCCATTCCCCTGCCCCCCTCATTAGTATTCAGGAAAGGTGATTAGGCTGTTTGTATCTGGGTGTCCTGGGTGTATGTGGCCATTCAAACTCCGAGTCCGAACGAAAACAGACTGGTGTATATGGTAAATGCAAGTTTGAAGAGGATATTTGAAAAGCTGGAGACGATGGACAAGAGGTTGGATAAGATGGAGGCTGACATCAATGAGCTCAAAGAGGCAAAAGAGGAGCCTGCTTCAAAGAAATTAAAGAGCTGGGAATAATTCTGTTGCGGTAAGTTATTTTCTGACCGTCACAAACATTTGGCGGTGTCTGCTTAACTTTGTGTGCTTTATTTATTAATGTATTTGAATTGAGCCCTCATACTATGTTGGATTTTTACAGGAAGCTGTACGGAGATTGCACAATGGGGAAAACAACATACACAAATATGACCCACAGACAAGGTATATCTTTAAAACTATTGTTTCATAACAGTCCTTTCTTCTAAATTGTATTTTTAATCAACCTTCTTTAATTACTGCTCCAAAGTCTATCCTCCCCCCACAACCTCGAGGTCACAACCTATCTTTTTAATGGCATCTCCATGGCTGTACCGGACGTAGATCCTGCTGTTGTTAAAGGTAAGTCACAAGAGAATGTCCCAAGGCTACAACTATTTAACTGTATAGATTAGTTAGTAAATAAACA